>NC_053162.1:155187509-156387509 GCF_016835505.1 Polypterus senegalus
TTTTTTACTTGACAAAGAAGGATGAACAGATCCAGAACTGAAACAATATCCTTCATTTCCACTCGTTCTGCTTCCCAAATTGTGTCTGACTCAGTACAGTATAAATGAGTCTCATCTGGCCGTCATGTCTCAAATATTTACTGACTTGTTCTTCGGAAGTGCCTTCTTTAATGTTAGGGATTTGATTATCTGTGGCATATGTGGATCTAAAAATTGAATAAAAATGAATGAGAAAAGGTTTGAAGATTGTCACGTTGCTTATAGGTTTGTGCTCATTTTCTTTTTTCCCAATTTCATCAGTGTCAATAAATCATAGAGGAAGTGCTTAGTTTGAAGAGGAGAAGAATAGGTAGAAGAATGGCAGCAAAGAAGGGTGAACTCTGACATGGAGTTGTTTAAAAACTGGATGTATGGATTGTCTAGATGTTACTTACAGTTGAAATAGCAGTGTAGTGAAATTCTTACCATCCTTACCATCCATCTGACCAGCATGCAACACATGGCCGCTGTCCAGTGCATTGATAATCAATAATGTTTTAAAAGTCTCCAGGTTCATGGAGTTAAAATGTTAAAAACACCTCTCTCTGTGTGTGAGAGAGAGTGTGTGTGTGTGTGTGTGTGTATTATTAAAAGATGTTGGCACAGATGACGCAAAGCTCCAGAGTCCTCAATTTTTATCTTGACCCCATTCATTGTAAGTGTAGACGTTGCATGTTCTCCCTGTGTTCATTTGAGTTTTTTTCCCTGGTACTCCAGTTTTCTTTGCACATCTTAAAGACATGCAGGTTAGATTAATCGTTGACTCTCAAGTGGCACAGTTGGTTGCATGTTCTAGAGCTGTGTTTCTCAACCTTTCTTGTGTCACGACCCACTTTTCCCTCATGCAAATCTCCACGCGATGCACCAGTATGAAGGGTCCCTGTGCGATCATCAAAGCAGGGGTGAGGGTTGCTTTCCAATATCTGAACTGAGTGCAATAATGAGAGTTAGGACTGTACAGTGTGGTCCAGATCTAGTTAGGCAGAGCCAGATCGTCTGGATGACTTTAATTTATGCGGGGATGATTCCAGTTTGGCGCGAAGACGATTCTTCATGTCGTCAGTTCGCACACTTCTCGATTGTCCAGGATTTTTCTGGTGATTTTCTATGTAATAAACTTAATAAGTAATAGCGTAATGAAAATTTCATAATTAGATCTGGACCCCCCTATATTAATGAACTGACTATGATTGTCAGAGGGGGATTTGAAACAAGCAACTCCTGCTCGACACACTTACAACCGACTACCATTATAAACAACCACTAACGGCGTACTTCATGATAACCTGCAGTGAATATACTTGACCTTCTCTGTATGTTTAGCATTTGTTTGCTCAGAGGTTGAAGTGCTTGCTGCTTCCTGAGCAGCTTTTCTTTTCTCAATCCCAGAGGCCCGCTTCTTTTCTTCTTTCGTCGGCATCTTTTCGCTTTAAAACTGATTAAGTCAGTGTTTATGTTGCAATTACTTAGTACACTTTCTTTAATTTTTCACTTAAGCTGGCACTTAAGTCTTCAATCTGCCTCAAGAATGATTTAAAATGTGAAGAGGTAGGAGAAGTGACTGCGAAGGTGGCAGGGATGAGAATAGCGCTCGTAAGCATGCGCTGGTTGGCCGCCCTGCTGGCCGCTGCCAAGAGTTGATTCTACAATAAAATAAAAAGATGAATAACCTTGGAGGTCAATCATCACCCCCAAAGCAGACAGTAGATGTCAAGTAATATATGTGTACCATATTTCAGGTTAATAGGTCAAACAGTTTGCAAGCTACAGGTAATTTAAAATCCAAGACAGACAAATGGACAGCCATGGTAGCATATTATATATAAAGATAGCAACTAGCAATGCACCAGTGGAAGCCTGGGACCCAGATTTTGAGAAACACTGTTTTAGTGTGACCCATGATGGATGTGCACCCATTCTTTGTATGGATCTGGCCTTGTACTCATACTTCTGGGACTGGTTTTGGCTCCTACAATGCTAAAAATGATTAACCAGATTTTCAAATGGTTTTAGATGGGAAGACATTAATGCAGCATATTCTGTTTAGGACTACTATACTAGTACATTTCCAGTCATGTCATTTTTGCTTTTGTGGAAATTTAAATAAGAGATAGTGACACCAAGAAGTTGGTAAAGATATTCCTGATGCTTACCCCTGACCCTGGAAACTTATTTAATCACCTTTATTTTTCTCTTAATGTTGTTTGCCTGTCAGATATATAAAAACAAGGCACAGATTCTTGCTGTACTGTGCATAGTGTGACATACTGACAAGGTTGTTAGACTTTAAAACACTATGCTGTCAGATCAATGTTCTCTACTGACTCACTTAGTGACCTTAAAGAATACTCCACCCTAAAACATATTTTTATATGTTACTTACACTTTGTAGTTTGTAGTGATGGCCATGAAAAAAATGTCATTCTCATGTTTTCACAAATGGAATGAGCGTCTAAGGAGACCAATGTAAGACCACAGCAAACAACATCGAAAAGTCCATAAAAAAATCTAAATTTATTTGTGTCGTAAGATATACATATCAGCTCATTCAGTTGCATGATCACAATATTTTGCTAATATATTTCTAAATAAATAAAATTTGGAAAAATTACAGCAGGGAACACAGAGGAGACTTGTTCACATGAATTGAAGTCAGGACTTTTGACCAATGAACAAGGGGGTAAGGTGGGGTGGATTGCTTCCTCTTTGGGTACTCCAGTGTTTGTTCCACAAACTATAGACATGTCCATTAGGCTAAACAGAAACTCCACATGCCTCCATTGGGAAGTGTGGTTGTGTGTGGGACTGAAAACTAAGATTTGGAATTGGTGGGCAGTCCAGGCTTGGCTCCTGTCTTGCTACAGATGCTGTCAGGGTCTGCATTGGCTGCTCTATAATGGATAAAAGCTAGGTGTAACCCTCATGGCCATTAACTGGACATAACAGCACATATACAGTAGTGTGAAATACTATTTGCCCCCTTCCTGATTTCTTATTCTTTTGTATGTTTGTCACACAAAATGTTTCTGATCATCAAACACATTTAACCCTTAGTCAAATATAACACAAGTAAACACAAAATGCAGTTTTTAAATGATGGTTTTTATTATTTAGGGAGAAAAAAATCCAAACCTACATGGCCCTGTGTGAAAAAGTAATTGCCCCCTTGTTAAAAAAGAACCTAACTGTGGTGTATCACACCTGAGTTCAATTTCCGTAGCCACCCCCAGGCCTGATTACTGCCACACCTGTTTCAATCAAGAAATCACTTAAATAGGAGCTGCCTGACACAGAGAAGTAGACCAAAAGCACCTCAAAAGCTAGACATCATGCCAAGATCCAAAGAAATTCAGGAACAAATGAGAACAGAAGTAACTGAGATCTATCAGTCTGGTAAAGGTTATAAAGCCATTTCTAAAGCTTTGGGACTCCAGCGAACCACAGTGAGAGCCATTATCCACAAATGGCAAAAACATGGAACAGTGGTGAACCTTCCCAGGAGTGGCTGGCCGACCAAAATTACCCCAAGAGCGCAGAGACGACTCATCCGAGAGGTCACAAAAGACCCCAGGACAACGCCTAAAGAACTGCAGGCCTCACTTGCCTCAATTAAGGTCAGTGTTCACGACTCCACCATAAGAAAGAGACTGGGCAAAAACGGGCTGCATGGCAGATTTCCAAGACGCAAACCACCGTTAAGCAAGAAGAACATTAGGGCTCGTCTCAATTTTGCTAAGAAACATCTCAATGATTGCGAAGACTTTTGAGAAAATACCTTGTGGACTGATGAGACAAAAGTTGAACTTTTTGGAAGGCAAATGTCCCGTTACATCTGGCGTAAAAGGAACACAGCATTTCAGAAAAAGAACATCATACCAACAGTAAAATATGGTGGTGGTAGTGTGATGGTCTGGGGTTGTTTTGCTGCTTCAGGACCTGGAAGGCTTGCTGTGATAGATGGAACCATGAATTCTACTGTCTACCAAAAATCCTGAAGGAGAATGTCCGGCCATCTGTTCGTCAACTCAAGCTGAAGAGATCTTGGGTGCTGCAACAGGACAATGACCCAAAACACACCAGCAAATCCACCTCTGAATGGCTGAAGAAAAACAAAATGAAGACTTTGCAGTGGCCTAGTCAAAGTCCTGACCTGAATCTAATTGAGATGCTATGGCATGACCTTAAAAAGGCGGTTCATGCTAGAAAACCCTCAAATAAAGCTGAATTACAACAATTCTGCAAAGATGAGTGGGCCAAAATTCCTCCAGAGCGCTGTAAAAGACTCATTGCAAGTTATCGCAAACGCTTGATTGCAGTTATTGCTGCTAAGGGTGGCCCAACCAGTTATTAGGTTCAGGGGCAATTACTTTTTCACACAGGGCCATGTAGGTTTGGATTTTTTTCTCCTAAATAATAAAAACCATCATTTAAAAACTGCATTTTGTGTTTACTTGTGTTATATTTGAATAATGGTTAAATGTGTTTGATGATCAGAAACATTTTGTGTGACAAACATGCAAAAGAAGAAGAAATCAGGAAGGGGGCAAATAGTTTTTCACACCACTGTAGATGTTCATAATACAGTAAAAGATGACCATATTCTAAAATCAGAATGACATTTTAACAACTGAAGCACTAGGAAATGAGCACATTAAAGATAATAATGGATTTTGTACTCAATTCTTGTGCCTTTCTGGAGTGATAAACAAGAATTTTAAAGCAAAGAGTATTTACTCCCACCCATAACTCAGTTGATTAATGATCTTCAGGAATACCCGATGCTATATGGATTGTTATATGTAGTTAACATAATGATACTTTTTTTATATAATCTGTTAATCCCCAAAGGGAAATTGTCTTTTTGCATGACATTTTTTGGGGGGTCAAAATGCAGGGTCAGCCATTGTACAGCACCCCTAGAACAATTTTCAGGCTAAGGGCCTTGCTCCAGGGCCTAATGGGGCAGGATCCCTTCTGGCAGTTATGGGATTTGAACCAGGAGACCTTCCAGTTGTCAGCACAAATCCTTAGCCTCAGAGCCTCCACCCCACCTTCATCCTTACCATCCCATCTAAGAGCTTTGTA
Organism: Polypterus senegalus; assembly: GCF_016835505.1. NCBI lineage: Eukaryota > Metazoa > Chordata > Cladistia > Polypteriformes > Polypteridae > Polypterus > Polypterus senegalus. The sequence continues at coordinate 155,192,634 of NC_053162.1, forward strand.
AAATTATGCACTAATTGTATAGTAAAGATAGCAATGTTGTATATATTTATTACCGTGAATTGGCATCATTATTACAGAAAGTATTATTCATCTATAGCTCTCTTTTTCTAAGCTGCTTATATTGTTCAGAGTTGCATGGAGTTGCCACCTATTTCACAAGCAATGGACAAAAAAGTGAGAAGGAGCCCCCAACGGGACACCAGTCCACCAATTCCTATTGTGTCAATTTCGATTTGCCAAATAACTGAAAATGCTGTCCTTATCATAAATCTATCCCTTAAACCAAGTGGGCCGAGGTATCTAAAGTTTTATATTCATGCTGTGTTTCAGCAGCACTCGTGCTCACATTTCTTAATCTGATACAATATGATAGTTCAGTTTCATGTTTATTAGAAAAACATACCCTCACAGCTAACTTTCTACCAAACTCATTTGATTCCTGTCACGGGCACTGTAACCCCAGTTCTCCACAGCCACCTCCTTTACTGCAGATAACAACTCCAACATTATAGCATAACACTCAATTGAAAATAAAAAAAAGGTCTGCACTGGATTGATTACAGCAACGGGGAATTGGGGGTGGCGGTTGTTTGGCCAAGGCTAGCTAGACAACCTTTTTTTTTTATAATCTAAGTCAAAATCCTCAATACCACAGTTAAAAATAAGTAAGAGGCTCAGTTATGCTGAGGGTCATTTCCAGGGTTAATTCACACACGAAAGTGATATTTAGGGACAAAAAAGCTGTGTGATTAATATGTCAATCATTATCAGGGCTGCATTTTGTTACAGGGTCATGAATGCAGTGCACTGTACCATATTAGTTTAATACATGCCTTTTTATTAACTATATCCAGTCCAAAACCTATATACTGTTTATGTCCCTCTCTCTCATATATATATATATATATATATATATATATATATATATATATATATATAGTGGCAGACGGCTGGGGACTCTACACAGCCAGGACGCCTGGACGGTCCACGAGAGGGACGATACCTCCCCTGGGCCATGAAAGGGCAGCCGCCCTGGTCTGCTTAGAGGCCACTGGAACAGAGCTGGGAGGCTCATCCCTATGGGAGGACGTGGCCACCACCAGGGGGTGCCCGGATGGTTATGGAACCCTGGATGGCATCACTTCCGCCACACCAGGAAGTGCTGCCAGAAGAAATCCCAGGGGCACCCGGAGTGTTTCCTGGTGCTCATCTGACACTTCCGCCACAACAGGTTAAGCCAATACGGGTAATTATAAAAGGGGCCGCCTCCCTCCAATAGATGAGCTACAGGTGGGAGGAAGGAGATGGAGCTTGTGAGTAGGGGAGTGGAGGTCAGAGGAGGAGAAAGAGAGACAAGAGACAGTTGTTGGTGATAAGGCATTGTGGTGCCTAGAAAGTAATAAATGTGTTTTGGACATTCTGGTGTCTGTCTGTCTGTGTCCGGGGGCTGGCTTTCCACAACATATATACACATCTACGCGTGAAAGTGTGTTTGTCTGTCTGTCCGGCCCGAAAGTGGAAGGCTACAGCGTGAAGCTCAAAGAAAGCAACTCTGTCACCAAAGTGAAAATGGCGAGAAAAAATGTTTATTGTCAACAGGTGGAGACATATGTTCATTCAAACTCCTTAAAAATTAATTAGTAATAATTTATCACATTTATATAGCAATTTTCTAACTACTCAAAGCACTTTTTGTGGTGGAGAAGGGGTGAAATAGACAGTTACTGTAGCAAATTAGAGACAGAGGATGACTGGGGTGCCAGAATGGACAAGGCCATGATGGGCAAGTAAGCCAGAACATTGGGGTACACCTTGCTGTTTTTGAAAAATTCCCAGAGTTCTTTTATGAGTAAAGAGAGTCAAGACCTTAGATTTATGCCTCATCAGAATTTTTCTAGCATAGTGTCCTTATCATTGGACTCGGGCATTGGGATCCACACACAGCCCAGAGTAAGTGCCCTCTGATGGCCTCACCAATGCCTATTCCAGCAGCAACCCAAGCTTTCCTAGTTGGTCTCCCATCCAAGTACTGGCTGGGCCCAGACATAACTAGCTTCAGGTGGGTTGCCTTTTCAAGTTCACACACAAGGTACCTTAGGAAGAATATTCCATAATGAGCGCTCCTGTAAAATACAATTCAGCAACTGGTTCAAAAGTGGCATACTACTGGTTCTGTGAACAATGATACCAGAAGTTGTCACTAACATCATATTGAAAGAAGTTCTCATACATTCATGCAGCAATCACCGAAAGGATGGATTTGTCACAAACTTCATATCAGTGTGAACGTCACAATTTACAGGCTACTTTTTTGTACGTCAATCAGTATCAAATGCAGTTTCATCTGCCATCTCATCTTCTCTTATAGTTATCATCCCACATATAGTATATGGTATTAGACACAATCGAATACTGATGCAATCAAAGAGGTAGGTGACCCTTAGTGATGGCTATCCTACAGGACAAGCAACAGATCACACTGCTCTGTAAAGCTGGGGTGCAAGAGCAAATCTAATTTGGGGGTGCGGACTTAGACAAGCAAAACAAACAGAAGCCACAACCAGAAGGAAAAAGCAAAGTAGATTTGTGTAAAGTCTGCAATCGGAAAGGCAACATCAAATTCATGACTGAAGGCATCAGCAACAAAACTTCAAAATGTGCTCTCCAAAAAACAAAAAAAAGTCAAACATAGATAGAAACAGGTAAAACTGTCCTGCTAGACACAAGACAAAGAGAAAATCAGAAGACAGATCAAGTACACATTTGTAGAAAGTCACAAAAGGAAGTAAAGTCAGCATGACAAATGGCTTCAGTAGAGGCAGAAAGCGCACTGTTCCAGCAAAGCGCCTGTGCCAAACTCCTTCAATTAAGCCTATCCCTGCCATCACGTAACTGCAGCCTGATTAATGTTGCATGGCAACAGACAAAAATAGGTGGAGCTTTTTTAGTTGAACAGGAGGAGTTTGACAGAAAAAAAGGTGTGGCCATATGCTCAAAGTACCGTGTCACCGAATCAAAGATTCTTGCTGCAATTTTAGAACTAAACAATAAAAGTGAATGAAAAATAATGTATTGATTTGCATTTTATTTCACAGAAATATGTATGCAAGTTTTGTTTTGTTCTTTATCAAATTCAGTTTTTTTAATTCTGCCCTGGACTGCACAGTCCTGAAACTGCCGGTTTTCATTTATGTTGGCACTTTGCAGAAATATGCTGCTGTTTCCAAAGAGAAGCCTGGATTTCTTGCTTGAATGTGCAGACTGCCAGTGCGTGACGCTGCCAGATCATTATTACTCGAATCCTCTGCCAGAATCTGCAGACATTAGGAGAATGTTAGTCAGAACACAAGCAGAGCCGAAAGGTGCAACTAACACCGCACACACACACACACACACACACACAGCCCCTTTAATTCTACCACTCTCCCTCCTGAGAGAATGCATTAGTGTATCTTGCTAAGCCAAAGAGACACAGTGCAGCACTTGGCTGAAATCACTGTCAAGTCTGGCATGGCATAAGCCATGGACCAGTGGGCAAAATGCATCCCATCATGTCTGATGTACTGTGTAATTTATTTACAAGTGCACCATCAAAGTAACATACGGCAGAAGAGCAGCATACAATATGTATCCGTAAAAGTCAGAAACATGAAACCACTTTTCAAAAAGCAGAATCTTGCTCATGTTATCACCTCTTTGAGATTTGGATTTTTTAATACTCAGTTACCTTTACAAACTTGTTATATGATGCTGCAAATGCATCATAATGCATAGATTCTAAAATTTCTGTCATGGGCATTTTTCCAGCAAGTGATATTGAGTAAATGAATTAAGAAAAACAAGAAAGTTCATAAATATGCCATTTAGAAGAAGTTGTGAGTGGGCAGATAAAGAGATAAGGTCACCTCGGCTTGCAATAATGGAGCTATGTAGCATACAAGACTGCATTCAGCAAGACAAACACACTGCCAACAGGGATGAGACAAATGACAGGGCTACTGCTGTGTTTAATGCAGAGACATTCAGTGAATGCAGCTAGTATCTTAATAGTAAAGGTGTCACAAGACAGTGCCCCCAATCCAGAGGAAGTAAAAACACAGCCCAGAAGTAGAAACATTAGTACACTTATTCAAGGAACTACTCTGAAAGGAGGGCGGAAGAAAGGAAGAGTGAGAGAAAGATGTACGCAAACATCAAATACCTGAAAGAAAGAAAGTGGCAGGATCTATTATATGGACGTTACGCTCACATAGCCTGTAATGAACGTATGTCTGTAATATGTGCACCCTCCAGTAAATCTGAAAGGCTGGTGTCAATATTTCTGTGGATCTTTTTATGGGTATTCCAGTTTTTCTATATCCTGCTATCCGAAGGCAGAATAGCTTAATTGGTAACTGTGCCACTAGGTGAGCATGACTGGAAGACTGTCTAATCGGAGTTTGTACTTCATCCAGGTTTGGTTCCTGCCGTCAAGATAAGCTGTATCCCTCTGTGACCCTGAATAGAATTAAGTGGTCTTGAAAATGTATTTATGTGTGTGTGTGTGCATGTATGAATGTATGCACTTGCACTGACATAGTGCCAGCATAAATGCCAAGTGGACCCAAATGGGTTCTTTGTGGAGTCTACATGTTCTCCTTCACACATCCCCAAAGACTCCCCAAAGACTGCCAGTGTGAGTGTGGATCTGTGTGTCTAAGCGTGCATTACAATAAAACCAAAATCCCTTCCTATAGCGATTTCTAGATTGAGCTTGTGAGGCACGCTGGATCGACATGACTTTGTACTAAGCAGGCACTGATAATGGATGGATGTATTCATTCTTTGTAGACCATAATAAATAAATGATGCTATTGTAATTGGCATGGTAAAATCTGAATAAGAATGATGCTGTGATGAGTGCATAAAGTTCCATCACAGTAGGACCAATGGGCAACAGTTAACCTTATGGGTATAAGAATGGCAGAGGGGACATTTCCTACATTTTTGTAATAATGTCTCTCTTTGAGAAAGAATAAGTCTTATCTATCTATTTATCTGTCTGTCTATATTCTATATATCCATACATCCAATATCCAAACCGCTATATCCCAACTACAGGATCACGTGGGTCTGCTGGAGCCAATCTCAGCCAACACAGGGTGCAAGACAGGAAAGAAACCCCGGGCAGGGCGCCAGCCCACTGCAGATATCCTATATGTATATATTCTATATATAGGAAGAACAAACCTAGATTAAGGTTGGTGTACTCTGGACAAAAGCTATGGCAAGCAGATAAAAAGCAACATGCATTTATTAAAGTCAGTTAGACAAAGTAAAAAAAAAAAAAAAACAGGCGGAGATCAAAGCTGAACATGGCAGACACATAAATCAGGCACAGGTTTCAAAGGCACCAAACAACAAAACAGCTTTGAAAAATCAAATGTACAGTCATAAAAGCCAAAACACTAAACAGTAAAGAATCTACAACTTGAAGGCTTTCAGATATGGAGGATGCACAAAGCTAGAGCGAAGACCTTTGGTTAGGTCCTCAGTTAAATTTCCAGGATGTTTTCTATTAAGTGACTGAACAATAACTAATATAGCATAGCAAAGCAACACATGCTGGTAGGCGGGGCCAAGAGCAAAGGGGAACAAAAGGCAAGCAAAAGCAGAAGCTGTGGGAGGAGCTAAAGCCCAGTCCTGACTGATATTGTGTCATGTAAGATGGTCATGCTTTACACTGAGCCACAATGACAGTGTCGATCTCCCATATTGTATAATATATATATATATATATATATATATATATATATATATATAGTGGTATATGGCAGGCTTGTCATCCTGGCCAATACCCCCAGGCCGCCAGATGGAGCTCTCCATGCAGTATGGAGGTGCCCCGAAGACCAGCAGGGAATCATGGACAATGGAGTTTTTATCCACAGCCCTGCTGGATACCACAGGGGCTGCAAGAGGGACCTACAGGGAGGGGCAAGGAGTCATAGGTGCCCTATAACCCGAAAGTGCGTCATAGGTAGAGTGATAACAGAAGTGATGTACTTCCGGGATGAAGAAAAGGACTTGTACCTGACCTGGAAGTGATAAAGAATCACATGGACTGAGGATTAGGAACACTTCCGGGTCAGGCAGAATAAAAGGACTGTGGGAGCTCCCAGACGACGAGCTGAGCTGGGTGGTAGGAGGGCAACGCGTCTGGGAGTGGTGGAGAGTATTATTGTTATTATTATTGGTTTGTTTATGAGTATTGTGGAGGAGAGGGTGCTTTGTGCACTGTGCAGAATTAATAAAAGTCAACATTTGGACTTTTATTTGATGTCTGGAGTCCTGGACAGGGGTTCAAGGGAGCGATGGCGTTCCCTATCTGTCACTATATATATATATATATATATATATCAAGAAACCATAAGAGAGTGATAAGGAACTGTCCTGCAGCTGGAATTTATGAGGAGTGAGTGAAGATGCTCTTTAGTATGAAGAGGTATGAAAAGAGGAAAAGGCAGAAGCAGTTGATGGTATTGTTGGTTTATAGTGTGATTGTGCAGGAAGCTATTGCCTTTCATTTGTATATCTCATGTAAGATGCTAGGGCTCGCTTTCACCCCTTTATCCTATATAACCCCAGCAGACAGATACACTGGACACAGGTTAAAAGCACCAAGAAGATATTTTAATCTTTTTCTTCCTGTTACAGTGCTAAGAAGCACCTCTGCCACAATAAACAGGCAATACAACTATTGTAATCACAATTATAAACACTATTCTCTCCTCCACACCTCCCAGCAAGCTCTGTCCTACTCCTCCCAACTCTGGCTCACATGCTGGGTCTCCAGTAGTACTTTATATAGTCCTTGACCCAGAAGTGCTTCTCTCCTTCCGACCACATGATTTGCTAGCACTTCCGGGTCTAATGAAGAACTGGCTTTTTCCTTCAGCCCGTAAGTACTTCGGGGCTTCCATCCTTGTGACTTGGAAGTACTTCCAGGCTATGGATGAGGCATGGCTCTTCCTGTCCTCTCAGAGCTCCTTCTGGCAGCACTCACAGTACCCAACAGGGCTGAGAAACCAAACTCCAAGTCCCAGGATACCCTGTGGGAATCGGGGCACTGTTATATTCTAGGGTAGCTGCCATCTAGTGTTTTGGGGGAAGCAGTGTCCAAAAGTAGCTGCCTCCCCCCACTTTTCCATCCTCAGGGCATCCTGGCCATCTATCACACTAATAACAAACAGAGAGGGGCTTCTCAGGCACTGCACAGCTCTCAATGTCAGCACTAATGGCTGTCTTTTCAGCTGTATTCTGTTTAGCAATCTCTTATTCTCAATGTAAAATGCACAATAGATGTGAAATGTTATCCTTAAATCTGGAAAAATATAGTATCAAATTCTATGTTTTACAGTACTATTCCAAAAATCCTATTCCAAATACCTAAATGTTTTAAAAGTCTCTGAACCTAGGCTATAGAATTTTAGATTATATGTAAATATTTAATTGACATTAAAAGAGCAAGTAATACTATAAAACTGCCCAGATACAGGCTTGAGGATGAGTGGGCAAAGCAGTGTAACAGCACATCAAAGCTGGTTGACAAGCTGCAACCTAAATCCAGTTTAATGATACAGGAGTTACTATCTAGATGATCTACACAGAGCCAGCACAAATATTTTAATTCACACTCACATCAGTTAAACGTATTCTGCTCCTGTAACCTTTCTACTAACAAGCCAAAAGAACCATTTGGAGTTTATACTGGCCTCTGGCCCCGTAAGCTTTCAGGGGAGAAACACTGGCATTGCTTTCCGCTGCCAAAAAGGGCCTCATCCAAATGTGAATCGAGGGAACAGGGGTTGGACTCCAAGCTAGATAAACAAACAACGGCTGCCCGACTCTATTGTGACAATGTGATAAAGCTGCTGCAGTAGCTGGCTGTCTCTGTACAGCACACATGCCAAGAATCTCTGATGGCTTTCAGGAGTTTTTAAGTGGATAGGAGTTAAATTGGGGGAAGTAACATTTAAGATTCCCATCCCACTATTACGCCATCCCCTCCCTCCATTATCATCAAGATGAGGACTATCATTAGAAATCTGCATAGCTAACTAACCTCCGCTAGATTTATTGTGGGGAAAAAATCACATCTGCTTTAATACAGAATTAACATGCTGTTATCTCCAATAACGCATGAAATTTAATGATCAATTTCAAACTGGACTGACAAATTACCAAGAACATGTTTGTCTCAAGTACCTGGAGAGAGAATTTATTGAAGACATAAGCGGTGAGGGAGCTCACATAACTTTCATCTCAACTTGAACTGTTGGGACCCTCCCAAAAATGAAGGCAGCCCAGTTAAATTTTACAAACCATTGTGTATTACATTTTTGATACATTGTGTAAAATGATTATTTTTTTTAATTAATTTGTTCATTATTTCAAAAGTAATTAATGATGAAGATAATGAAGTTTAGAACAAGCATTTTGTGAGCGATGAAACAGGTGTTGCGTAAAAGTTACAAAAACAGCATGCAGTTCTGCCACAAAAGTGAGTGTGAGATAAATAGTGACGAATAGTGTTTGTTCATTGTAATTCCGAACTAAATTCAGACAATAGAGTTTAGGAAAACTGAATAAATATTAAATGATGTCACGGAGGAACATTTGACCGGAAACTAAAAGTCAATAAATTGGGTCAAAATTGCACCTGAGCACATTGAACTTAACAACAAGAAACTGAGCTACAAGATAGTATGTATGTATGTATATTGTGGCTCTTCAGACTTTATTGACTAAGTAATGGGGAATATAGTAATGACAACCATGATGATAAACAGGAAAACAAAAGCAACAATCCTTCTATTTCATGTTGCAGGTCCATTAAAAGAGAGAATCAAACAATGCATTAATACAGCAGTAAGTTGAAAGAAAATATTACACATATACCTATATTGATATTGTAGCTAGTGGGTAGCGTTGCTGCCTTGCAGTTAGAAGACCCAGGTTCGCTTCCCGGGTCCTCCATTCATGGAGTTTGCATGTTCTCCCCGTGTCTGCTTGGGTTTCCTCCCACAGTTAAGTGCATTGGCGATTCTAAATTGTCCCTAGTGTGTGCTTGGTGTGTGGCTGAGTGTGTGTGTGCGCCCTGCCCAGGGTTTGTTCCTGCCTTACACCCTACGTAAGATTGGCTCCAGCAGACCCTCGTGACCCTGTAGTTAGGATATAACGGGTTGGATAATGGATGGATGGATGGCTATTGTAGATAGATAACCCATTTTGGAGCCGGTACCAGGCCCGGATAAATGGGATATGTTGACATAAGAAAAGCCCATAAAAATTATATTGAAATCTATATTACAGAAGTCTGGTCAAGTAATAGAGACCCCATATAAAGATGGGAATAGCTACGGAAAGAGTAGAAGAAGAAGAATAGATAGAAGACGAAGAAGGCAGGGAACCCAGCTAAAAGGTTAATTGAGAATTTCAGATGCTTCAAAGCCTATTGAGCTATCTTTTCAGGAAGGAAGAGGAATCATGGAGGACCAGACATGGCCCACACATATCAGCACACATTTACTATACACAGTTTTTGGGTTCTACTGATTCAAAGCCACTTACTCTGACAGTATAGTGCATGACGATAACCTGTCTTAGTAGGGGTGTCAGTTCATCAAAAAATACCAAGGCACGCATACTCCAAAAATTTGGAATTGCCAAATAACCTAACATGCACTTAATTTCGAGATTTAAAGGAAAATCAGGGTAATTGTATTAAAACATGTCATGGGAAGAACATATTACTTACATAAAAGACTGTGATTAGGTTGAACCTGTACAATTAATACTTCCATCCACATTACAGACACACACATACATTAATTAAATACACAATATGCAGTATAGTATATTATATTATATATGTTTGTCCACCATACAAATCTCTACCAGGTGCCCGATCACCACCAAACTGGGGATGGGGCTCCTTTGTGACCAGGAGGAGGTCATGGGGTATTTTTGGTTGGGAAAAATGTTTGTGGTGAAGGGCAGGACACCTTTTCACTGACACAACATTTGGCACACATCCCCGTACTTATCATCAACAAGATGGCCGCACATTACAACAGACATTCACGGCGGCAGCATCTAGCGGCAGCTTTGGTCCCTGTGCGTCGCTCTTTAACCATGTTTTTTTAAATTGCCAAGAGATGGCGGAAGTGTCCAAGTATGAGAAGGCCGACTGCTTTGATCGGGTGAAGGGGAACTGCCGAACCAGTACATGTGACCGCTGACACACCCGCGTTTCCCTGGGTCACACTCCCGCACGCTACCTTAACTCCAATGCACAGACAGCATAAGAGCTGAGTCAATGTTTATCTGAAAAGTGAGAAAAACATCATGCAATCTGTCAAATAACACACTAATCGATTGGAAGTGGGCTTTAAAAATGAGATAATCTGAGGAAGGAGAAACAATGAAAATCAGAATAGATGAAAACCACATTTGGATTTTTCAGTGCTGGTGGGATGTGAGAACCAAAATTTGCTCACTTTTTTTTAAGAACATGAAGACACATGCAGCATATGGAGCACCACTGTAAGGGAGAATAATAGCAGATATATAGGACAATAATAGTTTTATTAATATCTAACAGTATCACATTTTAAAATGTTTAAACAGGCAGAAGACTTAATGTCTAATAATATCTCATTTTAAAGGGATGGAAGCTGCATACTCACTTGTTGCTCTGGCACATTTAATACCCTTATAGATAAGATAACATCTGTTGACAAGTGCTTTTCAGCTCTCTGTGGTGGGGAGAAGGAGAGTTGGCAAGAGTGGGCTAGGTGTACAGGGACACTTAACATTCTATGAGCCAAATGAGCAAATGAATGGTGAACGTACAGAGAAAGAGTCTGAAAACTATAAGTCAAGTATATTCATTGCAAGTTATTGTGCAGTATGCCCATTACTAGTAAATAAATATGTAAGTTTTTTCTTTTGCTTGTTTTGGTACTCTGTGTAATTGCCTGGATTACCTTGTTGGGATTTGGAGCATTTTGTTAAGGTTTATATATGTATATATATATTGTGGTATATGGCCAGCCATTCATCCCGGCCAATACCCCCACACCGCCAGATGGAGCCCTCCCTGCGACGTGGAGTTGCCCCGAATTCCAGCAGGGCATCATGGACCTTGGAGTTTTCCTTCACAGCCCTGCTGGATACCATGGGGCCACCAGAGGACGCTGCAGGGATGCTCAAGGATTATTCTCCATACTGCCCGGAAGTACATCCCAGTCACGGGGACAGAAGAAATGATGTACTTTCGGGTTGAAGAAAAAGAGGAGTTTTCACCTGACCCAGAAGTGCTGGGTAATCACATGGACTGAGGGATCAGAAGCACCTCCGGGTCAAAGACTATAAAGAACTGTGGGAAACCCCAGCGTGTGAGCTGAGTTGGGAGGAAGAGTGACAACACGTCTGGGAGTTGGAGGATTGTGATTATTGTTATTGTGTATGAGTATTGTGGAGTGGAGGGTGCTTTGTGCACATTATCGGAAGAATAAATTAAAATTTTGGACTTTTATCTGGTGCTTGGCGTCTCGTCTGAGAGTTAAAGGGGACGACAGTGCCCCCTATCTGTCACTATATATATATATATATATATATATATATATATATATATATATATATATATATATATATATTGTCACGCACGCACGAAAAGGAGACCGCGGACGGACCTTAACACGCTTCGGAAGACGTTCGCCGGCAGGGAGTGGCGGGTACTAACCTTTCTCCTTTGCTTTCTTTCAGGAAAAAGACACTCCGCCACCATAAGCCTCATTCCCGCAGCATGTTACTTCAGCCCTTCCTCCGCCATTTTTCCTGACGTCCTCAGTACCATCCTCCCTCACGGTTCCTTCCCAGCATTCCTCCACTTCCGGCTCCTCCTTTATAAAATGGCCGGCAACGCCATATTCAGCGTTGCGTATATGAACTGTTTGTGTTTATATTTTGACCATTGGTTTGTTTATTGAATTGTGGATTTTTCTACAGTATATAGGGCCGAAACCCCAAACCTTTATGCTGTCTGTTGTTGAATCTTTTACAATATATATATATATATATATATATATATATATATATTTATATAAAAACTATAAAGAGGAATACAGTCACCCTAGAACCCAACAAAGACAAAACCTCCACCTTGAGACCTAAACAATCATTGTGCGCATCCTGAACTGGGTACTCACCTTTTGTAGTGATTAGGGATCTTTCTTTCTTTCTTTCTTTCTTTCTTTTTCAGACTGGCATATGAGTTCTCTTTATCTCTTTGACTCTTCTTTGGCATTCCACTTAGTGGAGAGCATAACCACCTGAACTCTATAATTAGCTCTGATTGCCTATGTGCCTATTGTACACGGCAATTTGCATAGCTAATTAGGGAATTAGGGAGTCGTCTATTAATAAACTGAGTGAGCAGATAGTTTCTCCTGCACAGACAGGTAGACAGACAGAATATTAAAATTAAAAAAACATGATGGAAGCAAACTGCTCCAAGTGCTCCAAGTGTTTTTCACTTAGTCAATGTAAACTGTAAGAGAACTGGTTATAGACCATAATAGGAAAGACACCATCAAATAAAAAAAAGGAAAACATTGTTCTGATTGGTCAAGCATATGCATACAAACTAAGAGTAGTGAAGGAATGGTAATTTTGGATAAAGCCGGATGGGTTAAACAGCTTCCGTGGTTTCATCTATCAATCCATCTATCTGTTGACTTTCATAGAAACAGAAAATGTTACTTTTATATATATTTTATATGTAAAACTGTTTTAAAAAATGGTTGTGTTAAGGGCATTTAAATTGGAATTCAGAGTTTTCAAGCAATGGCTAAGATACAGTACAGTATATGGTAAATCTGTAATAATGTCATCCTAGTTGTCACTGGCTTGGAATGATCTTCCATATAAATATAATTTCCATTTGCTTGTGCTTCTTTCCCATAAAATGTGTTGATTGGATATGAGAGCTCCATAGTGAGATATCTCATTAGCTCTGTATGCTTTAGATGAGGTGTGAAGCCCAGATGTTTTATTGATTTAAAGGTCTTGTATTTCAGAATATGTTGACTAAAGCCACTGTAGCAGGACATTCCACTGGGAGTCTGTGTGCCAAGACACATTAAAATGGGTGAGATTTCTTATTTTTGGCTACTGCTCCACAAAAGGATAATGCAAAGTCAAACTTCATGGATAATACAAAAACCTTAAGATGTTTGTTTGGAAGTGAGCTTCATTAATCTAGTCAGGTATGATAAAACCAACAAGTGAGAATGCAGTTTGACCTTTCTACTTACTAACAGTTAGGCCTAATAATCATATCAATAGCTGAAGTAAAGACGCTGTGTGGAAAGATTCATTATTTATGATGCTATTTTATGCTTAGTGTGAAACTATGCAGCACCTTAAAGTTTGGTTGGAACAAAGAACAAGACCAAGTTTTCAATTTCATCCAATTTATGAGCCTTTGGGAAATGAATGCCAAAAATTCTTATGAGAAGAAATGTGAATGTGCTGAGTAAACCGATAAGAAAAAGAGCCTACGGCAGACAAGTCAGTCTTGAAGGAGCACGATGAAGGGGATCTGCAGTACACGTCTTGTCTCAGTTTTCTTCCTCTATATGACTACAAATCATTTTTGAAAAACCACAAAGATTTTTTTTCTGGAGTATCAGAACCTGATTTTCAAATAGTAACTACCCCTTTACTTCCAAGTTTGATATTTTTAGTCATTTTTACTAGGACGATACACAGTAAAAGATTAAACTTCTCATCAGATTAGTATTGGGCTGATGGTTTTTCATTTTATCTTGACATATGAGGCTGCTGTAATTTATTCCTCAGCTCTTTTCCTAATCCAGTCAATAGGGGAATAAATGTGTCTTCACAGATGACCAATAAACCATTCATATGGTAAAATATTAATTTTTTCAATGCTTTTACAGGAATGAAAAATCAAAGTTTACGTTTTAAAGTAGTCTTTTTTTCCTTTTTATATTTCACATTTGAATGAATACATAATACTGCAGTTAATGATGATGACATTACCTGTAACCTTTTCAAACCGATGGTAGCCAAGCTCCTGTCTTAATGCTGGTCAATTAAAATTAACCAATTCTAATGACAGTGAATTCTAGTTGCTCTTTCACCAATTTAACAGCTCAGAGCTTTTCATGGTTATTGCATTAGCACTTCAGGGTGAATAGAAGGCTGTCTAACAGAGGATGGACTGTGAGTAGTTCCTTGGTGCTTATTGCTATTCATTTCTGTTGCTGTACTGGTGTCTTTAAAGGACTTTAATTCATCTGACCCTCCTTCTTCAGCAGACTATGCCAATATTTTTGCTTCAAAAATTCTTTTCTACACCTTTTATAAAAAGTATTCTGGAATTTCATCCCAAATGGAAGAGTTGTCACCTCTGTAGTCAGAAGAGAGTGCTACCTGTAATAACAGGTCAGGTCAAGTCAGATTGGGGAGCTTGCATTGGTACAGCGCCTTGCTGCACCCACCACACAATAAAACAGCTTGGGACACTGGTTGGCAACCCCCCTGGCAGACACGCAGTCCAGTCCAACCCTCAAGAAATGGCTGTCTATCTGCCGCAGCCAGGTGTTACGTGGCCATCCCCTTGGCCTGGTCCACCTACTCGTGTCCTCAATAGTATGGATCCTGCAAGTCCAATCACCCTTGGGGAATCGCACCACATGGCTGTAGTGCCATCACAGACACTCCCTCACAATGCAAGTAATGCACCTCAGTCAGGATTCCATGACACAAAGTTAAACCAGTGGTACCAAAGGATTCTCCTAAGAGACACAGTACCAAAGGAGTCCAGTCATTGTCTCATGTCACTGGATAGCGTCCATATCTCACAACCATATAGCAGAACAGGCAGCACCAGTACTCTAAAGACTTAGATCTTAGTCCTGTTGCAAAGAAAGGATGTCCTACACACCCCTTTTCAATGACCTCATGACCCTTCATACTCTCGCAATCTGTCTACTGACATCATAAGAAGAGTCACCAGAGACAGGAATGTTGCTGTCAAGGTAAGTAGACCTCTTGACAAGATCGGCACTCTCTCTGCAGACAGACACAAAGCTGATGGCTGTGCCTAAGAGGTCATTATAGGCCTGGATCTTGGTTTTTATCCAGGACACTCGCAAGCCCAAACACTCAGACTCCTTACTCAGTCTCTTGAGAGCCCCGATCAGAGCCTCCATTGACTCAGGCAAAGAAGATGAAAAGCTAATAATAGGGCTGCACAAAACTCTGGGATACCAATAAGAAGTGTAAGCTAAGCCAGACAAGCACCAGCACAATACAGCAGACTATTTCAAAACCAGTGAAACATGTGGACCTATGACCCTAAAATAAAGGCAGTTCACATAGAGCTACAGTAGCTGAAGTTTTCCATGTTGGCTACACAATATTTTGTTTTCACCATTTAAAAAATACAGCTTCAAAGTGATCACATGATTTAGTCTAACTTTCGTAAGTACTGCTTTTCAAAGAAACTATGATCTAAGGATGTAAAAACAATGCATGTATATGGTCAGAACTTTTGAGTATTTCGTGACCAAACGTTTGTATTTTGGCAACGCATGCTTTTGTTTTCAAAATTAAAAAATACAGCTTGACATTGATCACACCACTAATGTAACTTTGATAAATAGTGTCCTCAAAAAAACATCAATGTAAGAATTTAAAAGAAATGCTTTCATAGAGTCTGATGTTTTGACCATTTGATGTTCTCGATTGTTTCCATGCATTTCTGTGTGTAAAAACCAAGTTAACGCTAAGCATGTTGTTTTAAGATGATAAAGTAAGGAGCCTTTCATGTTAGGTAGCAGATTGTGTGACACAACAAAAGGGTAGATATAAACAACAGCAACTCCCTGCCCGTTGTTTACACATGTAAAAAATCAAACTTCCATCTGGATTTTGAACATACATGAGATGATTGCAAGCCTTTCTCCATCCTTCTCGTACTTGCATTCTGTATCCCACCCTTCATGCATTTGACAATCTCGTGCATTTATCTGTGCTTGCCACTCCTGCAGTCTGTATCCTCCCCTTTATACATTTGACAGTCACATGCATTTCTCCATCTTTCTCGTACTTGCATTCTATATCACGCACTTGACGCCTTAGACAATCACGCACTTTTCTCCATGTTCCTGCATTCTGTATTCCACACCAGACGTTCTGTAGAAAGCAGTGAGATTCTTCTTTTACTTACTATTATAGTATTCTTCATCACGTAATTAGCCTCCATGGTCTACTTGATGCTAAGCAGATGTCACTTTTGTGTTCTTTTTCTTTGTTACTTCATTTGCCATTCACTTTGTCGTAATAAATACATGAGCAGAGATTAGAGTTTGAGGTTGCCATCACCTTCCTTATTTTAGTTTCCAGTCTGCTTCAGGTCATAACCTTTCAATTAAGACCAAGATCAAGGTTCTAACTTCAGTAGTTCAAGAGTAATCACGTGACAGAAGAACATACCTACATACATATAGAGAGAGAGATTTTAATTTCTAAATAATACACACATATTTAGATCCTTATAGCTATTGTGATGGGCGGCCGGGTCCCAGGCCCAGCCAGGACACCCCTGCTGCATATGTTCCAGGGGAGCAATCGTGGACAGCTCAATACCTCCCCCGGGACGCTTGGTGGCAGCCTCCCTGGCCAACGGTGACTTCCCAACCTCCCACATGGCTCCATGGGAGATGGAGTCCTCCACAGCCTGGTTGGGAGCTGTGGTGGCCGCTAGGGGGTGCTGCCTGGAATCAAAGAGCCCGGCTGAACGAGTCTTCAGCCCCACCTGGAGGTGCAATTGGGACCAGGTGGTCAAGCTCCTGGAATGCTTCCGGGTGGGCTATAAAAGGGGCCAGGCACCACCACTCATGGGCCAGAGTCAGAAGGAGGAGGACTAAGCTTGATGAGGAGTGGTGGTAAAGGAGAAAGAGGGTGTTTTGGTGGTGTTTTTGTGCTTTGGGACTGTGTATTATCTGTGGGTCACGGGGAAGACGTGTGCCCACAGGGGAAAAAAAATAAAAGCCTGTGTTTATTTTGTACGTGCCTCTGCGTCAGTCTGTGCCGGGTCAGGCGCTATATAGCGCCTTATTACACTATTAATTTCTTTATATTGTTAATTCCCTATTTTACTCTCATCCTTTGAAACTGCTTTTCCTGATGAGTGTTATGTCTCCATATTATGTTCCCTTTAATGCATTTCTTTAATTTGAAATCAAGTGCAGGTATTCAGAAAAAAATTAAAACATTGTAATGTTTATAATGTATATAAACATAATATATTCAGAACAAACATGTCAATATAATATATAATATAATCACATTCAGTGACTATGTACTATTAAAATTCCATATTAACTGCATTTAAATGTTTACAGCAAAGAGAATAACTGACGCAATCTTGAGCATCATCTTTCAGTCATTTTGGCTAGCCATGCGCGTAATGCAGAAGCTTGCACATTACCACAGTACAAGGTTTTACAATGTATTTTGAATGGCTACATCTGGATATTGTGATGCGTCAAGTATATTGGAAAGGACAGCCTGTCTGTCACAATATGGTGCATGAACACCTGGGGCCACACAAAGGAGCTCTAGTAGTACAGTCACAGGCCTTCATAATGTCTTCCAGGACCCAGGAAGTACTTATGAAGATTTGCCCAGAAGTGAAGATTGGTAAGGCTTTAAAGGCCCACCAAACAGCCATTGTGGAGAGCTTGGAGTCAGGAATCTGGAGGAATGATTATACTAGGAAATAAAGACACAAATGAAAGTGTCAAAGAGGAGATGGGAGTGTTTAAAAAGCTGTTTGGCTTGGTAAGTGACCAGACATCCCAAAAGGTACAGAGGAGCTTCAGACTTATATTGGTAGGCCCAGACAGACACTGGGGCATTGCTTCTTTTTCCTCTGTTTGGTTGTAACTTTGCATTTTACTTCCTTTTTTTACCTCTCTCTTTCATTTCTGTTACCATAAAGTCTTACTTTTGGTTATTTCGGCCTCTTTGGCTTCATTTTGTTTTCACGTCATAAGCATCCCTATAGTCTATAGAGCTGAGTCGGTTAATTCATTTATTACCTATCTTATTTCATTACAGTGCCATAGCAGGGCTGGAGTGTATACCTATAGCTTTATATTTCCCATATTTACTTGGTCATTATTTTGCACCTCTTTAAACCTTTCTTAAGTTCTACTAGGCACATATTGTTTTTCTTTTTTCCAAATCTGGGTTTTGATTTGGTTCTCAGCCTTAGTGTTTTGGTTCCGGTTATTTTGCTCTTGTTAATTACTCCTGGCCAGGTCAGGTCAGGTCAGGGAGCATGCACTGGCAGAGTGCACTGCCTCACCCACCACATGGCGAAACAGCTTGGGATTCTGGTTGGCCACCCCCCAGGCAGACACACGGTCCAGTCCCACACTTTGGAAATGACCCTCTATCTGCCGCAGCCAGGTGTTGCACGGCCATCCCGTTAGCCTGGTCCAGCCACTTGGGTCCTCAACAATGAGGATCCAGCGATAACAGTTAAATCCACAACATATTGTATTTAGAAACCTTTTTTTTTCTATTCTTTGTCTCGAGAACTAGGCACTTCTCCTGATATCTTGACAATAACATCTAGTAGTCGCTCTCTTTCATTTTCTCCACAGGCTATTTAAAGAGGGCAGGCGGAAATTAAATGGCAGCCGAAGAACGTCTGTGTTGCAGGCCAACCAAGCCAAGAGTACTTGAAGCCTGGCTCAATGACTAGTTGCTAGCCATAAGTTTGGATGCATGACTGTTGTGATGATATAAAGGTCAGTGTTGCACACTTCCTGGTTGTCCAGCATTCCAGATACAATTAAAGTGTTTCGTAAGCATTTAGTAATGATTTTTAGACACTGGTCTTTGACTTTGGTCTTTTCATTAGCATATTGTCCTGTGTTCTCTTCAGAAATTTTCACTTTGTTTATGAGTGCCACTAGTTTTTTTTTCCCTTAATTTGTCCATTTCATGGTCCACATTAAGATATAATCCCTGCTTTTCCATTACAACAGAACAAGCATCATCACATTGTTTGTTAGGATCACACTTATTGCAAGGTGTCTGTGTGTGTGTGTGTTACCCAAAGTGACACATATCAGTGCCTTGTGCTGCTTCTCAACTTTTTGGCCAGATGCCATCTACAGTACATGAACTGCTTTGCTGTTGTTTTCTTAAGGATTTATGTTTTTCTTTCACTTATTCATCCTGTGCTCTTTTGCTAACTGTTTACCACTTATTTTGATTTTCTTTCCTCCGTCCTTTTTGTTTATGGTGTTTGTGTGCATTTGTTAGCATTCCTCTGTTCAGGCTTAGACTGGTGCTTTTTAGAGTAACACCATATGCTGTTTGGATTTCCTTGTCACCACAAAAACATTATATATTTGTGCCAGCTGATTCTTGACAGCAATGGTGACCCTAAATTGTTATTTGTAAATGTTGATTTTTCATGATGAACTTGTGTGCTTAAGTTTAACTGAGATAGACTAAATTGGACCAGTAAATGTAAATATGGGGATAAGTGAGAGTAGGCCTTGTGATGACCTGGCTGTCTGCTTACTGTCACTTTGGGCTTGATGTTGAATGTCTGTATTAGCTCAAAAGGGTGCTTCTACTAAATACTGAGCAAAGGGTCTGAATACTTAGGACCATGTGACATTTCAGTTTTTCTTTTTTAATATATCTGCAACAATTTCAAAAATTATCTTTTTTTGTCTGTCAATATGGGGTGCTCTGTGTACATTAATGAGGAAAAAAGTGAATTTAAATGATTTTAGCAAATGGCTACAATATAACAAAGAGTGAAAAATTGAAGGGGGTCTGAATAATTTCCGTACCCACTGTATATATATATATATATATATACAGTATATATATATATATATATATATATATATATATATATATATATATATGTGTGGATTTATGCTTATGTTTTAGGTCCTGCATGCCTGTTTTTATATATTTTTATGAATGGATATACAGTATATATATATATACATATACAGTATATATATATATATATACATATATATATATATATATATATATATATATATATATATATATATAAGGCGCACGGTGGCGCAGTGGTAGTGCTGCTGCCTCACAGTTAGGAGACCGGGTTCGCTTCCCGGGTCCTCCCTGCGTGGAGTTTGCATGTTCTCCCCGTGTCTGCGTGGGTTTCCTCCGGCGCTCGGTTTCCTCCCACAATCCAAAGACATGCAGGTTAGGTGGATTGGCGATTCTAAATTGGCCTTGGTGTGTGGGTGTGTTTGTGTGTGTCCTGTGGTGGGTTGGCACCCTGCCCAGGATTGGTTCCTGCCTTGTGCCCTGTGTTGGCTGGGATTGGCTCCGGCAGACCCCCGTGACCCTGTATTCGGATTCAGCGGGTTAGAAAATGGATGGATATATATATATATTGTGGAAGACTGCCGGCTTCCGAGGCCGGTCCGCACCCCCAGGCCGACAGGAGGAGCTCTCCCGACAGCGGGATCATGCCCGAGGTCCAGCAGGGCCTTATGGACTCTGTGGTGTTTATACACAGCCCTGCTGGATACCTTGGGCGCCACCAGGAGTCGCTGTGGGGGGACTTATGGGCTCTGTTGTGCCTTATGACCCGGGAGTATGTCACGGTCACGTGACAGGAAGGTATGGCGTGCTCCCGGGTTGAAGTAATGGACTGATTGCCCTGACCCGGAAGGAATAAGGAACTGTGGACTGCTGGGACAGGAACACCTCCGGGTCAGGGGCTATAAAAGGACGCTGCCTCAGTCCAGACACTGAGCTGTGCTGGGTGGGAGAGGAGCAAAGTGTCTGGGCGAGGAGGAGAGGTTATTGTGGTTATTAAGAGTGTGTTTATTTGTGAAGAGTGTGGAAGGTGCTTGGTGCACTGTAAGAAAATAAAAGAGTCTTGGACTATTACCTGGTCTCGGGAGTCGTACCTGAGGGTTCGAGGGTGCACTACTGCCCCCTACTGCCACACTGGCGTAGTCGGCAGGATTCTCTGGCCGTCTGTTGGCAGAGGACCTGCATAACAAACAAATTTTGTGTGGGCAGACAACCCTCGGTCGAATCCCCATTTTTACACGGAGGTGCACAACACCACCCGCTGCCAAGCAAGCGGCAACAGTGCGTGCTATCCCGCTCTACAGGGCCATGGGAAAGAAAACAGGAAAAAAGAAGGTCAGTCCCAGCCGCCTGCAGGGCATGACGGACGCCGCGATGTCCTGGACCCTCCTGACCGGGAGCGAGGAAGACAAAGCGCTGATACGGGCCAAACAAGCCCGGGCCGCGAAGGACCCGGCACACGGACAAATCCCGGGCGCAGCGTACTCCTTAGACGGTCCGGGGGTGCCGCATTCCGTTACGGAGGCGGCTGCAGGTAAACCGCCCGACGTCCCGTCTTTGTTGTTTTCCTGTTTTGCAGACGTCCGCCGGGAGGATTGCAGCGGCGTCTTGGATGACGGCCTCATGCCTCGGCAAAATGGCGCGCTCCCAGAAGGCAAGTCGCGTGAAAGCCGGCTAGAGACAGCCGCGGTTGGTGACAACAGACTGGTCACCCGCGGGGGTTGTCGGGACGGTGGAGGAAACCGAGTCCGCCGACGAGGCCGGTCGCCCCTAACGGGTCCGAGCCTCCTCGAAGGGAGGGAAGGCGGGCGCCGCCGAAAGAAAAAGCTGCCGACAAAGAGGGCGGGTTGTGGCTGACGAGTCTGCCGCGGTAAAGGAGAAGGCAGATCGCAGCCGGCTTGTAGTAGCCAGCCGTCCCTCTGAGGACTCCAACTCCCAGGAGCCTTTGCACGACCCAGCGGAACACGTGCCTGGAGGCGACATGCTCATTGGTTCCCGGCCGGAAGGTAAGCACACCGCGGAAGCGAAAATGCAGCCGGCCGTAGTAACTGACTGTTTGGACTTACGGGTCTCGAAATACCTCGAGCCCCTGCACCGTTTCTTGCAGGGTATCGAAGACCTAAAGGAACGAGTGGAGGAACTAGGAGCGACGGCAGCAGCACCTGTAAAGGCGCTGAAGGATTTCGTGCAGCGGCTGCGCCGGGAAGCTCCGGAGATGATCGATGCGGGAGTACAGGTGAGTCCCTCCCGTGTCGTAGAGAGTAAGGGGACACAGTGCGATCGGGCACCGCGGAGAATGAGTAGCGCGTGTCAAAGCACTGTGTACCCGACAAGAGACTGGGGCACGATGACCGATTGGTCGGGGACTGGAGCAAACAGCCCGGGGCATGCGCGTGGCGTGGCTTTCCGGGGCAGTACGGCTTACCAGGACCCGACCGGTCTTAAGTGCGGGGTAGCGCCGATGGTAGGAGTGCCGGGGGATGCGCCGCTCGTGCCGGTGCAGCTGAATAGTGCTGTTCATCGGTGCGGGACGGTGCAAATGACGCCGACTCCCAGTAAACGGAAGGTAACGGGTGTGCAGACAGCACAGAGGCTCTCCTCTTCCCATGGAGGGCCTCAGGCTGAACGCAAGCCCCACATTAAGCGGGAGATCCCCAAAAGGAATGGTGGGTCTCCCAACAGGATGGAAGGAAGGCTTGAGGGCCGCCAGGCGGCCATGATGACTTACCTGGCAGGTGAAGGGGCGGAGACGACGCTGACGGAGTTCCCGAGATGTTTTTGGTCCCGCAGAGGGGAACAGCCACGAGGACTCCGTCGGTGCTATAATTGCCGGCGACCGGGCCACGAGAGGCGCCATTGTCCCCGGGGAGACAGGAACTACACCGTCCCTCCAAGGTTCGCTCGAGGACAGGGACAACGCATTCAAGGCCCGGATGACGCGTCCTCCTGGAGGAGGACGTCCCTCTCGGGGCCGGACGCTCCGCCCCAGAAGTCGTCACTAAGGGGGAACTGTGGAAGACTGCCGGCTTCCGAGGCCGGTCCGCACCCCCAGGCCGACAGGAGGAGCTCTCCCGACAGCGGGATCATGCCCCGAGGTCCAGCAGGGCCTTATGGACTCTGTGGTGTTTATACACAGCCCTGCTGGATACCTTGGGCGCCACCAGGAGTCGCTGTGGGGGGACTTATGGGCTCTGTTGTGCCTTATGACCCGGGAGTATGTCACGGTCACGTGACAGGAAGGTATGGCGTGCTCCCGGGTTGAAGTAATGGACTGATTGCCCTGACCCGGAAGGAATAAGGAACTGTGGACTGCTGGGACAGGAACACCTCCGGGTCAGGGGCTATAAAAGGACGCTGCCTCAGTCCAGACACTGAGCTGTGCTGGGTGGGAGAGGAGCAAAGTGTCTGGGCGAGGAGGAGAGGTTATTGTGGTTATTAAGAGTGTGTTTATTTGTGAAGAGTGTGGAAGGTGCTTGGTGCACTGTAAGAAAATAAAAAGAGTCTTGGACTATTACCTGGTCTCGGGAGTCGTACCTGAGGGTTCGAGGGTGCACTACTGCCCCCTACTGCCACAATATATATATATATATATATATATATATACATATAATATCAAGCTTCTAAGCTGAAGTCCATTCATCACAAGAAGGAATTAAGTAAAATAGTATTTATTTCATTCTGTCTAATTGTAAACTGTAAAATAAAACCCCTTAAGCTCTCAAATGTTACATTTTTTTCCAAGGGTGTGTATAATGCATTATTTAAAGGCTGCCAGTAATTAAATGAAGAAATGTGAAGCTGACATTTTCATAAACACATTTTGAATTAGAAGTTGGAACATGACATATAATTATTATAAACTGACAAGTAAGATAGCAGATGACAATCATGGCTTGTTACATGAGCAGCTCACTGGTCACTTACTTCATTAGGGTGTTGAGCGTTACTATTTTAGAAAATTTTTTTAGACTTTTGTATAATAAGATTCATTACAGTTTAGCCGTTTTTAGCACTGCCTCATTTGCATCAGGCATATTTGAACTGTATCTTTTTATTGTTTAATACTTCAAAATTGTACCACAATTGAGAAGTAACAGCATCTTCATCTGGATAAGCATACCTTCCCCGAGACTACTTACATACTTAATTAAACACCTAATTAGGGGGGAGAAGTGAATAGAAAATTAGACACATCTACTAATGGCAAAATCGAAATCAGAATTGAAATCCTCCTCTTTTATGAATGCAAGTGAGTACCTACTTATTAGAATGAATACTCCCTTTAAGATATTATTTAAAAGATCTAACACCACACTTGACCAGACATGCATCACGAGTTGCATAAAGCCAGCAAAGAGAGAAGTGCAGCTTCCTGACTACCCTTCATTCCAAATCTGATCTGTGTATGGCCTATGTTTACACTCTCTTCCACCCTCCATTTGAAACTCAAAATACTTTGTGTTATTAGCAGCATTTTTCATGAGTTCCTCCAATCTCTTTTTATTAAATTACAGTACCATTACAAGGGAGGTCCAATACCAACAGCATTGGGCACTAGAGTATGTCATGCATGTGCATCAGAGAATCCCCTTCCAGGTTTATCTGAGGTAAGAAATGCCACAGCTGAGAAAGGGGGAGGGGGGCGTGGGGGTCTAATCACTACCATTGTTGCCTCTTCTGCCACCCACATTAGCAAGAAGATGCCTACTGAGAAGAAATGACTCAGCCCCTACCAAGAGTGAATACCCCGAAGAAAGGCGTCTCATTTTGGACCTGAACTGCCCACAGAAGTGAGATTCTGACAAGACCTGCTCTGTCGAACTGATATATTTGAAAGAATATCACAAAGACTCCTTTTTTGTTTCTGTTTCATTTGCTTTTAGTGCCTTTGAGTGCTGTTTTGTTTGTTATTATTTGTGTTAGGATTAAAAAGGGTGACCCAACTGACACCCCAACACTTCCTTGACATCCATGAGTGTCCTTTCACCTGTCCACAAGTGCAGTCCTTGTGGAATGGCAGGATACTTTGTCATCAACACTAGCACATTAACATCAACCAGGACATTACATGGCTGCTAGTCAAGCTGTTCTGCATTGTTTTTGAAATGTAGGAAAACAAAATACTAGGAGAAACCCCCATGTTTCATGCAAGCACCATACAGATCTTTGAATATGGAACCATACCTGACTGAATGTGAAACTTGTATTCCTAGAGGTTTGAAGGAACCATGTCGTCCTCATTATTTTTTAACAGATCACAATATTCACATAAAATAGACCCAAAAAAACTTATTAGCTGAAGAGTGATTAAGAATGTTTTGTTGTGTTAGTGTTTTTATGGTGTTGTAATTTTAGTACAGTTTAAGGTACTAGTTTCAGAGACCTTCACAAAGCTGCAGTTTTCCTCAAGCACTGAAACCGAACATACAGCAAAGACACAATAGCTATGATGCTTAAATTGTATCCGCAGTTCATAAAAAAAAGGCAGATCTTGTGAGTCGTGCATTGTAATTGTGTGAACGCAGTGTATTCTCTGCAAACATTTATGTACTACAGCAGTGTCTGCTCTCTTGGCGGAGACGATGCATAGTTTTTTTCACAATCAAATTGAGATCCCTCTTTAAGCATTAACATTCTGATTTTCTAAATTTGCTTTTCCTTTAAAAATCAGACGCTCAGCCAGACGACTGAAGTACAAATGGAAATTTGTTAAGCATTTTTCAGAGCAGTGGCAATAGGATTCTCATGTGTACAAAGCAGAGTTAAATTCTTACTTGCATGTCTGAATAATTGCTTTGGAGCTCAAATGTTGTCTTTTATTCTTACTCCAGCTCAATATTTTCATGTACAGTTTGTGAATGACAGATACATGAGATAAGTTATTAAGTAGCTTGATCAATAATTTTACTTTTGCACTATGTTGCACTTGCACAGTTTTATGGTATTTTAAAAACTTTAGATGAATGTTCATAGATAAGCTATATGAGCGTGATTAGAAGCATGCAGACTGAATCATCTTTAGTGAACAAAAATCAAGCACTACTAAACGTCTGAAATTCATAAAAGAGTAACACCCACCTTTTGGTATTTTGTGAGACTACAAGCCATCTAATTAAATTAAGAGTTCAATTAATGGACATACTGTAGTGCAAATTAAGAAAATAGTTGGAACAAAAAGCTATGGAAGTTGGATCCAATGGAAGAATTGGATACCACATTAGTTTTTGCCGCATACTTGCACAGAGCATGCCATCATGAAGAGGTATAGTAAGCAAAAAGTAATATGAGAAAATGCAGCAAGGATCCATCGGTAAATGGAGGAGAGGAAGACGTTGGCAGCTGATACAGCGCATTGCCGCACCCACCACATGACGAACCACCTCAGGATCCCAGATTAGGACCCGAGTGTAGCCATGCGACGGGTGACACTTCAGCACCACACTAGTTCAGATGGAATGGAATAGTGTGAGGTTTTTGGGTTTTTTTTGCAGTGGCTGAAGTGCCAGTCCTGCCACCAACCTCCAAGTTTTCCCTGCAAGTTGGAGTAGCTGGTGTAGTATTTAGCTCTACTGTCTCATTTCTCCAGGAGACTGAGCTCCAGTACTATTCCCAATCACTGTGTTTGTGGAGTTAGCGCACTCTCCCATTATGTGCATGTTTTTTTTGGATACGTATTTCAACTATCCTCATACAATTCCTCTGAGATTAAGTAATGAGTCTAAACTGACCCTTTGTTAACGAGTGTGGATGGGCATTAGTTTCTTTCTATATTTCCTGACTTGTGCTCAGAGATGCTGGGGCCATGAACAGCTTAAGCAGGTTTGACATGGTGTGATAGAAGATGGCGCTACACCAGCGCTTAACCAGATACAGACAGACGCAGCAGGCAGACTTATAAAAAGGCAAGCTGTTTAATTTTCTTTTTCTTCGTACCCATCGTACCCGTTCCCACGATTAAACAACACAGTCCCAAACACAAGCACAATCACCAAACACACAACACTGCTCTCCATGGCTAATTTCTTTTCTTTTTTCAATCTGTAAGGTCCTGATTTGCCTTTATAAATTCACTGAAGGCCAACAAGCAACAATTCCTTGGTAAGGCCAGCATGATTGGGCGAGCTGTCAGCCCCGCTTTGGTGAAATAAACACATCATTCAGTGCAGTCAGTCGCTTAAGCGGCTCTCCACTATTTATTCGTGAACTAACAATGGCAAATTGGGACCCACCGGTAGCAGTTCACAACTCAAAACTGGGTTGTGACCCAGTGATTGAGAAACACTATCTTATACAGAGCTGGAGTGCGGACACCAACACTCAAAGATCAGTTTGTGCTACTCTGCACAGGTACGCATAAAGTATGACCCAAAGAGCTTCAACTGCAATGATCTATACAATTTATTGACCAACATACAATTTGACATAAGGCCAAATGGCTGGTCACATAAGGAGCCGTAAGTAGGCGCATGACTGTAGAATCTGTTTAATGTGAATTGAGTGTCACAGTGATGGAGCACCAAGGACAGATAAAGAGAGGGAATTTTAATGATTGGGAGACACAATGGAGTTATATCAAGCAAGTTTTAGGGATTTCAGTGATTTCCTTTAAATGTGTTTTCGTTTGACTGGTTTGTTCTCAATATAAAGTACTGTCCTAAATCTTTAAAATCAGGCATGATATCTACTGGTTGTATCCTGGAAAATACCTCCTTCTCCTATAAAGAGAATCCACAATGGAGACCCTGTGCTGTCCCACGGACTTTCTATTGGTATATCTACTTAGCATCCCTTTCTCATTGCTGAGATTTTTCTCTGTACACTGTATATGTGATAATCCTATTGTTCCAAATACCTCTGCTACTACTACTGCTACTTTCTTTGACTTGAAGTATTTTTTTTTTGGTCAATTTTTTTCAACTTTGAATATGTTCATTATCTTTGAATATGCATGGTCGGCCAACAGGACATTGCAGTTTAGACAAGTGTCTGCTGCTTGACATCCATCCCTGACTTTAAACAGTTAATATAACATGCAAAACCTATCTGCTAAAAGAAAAAGGAATATTTTACACTTTAGTTTTATTTAAAAGCTATCTGTGTTCATTTTCTTTCCTTTACATAATGCAGAACATCTGGAGTGTGGCACACAGTGACCAATTGTTGGATATTTACAGCTGCCAGGGACATCCTTAACCCCAAGACAGTACAGACTCACCCATGCCCAATTCATATATAGGAACACTTCACAATACATACTGATCCCATTTCAGTATTTTCTGTTTCTAAAGCATCTTAATCTGCCTGACAGATTTTCTCTGCCTCAGGAAAGTACATTTCTTTGGTCTCCCTCATATTCAGGTTTGTCTTTCCAGTGACTAACACATTGTGGCACTTCCACTGCACCACATTCCATTTCCCACTTCTCATCTCCACTATGCACTTTAACCACCCCCATCTCTTTTTATCTCGGTCATGCTTGTCTATTGGGCTTCATTCCTGTTTGATAAAACGAACTCTGGCATCAGTACTTGCTTTCTCAATTTCACTGCCCAGTTCAGTGTGAAAGCATCATGGAGGAAGTTAATGCTTCTAAAGCCAGTCAGGGTGTTTTGAAAGCAAAGCTGAAGCATGTGCCAGATTGAAAAGAGATAGAATGAGCACAAGTGGAGTGAAACAAAAGAAGAGAACAGCTCAGAGTTTTATTAAAGATAAACCCTCACTGATAAGTAACAAGCTGATGACAGAACACAGTAGCAAAGCCCTGCCTTATGACTGCGAAAGGTTCTGCTCAAAATGGTCACCAGGTGTACCTTCTCACTCAATGACCTACTCTGTAGGTTTCCAGCCCCCTTCACTAACATGGAGCTCCCACAGCCCATTAAAATTTTAACCCTACCAGTAATTACCACATTACCACATCAAATAACACATTCTAAACAATTCAAGCCCCCACAATCCATGGTCCATTTGTTACCTCCATGTCTGGACTAGGACTGAATGGTTATATAAGATATTTGGTTATTCCATCCCATCAATATTATGGAACACAAAAACTTTCTTAGAAATTTTTGTAAATAACCAAAAGACCAGGGGGCCTCATGTATATCGCCATGTGTAGAATTCATACTAAAATATGGCGTACGAACAAAACTGGAAATGTGCGTAAGAACAAAAAAATCCAGATGCATAAAACTGCTCCAAGTTTCACGCACATCCCCTTCATAAATCCCAATGAACATGAAATTTGATACACGTGCATGTGCCTACAGCCCCACCCCGACTCCTCTCAGAGTTTTGCAAATTTGAATATGCAAATCAGTATAAATATCACCTGTTCAGTGTTTGTGTAAAAGAAAATGGCACAATCACGTGATAAAAGAAGAATTTCAGCAAAGTCGAAGTGAAGGCAAGGAAAAACATACTATTTGTTGGTGTAAGCAGTGGTATAAGCAACAGAAGGAAGTTATGGAATGATACTGCGTGGTGGAGACACTCGAAAGTTCAAGTTTAGAAAGTCACACAGTGCCCGAAATATAAAAGAAGCAAAAAAGGGGAGTCGCAACCCACTGTCTGTATTTTCTGTTTCAGACCATATTACAAAAGGTGACCCCACACAAATACACGTGGTGATAGATACCTTGAAAGGGGTCTCTCTTTGAACTGCCTTTCCCAAGGTTTCTTCCATTTTTCCACTACTAGGGTTTTTTCTTGTCTTTTTAGAGAATCAAGGCTGGGGGGCTGTCAAGAGGCAGGGTCTACTAAAACCCATTGTGGTACTTCTTGTGTGATTTTGAGCTATACAAAAAAAAATAAAGTGTTTTGTATTGGATGGTGCTGCTATGCCCAGCACATCTTGGGGCGCTGGCTGCTCACATAACTCTGCCTCTGAAATCGCTGGATGACCATCTGGCGGTGTTCTAATGGATGCTGTTCTGGAGTCACAAAATTCAATAGTGGATGCTGTAGCAAATGTGGCCAATGAACAAAGGAATATAAGGACTGTACTAGGCGATTTTGACCACAAATTAAATGAAATGGTTAAAAAAATAAATATGTCATTTGATTATCTTTCTTCACATTCTGCTAATTACATTTAAATTAAGTTGTAAAACTGTCTGATTTGGCTGATCATTTGGTGGGTTAGGGTTAGGTTAATCATACAGCATCTTTTCAGGTACGACCAAGCCACAATTGTATGCCACATTATGTAGCAGGCAACATACTTGCACAAAGCGACACACTTGTTGTGGACTATAGAGTAGCACATTAATAGAGAGGAATTGCTTTCTATTTATATAAGCAAATTCATTCCTTGAAGGCACCTTTATAGTGTAGAGTCGGCGCCGAGGGTCACAACAGATAGATTCTTTGCTCTTTACATGGTTCTTTGAGGTGACTCACTATCCTTAAAATGACTGCTTACCTTTTGTTGCACTAGTTTGAAAAAGCACCTGCGACTCTGTGGAGCTGCAGTTTTTATAAGCTCTCCTGCTATAGATGATGTAATGCCAGCACATTCTTTTAGTGATTCATCCCTGGCTGGCGCAACATGTCCAGTATTGCTGCAATAGCAATGTGCGTTCAGTTGACAACATTTGAAAAACGTTACTGCAAATTGCACTTTTGTATTTGCCAGTTCAATCACAGTGTATAGAAATTTTGTATATCTGGATGACAAGCTGGTAATACCATCCTATACAGCTGGCATGTCACAACTCAGTAACGTTTGTGAAATATGCGATTGGTCAGCAAGTTCACGTTGAAAAGCTCCTGTGGCTAAAAACCAGAGAGTGGATAAAACTTGCAAAGAAGCAGGTAGAGCACAATTTCTCAAAGTCTGCCTTTGTAAAGCTGATTCAGCACACCAGTCATCATCTCTAAATTCACGTTCTCTTCTAATTCTTTCATTTGTGATTTCTAACAATACTAAAGCAGCTATGGTAGTTGGAATAGTTTGGCCATTCCATGCAATATTATATTGTTACAGATTGATTACAATCAAGTGAATTCAATTTGTAAATGATATGCAGTTAATTTCATTGTATTTGATAAATTCCACATCATTGATACAAATCTGAATAAAGGAAGACTGCACAGAAACAGTAGCACTGCTTTGATGCTGGGTGCCATCAGTTTGCAAAAAACCGAGCAGAAACATGCGTACGTATGGTGTGAGGCTGCCGTGA
Organism: Polypterus senegalus; assembly: GCF_016835505.1. Classification (NCBI taxonomy): domain Eukaryota; kingdom Metazoa; phylum Chordata; class Cladistia; order Polypteriformes; family Polypteridae; genus Polypterus; species Polypterus senegalus. The sequence goes on from NC_053162.1 coordinate 155,223,791, forward strand.
AAATGTGTGTGGCTTTAAGCCAAGTTTAATTTTTATACATCTTAATGTGAGCGTGGAAACAGGCATAAGCAACATTTTTTTAAGCCATAATTTAGTATTCTTTTCAAAGGTGGAGGCATGCTGAATTGCTGTTGTTACAACTCAGTGCCAATTGCAACAGAATGAATCCAAAAATCTTGAAAATAATTTAATTAATGTGAGATATAAAAAGCACTGCATTAGACATGTTATTATCAGAGTTTGCAGATATCATTAAAAAACAATCTTACGTGCATTTTTGTGACTTAGATTTCCCATAAGATTAGTTTCTGATTCTTTGCTTTGTCTCCTTACTACAATTATTTAATCATCCATCCATCCATCCATCCTCTTCCGTTTATCCGAGGTCGGGTCGCGGGGGCAGCAGCTTAAGCAGAGAGGCCCTGACTTCCCTCTCCCCGGCCACTTCTTCCAGCTCTTCCGGGAGAATCCCAAGGCGCTCCCAGGCCAGCCGGGAGACATAGTCCCTCCAGCGTGTCCTGGGTCTTCCCCGGGGCCTCCTCCCGGTTGGACGTGCCCGGAACACCTCACCTGGGAGGCGTCCAGGAGGCATCCTGATCAGATGCCCGAGCCACCTCATCTGACTCCTCTCGATGCGGAGGAGCATCGATTAATTATATATATTAATTATATATTATAATTATAATCAAAGATTAATTATATATATCTATATATTATATATTAATAATTATTTAATTATTTAATTATTGTCTTGGATTTTGGCTTCAGTTTACGTTTCCTCTTCTGCAAGATATAACAGTCAGTTTTTAATTATGTCCCTTCCTTTATGACACTGGCACAACAATCAAGACCACCTCCTAGTGGTGTCACATAAACAAAATGAACTTTTCCAAATAAGATCAAAAGAAGTGTAACTAACTGTATCTCTCAAATGTTGTAATTTGCCTTAGATAAAGGAGTCAGGCAAATAATAAGTAATGATAAATATGAAAAACATAACCCTTAGATCAAAATACTCAAGGAAACACAAATATACAGCATGCATAACAAATGCTTAATACTAAAATCAATATGGAATAATAACATCTTGTAAAATGCACTTATTTCCAGGATAAGATACAGTGGCTTTGGAGTGATGTAAATGTCGGGGATCTCCTCAGTTATTGTGGCACTTTACTGTTTAAATAATATGGCACTTACATAATGTGGATTTCATAAACATCGCTTCCTACTCTCATTTTCATGGCTGACTCTCTAAAAGAGGGGTAGTATGATCACATTGCTTATTTTTCTTTCACAAGGTTGATTTTTGATAAATTATTTATTAGCTAGCTTTTCTTTTATTACTTTTAATTTAGTTTTTAGTGTTTTGTGGTGCCTTTTTTGTGGCTCACTTGTCTAGCAGTTACTCCATTTTGCATGTTTTGCTTTGGTCGCAGTCATTTAATTTCTGGCAAATGTATCTATTGCCAGTCATGCAGCCAAGACATGGCTGATAACGTGATTTGACATCATCACAGTACCATTATAAAAGATGGCAGCAGGCTACTTCATCTTTCCTTGCTTTGAGATATGAACAATAAACATTTGTTGTGTTTTTCAGTAGTTGTTAAATACCTTTTGCTTAGTTTTTCTGACTTTCATTGTTATCCTGATGTTTAGATACTGTTTGACTAATGTGCGCTGGCCTCTGCCTGCCTTTAAGACTACATTCTGGTGTCCTGCTCCTTAAAGAAAACCCTTCAGCTCCCCTTACTTTGACAATTTCCATGTCATCTCATTTATTTTTTCTCTCAGACTTACCAATTTACCAGCATGGTCATAGTAAGTGGCAATGTAGGAAGACGCACCACCAACCGTGTGACCAAAAAGTTTAGATAACAAATAAGAAAGCACTCATTTATACATCCGCTGGCAGTCCCAATGACAACATCCTGTAGATGGCATCACTACAACAAAGTGTGTAGAGAGGGCAACAATTACAGCTATATTCAAATCATAAATAAAACATCATAATAACCAACTTATGTAGCGAATCAATTTGTTACAACATCATGTTAACTCACGGAGACTTTCGTTCAGCTTCATTTCCATGTTATTTCCTACACTAAATGTGTATGCAGCAGTCACCTTTGATTAATTATGACTGCCAGAGAGTGCTCAACTGAGGCTGAGGAACATGGACTTTGTAAATGGCAAAAAAGGATTCACCAAAAAAACAGAAACTAATAAATGAACATATTAGAATCAGATGGAGTGCACAGTGATCAATGCTTTCATAAGAATAAAGCTTGGCCTTTAAACCCAGTATTGGTCAGGCATGCTAGGTGGTGAGCTAGTTCATTTATATATATATATATATATATATTCCCTTTCATTTGCTCATAATGTTTGTTTGAAGCTTACAAAACACTGTATTTATGTGAACTGTTCCATCCATTGATCAATAATAAAAAATGTAAGCTCAAAAATAAATAAATCAGGTCAGCCTCTAAAGGTTCACAAAATATTACTTTTTACTGCATTGCTTGGCAACTGATTCCAGGTATCCATTGTTCTCGTTATGAAGATAATCAGCTCCCATATGGAATATAACCTTAAAGGACTACTCCACCCAAAAATAATATGACCAATTGTGATTAGTATGATAATTGAGAACAATTTTAATTCTCATGATTTCATGGTGAACGAAGATAAAAAAAGGTTTCAGATATAATACAAGCCAATGATTTACCAGTGCTGTACAGTGGCATACAATATTAAAAACATCCATGGGAAAAAAATATCATCTTTAATTCAAAAACTCAGTCTCATGTGACTTGCAATTCTTGTTTATAATGTCATTGTTCAAGAAGCATTTATTTAACAATATTTTACCAAGAAATGCATATGTTTTGCATGTTTTAAGCAAATGACTGGATAACTGACATGTAGATTATGCAACATGACTAACATGAATTTTTGTTTTTCATTTGTTGGTCATTTTTCAAATTGCTGTTACACAGAGTTGGTCACCATTGGCTTGTATTATATTATACTGTAAACTTTTTTTTTATTTTTGTTGTCCATGTAAATGTAGATAAAAAAATTTTCTCGGTTATCACTACAAAACACATTGCATAAGTAACACATAAAGAAAAATTCACTTTTGGGTGGAGTATTTCTTGAACTGACTTCCTAACTTCTCCTAAAATTAAAATGGCTCAACCCCTTTGGTTGTTCCATTATGCTTATGCAGTGTAGAAATCAGTCTAGTAGCTGCTCTCTGGACGTTTTCTACCTGTTTTGAAATAGAAACACCAAAACTACACACAATATCAAAGAGAAGGCCTCCTTAGTATGTTTTTTAGCTTCAGGTGGAATCACGTATAATGCAACCCAGCAATCTATTAGCATTCTGGCTGTGGACGCTGACTTGTCCATCCATTCACCCTTTCCTTATCCTAACCCGCTTATCCACAGCAGAGTCACAAGGTAGCTAGAATTTATCCCAGCAATCATCAGGCAGGAACAACACCTGAACTGATCACACACACATAAACACACACAACACACGCAATGTCTTTGGACTGAACTGACTTATCATGTGGTTTATTAATTATAGTGTTGGTTGTCAAGGACGTAGGATTGCATTTTGCAAAAGACATGAAAAACAAATGCAGATTAAACCAAACATGTCTAACTTTGCGATTTACCCTGAGGGGTTTTCCAGTTTATTATAGGGAGCAACTGTCTGATTCTACAAGTAAAGAGGGAGGTCTTCCAGAGAAGAGCAACTAGGTTGATTCCAGGGCTACAGGGGTTGAATTATGAGGAAAGATTAAAAGAGCTAAACCTTTACAGTTTAAGCAAAAGAAAATTAGGAGGTGACATGATTATGTTGTTTAAAATTATGAAGGGAATTAGTACAGTGGAACGAGACTGTTATTTTAGAATGAGTTCATTAGGAACACGGGGACACAGTTGGAAACTTGTTAAGGGTAAATGTTGCACAAAAAAGTTTTTTTTGGAATAAGCTACCAAGTAGTGTGGGTGACATTAAGACTTTAGGGACTTTTAAAACTCGACTTGATGTTTTTTTGGAAGAAATAAGTGAATAGGACTGGCGAGATTTGTTGGGTTGAATGGCCTGTTCTCGTCTAGATTGTTCTAATGCTCACTTCATAATCAATTTATTTTCCACTGAATGTGATTCTAGAAGGTTTCAATTTGAAAGATAATGTTTCAAATCAAATTTCTCTTGAAATAATTATTGATGTTTCTTATCATTTTCCTTTTATATTTAACATGAACATTATAAGAGTTGGAAAGAAGTGACTTTAGGTCACATGGTACCCAGTTCAGTTGCCACCTCTAACTTACTGTGGGACCCTGAGCAAGTCAACCTGACCTTCTTGTGCCTTTGCTGAAAAGATGTATTTTAAAAATAGTAATACACCTGGGGCATATAAGTCAGTTTGGATAAAGATATTAGCCAAATGCATAATATTAATATTTATTACTAATAATATTTGATACATTTTTTTTTATTCCTAACTATTATAAAGCTTAAAAGATAAATCATCAAGTCACTGGTAAGAAGACCTGCCATGTTTGCTCAGTGACACTTCATCAATCTTCATCCTCCAGCCCTTAACATATGTTTATACCAAGTTAACTGCTGTCAAATGGGTACTGATGCGGGTTTTGTGATTTATAAGTTTACACCATGGAAGATAAATGTGCTGTTAAAAATGGTGATCAGAGTGGGAAGGAAGTTTTGTGACTCACTTTTTAGCCTTTTAAAAACTGGGCTAAGCTAGGAGACTTTCTCACACGGTGAATGGTGACAATCAAACTAGTGTCCTTATGGTTTTTGGTTCAGTGTTGTACCTGCTAGACCACCCTGCCTGCAGACATTTGTGAGTGGTATGGATGAAATGAAAAACACTGATTTGAAATATTACTATTATTATTTGCTTTTTTTTTTTTTTTAATAAGGTGTGATCCAACAGTTTTTAACATGTACCATTAAGAGTCTCTCTGCTGTGATGACTTTGTTTGTGGACAAAGTTTAGTTTATGTTCAAATTTGTGAATTTGTCAAATTAGCCTTAGGTTTTCATAATGCATGCTTCTAGTTTTAAAACCAGTCAACATGGAGACTGAAAATTGCAAAATCAAGTGTTGTACTATGATTGACGATGTCATATGAAGAGGGCTGGTTCTGGTACACTGAGTAGGCAAGAGTGAATCTCCGAGGGCATATTACTCTCAGTGACAGTGCAATACTTCATTTTGCTGTTTTCAGAAGCCATGATTAGTGATGAGCAAAACAGGCAATCTTCAGATCGCATGCGGTTGCAGAAAAGAAACTGCCACAAAATTTTGTTACTCGGGTGATTTTTCTATTACGAAACATGACACTCACTGAGGAGTTTTTGGGGGCTTTAAAAGTTATTTTGGAGTGGAATATTTCTTCTTAAAGCCTTGTTCACACTTCTGTGTTTGCCTCTTGTTGCACACAAGTGCCTGGGAAGCATCGACCCGGCTTTATCAAGGAAGGGCAGTCGACTAAAGGGTAGGTGTGAAAGCGATCACTAATCACCTCTTTTCCCTTACCCATAGAGCACAGGATGACTCTCGGGACAGAACATAACATCACTTTTGGTACAACACGTTTAAACCATTCAGGCACCAGAAGATGTCGTCCATCTGGGCCATGCTTACATAGGGTAACAAACTCCACAACAGAGAAATCATTCGCGACTGACACTCTCAAGAACCTATTATGTCTTTATTGTTGCATTGTTTTTTTTCTTTAGATTTGATCGCTTTTATTTAATGAGGTACCTAGTTGGTCTGCAACCCTTGATGTTATTCTGTTTATTTATTCTCACAGAATTGCTCTGTGTTATTTTCTGCAGCTGCGTAAATCACGTAATCTATACCAATCCGGTAAAAAGGGTTCAGTTTATGCCTCATATTCACATTACAACAATTTTTTAAAATCTGACTTGCTACATGAAGACACACCATTGAGTGCATTATTGTGTTTTCTCCACAGGAAAATCTCACTGTGTTTTGCTGCAAAGTCAATTTCACTTGAATCATTTTGCTTATTGTCGCCCATGTTGACTTGACTCAAAGATAAGAAGCATACAGTATAACCCTATAAGGTAGGAAAGGTGCATGTTTTAGTACACAGGAACAAATCCTTGACCACTTAGAAAGTCACCATTCTAGAAGACCTCTTTCAGGTTCAGGTTGAAAATGTTTTAATCACCTCCTTGTACATCGTTGTCCAACTTTGACCAAGGCTGTTATCTTCCCTCAGAGTAGGCTGAAAGACAAACAGATGTTTTCTGCCATTGTGGTTATTTCCAGATTAAATACATTTTTTCCCAATGCATCATAAAAATGTTTTCATCAAGCTGACAGTATGAAAAACCTTTTTTGTCAGATGGTGTCTTTTTTATTGTCTAAATGTTTACTGCACACTAATTTGAGTTGTCGAGTCAAACTGATTTTACTGAAAGAATATTTGTAGCATATTTTGGTTTTTGCTACATTTATGTAGCTTTTGAAGAATTTAAGCTTTTATGATGAGAATGAAAGATTTATAAACTTATTAAAAATTGAAAGAAATCCTTGGACATGGATTTGGCCAAAATTTTCCTTGTAAATGAACTTACATTTTTTTGTTGTTTCATTCACCAGTCCCTGTAAATACTGTATGCATACTGTATCCTGGCATTGTGTCTTGTTGTAGTTTTGGACATTAAACTACAGGGATGCCAATTCAGTCTCCACTTTTAACACAATGTGTCTATCAGCCTGGGCCGAGTATGCTTCATTTGCTCTAACTCTCCACAGAAAGGCATTATTTAAGGTAAAGATGAATAAGTTAACTGATCTATCTATCTATCTATCTATCTATCTATCTATCTATCTATCTATCTATCTATCTATCTATCTATCTATCTATCTATCTATCTATCTATCTATCTATCTATCTATCTATCATATAGTGCCTTTTCTATCTATCTATCTATCTATCTATCTATCTATCTATCATATAGTACCTTTCATGTCTCTCTATCCATCTAATACAGTAGTGCCTTTCCAATAATCTACCTTTTTAAGTAATTGTTTACTTCTTTGTTTACTCTTACTATTATATTATTATTTCTCAGATAAATCTCCATGAAACCATTCACTTATATACTTGTTGGTTGCAGCAAATTGGTGAATATGAATATCACAAAAAAAAAACTATAAATCCACTATTTCAGTTTCCTTGTCAGAAGAAGACAAAATCATCTGCCTCATCAGCATCAGACACAAGGCAGGAACCATCCTTAAATGAAATGACAGTGCAGTATATCCAAGTGAAACACCACAATTTAATTCTACTATTTAATTTATTGGACCTATCTTTGGAATGTTGAAGGAAAACATTAATATACAGGAAAAACTCATGATAGCACTGGAAAAGAATGAATGCAATTTAAAGTATCTATCTATCTATTGTGAGACTTGCCCAGACACCATCAGATAGAGGCCGCATCTTTATAAACAGAACGTTTATTTTCTCCTCCATCAACACACAACGCAGTCCTGCACAACACACTGGGCCTCTTACCCCAATCACCTTTCTCCTGGGCCTTTCTCTCACTGTCCCTGGGCTGCCTTTTCCTCTCTCCACAGGAGCCTTGTCCCGCTCTCACTCCCGACTCCAGCTCCCAGACTGTAGGAAGGCGGGCTCTTTTATTCTCACCCGGATGTGCTCCAGGTGCTTCCTCCGATGTCACTTCCTGGTGTGGCGGAAGAGCACTTGAAAGCACTCCGGGTGTCCCTGGAAGGATCATCCTTCAGGAGTGTGGCGGATATAACTGTGTCCCGGGCTCCATGAGGCTCGGGGCGCCCCCTGGCGGTGGGCACAGGCTTCAATGGGCTTGAGCCTCCCTGCTCCCCTTCCGTGGCCCTCTTCCGATCCAGGGCGGTTGCCCCCTCATGGCCCGGAGGACAAATTGCCCACCTGTCAGCCCTTCCAGGCGTCCTGGCTGGGTCTGACCCCCAGCGTCTTGTGACACTATCTATCTATCTATCTATCTATCTATCTATCTATCTATCTATCTATCTATCTATCTATCTATCTATCTATCATATTGTGCCTTTCATTTTTTTCTATGTGTCCATCTAACTATCGAGCTGCCTGTCTTTAGGAGGTGTTTAAGTATCTAGGGTTCTTGTTCACGAGTCGAGTGAGAGAAGAAGGGACTGAGAGACTGACAGGCTGATTAAGGAGTTGTCGGTAGTTATGCAGACTCATTTTTAGAACTCTTTGTTCTAGTTTAGGGTGGAACATAAAAATCTTCCCTGTCATATTAGATATTATAAACCGATTTCCCCAAGAAAGCATTTTGTGGTGTTTCACGGTTATAAAATAAAAACATTTCTTGTTTCAAAGAATATGTAAGCAATAGCATGGTTCTTAGTTTCTCAGGACAGTATAAAAGGCACTACAAAAATACAATTTATTTGCCACAAATGATGTTAGGACCCCACTTAGCCTAACGTGCTAATAATATTATGGTATTTTATATCCCAAATCTCATCAGCTAAGGAAACATTGCCTTTGTAGCCACATCAATAATCAGAGCCTTTCATTTAAAAGGCACACTGAAGAGCCGAGGCACATGATGGCATTTATTTAGAGAGTGATGAAAAGCATAAAGATTCCATTGCCAGTTTTCTTAACTCTGCCATTAAAAAATTACCCGCAATGTGAGAATTAGAAACAGACAAAGGACTCCTGCCAAGAAATCCAATATTAACCATGATCATTCCTCCTGCCTAATTGTCACGTTTCATCACAGGGTTTGAGGCAGACATCTGACAAGGCCTCTGAGTGCTGGAAGCCTAAGAGGAAGCGTTTCCTCCACCCTCCATCAATTGCATTTTGAAAATAAAGCAGATACAAGAAAGGAAAATCCTAAGTGTGGTTACATATGCAAGTGGAGCCCTGGAGGGAAAGACAACTTTTATCCTTTCATTGGATCCTAACTGGACAAACCACTCAAAGGGCAAATTTGCTGGGGGGAATTTATGACCATTGGTCAGGTCAGCATTTAATCAACCTGCTCTGGAAATGAATCAACACACCTGGCATCTCTTCAAAACAGAACCGCTGTATTTTTAATGATCTCTGAGTAGATGGGACCTTGGTTTTGCATTTAATCTGAACATGATGAATGCCTAATGAGACCCAAGCAGACATTTACCTAATGAAGCATATGGCACCGAGGCCCAGTCCTATGTGCTTGTTTATGACCAGCTAAATGAATTCCAACATAGAAGCAACATCCTTGTTCCAGACGGAGGGCGTTTGTTGCCTCATCTGCTTAACAGTGGGGAAGAGAAAAAAGGCGCAAAAAAAAAAAAAAGGTTAATGATTGCAAGGTCATTTGTGGATTCCAAGCTGTTAATACAGCAACTTGCTAGCGGCAGGCCACATACTGAATGAGTTGTTGGAACGGCATGTGCAGACCTCAGGGGGTCGCCTTCATTTCAGTCCCCAAGAACTAGAAAAGCTTGGATTTCTCTATGAAGATGAGCAGAGCTATAGCTTGCTCCTCCGTTTCTTTTTAAGTAAATCTCTTCTGAAAAAAATGTTAATTTTATGGACACAGTATTGGCCAATTGTGTAACAAGGGTACTAAGTTTAATTAGTAAATACATCTTGAGGTGTTGCTTTTGTGGAGGATCACCAGTATGGCTAGAGTTTACCAGGCACAGAAATGGCACCAAAGTAGCTCAGGGCAGAGAAGGATCTGCAAGCTTCATGGTGAGAATGAGAAAACTGACTGGCACTGTACATCACCATCTTAAATATATTCAATACTTATGGGGCCACCAATAGTGGAAATTGCTCCTTGGTATCTGACAGGATAGCGAAAGCAACTCCTAGGGCCCCTAGCTGACAAAACATGTCCCTGAATAGAGAGGTAGGATTAATCTTTTCCTTTAAAGGGAACAGTCATATTTTCTTTCATGACTGTTTTAAGGCTATGCAGGACTCTGAGCTGTAGTGGTCTCAGGGACCAACACATGGCACTCTATCATTGTAGCCGTAGGCACAGTATTAAACTATTTGACTCAACAACACACTTATCTGAATATGAAAATGTGAAATGCAAAAGGGTTGAAATCTTTAAGAACTCCTGAAAGCCTGACAATGTAAATTATGGTGATCCCATAAAATGTTTTTTAATACATTTCAGTGCCAAGCATTCTGTTTGCAAGAAAGTATTGCAGCAGCTAGCAGACAGCTCCTCATTGGCTAGGGAACTGAGTGGCAGCTTCCTTTCTGGCTGGAAAGGGTAGTGCAATCTTTGATGAACACCAGAGGATTCAGGAGAAAAGTATCAATAGATAGATAGATAGATAGATAGATAGATAGATAGATAGATAGATAGATAGATAGATAGATAGATAGATAGATAGATAGATAGATAGATAGATAGATAGATACTTTATTAATCCCAAGGGGAAATTCATATAATCCAGCAGCAGTATACTGATACAAAAAAAAATATTAAATTAAAGAGTAATAAAAATGCACGTAAAAACAGAGAATTACTTTGAGTAATGTTAGCATTTACTCCCCCGGGTGGAACTGAAGAGCCGCATAGTGTGGGGGGAAGAACGATCTCCTCAGTCTGTCAGTGGAGCAGGACAGTGACAAAAGTCTGTCACTGAAGCTGCTTCTCTGCCTGGAGATGACACTGTTAAGTAGATGCAGTGAATTCTCCATGATTGACAGGAGTTTTCTTAACGACCGTCGCTCTGCTACAGATGTTAAACTGTCCAGCTTTATTCCTACAATAGAGGCTGCCTTCTTAAAAAGTTTGTCCAGGCGTGAGGCGTCTTTCATCTTTATGCTGCCTCCCCAGGACACCACCGCATAGAAGAGGGCACTCGACAGAACCGTCTGGTAGAACATCTGCAGCATCTTATTGCAGATGTTGAAGGATGCCAACCTTCTAAGGAAGTATAGTCGGCTCTCTTTTCTACACAGAGCATCAGTATTGGCAGTCCAGTCCAATTTGTCATCCAGCGGCACTCCCAGGTATTTAAAGGTCTGCACCCTCTGCACACAGTCACCTTCGATGATCACAGGGTCCATGAGGGGCCTGGGCCTCCTAAAATCCACCACTAGTTCCTTGGTCTTGCTGGTGTTCAGGTGTAAGTGGTTTGAATAATAGGGACTCGATGTAGCTGTTAATGCTTGTCTTGGCCCTGGTGATGCTAGATATTGTGAAAGTGGTTAGCAGTGATGGAGATTATGGATACCGTGATATAATGATTTAGTGTTCACATTCCAGGGGAACGCTGCTTTAGCCTCAAAGTGACCTGTTTTGTCGTTCAATCTTCTTACCTAACTGAAGCAAAGGTGTTGGTTTGTGGCAGGGTGCAGAACTGCTTCACAGCATATAATGAACTTAATTCACCTAATGAATTGCGCATTTGTGCAAACAGTGTTTTCTTGAGGCACAAAATGCATCTGAGGAGTATTAGGAAAGAGCAAAAAAAAAACACCCAAGAGATAGCCGGCCAAAAACAAAACCTAGTCAGACAAAGCAAGAGGTTAAAACCAAGAGATCAGAAAAGGACCGGGTGTTCTGGAACCCAAACAAAAGGAGCAAGACACTAATCAGAAGTACAAAGCAGAGAAGACAGACCTAAAGCCAAGGCCTACTTGAATAAGAAACAATTACAATATTGACGAGATTTGACAATAATTTTATCCACCCTGGGATAATATATGAATTGACCATCACGCTTATATATTATTACATGTGTATCATCATCAATGTGACAATTGCAGTAATGTGATATCTGCAACTGGTGAACAAAAAAAATATGCTGCAAGCAAAAAAAAAAGTTGTCTAAGACAAATAAAAAGATTAACCACAGAAATGGAATCCTCATGTAAAAAAAAAAGCATACAATACACAGAAACAGACATATACCAAGGTGTGAATGCAACATGTTTAACAACATGTATCTCATGTACAGTGGAAGTTCTAAGTGATAATGGTCAGAAGTACAAAATGATGTTACTTTGTTTTCAAAACTCTGCATCCGTGTATGACATAATTAAGACATGTACATTCTAACTGACAGCATTAACCAATTATATGAAATTATTATATTTTTTCTAGCTTTTCCTTTCACTTTTCTGCATGTAATCGTTGGTAAACATGGGTTTTCTATCCTGAGGAATTCATTTTTTAAATTTTGAAATTCATTTGAAGCTCATTTAAGGACAGTAAAATACAGTTTAATAGTGGCACCATGATTGTTTTCTATAGGCTTCTTCGTTTTGAGATTCACTATGTTGCTATGAATGCAGCATTCCTAGAACTAACTAGCACAGTAGTGCATGATGCCATTAACATGATGAGTTAAAAGTTTGGCATTGTGCACTTACTGGTCATCCAAAATTAGATACTTTCTACAGACTTACTAAGCACAAGTTTTATTTCTTTGATTCCTGTTCTTTGCTGTCAAAAATGTCTGACTAAAAGTTTGATTTCTGTTTTTGTTTTGTTATTTAAGCATTAGAATTGATCTCTCATTTAATCTGTACATTTTTAACCTGACCTTTGGATCTTTGAATGTCTAACCACAGAAAGAAGAAGTTCTAGTTTAGCCTCTTGTTAGATATTTCAACTAGCAAAAAATGAATCTTACCACTATAGAAAAGACAGTCTAGCATGATATAAGGTGAGAACCTTAAATGTAAACTGGTAATTTTCTGGACTTTTCATATGCATAAAAAGTGAATCCCTTTGGATTTGGATATCTTTGTATAGGGTGGTCCAGATCTAATTATGCAATTTTCATTACACTATAACTTATTAAGTTTATTACATACTGTAGAAAATCACCCGAAAAATCCTGGATCATCGAGAAGTGTGTGAACAGACGACATGAAGAATCGTCTTCATGCCGAACTGGAATCATCCCTGCATAAATCAAAGTCATCCAGACGATCTGGATCTGCATAATTAGATCTGGACTACCCTGTATATGCGTACTTTGTGAATATGTGTTGATATGGTCTGTTGAAATGACATTGAATGCAGAAGAGCTAGAGATGGTCAGTTTGGACCTGAGAAGCATAAAAAAGTCATCAGCGTAAATGATTTAATGAAGAGAAACAGAAAAAAGAGAGAGAAAGAGAAGTATGGAGGAGAAGGAGGAAGAACAAAGCCATGAAGAAGACTCATGACATGAGATGCAGTAATGTAGAACTAAGGGACTGAAATACAATGTGTATGTTGGCCAGCATTGTCTGTGACAGCTTCTATATTATTGATGACTTGCCATAATTTATTATTTTTATTTATCATTAAGAAAATTTGATGTACGATGTTGGATGTCTTCTGCAGACATTGAGAGGTGTAGATGACTTCTAAGGCAGGCAAAGTTGTGTTGGTAATTTACTCTGCTGTTTTTATGATTCTCTGCAGAGCCTTTTTGTTAGCTGCTGAACTGCTGCATTACCACACGAGTATCCTATGAATCAGGACACTCTCAATGGAACAAAGGTAGAAAGACACCTTTGTGACATACCAACCTTCCTGAATATTCTCACTTTTTAGTATTGTAATCATCCAAAGATTCGATGTCAAGATTTTGGCAAATCTTGACATTTTAGACCACACTGACCTTCTCGTATACAAAATATAGGGAAAGTATTGTAATCGTCCAAAAATTTCATTTCGGGATTTTGATGAATATCGATGTTTTAGATCTCCCTGAGTCTGTAAATACAATTTTTGGAATTATGTCTGTGTGTCTGTGTGTGTGTGTGTGTGTAAGTAAACACAATAACTTGAGAATGCTTTCTGTCAGGTCAACCAAATTTTGCATACAAGTATTAGGTACAAAACATATATTTCCATTAACTTTTGGGCTATTTCCACTAACCGGAAGTGGTACTTTACCTTTTATTCATGCTCCAATTTATTCAGCTTTACTTTAATAATAATTGTTCAATATATTATTAATTTGATTTGATTTGTTGTTGATGGTTTTTTAATGTGCATTATATAAAAATATATTCATTGTCTTGCAGTTTACGTATCAAATATCCATCCCCGTATATGAGAAAGTCTAGGGGAGACAACTCCCAATTTTTAAGAAGTGAGTTTGTGTTTATTGTCCATATGAGACCTTCTGAGATGTAGATACCCAAGCATCAAAAGCTAGAGATTCTCTCAACTTTGTTACTGTTTATATATAGTGGCTTTGATCATCCTGCTTCTTCTCGAAATCAATAATCAGTTCTTTAGTTTTTGGTATTAAGTATCAAATGATTCTCTGTGCACAATCTGTCAGTTGTCATACCTCCTTCCTGTAAGCAGACTCATCCCATGGTGGAGGACTCATGCATTTGTGTACATAACAAAGAATTTGTTTTAGGAGAGAGTGACCCCAAAATCTATTCATGATCAAGCAACTCTTCTTTCATACAATTGTGTGATGCCATAACAAACAGAGAGATTTCGGGGTTCTCTAAACATTTTTGGTCTTCAAATATTCAAATATTATATACATTGCCAAAGCCATTTAATTCATTAAAGGAGTACAGGAGGTCAGAGGTACAAAATGACCTTGATATTTAACCTGCACATGTAAACTTATAAAAAAAAATGATCCCTCATGCAAGTTACAAAATAAAGAATAACTGAAACTTGGTGGCTTCTGCTAGTACCTCCTTATAAGCTCAATGGTGGCAACAGAAAAGGTGAGGCAATGGGGCTGATTAAATGTGAAGCTCTCTCTCCCTCTCTTTCTCTCTCTCCAGCCACCCAGCTTCAAGATTTCTTCCTTTCCTGCACACTTTTCCACATGTCTAAACATTTTAATGACATATGCTTGCAGCCTTGTTGAGCCATGCAATATTAGTAGAGCATGGATCCCTTAGAGCAAAGCTGAGGAAACAGTGAGTGGATTTGAGGATAGAGGAAGGGGGGAGGAGGACTCCTCTTCTCAGGACTGAGCTCTTTTTATTTTGTTTGTGGAAAAAATGGTGCCTAATAAGATTCATTCAATTTGTGCTGTATTATTTTTTCACAGTATACAGTACATAAGTTTATATAAATATACACATATGTACATAGATAGATAGATAGATAGATAGATGTGTATATATACTGTATATAGTTCATGTATATAGAATATGTAATATTCACATATTACAGTATATAGTATATATTTATAATATATAATTATAAGTATTGATGGATTTGCTTCAATTAGGCTGTTTGTTCACAGCAGTCTGCCACTTTAATTTATTACAACTGTCTTTCTTAATGATGTGATGTGCTGTCCCTGCCAAGATGTCCTTGTAGTCTGGCGGTTGCCCTAGTTTTACAAAATGTTACAATTAAGTAAGGACCGAGACCCAAAGTCTGTACCTCTCAGCTCCAAAGGCCTAGATGACATCTCTTGGGACTCACGGCTAAAATCTGGTTCAGATCTCAAGGAGACTGTAGAGGTAGCAGAGTCATTATTTATTTGCAAAAGATGAATTCCCCCTTGGTGGTTCATCTTCCACCCCCTCTTGATTTCGAAAGTGTAGATCTGTCACTTTTATTTGCTCCTCTGTGTTTCTCAGTGCATGCCAGTGCAAAAGCTGATCTGCCCTGAAATCACTCACTGTTAACTGGCAAACCAAACTCTCAGCAACCGTAAGTAACACATTACAAAGTCTCATGTCTCCCCCTCTCATTCTAAACAACTGAGCTATAATAAATTACAGAGCAGTGGCAGACAAAACAAACAGTAGCCATCGTTGTCCAGATGCTGCTGAAAGTACTAATGTCTGAAGATAAACTTTTTATACGCACTGCACACTTTTGTGGAGCTTTATCCATGTTAATACTTCATTCCGTTTATTAATAATGGCCCACTCAGGCACCTACTGTAGTACAATTTATTTGCAGTTTCTGTCCAAATCTGTCAGATCCATATTGACACAATGTTCAGCAAGGCAATAAATACCTCCAGTTGTCTGCATGCTTGTATTTATTGAACAACTAGGAACTTTTAGTCTATTATAAAGGCTGAAGGAGGCCCCTAGGGAGAATATATTTACATATATTTATTTTGCTGATGCATAACTCTAAGTGAAGCATCAGTCCATCCATCTGTCCAGCCATCCATCCATCGACTAAGTGACCTATTTAATACAGTTTTAGAGTTGCAGATTGCAAAGGCAGCACCATACTTTAAGGCAGGAGCAAAACTGTAGATGGTGTGTCAATCCATTGCAAAGTCAGCAGTTCATGTATTTTATACAATTGAAACATAGTCCATTTAAATGATTTGTTCATAGTCACACAGATGGCCAGTGGTGGAGATTTAATAGTTAACCTTGGGGTTTACAGTCAAGCAGCTTGTACCCTTGGACACTGCCTATTATAACATTTGTGGTAAAGCAATCATGACCACATTAAATATAAGTAAAAGTTGTGTTTCAATAAGGCTGATTTATGCTCTGAACTGTGAGTCACATCGCCACTTTACAACACTTAAGAGTTTAAAATGTATCTCTCTATTATAATAAAAAAAAATCCTGGGATGAGACGAGACTTTTTAGCCTGGGACGAGATGTGACTTTTTCAGAGAGATACTTTCATGTCCCGCGAGATGAGACTTTGTGCCAAGAGATTTAACCATGCCCAAGTAGAAGACAAAGTACAAGGTCATAAAGAATTTAAAAACATTGACGTTATGCACATGCAGAACAGGGAAGAGATAATGAAAGTACTAAAATTCAGAAGTCTCAAAAAATTGATAGTAAAGATCGCATTAGTGCAAACAAACGGAAATTATTACTCAGTGAAATAACAGAACAGCGAAAAGAGATCGAATATATTGTTCAGATTTAAACTTTAAGTTGGAGACTTGTAGATCGTCTAATTTCATGTTGCCATCACTGTAAAGTAGCGTTTCTTCCCAATGAAGAGGCTTATCTCGATATCGAGAATTAAAAGATTTGTTGTTTGGTGAAAGTGAAATCCACAGAGACATAAAGAGGCTGGCGCATAGCGCAGGCTGGAGGGGTTGGTAAGCGAAGCCCCCTAGTAAGTAATAAAAAACAAATTTTAAACTGAACTAA
Organism: Polypterus senegalus; assembly: GCF_016835505.1. Lineage (NCBI taxonomy): Eukaryota > Metazoa > Chordata > Cladistia > Polypteriformes > Polypteridae > Polypterus > Polypterus senegalus. The sequence continues at coordinate 155,240,972 of NC_053162.1, forward strand.
AATCTAATCTATAGTTGGTTCCAGTCTTGCATTTATTGTTTTTGGGATTAGATCTTGTGGGTCCATAATTGGATTTGAAATGGATGGATGGATTTTCTCACAGCCCCAAATTCTTAGGTTCAAATCCAGGACTATAACTTTCTGTATAGAATGTGTCTTTATGTTGTTTTTTTTTTCTAGTATTCCAATTCTCCTATATCCCAAAGATATATGTGTGTTAGGTTTATTCACAACTTTAAAATGCTCTAGCAAGAGTGAGGGTTGCTTGCAGTGGACTGGTAACCCATCCACATACATTGGATTTAAACACCTTCACTTTTGGCACATATTATTGTGTTGTAGATTTAATTTTAAATAGATACATATGCTGTCAATATTCACTGAATAACCCATAATGGCAAAGTTTGCCAATTCATTAAAAATCAAAAACTGAAATTTCTCATTCATATACAGTAAGTATGCAGACCCTTAATTCTGTACTTTGTAGAAACCCCTTTGACAGCAATTAACAGTTTCAAGTCTTCTCAGGTAAGTCCCTGGAAGCTTTGCACATCTGGATTGGGCAGTTTATCTCATTCTTTTCAGCAGATTCACTCAGGCTCTGTTAGACTGGATGGAAAGTGTCTGTAAACAGCCATCTTTCAGGTCTCTCCACAGATGCATATTGGAGTTTAAGTCTGGGCATTTTTATGGCCAATCATGGACAGTACAAGACTTGTTCCAAAGAAATTTGGCTGTATGTTTTGGGTCACTGCCGTGCTCAAAGCTGAATTGTCGCTGCAGTCGGAGGTTGTGTACACTCTGGAGCAGGTTTTCTTTAAAGACCTCTCTGTGTTTGGCTGCCTTTATTCCCCTCTCACATTTGACTAGTCCTCCTGTCTCTGCTGCTGAAAAGCATCTTCATAGCATGCCACCTTCATGCTTCACCATAGAGATCTGTATTAGACAGATGATAAGTAGTGCCTGGTCTTCGTCAGACAAAGGGCTTGGAGTTTTGCCCAAACATTCAATTATGGTCTCATTAGACCAGAGAATCTTTTTCCTCACACCCTCAGAGTCCTTTAAATGCCACTTGGGAATTTCCAAGTGGGAGCTGGCCACTGTACCATAAAACGCCTCATTCATAGAGTGTTGGTGAGATGATTATCCTTATAACAGGCTCTCGCATCTCAGCAGAGGACTTCTGAAGCACTGATAGAATCACTTTTTGGTTTTTTTGGTCACCTGCTTGACCAAGGTCTTTCTTGCTCCATTACTCGTTTTAGACAAGTGGCCAACTCTCTATTTGTTTGCAAACTTCTAACATTTCACAGTTATTGAGGCCACTGTTCTCCTGGAAACACTGAAAGCTTAAGAAGTTGCTTTATACCTTTACCCAGATCTACGCCTCCCCACAGTTTGATTGAGGAGGTCCACAGAATGTTCCTTGGACTTCATGGCTTGGTGTTTGTCCTGTCATACAGTGTGAATTGTGGAATGTTATATACACAGCCGAATGCTGGCTCTGAGGCTAGGGATCTGTGGAAGGTTACCAGTTAGAATCCCATAAACGGCAGAAGTGACTCTACTCCGTTAAACCGTTCAAGCAAGGCCCTTAACCCACAATTGCTTCATCTTGGATATGATGTTAACCTGCATTTAGCCCTGGAAGCAGGTCCTCCATCTTCCAAAGGAAAATCTGGAGGTTGGTGTCAGGATTGTAAAAAAAACCTCACATTGTTCAGTGTGCTGCTGAGGTGTCACCCATTGCATGGCTGCACTTGGGTCCCATTTGGGGTGGTTTGTCGTGTGGTGGGTGCAGCAACACACTGTAATCAGCGCAAGATCCCAACCTCTCTCTCTCTCTCACTCATTTACACAGCTGTCTGCCTTTCTAAATGATGTCCAATCAATTCAGCTTATCACAGACAGAATCCAATCACGTTTTTAAGATACATCTCCAGGAGAATTAATGCAATTAGGAGGGTGCACCTGACCACAATTTGGTGTCACACCAAGGGGTCTGAATACTTGTATAAATTACAGATTTCAGTTATTGATTTTTTTAATAAATTGGCAAACCTTTCTGAAAACATGTTTTCACTTTGTCTCTATGGATTACTGAGTGTGGGGCAAAAAATGGCAAATGTATCTGTCCATCTTAATGAAAGAATAAATGTCTATGTGTCTATCCGGTTACTATGACTCTGTCATTCCAAACGATGGCGCATCAAACACTTTTAAAAATAAAATGTATTGCATTTGTCATTCCAGTAGATGCCGCATCATAAATATTAACATTGCTTTTACGAATCCCATACCAAATGGCATATAACAGGAACCTATGCGTTGCATGGTGCACTGTAAACATTAAAGGTGAAGTCTGCGTTGCTTACTTAAATTTCAACCCACTTTAGATGGATAGTAAAGCTAGTTTTATATTAAATGTACAGCACAATAAAGTATGCCGGAAGTGAAGGGATCTCAGTAATTGCCCAATTCTCCTGTATGTCTTGCTCACAATGTTGTGGTGATAACCTCCGACCTCATTGACCCTGAACAGGCCCAAGAAGTTTCAATAAAGGTAGGGTGGATAAAATATGATTATAATAAAGCATAAAATGCCAGATTTCAATACAAAAAAGCAAAGGGACGACCCTATGGGTACCTTCATCGACAGCATACTAATAAAATTTAGAATCTCTCAGGTGGCCTTAGAATTTTTGAGATTGGAACATCTTTGATGGCACTGCTTTTTATCATAATGCATTTCTAGTCCTGCAAGGCCCTGCAGAGCTACAGCCATGGGAGGTGAAGCTGCAAATCCTGGGAAAGCAAACTGCAGTTTTAATTATTAAGTGAAGCATAATTGACAAGTAAATAGCTGGCTCGACAAAAGGCCTCTTTTTTCCTTAAATGACAGTTATTAGAGTCAATAACTGGGTTGCTTTGTGAATTACACCACAATGTCATTAATAAATGTTGTGCCTTTTATGTTTTCAGAATCAATTGGAACTATTATTGTATACTGTAATTCATTATGAATAAAAAAAATGACCACCACCCCATGATCAATAAATAATTAAAAAGCCTATTAATTTTAAAAACAGCATGGCACATGTTTAACTTGACACTATAGTGACAAATAAATAGTATGACGTTTACAGCAAGCTTTGTTGGAATTCAGTTTTTCTAAAAGCCTGCTGGTGCTGTCACACAACACATAAAAGAAAAGGAAATTGTAACTCTATCCACCCATCTGTCCATCTCTTATTTGACCAGTGTGGTCAAGTTGAAGGTCATGGGACCATCCATCCTTTTTTTGAACCCAGTGTATCTAACACCAAGCTCTGGTGAGGTATACAGTTTTTTTACAGTATACAGGACTAGAAGGACCATGAGAGTCCAGTCCACGAGAGCCAATTCAGAGCCATCAATAACCCTAATGCAGACATATTTGGAAAGGGGAGGAAACAAACATGGAGAACATTCAAACTCAACAAAGACACACTTCTAGAGCTGTGATGCCACATCCCTATGGCATTAATACTATTTACCATCCATCCATCCTCTTCTGCTTATCCGAGGTCAGGTCGCGGGGGCAGCAGCTTGAGCAGATTGGCCCAGACTTCCCTCTCCCCAGCCACTTCTTCCAGCTCTTCCGGGAGAATCCCAAGGCATTCCCAGGCCAGCTGGGAGACATAGTCCCTCCAGCATATCCTGGGTCTTCCCCGGAGCCTCCTCCTGGTTGGACGTGCCCGGAACACCTCACCAGGGAGGCGTCCAGGAGGCATCCTGATCAGATGCCCGAGCCACCTTATCTGACTCCTCTCGATGTGGAGGAGCAGCGGCTCTACTCTGAGCCCCTCCCGGATGACTGAGCTTCTCACCCTATCTTTAAGGGAAAGCCCAGACAACCTGTGGAGGAAGTATACTATTTACGTTCCAGTTTTTTCAGTTGAATCACTTTTAAACATGTCCATGGGGGAAAAACTTAAAGGAATACCAGAAGCTAGGAAATGACTAGACTCCTCACAGACTCTGATATTATTTTTTTTCCTATGATTGTAATGAAGGCCTGGCAAAAATCCTCCTCTATTCAAAGCTGCTGTCCGTGGGAACATCGTCTGAGACACAAATTTAATGGCCTTTTTCTGAAAGGTATGTTCCTGTCGTGTGTGTCTAGCAGGCTCCACTAAGTCAAGGTCCATGGCAGCATGAACTATAAAACTCTGCGGCAACTTCTCATAAAAGTCATATAAGCACAAATAGAAATTTTTCACATAATAATTAAAGATTGTACCAACTGTTCATTGAAATGTCAAGTAACATTAAGAATAAACATCTTCTGTTAATTACAACATCAGTTTTAATGAAAACCTGAAGTCTTTTGGGAGATGATGACTTCATCTTTAGTGTGTATTGCATGATCACATGATAGCTAGTCATGGCTATGAATTAATGGCCTCCAACATTCTTTCATGCTCACTACTTACTATATTTTGTATCTGGCAACCTTATCCTCATTCAAAGTATGTATTGACCTTCTCATAACAGTTAAGTTATTATAATTATTTTTGTTTTATTTTTCCTCACAGACTAATGAGAAACTGAATGAGCTGGGTGCTCAAATAATGTTGTGCTACTACCAGGTTTTATTTCCTGGCCCGTGTGTATTTACCTTTTTATTGTTATTTTTGAAGTATTACTTTTCACAATTTTACGTGATTTCTGTGAATGTTATGTTTATTTATTATTTAGTACTTATGAATAATTTATTTTAGAGTGTACACATTCCTTGTCGTTTATGGAAGAGATTGAGCCACCCTAATGTTACTGCTGCTGCGACCACCCTTATCCTTTTTATTGAATTGAAGGACATGGTCCCAACAGTGATCCATTGAAGTCTGTGATGTTGTGAGTGTTGTTTCTTTGGTTTCTGGATTTATTTGCTTCTATATTCAATCTTTGATTCCTGGATTTTGTATTTGGCCTAGTTTGCTTTGGGCTGCCTTTGCTCTTTTTCCCTGATTTCCATTTTTCTTTGACTAACATCTTGCATAAATGCAGATTCTGGGTGGGATATGCCTTTTCAAGCCAGAGGTTCACAGTTATTCTCTCCCTTGAAGGGCATTTTTGTGTATCATTAAATATTTTGAACTCACACACTTACACTTGGGCGACAACTTCAAAGCTCATATAAATGTAATTACACTCCCATCCAGGGGTTGGCGCTGTTGCCTAATGTCCTCTCTCTTCCTCCCTCTACAGAGCAGTAATTGATAATCGAGTCCCTAATAACATCACATCCAGTCCATAACCATCTGAACTTCTCTCTTTCTTCTTCCGATTAAAAAACTGCTCTACCACCAGCTTGGAGCCAGTTGAAGATTGACTCGTTTGCAAAGACTAAAACTTAATTTTTCTGTGATTTTTTTCAACTGCCCCAACTCTTTATCTGTGTTTCTTCACGCTATTTCATCACTTAGAATAAGAATTGACTACAAACTTGACCTGGAATGAACAGCCCTTTGGGCATCTGAAACTCTCACCTACAGTTGCCAGTTTATGATAGCCAGTCACGATCATGAAATAATGGCCTCCTTTCTTTAGGACTATGACATTTCCTCATTTTACTACTCGTAATCCTGTGTATTTGTTAGGCCCATCCACCAACAAAAACATAGTTGTTACTTCTTACACCTTTCTGTCTTTGGTTATAAAAACTAGGTAACCACAAGTAGTGACAGAAATAGTAATAATGTACAGATTATACTTGAATTCTTACTTACACAGCTATTTATGATATGTTAATAGTAAACTGAACAAACTAATTTCTAATATAAGTAAAAGGTAAATCCCATGAAGAATAAGAATCACCTTCAAAATTTTGATTAAATAAAATGATTGCCATGTAAATATGACATCAGATGGAATGAAAACAACTAGCCATTGCAGCACTATAGGACAAAAGGTTACGACTATAATCTGCAATAATTATTTTCTGGCCAGCGTAGAAGAGCCATGCAGTAGATGAATGCAGTAGGCCGCCCTTTAAGGATAATAATATATTTATTAATCCCGAAGGAAATTACTTGGTTTTCACATACCCTTTGGGGTCAGAGCGCAGGCTCAGCCATTGTACAGCGCCCCTGGAGCAATTGAAGGTTAAGGGCCTTGCTCAAGGGTTAGGGTTCTTTTGGCAGTGGCGGGGATTTGAACCGGCAACCTTTGCAATACCAGCACAGATCCATAGCCTCAGAGCCACCACTCTGCCTTAAATTCATGCCCTTGTGCTCCCAATTCAAAGGATGACTATCCCCATGACCAGAGGCAGACATGATGGTAAGTGTGGTAGGAACCCAAAATGGTTAGTTAAGCCTGAGTTCTGTCTAGGAAGGCTTATACATGCTAGTAGGATTCTTTATTTCTACTTGTTTGCATTGTTTATTTGCTCCTATCCTGTTACTCTCTATCAGGGGTTTTTAGAACATTAGAACACTCTAGATGAGAACAGGCCATTCAGCCCAACAAAACTTGCCAGTCCTATCCAGTTGTTTCCTCCAAGTAAATATCAAGTCGAGTTTTGAAAGTCCCTAACGTCTTACTGTCTACCACACTACTTGGTAGCTTATTCCAAGTGTCTATCGTTCTTTGTGTAAAGAAAAACTTCCTAATGTTTGTATGAAATTTACCCTTAACAAGTTTCCAACTGTGTCCCCATGTTCTTGATTAACTCATTTTAAAATACAAGTCTCGATCCACTGGACTAATTCCCTTCATAATTTTAAACACTTCAATCATGTCACCTCTTAATCTTCTTTTGCTTAAACTATAAAGGCTCAGCTCTTCTAATCTTTCCTCATAATTCAACCCCTGTAGACTTGGAATCAGCCTACTCACTCTTCTCTGGACCTTCTCTAGTGCTGCTATGTCCTTTTTGTAGCCTTTATCTTTATTATGTAATCAGTTGAAATTCTGGATGATTTGATGATTCCGTTATTTATCCAAGGTACCAAGGGAGCCCAGCACAGTTACCTTATGCAGGTTTTAGACAGTATTAAAATGGCATGGATTTGTTTTATAATTCTTAGACATTCTATGGCACTCGAGTTAACTCAGTTATTTAAGGCTGCTTCTTTTGTTCCATCAGTCTGTCCTGGACAAATTATTCTCTTAATCCTTTGTACAGAAGATTCTACACATTAGATTAAAGTAAAACTTTATTAATGTGAAACATTTCTCCTTTATCACTCTTGTTGGATCATACTTATAACAAAACCATACGTTTTAGACCTCTCTGGTATTTTTCTGGTTGTCATTTGGGTTTAGTAACAACAGCCTTCAAGCCACACCATCTGTAGTCAGTCGTGATCATGACATAAGGGCCCGGTTGCTGGTGGACTATGTCATTACTTCAGTCTGATGAGAAACATGTCATCTCCACTAGCATCATTAATTTTTTGTGAACATAACATGTTGAATCTTCCAGATATGACTGTACTGGAAGTTAGTGCGATCGTTTTAAATCTAACAACCTTATGTGTGATCATTTTGAGACATGCAGCTTTTTTGAGAGTGAGACATTAGTACCAGTTCCTCTAAGAACATGACAACAGGACAATGACGGAGGTAAAAAGCTTAGGGGTGATTGTTGACTGTAATCTGAATTTTAAATCACATATTAATCAGATCATTAGGACAGCATTTTTTCACTTAAGTAACATAGCAAAAGTTAGACCGCTTATATCACTGAAAGATGCTGAGAAATTAGTTCACGCATTTGTTTTCAGTCGACTAGATTACTGTAACGCACTCCTCTCAGGACTACCCAAAAAAGATATAAATCGTTTGCAACTAGTGCAGAATGCAGCTGCTAGAATCCTAACTAGGAAAAGAAAATCCGAACACATTTCTCCAGTTTTAATGTCACTACACTGGTTACCTGTGTCATTCAGAATTGACTTTAAAATTCTGCTTATGGTTTATAAAGCCTTAAATAATCTCGCCCCATCTTATATATCGGAATGTCTGACACCTTATATTCCAAATCGTAACCTCAGATCCTCAAATGAGTGTCTCCTTAGAATTCCAAGAACAAAACTTAAAAGAAGTGGTGAGGCGGCCTTCTGCTGTTATGCACCTAAAATCTGGAATAGCCTGCCAATAGGAATTCGCCAGGCTGATACAGTAGAGCACTTTAAAACACTGCTGAAAACACATTACTTTAACATGGCCTTTTTATAACTTCATTTTAATCGTAATTTAACTTAATCCTGATACTCTGTATGTTCAATTTCCTCAAAATAACTATTCATGGTGGCTCTAAAATCGCTACTGATCCCTACTCTCGTTTCTGTTTCTTTTTCCGGTTTCTTTGTGGTGGTGGCCTGCGCCACCTCCACCTACTCAAAGCTTCATGATGCTCCAACAATGATGGACGGATTAAAAGGAAGAAGTCTACGTGACCATCATCATCATCAAGCCCTTCCGTGAGAACCCTAAATCCAAAGAGGACTGTTTCATTTATGTTAGGTAGAATGCCCAGAGGGGACTGGGCGGTATCATGGTCTGGAATCCCTACAGATTTTATTTTTTCTCCAGCCGTCTGGAGTTTTTGTTTTTCTGTCCCCCCTGGCCATTGAACCTTACTCTTATTCAATGTTAATGTTGATTTATTTTGTTTTATAATTGTTTCTTTCATTTTTCTATTCTTTAATATGTAAAGCACTTTGAGCTACTGTTTGTATGAAAATGTGCTATAGAAATAAATGTTGTTGTTGTTGTTGTTGTTGAACAGAAAGAGGTCTATTACGCAAGATCAGCACATAAACTAAGAATCAATTCAAAAATTCCAAGTCAGGCCATTGTCCAACGGAAATGAAATGTCTTTTTATTTTTAATTTCCGCTTTGCATAATGGTCATGATTTTGAGGATCTAAAATCTAGACCTGCAGCCATCTTTTATAACAGCTCCATTCTGTCACCAGTTTGCCTAACTAGCAAAAAGTGCCCATAAAATAAAAAAAAACTGCAACAGTAAGACAAAATATTTAATAACACAAATCAGCACATATGCTAATGGAGAGCTAACAGAAGTGATACAAGCAGGATAAAAGCACAGAACAAAACTAGAATTAGATCTGTTGTATACTTTAGTCATTTACAATTTTTTTTTTCTTCTTCAAGACTATATATTATGAAATGCAAAGTAACTTTTTTTGAAGTACATCAGCATTATTTTATAAACACTAAATTCCATAAGCATTGGCGGATTTGTGTGCTTTAGTTAGCAGTTCTTTATTCTGTAAAGCAGAATTTACCCATTATCCCTCATAATAGCTCCTTGGCAGCACTGTACCACCAGAGGGGACATTGTTAAGATAAGAATTTAATCAAGATCTTTTTTTTTTTATCTTCCATCACACAGATCTCAGTCTCTGAGGGATTGTTGCTCTTGCATGTATTACTAGCACTGAAACATAAGAAGACGGCAAAGACAGAAGGGCCTGTTGCTTTTTGAAGACTGGCTCTTTGCACTAACTAAAAAACCTTGGGCCACATGGAAGTCCTTGCCATGTACATCCTGTTACGGTGACAAGTGTAGACAAGCTTCGTCTTGTCAAAAATACCCCTAATGTGTATTACTAGCAAGAAACAAACAAACATATTAACATAACAAAGCTTATTAGTCTGTTTTTTACAAGCAAATTGGAACAAGAAAGAAGTGATTCAGGATGGAGGATCCTTTCATTTCTTACTGGCACCAAAAAGATATGTAGACCTGCTGCACTCATTACGAATTCATCAGTTTAGAAGACAGTATGTTTGAAGAGGAAACAAAATTCAAATTGGATGTTAAACCTTTTTTTCAGGCAAAGAATAAGCAAACCAGACATCAAAGAGATTTCGACTTATGCCAGAAATTGCAGCTGGTTTTTGAAGTAAACCCCAAAGAACACTGAAAGACCAGCAAACATTAAAACTTATAAATGAAATTACTTAATAAAAATAAATTGCTAATGACTCAAAAAAGAAAGAGTGCATTGACATCTCATCTGGATCATTTGGGAAATGGGAGTACACAGCTGTCCAACAGAATCAGTATTGCTTTGGCTCTGATACTTCAGCCATCTTGGGGTTTCTCTCACTGTTCTCCATACCGAGGTGAGTCAGGCTGAAGCTTCTTACCTCGTTTGGCTTCTAATTTCCATACTAAGGTTTTCCAAAGCACAATGTATTTACTTTTTTAGCTTAGCTGGACACTTTCTTTGCCAACACCTCAAACTTTTTACACAATGAAAGAAAATTACCCTGAAGTGTCCTGTAAGCATTTTCCAGTGCTGTTGGTGGCCCTGCAGACACCCAGTGTTTTGTCTGTAGGTATTGATGTATTTGCTTAATTTATATGTCGATATAAATGTCTAGTTCAGAGATGTCAGGGACCAAAGCCTCGCCCAGTGGCATCAGATGTGAAACAGGAGACAATTCTAGATGGAGCACCAGTTCATCAGAGGACCCACTGGGAACATTTAGTAATAGCAGTTATATATACACTGGTGCCTCATACAGTGTTGCATATTGTCAGCACAACTAAAAACTGTAAAGGCTGGTGCATAAATAGAGTGGACTGGTGGCGCTGAATCTAAGGATCTGCACTGGTTTCTGGAAGGTTGCTGGTTCAAATCCCACTACTGCCAGAAGGGGTCCTACGCCATTGGGACCTTCAGCATGGCCTTCAACTTGAAAATTGCTCTGGGGTGCCTTATAATGCCTGACCCTGCACTCTGATCTCCAAAGATAATGTGAGTTTCTCCTAACTAAAATTTATATATAGAATATGTAAATAGAGAAAAAAAAAATGTGCATGTATTAGCATAAAAATAAACCATAAACCATGGTGATGTACTAATTTTGATTAAATACACACTACACATGGTTTACAATGCATGTACTCACTGATTAGCTTAAACACCACAGTAATGTTATGCGACTTTTCCCATAATTTACTGTCCTAGTCTTCATTAACATAATCTTAGAGGCCATCAGTCGACTCCTGTAAAGGTCAGTCGTATAATTGGACATAGCCAGGAATTCACTCCAAATAGTCTGACTCACGCTGATAACCAATGAATGTTCATCAGAAGTACAATGCAGTAATGCGGAGTAAGGAATGTGAGTGTTTTGGACCTTACAAACAGAAGAGACGCTTATTTTTTTGACCAGAATGGTAAAAAAGAAAACAGAACTGAGATTGACGGCCATTCCTCTTAATCCTTCGTACACCACTAGCTCTGTCAGGCAGATGGCTATTGGTTGTCAGGAAAAAGAGGCTAGCACGACTGTTCTGGAGAGTCACTACACATTCATGTGATTTGACATGGCCAGCCATTTGAAGTTGTTTAAATTGACATGGCCGAACGACAAGATCAGTACCTCAGTTGCCAAGTATGACGTACCCTCCGACTAGAAGTCATGTAATGTGACTTCGGCTTAAACTGCAATCTTGTGGGAAGAAAGTATTTATTAAATTAAGATCTTTATCATGTCCAGCATGTGACTATTTGTTCTGCTTTTATGAGTACCAATTAAGAGCGGTTCAGGAAGACGATATTTGTGGTGACACCAGAGATTGTGCATCAGCTTCTTCTAGGCCACCAGGGAGGAATCAACCCATAAGTCTTCTAGCTACACTGGAGAAAAGGCAGATGTAATTGAGAGCCAATCCTAATTCAAAACCCCCCTTAACCTGGTCTGTCTTTCATCAAAACACACATCAAAACATAGAATTGTCGCTGTAATAACTATTGTAAAGGTTCAGAATAAAGTTAACTACAAAGCACACATCAAAGAACATTCCCATCACAGACAGTCCAGAGATCCTCAGGACCGACCTTTATGCAGTCACATCAGTGATGTAATGAGTCGTGCTGCCTGAGCTAGTTACCATAACAACCCGCACAACAAATGGAGGAGCCCACAAAGAAAACAGACTCTAGAAAGACATGAACAACTCTTGAAAAACAAACCTGAAAAATATTAACATAGAAAATGTGAACTCTGCACATTTCAAAACCATTATATAGCAGTAAAACGAACAAAAACATGAAGTAATAGCACAGAAAGGATTTATAAAATATTTTGAATAAAACAATAAAAACATTAATGACATTGACTAAGTTCTAGCAATTATTCTGCGTCTGTGACCCACCAGAAAACAATCCTCAATGAGGCACAGTCTGAAATTTTACGATCACTGCTCCACATATGCTGACGCTCTGTGGTAAATTTTTATTTTTAGGCTGCTTTTCATACTTTGATTAATTTTTTATCATTCTGTCAGTGACATCAAAATGACACGATTGTGGATGATAACCACGAGCATCTCCATTTAGTGATATTTTCTGTCAGCTATACCCATGCTATTGATAGTGAAGACGTCCATTGCTAGTCATGTTATTGGGCGCTGTCTCAAAATGTGAAGTTGTTGTGTGATTCTTACAAAACATAATGGTGTGTAGCATCTCATTATCTGAAAATTGGGTACATTTAAAAACAGAGCACTAACTAGAACTAACAAAGACAACGTAGAGCAAAGATTATCTGCAATGTTTAAAGATTTCCAGTGTCCTCTATTTGTTTATTTTCAGTTATTTCTTGTTTTTAATTTTGGAACACATTAAGGTATGAAAAAATGAGTCCATCTCTTGGTTATTTATACTTCAAGTGTTCTCAGGTCTTACCAGTCACGTGAATAGGAAAGGAGTGTATTGAGCACATGAAAAGTGCTATAAAATAAATGGTATTATTATTATTATTATTATTTTAACCTACTTATAGTAGTAGTCATATCACTAAATGGTATTATAAAATTCTTAATAGGTTTAGGACTGTCATTATCAGCAATTTCAGGATCAAATAAAAAACAATTATCTACAATGAAAAAGAGCATTGATTCAGTATGGATGTTTTTTTTTTCTTTCTTTCACTATGTACTTTTAGGATGGAAAAGGCAGATTAATAAAGACATTTAAATGAACCAGAAGAAGGATTCACCAAAAATTGTTTGCCAAAGTACGGGCCAAAGTCTAAATCAAAAGTCAAAAGCCCAGAAAACAAAACCCAAAGACTTGGTCCAAATACTTAGTCAACATAATTCAGTGTAATAAAGTCAAAATCACTACTAAAACACCTGGAAAATTCTTTGTTACTGTCTAAACCCTTGGGCAAATGGAGATATGTCATGCTGACCATTAAAGTGTCTATTGAGTGGCATCACATGTCACAACTTCCTGTTTGTCACATGATAGCAACAGGCATAGCAACACAAAACAGTGTAGCCCAAAATGGCAGCACCAATAAGGAAAACAAAATGTCAGCATGCCAAGACTTAAAATATATTCATAAACTGAAAATAACCCCATATTACAAAACCGACTACAGAAATGGATTCCACGTTTTCTTCTTTTTAGAGGTTTCAGAATACAACAAAGAATTACGTGGACTAATTTAAGAAAATATTTTTGAACAATTTCTAAGCAAATGGTGTAACTTTCTGGACTAACCCAAACCAAGCGCTAACCATAACCATTTTTGAAAACAGCTTATTTAACCTGATTTTCTGATTTTGAGGTCCAATCCCAGCCCTTTCCATTATCTATGTGGAGTGTCCATGTGGAGTGTCCACATCCTCAGTGGCTTTTTTTTTCTTCTAGGCAGAATCAAATCTGGGACTCTGATTTGTGCATGCAGCCACATTAAAAATTGCGGTTAATTATGATGTCATCCGTCACATCAGCATCAATCAACTGATAAGAAAAGACCATGAACAGGGTAAGCAACTCAAAGTGGTGGAGAAACTGAAAAGATAAGTCAATAAAAATGTAGGCACATAATTAAACTGCATTACAATATATGAATCATTAACCATTTAAGCATAACCATAATGAATAAAAGAGCTAAAAATAAATATTTAACAAGGCAAAAAACAAAATGATGATAAAACATGCTCTTGGTCTGGCTCCTTCTAACCCTGAGTGTAGAAAGGAATGAGAAAGTATATACAGTAATCATAACTTTGACTGTAATCAATCAATTGAAACTGTTTGATATTCTTCAAGGTGCTCAAACCTAAATTCCTCCAACAGGCAACACCTATGCTTGATACAGTATGTTTATGTATCTTGGCAATTCTTACACAGTTCTTTATGCATTTATTTTTAATAATGATGGGATTTTAAGCTGCTAAATATGAATTGTGCTTTGATTTTCATAACAGAAGTCACTTTTATATATTAGAAATTATTTGAGTAAATTTGTGTCCCCGTCACCATAGTGCAGTAATGATTGCTTTGATAATGTGGTTGATGTCATCAGCACACTGCTATAGGAATCGGTGTGTCAGTTGTGTCACTATCCAGGTTTGAGGATATCCAATGAAAGCAGCCATCGTGTGTGTGTGAATATTAATCTTGTGACTTTGAGGTTCTTGTCTACTGCTTACTACGATTCTTGTTCTTTGAATGTTCATATAATTCATAACTTGTATTGACTCTCTGCTCATTTTATGTTGTCTCTTCTGGCCCACCTAACAATTCTGGGTTGGGTTAAGAACGTTCACAATTGGGTGTTTGGATACTTTGGGAAAGACAGAACGTCATTGGGTTTGTTTAGTTTTTATGAATCATTTCCACTGTGACAGGAAGTCAGTCCCACTTGTGTGGTGAATGATCACGGCAGTGAATCCTGTTAACGCACCTGAGCATTGGGGCTGCTGCCCAAAAAACTGCAATTACTAAACCTCCCTAAACCTCACTTGGTTCCCACTGGCATGTTTGTGTGGGACTGATAATCATCAGATAATGTCTTACAAAAAGATTGATAGAGGGAAACACTCAGGGTGTACAGAGGGCCTGAAATCCACTTATGATTCATGTAGTGTGATGCTAAATAATAATAATAATAAAAAAAGAAGACAAGTGAACATATGCATTTCCCCCAAAGTGATCTTTCGTCTGTTGTTATTCATTGGTTATTCACGCCCATTGTCAAATCACATTACAGCCCCCCAAGGAATGTTTTTTGTAAAGCATTAACACTCCAGGGTGGCCGTTAAAAATCTGCGTTGCCTTGTGTTCCAATATCCACTGAAGTAAATGTGAGCACCCTGCAGAGTTTGAAATTCTTGATCAGAAGTTTTGCATGTTGAAACACCACTTTACTCCAAGGTTAGACTTAACATCACAAGTTATTGTTCTAATAAATAGTTCTAATTGAAGCAATTAGCAGCTCAGTGTATTTGAACGCTTCAGTAGCTCTAACCGGCAAACTAATGTGTTATTTATTTATATTTTACACTGAGCTCGCTGTTCTTTGGTTATTATATCTTTTGAACTGGCAGCTTGTTTCCCAATGCAAACATCTAAGGATGATCCTCTAGGAATCTTTTATACCAAGGGCTAGCAGCAGAATAATAAATGCGAAAAACTACAGTTTGAAAACCCTTCGGGTATAAACCTAAACTTGATTTGATACCTTGGGCTTAAAATTGATTGTTTCCATCCATTCATCCATCTTTGCATTGATTTTCAAAGTCCATTTTTCCTTTTCAGGGTTGTGGAAAGCCAGAAGCTATCCTAGTAATAACAGACAGGTCAGGAACAACACCAAAACAGATGCCAGTCCGTCACAGGGCACCCACACAAGCTCACTTTGGAGCAGGTGAAACTGTAGAACTGAGAATTTGGATGCCAGTTCATCACAGGACACTTGTAAAACCACATAGACTTGAGACACCTCTAAACAGGATACCAATCCAGGACAGGGCACCCCCATGTTCACACAGAATGCTAACTTAGAGCTGTAGATTTCATAATTGGGATATCAGTTTATACAGGAAACCCACATAAGCACAAAGCAGGTGGTTTAGACCTTCAGAACTCCTTAATGGGATGAAAAACCATCACAGGGCATTAACTGAATTGATGGAAAAAAACATACAGAGAGAAGTGCTTAGAAAATCTTCAAAATGGGAAGCAAGTCCATTGCGGGGCATCTACACAAGTGAACTGAGGGGCAGCCTAAACCTACAGAAGCTATAACTGAGGTGCCAGTTCATCATGAGGTACTCGCACAGACACACATACCTCTGAGGAACTCCTAAACAGGATACCAGTCTATGACAGATCACCCCCAAAAGCACATTGAAAGGGCAATTTATACCTGCAGAACTCCTAAATGGGATGTCAGTCCACTACAGGGCACCAACACAAGCACACGGACATGATTCTCTGCTAAACAGGATAAAAGTCCATGACATGGCAACCCAGTATGCACAATGAAATCCAGTTTAGACCATCAGAACTCATAACTGGGATTCCAGTTCATCTTGCTGCACTCACAGAAACACAAATACCTGAAAACCTCCTAAACTCCATTAAAGGGCACCCCATTAAGCACACAGAAGGGGCAGTTTAGGCCTGCGGACCTCATATTTGGGATGCCAGTTCATCATGTGAAATTCACACAAACACACACATCTGAGAAAGTCCTAAACTCCATGACACGGTACCCTCATAAGCACACAGAAGGGGCAGTTTAGCCCTGCTGAACTCCTAAAAGGAGTGCCAGTCTGTCACAGTGCATTGACACATGCACACAGAGGGAAACATTTTAGACCAGCGGGCCTTTAAAACATGGAAGAAATGTGTGGTCACCTGAAAGAGAGAGACTCCACTGTTTTTCTTTTCTTTTATTTTTGTTTTGTCTGTTATGTAGGTCACTCATTCTGGCACTGCACTTCGGAAGAAGTCATCCACCTGAAACCAAACATGATCGGGCCTGGCCAGTCCTTGGATAGGAGACCATTCAGGAAAAGCCTGGTTTGCTGCTGGAAGAGGTATTGGTGAAGCCAGCAGGGGGCACTTTCCCTGTAGTCTGAATATGGATTCCAAGGCCCCAGTGTAGTAACAGGGACACTCTGCTGTAAAAACGGTGCCATCCTTCTAATGATATGTAAAACTGAGGTCCTGACTCTCTCTGGTCATAAAAGATTCCCAGGTACCCTTTGTAAAGACCAAGGTGTATCCTAATGTCCAGGCTAAATTGTCCTAGATGGCCTAGTCATTCTGGCCCCCTAATCATCCCCTGTCTTTAACTGACTAACTATCTCTCACACACTTCACCACCGAACAGCTAATGTGTGGTGAGCGTAATGGAACAAAAATGGCTGCCGTCACATCATCCAGGTGAATGCTACACATTAGTGGTGGTTGAAGTGGCTCCTTACTTACTATGTAAAGTGCTTTGAGTAGTGAGAAAAACGCTATATACACGTAAAGTTATTATTACTATTATTATTAAAGACATCCTGAAAGGAAAATCAAACCTCCCATTCAGGTGAGATATAAAATATTGAGAGAAGACAATATTCCTGGACAACCACCTCATAGTTTCAAAACTAGACCACAAAAGTGAATTATTTTGACAACTGCCCAATATTACTTGGGGATCCTGCTAATCATTCACTGTACTTTTTTACATCATGGGGAACTTCCATTCAATACCTATACTTCACTTAAGGCAAGCGTGGGTCATGTCAGTCCTGGAGGGCCGCAGTGGCTGCTAGTTTTCATTCCAACTGTAAAGGCCAACCCTGACACAGACAGGCGTAGGACACAGTAATAAAAGCACACGCAATTTATTTTTCTTTTTCCCTGTTGGGGAAATGCCTTCCCCTGTTCCCCACATGTCTAACAAACAGTCCCAAACACAATACACGTCTTTTCTTTCTTTTTCTTCTCTTTCTCCTTCATTCTCTCCTGGCAAGCATCGTCTGCCTCCTCCCGACTCTGGCTCACCTGCTCGGTGTTCCTTAGTCCTTTATATAGTTCTCGACTCTGAAGTGCTTCTGCTCTTCCATCCATGTGTCCTGCCAGGACTTCTAGGTCAAACAGAGAATTCAAGTTTTTAATCAGCCCAGAAGTACTTCGGGGTTTCCGTCCTTGTGATCTGCTAATACTTCCGGGCTAGGTGAGAACTTAGTCTCCAACCATTTTCTTGCAGTGTCCCCTGATGGCACCCATGGTACCCAGTAGGGCTTTGTTGTCAAACTCCATGTCCCATAGTGCCCTGCAGGAATCCGGGGCACTGCTGCAGTCTAGGGAAGCTGCCATCTGGCATCATGGGGAAGGCAGTGTCCTAGAAAAGCCTTCCATCTCAGGGCCTTCCCGGTGGGGTTCAGCTGCCGATCGTCTTACACAACCCATTAGCTTAATTAGAAACCAATCCTTGCCAAGCTCAGCTCATATTTAATTTTATGGCTTGTTAGTCTGCAATGTTAGGTTTGTATGTTGTTGATTTTTCCTTTCCTTTCCAAGAATGTCATCTAAACTGGATAATTTTTAGTTTGTGACATTTTTCTATTAAGTGTTGTATTAAACCAAATAGTGCATGATGAATCCAGACAGGTGTGAATGGAAACAAGTTAGATGGAGAACTGTTGGATTAAAAACTGTGACTGCAGCTGGCAATACTAAAATAAGCAATTAAGGGGGGGCAACCTTAACAAGTGAAACCACTAAAAAGAAGCATCAAATTGTTACTAGAGCAATAGGTGCTTCATTAATAATAATTGACTTCTCATTAAGAAAGTGGGTTGGAACAAAAACCTGCAGGCATTGAGGCCCTCCAGGACCGACATTGCCAAATGTCTTACTGAGGGATTGCTGCTTGTGTATTGTTGTTTAGCACTGCTTGTAATTCAAAGGGGGGGGTTAAAGAAATTGGTTGTAAATGGAAATTGCTAGCTCACCTGTTATTCACATCCGCTCAACAGTAAAAATGTAAAAAAAACTGAGGAGGCATTGTTTATGACCCAAATAAATAAAAAAGATTCAACGGAAAAGTTATAGGATCCCTCGTCCTGACACGGAGAGCACATTGGTGATCTTGGGGAATCTGGTAAGAATCTCACAGCAATGCATTTTGTGGTAATGATCACAGAATAGATCATTGAAGTGGGACTTAGTCTTTAAGGCCCTGTACTGTCCGTCCTACGTTTGCCTCTGCCTCTGTGTCATGCTGTGTCATGAGTAAATCACTTAACTTGCCTCCACACCACCTATAAATACAGTACATCCTAATCTTGTAAGTCACCTTAGGCAAAAATGCCAGCTAAATACTCAGTAATAATAATAACTGTATTATGTTTAAAATTAGGGACTCCTCTGTGAACTGCACAGAGTTGTGGTACTTAAAAAATCAATACAGGCAGAGTACTATTATAAAAAACACCGACAGTGGTGTAGATGTAAAGGATGGAAAATAAAAATGGAAAGGGTATTCTATAGGAAAGAGAGCAGCATTACGCTACATTACAATGGAGAGAAAAGACTCGACTCACAGACCAAGTGCACAATTGTCTTGAGTACAAGTCAGACAGTATGCTATTTAAAAGCTTCTACTTAACATTTCTAAGTGGCCTTCTTATATTTATTTTTTAATGTAACATGAAAAATATAAGTAGGCTCCATTACACAGCTCATGTACATAAGCATTTTTTTATTTCACAATACCCTCTTCTACTTCTCTGACTTTGAAAAGCTTGCAATACTTATTGCATCCTCATTTACCTCATTTACAACCATATATATTTTAATCCAGTTTAAAATTTACACACATCACGCTTTAATAAGCTTTCACACTATACACATTAACAAGTTTCCTCGTTTCCTACTGTAATTCCAGGTCTCACTCTGATTTAAATCACGGTCTGTTTTGTTTGTTCTGCAAAAAAATAACAAGTATACTCCAGGGACATAATTGGTTATTAGGGCAGCCAAATAAAACAACATTAGTGTATTAATTTAAAATGTAACTAGTATATGACAAAGAAACTAAAATGTAGAGTTCCTGAAACTCATAATGGCATAATGATGGGATAAGCACCTTCAAAAAGGTGCCATATACAGTTTTATTCACATACACAAATGATGTAATATATTTAGACAACTCCGAGTCATAGGGGGACAACAAGATGAAGACAACTCATCCATGCTCACACACACTCACACATGGCCAATTTTGAGTTGCCAACTGACAGTAAAATATGTGACACCCAGAGAAACACTCCTGCAGCGACAAAGAGAACATGAGATCTCCACACAGACAGCGGCAATGCGTGGGATTCTAGGACACTACATCCATCTACAAATCATTGCACCACCATACCGCCCACGAACGTAATAGTAGATGCAAATAAAGTGAAATTAAGAGATGTGGAACGTATCATTTTAATTGATTTTGCAATGGAGAGATTGAAAACTGCATGCTGCTTTGTGTAGAATGTATCTCCTTTCCGAAAACAGACAAAAAAAATTATAGCCATTAACTGTCAGAGGAACTGCCACAGCAGCATGACAAATACAACAAGAAGGCACAAAGTAGCAACTGCAACTTAAGTAGAAGCTTCAGATGAATCAAGCTTAAGAGGAAATGTTTAGATTCTGAGAAAAGGGTCGATCGTTCTAGTCTCAGTGTGTGCTAATGTTAAATTATTAATAACAAAAACAACAATAATAATAACAACATCCTAAGAACTAAGGTGGAAGGCAATACATTATTAAAATTGAATAAAATAAAGTCTTATCTATCTATCTATTGTCACAAATGCCCACCAAATGGCTAAGGTATGTGGAACCACCCCGGGATGAGAGAGGGCACTGTTGCTAACAGTCTTGTCTCCTTTTTCCCTCACAGCCTCAAGAAACCACCTCTTGACTGCAACAATATCATTGAAATCGCACCCCTTCCAGTCCCCCTCATATAAAAGGAAGACCCTCCCAGATGGTGGAGTCTCATTTAGGACCTGCCCAAGATAGCGAGGTCATTGAAAAACAAACTGCAATTGAAGAGAGCACTAACTAAAGGGAACTGTCCCTCACCGAGAGTGCCTGCAAGTGCATAACTTCTGGTATTTTCTTGATTTTTTTTTTCTGGAATTAAAAAAAGGTTTTGCACGGATGCTATTCAAAGCTTTTATCTTTTGCCCTGCCTCATCTTTCACCCTATCTATCTATCTATCTATCTATCTATCTATCTATCTATCTATCTATCTATCTATCTATCTATCTATCTATCTATCTATCTATCTATCTATCTATCATAGCTCTGTATTAAGTGCGTGGTATAATATATTCTTGCTTTTTTATTTGTAGTTAGTACTATTGTATTGTATTGTTTAGGTGCCAATGATAGATTGGTTATCTAGTACCCATTGCATGCCCAACCTATCTGGTAGGGGGTCTCTCCCAAAATTTTTTTCATATTTTTCCCCTATAAAGCTTTTTTGAGAGTTTTTTATTGTATTTATATGGAGTAAAAGCTTTGGGGTTGTCAAAAAACAAGGTCTATACTAGAAATAAACTGCTGTTGTATCATTTAGTGCTTTTCTATCTATCATATAGTGCTTTATCTATCTATCTATCTGACAAAATAAAGGAAACTGTTAAATAAATTTGAATGATGTTAAAACTGAGTGCTAGCTAGCTAGTTGTTTCATTGGGATAATTAAAGCAATTAACATCCCATCATGCTAAGGGTCACATATTAAAATGCTGAGCAGATCCAGTTGCTCATTATATTAGCTGTCATGGCTCAAAGCTCAGAGATATCAATGTCCTTAATAGTGGGATGAGGGTTTAAGCAGAAGCTTTAGTGATGAAGACTGCTCAATTAGCTTAGGGTTTGTGATAGATAGATAGATAGATAGATAGATAGATAGATAGATAGATAGATAGATAGATAGATAGATAGATAGATAGATAGATAGATACAGTAGATAGATAGAAAAATTAACTGCTTGCAAGCTACTAAGAGTTAAAAGCTGACAAAGCTGTTCATACAGGCAAATGTTATAAAACAAGGTGCAGTAAGCTGACCTAGGACAACTTTCTCTTTAGGAACGCATCTGTTAGGCACAGGTAAGATGGCCTTTCCTTCTTTATTACCCATCTGACACATACACAAAACAGAAACGGATGGACGATTTGTACAATGTAAGATGAAATGTTTTTTATTAAGTAAGGGGAAGGGGGAGAGAGGAAAACAAATATAAAGCTGACCGAAAAGGGGAATCTACACTGTTCTGGCTTGCAATGCATGACTCCATGTACTCGTCTGTGACTAACAAAAGCTAATTGATTTAAGTATTCCTGTCTTCCTCAGAGGTTTCTTCCACAATAGATAGATAGATAGATAGATAGATAGATAGATAGATAGATAGATAGATAGATAGATAGATAGATAGATTCATCTTTATTGGTCCCCAGGGGAAAATCTGTTTTTTACAGAAGCTCTTTATATACATATATACAGTATATGTTTTTATACATATACAGTATACATTATATGTTATAAATATGTATGTCTTTTATGAACACATACCAGAATGGCTAAAAAGAAAGAAAATTTCTGAGCATTTCTTGACAGACTTCTGCTGAATGATGCGTTGGATGAAAGTCCTCAGTGTTAGTGTGTCACAGAGAGGATGAGCAGCATCGTTCATAATGGTTTTGTTTCAATTCCCCCCTTCTCTACTACCTCCAGGGGGTCCAGAGTTAATCCAATAACTAAGCCTGCCCTTTTAATTAGCTTGTTAATTTGGTGGGCATCTCTTGAAGAGGTACTACCAAGCCTAGTAAACCACAACATAGATAATTGCACTGGCCATCACAAAGTTGAAGAAAATGTGAAAGATGTCACTTACCCAAATTAAAGGAACACAGTCTTGTAAGAAAAAAGAGACCACTCTGCGTTTTCTTATATAGTATTATATAATAGTGGTTGAGATGACACTCTCAAATCAAAAGGGATGACCTCTTCAGTACTGAGCAAAATCTGAGATTGCTCTTTCATATTGACTGTAAGCTATCTTGAGCTCTGCACATTACGGTAATTTGTTTTTAGGTTAAGCTTCTAAGTAGTGCTTAGGTCTCACACTGAGAGGCATTCTCAGGTGGGCTTAATATCAATTAATTATTTGGCAATTATGCGGTAGGTGGGGTTTGCACAATAAAACAGGGGAGTAATTCTCAGAAGTATTGTTCAAGAATCACCTTGAGGTCTCGTGTTATTGAGCTACTCCTTTGCTGTAAATGTGTTAGGGTTTTTTATGGTGGTACAGAGTGTTGAAAGACATATATAATGTCTGAGCATTATTGTGAATAAACAAAAAGGACTAGAAAAGATATTTGTAGGCAAAAGACATGGTCAGGGAAGCCAAAAGTGAACACTGTAAAGATCATAAATGACAATGTAACCAGAAACTGAAGAGCTTGTTGGGCTGAATGGCCTGTTCTTGTCAGAACAGTTCTAATATTTATTGAATTCCTCTCATAGGCTTGTATGCAGCTACCAGCTGGACAGTAAATAGAAGCAACAGGCTGGAGCTGCGTAGTCAGTGAGGAGCAAGGTGGCAGTTCTGCTTGACAGCAAATGCTCTAATTTTTGCTGCAAGCAGACAGAGTATGTCAAGGGCAAATGGGAATTCCCTTTCTCGGTTAAGTGATCCATTCCACCTGACAAATTTCCTAAGCTGTATGTCAAATTCTCATCTGCTTCCGGAAACAAACACCTTAATTAAGGCCCACAGTACTGGCTGCCAGCACCCTCTTCCTTTGCTAATACCCAAGTCTACAGTCATAAACCCAGTTGTGATGGGGAACCATAAGGCTGCTATGTTATAATTCATGATGATGTAAAACCAGGAAATTGTACAGAAAAAGAAGGGCAAGAAAGTTATGAGAAGACAAAAAAAAAAAAACTTCAGCAGCACTTTGGATCAGGTAATCCACCTGAAGCTAAGCACGTTTGGGCTGAGCCAATGGATAGAAGATCAACCAGGACAGCTGTAGTTGCTGCTGGAAGAGGTGTTGGTGAGGCCACCAGGCAGCACTTACTGTATACTGTGGTCTATGTGTGGACCCCAATGCGCCAGTGCTGTGGCAGGGACACTTTGCTCTAGTTGGCTCTATTCTTCGGTTCAGATATAAAACCACAGTCCTGACCCTCTGTGCTCATAAAAGGTCTATGTGCATCTATAGAAAAAAGTAGAGTATACCATGATGTCCTGACTAAATTGCCCATCACAGCCTCATCCATTTTGGCCCTCTGATTAGCCTGTGTTTCTAATTGGCTAACTCTGTCTCTCACCCCTTCACCACCTAATAGCTGATGTGTGCTGTGTAGCTGTACTGGGCAAGAATGGTTGCCATCTCATCATCCAAGCAGATTCTCTACATTGGAAGTGGCTCTCCATTGTCTTTGTAAAGTTCTTTGAGTAGCAAGAAAAGTGCTGCATAAATGTAATTAATTACAGTCACGGAAAAAAGTAAGTACACCCCATGGAAATCGTTGATATGTTCAACATATCTGAACAGGCTAACATTAGATCTTCATGTAAAGAGTGCCTAAAGATAAAGGTGACATACTTGAACAAATGACAGACAATATCGATATGGTGTATTTCATTTTTCTAATCTAAATTAACAAAAATGTAGGTTAGTCATGTGGAAAAGTACCCCCCTACATTTATCACCACCTTCAAATCCATAAAATTAAAATCAGGCATTAGAGATTAGATACCAATGATTAGAACCTTCTTAGAGAGTATATAGGTGGATCTTGTCTTATTTAAACTGTAGATGCCCAGGGTCTGGTGTTCTCTTTGCTTTTGACATATGTGTTGTCATCATACCAAGATCAACAGAGCTCTCTGAGGCCTTTAGAAGGGTTGAGGTTGCCTATGAGTGTTGCAAGGAGTTTAAAAGTATTGACAAATTGTTTGAAATCAATCATTCTACTGTAAGAATAATCAAGTGGCGCAGATTTCATATAATGCTAATTTGCCCAGGGCAGGCATGCACATCAAATTCAGGCCAAGAGCTGACCATTTAGTACTAAAAGAAGTCTCCAAGAACTCCAAAATTTCATTGTAGGATCTGCAGGTAACCTTTGCAACAGTTGGTGTCAAAGTGCACATATCTACAGTCCGAAAGAGACTACACAAGTCGGACCTGCATGCAAGCTGTTCCAGGAAAAAGCCTTTGCTGTCCGAAAAGAACATTACAGTAAGACGACAGTATGCCATTGAACATCTAGGCAAAGACCAGGCCTTCTGGAACAATGTGCTCTGGGCAGATGGATCGGAGATAGAGTTCTTTGGCAACAGTAACAGACATTTTTGAAAAAATCTGAAGAACTTCACACCAGCTGTGAAGTATGGTGGTGAAAAGGTTATGTTTGGTTTGGCTTTGCTATGTCAGGGCTTAGGCAGCCTGCAGTCACTGAGTTAGCTATTAATTCTACATCATATCAATGTATGATTGAGAAGAATGTGAGGCTATTTTTCTGAAAGATGAAGCTGAAAACAAAATGCACCTTTCAACATAATAATGATCCAAAGCACACTAGCAAATCCACCAAAAAAATGGCTCAGAAAGAAGAAAGGGAAGGTTATGGTCTGGCTTAGTCAAATCCCTCATTTGAATCCTACTGAGATGTTTTTTGGGCAATACATGCAACAGGTAAACCCCAAAACATCTCAAAGACTACTGCATACAGGAGCACAACAGGAAATCCACAATGAAATGACTCCACCAAGAAATGGCTCAGAAAGAAGAAAGGGAAGGTTTTGGTCTGGCTTAGTCAAATCCCTCATTTGAATCCTACTGAGATGTTCTGGGGTGGTTGAAACAGGCACTACATGCATGAAAACCCAAACACATCTTGCTACCGAAGGACAATTACATGGAGGAGTGGTCAAAAAGTTCACCGAGTCGGTCAGAGATGATGGCCAGTTATGCAAAACACCTACAAAAAGAAATTCCTGCTAAAGGGGACAATACCATCTTCTGAGGGCAAGGGAAAACTTACTTCTTCCACAGTGGACCATTACATCTTCTGATATTTGTGTTGAATAAATGACTGTAAAGACAAATTTTCCTTGTTTTTTTTTTTTTTTTTTTTTTGTCAAGTACACCACCTAACTACTGGTTTGCCTGTTGAAATATGTTGAAAAAGTTGACAGTTCCCATGGGGTGTAATTCACCCAAATTCCTGCCTGATTTTCACCATGCCCTCAAATTTCCCACAGGCACTCTCGTCATCTTCATAAGACATGTATGTTGGGTGGATTGGCTACAATACTTTGACCTTGTGATCATGACTAGGTTTGGGAACATGGGTTCAAATGCAGTGTGGTCATTGCCTACCTGCGCCCATCATTACTGTATGAATTGATTAAAGTCTTGTGTCCAGCACTGCCAGAAAACACTTTGCAGTGGAAAAGGAGGACTAAAAGAAGGCTGAAAGATTTTTTTTAAATGTTTCAGCTCAGTGGACACAGCTGTTTCCTTAAAGTCACCAATGGTTCACAAAGAGCCAATAGCCACATCCAGATGGCTCCTACCAGATGAGGTCCCCTCTGCAGGTGGTTAGCTGAACTGACCACATTTTTAGAATATCCCACTACAGGGAATTGGACTGTATTTAACAAAAAGGAAAAGTCTGTGAATGCCGAGGCAGGCCTTGTTATGGACGGCAGGCTCCATCTGTGGAGAACTGTTGTCAATAGCAACTTAATAAGAGGCCACGCACTGTACCTTGTAAAGCTTATCCAACCCAAGCAGATCAGGCAAACAGTAGAATCATGCAAAACAGTCGCTGGCACTTCTGCACGCTATTGATCCCAGGATGCATAGTTACAGATGCATTTTGAGCAAACTGCCAGGGAACGGCTCATATTTATCCACAGGTGAGGCGCTCTGCTCTCTCCCTTGATTCTCAGTGTCTGAGTTAAAAGGCTGATTTGCATTTATATTGCCGAGCCGGGCCTGGCGGCATAATTGGTGTAGATCAGCGGTTCTCCCACCTAATGCTGGCCACTGTGATACTGAATCTAGGGACCATTTTTGAGCAGCCAACTCAGCCCAGATAGAGTGTTTTGGAGTCACCTCAATGTCTCTAGCGGCTTGGTCTGCTTTTAATACCTTTAGGCAAGTTCTGCATTTCCAACTTTTAAAACTAGGCTTTAAAAATCCATCATAAATAATAAGCAAAGTGGAGCTCTGGGCTTAGCGCAACTGCCTTACAGCTTAAGGGACCAGGGTTAAGATCCAGGGGGATTCATTTGTCTATATGGTGTTTGCATGTTCCACCTGTGTCCATGTGGGATTTCATTGCCAAAGACATCCGCATCATTTAAATCAGCCCCTTTACAGGAAGGCGCCAGCATCTTATGCCTGATGTTCCCAGAAAAAAAAGCAGATCTTCTAGTGGAAGGGGAACTCACTTGACCCGTAAATCAATGTAATGAGCAGCCTTTTTGCAGTAATGGTCACAATCTTCAAACAAGTAGAAAAGCCCTTTTAATTTCTTTGAAGTTGTCTTAAAGGATGGCGTCAGTTCAGCAGATCTGATGTTCTCCCCTGTTGCAATTCTTAATCTATTGATCCTAAAAATTGTGCTTAACAATGCATGCTAATGAGGCTAAAGGACTCCGATGCAATATGGGGCAATTCAGAACAGCTTATGCAGAAAAGAGATAATATATAGTAATTTACAGACACCCGGCGAAATACTGCTGACACAGGCATCAACGCTCGGCCGGACAATACGATCCCTAAACTTGAATTTCACTATGCATGCTTTTCTAGCACCTGTCATACTGAATACATTCTGGAAGTGCCAATCCTAGAAAGCTAATGTTTAATGTTAAATTCATGGACTGTAAGTGTTTGCTTAATTTCAATAGAATCTCATTTTCTCATAGCTACTTATATTATGGTAGAGCATGAAATAAAACTTTTTTTAATATATCTGTAAAATTGATTGTTAATTAAGCCAATTAGGAAATAGTCTTGCTGTTAGCACTGACTGTTAGATATCTTTTGCAAATAGGATATTGGCATACCGTTTTGATAAGAACTTGTACACATAATATGAATGTATGATCAAACCTAGAGAAATGAAACAAGAAAAATAAGCCTTAAACAAAACCAATCTTAGACAAGAATTTTTCCTTTCCTCAATAGCATTTTTTTTCTCTATTTTTATGTGAATTGTTTTGCCTTGAATTTTTACTAAAACTTTAAAATGAAGATACTTTACTATGCATCACACTATTGGCAGAATCATCCTATGAAGCAAACTAAAACTTGCAGAACTTTGGTAATTTGGGACAACTGCAACTACACATTCAAAAAGAACGTAAATATACAGTATTATACATAATACAATTAAGTGACTGGTCATCCATAAATTAACCCATTATTAATATTGTGTTATTTCAGTTCAGGATGGACAGGACAAGACAACACAGCTCTAAGCATAAAAGGGGTGACATCTAGCTGGGTAGTTGGCATTTCAAGACCGTGTGGTCTGTGTCTGGATGCCCAATGCCCCCATGCAGTGATGGGGTGCTGCAAATATGGCACCAGCCTTCGGATGAGACGTAAAACCGAGGTTCAGACTCTCTGTGCTCTTTAAAGATCTCTGGGCAGCTTTCAAAAACAGTAGGGTTTATCCCGATGTCCTGGCTAAACTGCCCATCATGGCCTTGTCCATTCTGGCCCCCTAATCATGCCCTGTCTCTAATTGGCTATCTCTCTCAGCTCTTCACCACCTAATGAGTAATGTGTAGTGAGCATACTTGCATAATATTGACTGCCATCGCACCATCCAGGTGGGTGCTACACACTGATGTTGGTTCCGGTGGTTGCCCTCTAAGTGTTTTGAGTAGTAAGAAAGCCACTATATAAATGTAATTTATTATTACTTACTTAGATTTTACTGTGCATTTGAAGCTTTTAAGTCTCAGGTCTTTTAATCGTAATAAGGATCAACATCATGAAAAGGAAAAACAAATGCAAAAACAAAGTGTATTATTCACCCATCTATCCATTACTAAACCCATTTAACCCAGTTCAAGGTTGCAGATGCCACAGTCTGTCACAGAAACATCAGAACTTACCCTGGATGGGATGTAAAATGAATTGGCCCCCTGATAACAACATGCATATTTGAGTGTTAATTAAACAATGGCAACTTCGATGCCAAGACACACAGGTACATATATCATTCTTAATGAGACATGTTAAGTGTGTTATTAGCAAAATAAAGAAACTAAATACGTGAGGAAACATTAGTTCATTGGAATGTATAATTCACTAGCCACTGAGGTCATCAGATTGTCGAAGTAGCCGAAGATTTTACGCATGTTGTTGACTAGCGAACAATGTGGGCAGCACCGAACGACTGAAACTCTTCAGTGTTCACAGAAAAAATCATTCTCTTTTTTCTTGTTGTTTACTTTCTAACCAGTCAATAGGAAGGAGTAAATTACACTTACAGTAATTATCTTTTCTCTTTGCACCTTCCTTTTTTTGATCAATAATTCCTTAGATATGCCAGTCACTTTCTGGCTCTGTTGCTAAGGAACAGATTTTCTCTTGTGTCAGATGCTGGAAATGAACATAAGTGTGACAACGGTAAACGTTCGGTAATGGTGGTGGTGGGGATTGTGGCATCAATGGAAGATTTTGGTTCACTGCTATAACTGAAATCCATTAATAAATCAGAAAATACGCCACAAACAGTCAAGGCAAAGAACAGAACAATCACTTTTGTTCTCTAATGTAATAAAAAAAAGTTTTAAAAGTTCAAGAGATTCTAGTAAAATCCACTCATTCATTTTCTAAGCCAACTTTGTCTGCTGAAGAAGGTCAGGGGTGGTCTATTCCAACAGCACTAAGCTCCCCAAGGTAGGAACACAGCTGCATACAGACATGCCATGCCAGTCCTCACAGGGTACTCTCATATACACATTCACACCGCGCCAACTTAGACATGCCAATCAACCTAGCAGTGTCCTTTTGAACTGAAGTGAATGAGAATAGGAGAAACATCAGCCACTATAATATCCCATAAAGGAAAATATTTCTGACAATAAGTTGAGAAAATGTTTGTTCAGGCATCTGTTTAGTGATACTCACTTCTAGTATTAGAAGAGGCTTGAGTCCTCAGAAATATTGGATGGAGTGCCAGTCCAAAACAGTCCACTCACACTAACTGTGCGGCAGTTTCACTACTTTAGTTAAAATGTATGTTTTTGATATGTGGATAGAAACCAAAACAGACTCAGGGAGAACATGCAAGCTCTACTGAGTGGAATTCAAACTCAGTTTCCTGGAATTTTACTGCAGCAGCACACTCCACTGTACCACCATACTAGCCCTGAAGAAATGAATCATTTAACATTAGAAAAGGATTTTTGCCAAGGTGACACAGTGCTCAGCACTACTAGGTTCAGTTTCCAGTCAGGTCAGTCTATACACAATATATAGTTTTACTTGTGTTCATTTGGCTTTTTCTCTGCTTTCCTCCCAAGATGTGCAGGCTAGATTGACTGATGGCACTACATTACTGTGTAAGTGTGTGTGGGTGTGTGCATCAGTGTGTCCTGCATAGGACATGCATGCCACTTAGGTTATGGTAACACGGCAATGTCTCCCTGTTATCCATTTCTCTTGGCGTATTCTGACTTGTCAAGTCTCTGTGCCCTGCTGTTTGCTGGTATTGGATCTTGCTTTTTACATGATGCTACCTGATAGGCTCCGATGCCCTGTGATCTTTGTATTTGTGTGGCAGTTCTCTAGGTCTGCCCTGACTTAACCAGGCTAGCAGTGTCCCCAGCAGTGAGCTGGTATCCCATCCATGGCTGTGTCTTGAATAAACTGTGCTCCCTCTGTGACTCCTTCATTCTGGCTTCATTCCACAAGGTTGTGTGAGTGCGTGTGTACTGCACTGGACTAGCCTCTCATTTAGGGTGGGCTCCTCTCTTGTACATGGTGTGCTGGAACAGGCTACAGACACCTTTATGCTCTACGCAGCAGTTCTCTGGGTGAAAACATTTGTGTGAGTGACGAGTTCCCTGGTTGGTTCCTGCCTTGCACCTGATGATGATTGTCAACTCTGATGACATTTCTGCTTCATTGGTACTTCTTTGCATAGTCTGATGAATCCTTACACCCTAACAATGTGCATATTGTTTAGAGTTGTAAATCCATTCAGGGTCAGTTTTTGCTTTGTCTAGCACACCCTGATTAGAGCTGCTGAGTAGCTGTTCCTAATGCATCTTTGTTTGTTAGTCATCTGTATAAAAAATATAAGTAATAAAATATTTCTGAACGGTTACTAACCCTCCTCTATTCTGTTCCTCTTCTTAATATCTTTATGTGGTACTCGGTGTCACTGCTCTACTGCCAAGCTGTTCTCCTACCCTATTAAAAATCATCTCAGATATTGGAAGAATTGAAAAAATTCTGTCATCAGATTGGACGACCCAGCACAGAGTCTAATATGGAATGCCCGGGAGCAGGTTGGCAACCAGCTGGCCGAGGTCTCTAGGACTTGGTCTTTTGCAATTGACTGTGGAAGCAGGTCTATTTTCTCCAGAGATGCTTCTGCCTGAAGTTTTTCTTTTCCTCTCCTCCATTATTAACTGGCTACAGTTTAACAATTAATGGACAGATATTACCAGTCTCCATTTATGTTAATCAGTTTCTAGTTTGGTTTCTGTTAACAAATTTGTGTCTATATTAGTACTAATTCTGTATTTAGTGATTTATAAAATTTATACTTGCATTTTACAAAGAGTGCTATACAAACATAGGCTAAATTGAATTGAATAAAGCTTTGGCCGCAAGTGATATCTGGATGGGCAGAATTTTTCCCGGTACTTCACATTATTCCCACATCCCAATGATGTGCACAATCTGTTATCCGAGGAGAGTAGTCATTAGAGAACAATGTCCCATGCAGGACTGATTCTTATTTTGCCCCTAATGCATTTGAGTATGGCCATCATTCACACAGCACTATAATGGAGAAAGCAAAATTTAGTATCAGGATGGGGTCGAGGACTTCAGGCTTCTGCCGGACTTCAACTGTGATTTATGTGATGCCAGAGATGGTCCGTGAAAGGAAACACTTCAGCTTGGGCTTTTATTTGGGAGCTGAATGTCTAAGAGAATGAAAAAGCTGGGAGAGCTCCGACATTTAGTAAGACATATTAGACTCCTGTCCTCCAATTTCGGGCCAATTATGAGTGCAGGGTGCCACATTACTCAAAATAAATTGTGCTCTCCCTCTTTTTAAAAAAATCAAGTCTGATTTGTGGAGTCAGAATATTAGATGAATTTCTGTCACCCTTGTCGTAAGCTGGTTTGGAAATGTAGGGCTGACGTTAATAATCACAGTGTTTAATGCCATTAGGGAGATCAATTCACTGTCCTCATTCAAATCGAGAGTGAAAAAGGTATTTATTTACATTGGCATTTTAATTATAGATTGTCATTTAGTTTTGCTAATGGAGCGTTCTAACCTTCACATGCTGGATTTCCAAGCGCATCAAGACAATTTTGTGAACACAACCCCATGCCTTCTTATCATTATGATTATTAAGTCGCCTGGCACTAAACCACTCTTAACCTAAGAGGGGAAAAAAAAACTTTAATTCTGTTTTAAAACTCTTTTCCTAGAATCATATAATCCACCATTTTTTATCATCCAAATAAATAAATAATTTAAAATATGTGAAGATTGTAAAAGGCTGCCAGCTGAAGTTCTAAAGGGCACTTTTTAAATTAACACTTGTCTTGGCAGATTTGAGCAAATGCTCCTACTTATGGTATTAATCAGTAGGGTCTTAAAAATCCCTTTTTTCATTTAGAGTACACTATTAGTGCTCAAGTAAATATGCTTGTGTTTGTTTTCTGCCAACTGCTTCCCAATTTCCCATAAAAAAAAGAAAAAGGCATCCTGGTCGGTGGCTTTGTTGAGCTACCCAGCGTAAAGTAAAGCCTTTATCTCAGAGTGTAATGGTCTGAATATAATCAGATACGTGCCGGCCCGCTTCGCTCTCCCTTAATAATTTGTTATGTGCTCTATAGCAAGGGCAGTTTGTTCAAATGTTCACCTGCTTTCTCCATCGCCACCATCTGTCTAGATGGAGGCAAACGGCATCCAGGTAAAAAAAAAAATAAACATTTTGTTTACAGTGACAAATGTGGAATGATTGCTTGCATGTGTAATTATTTCCAAACAGACATGTTCCATGTTTCATTTCTTCATTTATCCAGATAAAAATGACATTCCTGATTGCTTTATGTGCATTAGGCAGCAATTTAAAGCCCATTAATCTGTCTTGTAAAATGTCAAAAGCATTTTGAAGAGGTTTCCATGCTAGCATGCAAATAGTGTAGTGTATACTGACTAATGTGATTATATGGATAACATAACGCTCTCACACTCACATAATCTAATTCAGGATCGGGGGAGCAATCCCAGTAGCACTGGACACTAGACAGGAAATAGTGCTGGGTAGGGACTACTCAATAACACAAACCATCGGTATTTACCATAACAAGCATGGATTTTGGGGACATGGGTGTATAAGCCACTCACATACAGGGAGAAATGCACACTCCTGACAGACAACAAGCAGACACTGCATCCATGTGGCAGCACCACTGATGACAAAATGGGAACACGACTGAGGATGCTACACACAGAAAAAAGCCGCCAGATCAGACAGAGTCCGTCCTTCAGTTCTTAAAGCCTGTGCTGACCAGCTTGGCTGAGTCCTCTGCTACTGTACCTGTTCTGTCTGTCACAAAAAAGTACCCATGCTTTGGATAACACCCTGTATAGTTCCAGCTCCAGAAGGAAGGCACCTCTTCATCTAACGACTATAGACCAGAGGCCCTTACTGAACATCCCACACCAACAACATAGCAGCAGCAAAAACAAGAAAATGGTTATTGACTTTCATTACATCAAACAGTTCTATGCCTTCTCACTCTTCTGGGAGTGGATACTAAGGTGGAGCACTGCTATAAATACTTGGGGGTCCACATCAACGACAGGCTGGACTTGTCTTGTAACACAGAGGAACTATATAAGAAAGGGCAGAGCAGGCTCCTTTTTTTCTTAGAAGACTGCATCCCTTGAACGTGAGTAGTGGCATTTGTTACATGTTTCACCACCCTGTGATGGTCAGTGTGATTTTCTATATTGTGGTGTACTGGGCTTGTAACATCATTTCAAGAGATGCCCACCACATCAACAAGCTAATTAAAATGGCAGGATTGGTTATATGACATACTCTTGACCCACTAGAAAAAGTGAGGATGAATGAAGACAAAACTGAGGGCCATTATGAACAATGCTGCACATCCTTTCTCTGATACACTAGAACTGAGTGCCTTGAACCAATGAAAAATTCAGCAGAAATGTGTCAAGTGACACAACTGGGAATCCTTACTAACGGCAATACACCTATGCAGGACTGTGATTGTTCTTTTTATCTATAGCAAAGTCAGAAGTTTTATTTCTTTTTCAGCAATTCCAGTATGTATTTGATAGTGATTCTTGTTGTTTGTCATAATTATTTATTTATTGAGCTTCTGTAAAAACCTAAATCCTCCCAGGATTATCTATCTATCTATCTATCTGTCTATCTATCTATCCATCTAGCTATCTATCTATTGTGGTTCAAGTAAAGTTCGAAAGATAAATGTTAGGGGCCACCTGGTCATTTCCTTTTAATTTACTTCAAATCAAAGAAAATCTAAATAATTAAGGCGCCGGGCTAAGTGAATTGCTGCTTCTGGTCAGGGTGGAAGGATTTCCAACCTGCGGTGCAGTCTTTTCCAAACTAAACACCTCCTTCCGGGAGCTGTGGGCTTTATAGGAGGAGAATCCTAAGGGATGGTGTTTGTTGCCCTCATTGGGCGTGTTCTCTGTACTGCAGCAGGAACAAAAAAAGAAGGTTAGCATGAGTGCCCCGTCTTGACCAGGGGTGGTACTGCCTACCTCAGAAGAGCCCAGAGGGTGATCCAGAGACTATCTATCTATCTATCTATCTATCTATCTATCTATCTATCTATCTATCTATCTATCTATCTATCTATCTATCTATCTATCTGTACAAACTGCATACAGAAAAAGAGATAGACTGGCACATTCTCCTCTTATTTGAATGGGTTTGTCTCCAGGTACTTCAGGTTTTTCTCACATATCCCAGAGATGCACTTTGCTTGTGCGTTTGAGGGACTGGACTGCCAATGCTCTTGTGAGTTATGTCCAGGTATTCCGGTTGTCCTCAAACACATGCAAGTTATTTCAACCGGTGGCTCAATTTGGGCAAATAGTCTAGAATAGCTTGATTCCTGCCTTGTACCTGATGTTACATAAGCAGACAATGACCCTCTTATAACCCTGTACTAAAATCAGCAAGATCAAAAGACAAATACATATGAACTTTTTTATTGCAGCTGTAACAGTCCCCTTTTTTTTCAGTCCCTGTCCGTATTTTCTCAGTCCCACAGCTATTGATTCAAGGAGCCCACAGAATGGCAGATACCAAAAACAGTGTGAGGGTTAAATAATTTTGAAACATTTTGGAGTTTCTTGCCACCAAAAGCGAAAAATAAAGGATAAAGAAAGAGAAATAACTTTCAGCAATCGATTCAAGAGAAGCTGAGGATATTGCACTTTTGGGCTTGATATTGATTGTCAATGTTGATCCAGGTAATTCAATAACTGATACAACAACTGAGCTGGAGGTAAGAGATAACCTACATTATATAAGGTTTATCATACAAAGAGTCATGATCCCTAGACTACTGAAAGGACGATACGGCTGAAAATAAATAAACACTACAAAAGAACACCAGGAGAAGAACAAGACAAATTCAGAGGACTGTCAACAGTGGCATTTAGACCCAGGAGTTCAACTCTTACCTCACTGAAGATGGAGCTGTGCTCACTCTTTTTTTTTAATTTTTACAAGCAATATTAATAAATGAATTCAATGAATAGCAAGCT
The DNA here is from genome assembly GCF_016835505.1 of Polypterus senegalus. NCBI lineage: Eukaryota > Metazoa > Chordata > Cladistia > Polypteriformes > Polypteridae > Polypterus > Polypterus senegalus. The sequence goes on from NC_053162.1 coordinate 155,276,897, forward strand.
AGTTTCAGCCGTGCTGAAAAACAAACAAATCCCTCAATGAAAACAAAAGCAAACAACATTCTGCATTCATCCGGGAGAGATTAGGACACATTCTGGTTGGAGACAGATAAACAGGCTATGACTGCTGTGTTAAATAAAGCCTGCAAGCTGAGAATTGAGAAGATATGTTATTAACCCCCACTATTGTGTGTGTGTGTATAAAAAAAATATTATATATATATATATATATATACAAATTTCAGATTATCATGTGAGTGTGTTGACCCCTGGATAGGCAGGCATCTGCTTAAATTATTTCACATCGCACACAGACAACATGTAATCTGGGATTAATTTCTTACACTGGGAGCTCCCTAAGCTGTTCACAATTATATGATAGGAAAGAATCTAGTCTCTGCATTATATGGTAATTATAGAATGCATAAAAATTAATGCATTGGTACTCTTTTCCAGTGGTGTATTTATTCCCTTATCACATGACAATTACAGTACATTTAGCACCCACTGAAAATCGGTCTGTTCAACCAACGACAAAACCTCTAATGGTGTAAATAAAGTCAAATGTTTTACTAAAGTCACTATTCACTATATTAAAAAAGTAAAAATAAAAAAAAACATCAAAGTCTACAGGTTTTCAGCCTGTTAAATCTTCAGGCTTCAATTTCTTTCTCAAAAAACATAATGAGCCTCTGTGATTTGAAAGAGTTCTCACCATGAGCTGCAAGTGAATGAGACTTTCCTCCAGACAATGAAAACCTTGTTGTGTCTATTGTGCTTTAGCACACATTACGGCAAGTGCATTGCTTATGGTTTTGAATGCAGGAACAAACAAACACTGACTAAATGACCCAAAAACTGCTGGGAGGACATCCCTCTTAGAAAAATAGCTTATTTAAAATTTAAATTGGCCTTTATATCTCTGACTTGTAATAATATTTTACTTCTTGTCAGCTTTCATTTGTTACGGGCTTTTGCTTTGCTGGATACAGAAAGAAAATTGTAATCTTAGATATGAGTAAAGCGTTAGCCAATGGGAAGCATGGAATAATATGTGTGCGTGGGAGGGAGTCCAAGTGTCGTCTGTACTTCAGGTTTACTGAAGCAGCCTGAAAGAGAAGCAGGGAGCGATGTGAAGCAGTGCCTCCAATGCACAGGAGATCGGCTCAACTTCATCAAGCATATCATTAAAGAGCGAGTTTGAGTGGCAGAGCAGCTAGTGTGTGAGAGGCAATGGAAATGGACGCTCTCTCTTAGTCGGCTTACAATTTTGGCATGTTGGTATGGTGGCACAGTAATCAGCATTACCAACAAACCATATCCAAACCCTAAGTTCAAATTTGGTTTAGGATCTACATATTACTTTCATGTCTACGTGCATTTTTTTATATTGTAAAATTTTGAGTTTAGGATGGCCATTGCCAAAATAGCAGGTGGGAATAGGCCTACCACATGCCAGTATACACACAATACAATACAATTTATTTTTATATAGCCCAAAATTACACAAGAAGTGATGAAGCAATGGGCTTTAGCAGGCCTTGCCTTTTGACAGCCCCCCAGCCTTGACCCTCTAAGAAGACAAGGAAAAACTCCCAAAAAAAAATCCCTTGTAGGGAAAAAAATGGGAGAAACCTTGGAAAAGGCAGTTCAAAGAGAGACCCCTTTACAGGTAGGTTGGGCATGCAGTGGGTGTCAAAAAAAAAACGTGATAAGTACAATACAATACACAGAACAGAACACAAGTAATCCTCAATACAATATAATAGCGCAATAGGAATAGTACAAGAAATAGTAGAGTATAGGGCCCGGGTAGGCCTGTGCCCAGCCACTTTAGTCACTAGCCCACCCAACTTAGCTTCACTACTTGCATAAGTGGATTATAATATTCATCCCCCTGATTAAAATATCACTTAATTATAAATCCAAACAGCAAAATTGCCAGTGTTACTTTATCAACACAAAAGTTAATTCAACTCTTAAAAATGAATTGTTAAAGTGTATAGATGGTGGGTTATTTTACAGCAAATGTCTACCTAACAAGGTTTAGAAAATAAGATCAACTTTACATTTTACCAATTACAGACGCTCAAAATATGTGATATTAAATAAGGTTATCATAATGAATTTACTAGTTAGAAGGTATGAGAAATGTGAGCCAACTATGATAAAGGCCCATTTAGACTTTGTGCATCTGTGTAGCTGCGAGGGTCCACTTGAACTAAATTGCATCTGAAGTCACATTGCATGAACATGTGTCTATATTCCTCCAAATTTTTAGGCCTGCAAAGTTTAGTGTGTGTAGACCGTACATGCACTAGACAACAAAACATGGAAAGCGTCCAAAGAGAAGTTCAGTGTGCATATATGGAATAATTTTTGCAAAACAGCAAGTGCCATCCACACAAGATCAAAAAAAAAAGTTGCACAACAGCATCTGCATCCATTTCGTTTTTGAAATATAAATGTTCCTTATGCGTTAACAATATCTTGACAAATGGCCTAATGGCAAGTGAAACATCCACTACTAGCTGGGCTACGTTTAGTGCTGTGTGTGCTACCAGCACTACTACTAAGTACGCCGAAAAAAATACAACCACTCTGCCAACTAATGTCTAAAAATCGGCCAGGTTACTGATTTGTCTGAAATTCACAGACAACCAACTCAACCATTCCTAAAGTCTCCAACTTCTGTTGTAGCTGGCAAGGTGCACAGCTTTGCAGTTAATTGGTACAACAGATACGGCACATGGCTGGAATATAGGATGTCGAATGATGCGATTTTGGTGATAACGTAATTGAAGACAAATTCTCACATTGATTTTGTGACTAGAAATGCAAGAATCAGGCATGTACAAAACCTGAGTCAAATAAAACTAATGGGGCAGTGCTTTATAAATCCACAAATTACAAAGAACTTCAAAAATGGTAAATCCATTGGTTTGCTGTTAAAAAAAGTTATAACAGATTTTTTTGTGTCTTATGACAGGCTGGTATCCTATAAATGTCGTCAAAAGGTAACCAGTCACTTTATTTTCACTATTTGTAAGTTCATTTAAATTAGTATTAGCAGAAATTCAAACAGGAAGGGCCCTATTCTGCTGGATCTGGCCACACATCTAGAAAAAACTTAGCTAAACTTCCCTCTGACCCTGACCAGAATAAGCAGGTCAATAATCAATGGATGATGCACAGCAATGAATGAGTGAATGTGACCATTTTGAAAATATACAGTAATGTGTATTCCTCACTGGAAAAGCTACAAAAACAGTTAAATATTTTTTCTAATGTCATAGGAACTCAAGGGAAAGCCTGCTTAAGAACTGCACATGCATCTATTTGCATCCATAAACATGAAGACTCATAGAATCCAAAAGTGATGTGTTCACTGGGACATTGTTATTATTTCTGTGTATTTTAACTGTTCCCTCTCTGACAATATGCTTTAATAAGTAAATGCAATATGAACAGCAGCGTATGTGTCTTGAGCTTCCTTGATTATCCCACTCAAACTATTGTATGCTCATTTTTATTTCTGCAGGCTTCATGATTTAGTGGCTATGAGACTCCAAGGTTTCAGGCTAATATCTCACTGCTGACCGACTTCGATCCTTACCATATTACTTCACCTGCCTCTGTGCCAGCTGTCTAAATATGGCTTCTCATTTGCATGAATACCTCACACTGGGACAACGGCTAAAAAGACAGCTAAACATAGCATTATACTGTCCAACCTGCTCCATCCAGTTCTGGGTCATGGACAGGCCTATCCTGGCAGCACTGGTTTCAAGGCAGTAAATGCCAGTCTCTCGCAGGGCATACTCATGCAAAAAACTCACACTCATAGAGAGTCACATTAGAATCACCAGTTGACCGATATAAAACCTGATGGGTTTGACAACAGCCTTAATGTCAGCCATCTCGATTCAAATTCTTCCTGATTAATCCTATACTGTAACACCATCTCACGTAAAACTGTACACTGACACGAGCTAGTCCAAAATTTGATTCCAAGTCAGTAGTAGAGCTATAGAGCAACAAGACTAACTGTGCCATCCACACATATGCTTTTTCATTAACTTTCACTGAGATTTTATGAAAGCGATTATTAAATTAGAGGGAGTGTGCTGTGCAAATCAGAAACCACACCATTGCAGCCAATGCATTGCAGGACACACTCATACACACACATCCACTGTCACTCATACCAGGTTTATCAACCTAACAAGCATATTTATGCAAAGAAAACACAGCATTTGAAGATGACTCCCACCCGCGGCGTACCACTTACACAAAAATAGCAACTGTATAAGGATTCAAAGCCAGTCTTCTGGAGCTTTGAGGCAGTAAAGCATACCACTGCAGCCCCTCTAGAATATTCACTGTGTATCTCACTTTACATGACTGCAAAGCACAACAAAAAGTGGAGGAGCTGACAGTTTTATTCTGGTCGACACATATTCAACAAATGCTGTCGTTATCAAGGAAAACAATATTATTATTAAAGACCCCGGCCATCCCATACAGTCAGTTTTCTTCCTCCTTCATTTCAAGGCCATTACCACTTGTACCTCTAGCTTCAAGAACCATTGCTATGGACAAGTCATGTAAAGACGAGTCATTCTGAATGCTGGTAACTTCAACTAGGAACATTTGGAAGGAACAAACTTCTAATGGCATGCTAGGTTTTGGACACAACAGGCTCAACCAGCTCCCTTTAAATGCCAACCTGTGGGACATCTGGAGAGGTTTAGTTATTACATACAAATTGTCTTACTACATGTTACTGCCATCTATAAGCCCGTTGCTGACAGCAGAAGCTCTCTACTCTCCAAGCCAGTAGTTTGTATGGGTATTTGTGGGATTGTAGTTTGTTTATAGTAATATTTATATATTTATCTTCTCTTGAGAATTTCAATTTCCTGATGCGGACAAAGAAAGTTTATCTTTCTATCTATCTATCTATTGCTAATCAACAGTGAACTCCATGAGTGTTTCTTGTATTTATAATCTTTTGTTGTTTTTAATAGTTGGTGTTATATTTATGTTGCATTATTGCTGCTAGTCTGTGGGAGACATACAAGTAGGAATCTTAATGTACTGTGTAAAAAACATTCAACTTTTTAGTTGTAGATCACCTCTTTCCAAGTTCATTCATAAACTTGCCTATCAATGCTCTTGAATGTTCATTTCCACTGAACATTGCTGGCCTCGGCTAACAGTTTACACTTGTGATGGGTGTTTATCTTTAAAGGATGATTTATTGGTTGTGCTATTATAGCTTTTAACCAGTTGAGCAGAACAACCACTTTGTCCAAATCAAATAGCAAAAGTATTCCCTGCAATTTATTATTTACCAAGGTAGCTAATCATGAAAAGCAAAAATTAATATTTATAAATAAGAATGGCTGGGTCCAGCTTTCAGGGTTTGAATAGCTACCCAGACATTGTCTATGTGGAGTTTGCATGTTCTATCTGTTTCTGTGCATTATTTTCTCAGAGAAAAGTAGTTTTCTTTACATTTACATTTTAGGTTAACTGGTTATTTTAAATAGGCGTCATTTATGTGAGTGGTCTCTGGTGCCCCCCACCTAAGGACAGCAGCTGCCTTACACCTAATGCTGCCAGACTGTGTCTCTGAGTTGCATTCAGTCGGTTTGAGAATGTTAAGTTCACAAAGATGCAGAATTGAATCTGAAATTTGGATATTATTCTATATTGTATAATTCGGTCTTTACCAAGCCATTTTACCTGCTCTTACAGTATTTAAATTACATAAACAATAAAATGTATTTCCTTTAGTAAGGGATATCCCACAGTCTTTCCACATATGAAAACCAAAAATTAGCCTGCCCTGATTTATGATGGATTAAGAAATAAATACAGCGTTGTTACTTTTATGTGAAAGATTTCGTGTTACTTTTTTTAAAGAGTTTAATTACCATTTAATTAATTATTACCATCCATCCATCCATTTCCTTAACATGCTTATCCAGGGCAGCTGTAACCCTGTAAAACTGGCCCAAGTGTGTGTTCACCTGATGACTGACCAGCACCCTGTTCAGCTGTTGTTGTTGAATTATTACCATTCAGTAATTCTTTATAATATGAGGAATAATAATTTTTCTTTAAATTGGTATTCATCCATTCATTTAACTGTACCTGAACCAGTGTAGCAGTACTGCACACATACATTCAAATGGTCATTGTCTCCTCATATAGCACCTAATGTGCACGGAAAGAACTGAAATGGCAGGGAAAAAGAAACATGGACAAGGGGAGAACAAAGGAGCTAAACACAGACTGGCCTGTGAAGAACTCTGAGAAAGCCATGCTATCCATTGTGCTAACCTACTACTCCTCATTAAATTAAGTGTTTAAATAAAATGCTTTCACAGTTTTTATTTATTGAATACACAAAATTGTCTCATGTTATCTTACATGATGACCTTCTAGCATGTTTCTGCTCAGCATTATTTTTACTTCAGTCTCCTATCCTCACATTGTTATATTCTTGTAAAACAGCAGTTAAAAGAAATAATGATAATATGAAACTGAAATGTACAGAGGTGGAGGTGAGTGAATGGTTTAGCTCATCTCTCTCTCTGCTTCTTCTATAAAACCATTTAATTTGTTGCAATGTCCCCCGAGATCTGAAAGATTGAAGAAACACAGTGAAATCTATACGGTTACAGTTCACTAATACCAGTAACACTATCAAATTGTCACATCACTGTGTAACACTGTCTTGACAACGGCAAGAAGTGAAACAAATAAAAATGTTCAGCTGAAGCTGAGCAGCCTGCCGCTTTAATACAGTCATATATATATAAAAGGAAATAAGGCAAAATAAACACTACAGCAAGCCATCCATCGATTTTTTGAACCTTCTTAAAGGTAAAGGTCATAAAAGCCAGAATATAACTGAGTAACAGAGGGCAAAAGATCGGAACCAACTCTGGATGCGGTGTCAGCTCTCTATAGGACACATCCACTCACAAAACCATTTAGAGTCAATAGTAAACCTAGCCTACAAGTTGGAAGGATTTATGAGGAAGATCAGAAGAGTGACAAGTGGAGAACTAGAAAACTCCATACAGACCATGTCCAGGATTAAAACCCTGTCTCCTAACCTCACACCTGATCCTTAACTGAATTAAGACAGATTTGAGACTGCTATATTAGATTAAAACTGATAGATAGATAGATAGCTAGATAGATAGATAGATAGATAGATAGATAGATAGATAGATAGATAGATAGATAGATAGATAGATAGATAGATAGATAGATAGATAGATAGATAGATATGTGTGTATATATATATATACACAGTACCTCAAAAGAGGAAATTGTGAAATTTGTAAAAATAAAAATAAAACCCACCTGAGTATAACACCCTTTCATCAATCAATAAGCACTGCTTAATACAGAGCAAGGTTGCAGAAATCACTGTAAAGCACAGCAGTCTTTAAAGATTAGTTTTGATGAAGGTAGCTGGAAGAAGATTACTGTAAAGCATAGCAAGTTAAAATATGTCCCTCTTTACCTTTAGTTACATGTTTTTGTTTCAGGGTGTGTGAGCAGAGGCAAATTTTTTAATTATCATTTGTTCATGATGTTAGACTGTTATTTGCTCCCCTGACCAAAAAACAAGTTTTCCCTTTTTTATGCATTATCTGACATTTTCACTGTTGGAATTTATAGCTAAATACTTTTATCAGCCATAAACCGCTCCCTTGATACCAGTAATTACCCATGTTAAACCTTTTTGGTAATTTACACTGTGCCTGTGCCAGAGATGCCATAGGAGTCTTTTGGTTGCCTAAACTATTGCACATCTGCAGCATACAGCATTGGGGGAAGCGAAGGTTGCTGCTTTGTAAAAAGTGACCTACAGTACAACGGTCTGCTGGGAGCAGTTGAACACAGAGATAGTGCACCCCCCAGTCTGTCTCATCCCTCTCTAGAAGCTTAACGAACTGGAAAAGATTCACAGTGCCCCTTTTCCTCACTGCACACCTATAAAAAGAGATAATAAAACTGACAGCCTCTTGAGACATGTTCCTGCTACCTAAAACATTCCTTGTGAGAATAATGTTAAGAACTTTATTAATGCTTTGAGAGTTCAACTACAGGAGTATCTATCTATCTATCATATCAGTTGTTTATAGTGCCTTTTATCGATCTATTATATAGTGCTTCTCATCTGTTTTTCAGTGCTTTCATCTAACTATATATCTCTCTATGAATCTAATAGTGCCTTTCATCTATCTATCATATAGTGCCTTGCATTTATCTATTTATTTATCAATCATATAATGCAGAATTAAAGTCAAATTTGCATATTATGAACTTACTGATGGCATCAACACTTTTAAATTTATATGGGGCAGTGGGGAAGTGTTGTACTCTGTTGTTAGTAGCTAATTAACCATGAACTGGTGATGGGGGCTTCCCATTAGATCTTTTACTTTTTTTTTTCTTGCACTGATTGTTAGTTGTGTTTCTCATGTTTACTATTATATATAACTATTGATATTGTTCTTTTGTTTAATAAAGGAATTTCAAAAAATGTATCATATATTGCCTTTCATTCACCTATTTATCAGTCTATCGTGCCAATTATCTGTCTGTTATATAGTGCCTTTCATCGTTCTATCTATCTATCATAAAATGTCATCTTTCTATTTTATAGCTATTTTATAAATCTTTTAAAAGCTGTTATTTTATCCAAATATGAGTATACACAGTACAAAGACATAGACTTGCAAATACAATAACATAAAAAATATAATTTACTACAGCAAATTAAAGTAGCAGTTAACTCTGTTTTTAAATGCAGCACTCCAAATATGAACACGTCTGCTCTCAGTATAAAAATTAGCAAATCTGTGTGTAAATGATGCTTACCTCAGTGTTTTATGAGTTTCTGTCTATGCATGCACTATAATAAAAACAAGAAATCAGATTTTTTTTAACTGAAACAACTGTACTGCGATTGCACGTAAATATATTTATGTGCATGAATGTACAATATTTATATATGCAGGTTGGAAAGTAATAGGCATATTTATGTGTTCATGCAATAAACAGGTGTGAGTATGTATGTGTCACCATGTAAAATTCAACCAGGGAAAAAATATCCACGTGCTGTGTTGATATGGCACACTTTTGTATGTTTACATTGTATGAAATTGTCAGTGTAAAGGGTCAGCTATACATATGTTTGATTTATTTTAGGGATTTATAAACACAACGACTTAGATAGATAGATAGATAGATAGATAGATAGATAGATAGATAGATAGATAGATAGATAGATAGATAGATAGATAGATAGATAGATAGATAGATAGATAGATTTCTTGACATTGACTCTTTACACTGACATGACTGTGGATGTGTTTTTTCATAGTTTCATGTCTTTCAAGTCTTCTCTGACTCCAGAAAATACAGAACCTGATTTCTAAATCTCTGACAGCTCAGCTTCTCTCCATTAAAGGACACACACAAAGACTCTCTGAAGTGACAAATCAAACGTGTTGCGTGGCCTCATGAAAAGGTCAAGTGGCAATGAAGTTTTCAACATAAAAGCAGAGAATCTGAACAAGCAAAATTGAAGTTTGTTTTTTTTTTTTAAAGACGAAACCAGCCATAGGTTTACGGGATGCTCGAGTACATCGATCGGCTTTAAATGAGACCTTGAGAAAAAAATTAACAAGCATTTATTGAGTTGCACAAGTATCAAAACCTCTGTGATGTGGTTAAATTGATTTGCTTCCACTAGTAGCCTTTTTGAGAAGGTGTTGAAGTTTTAGCTTACTTTTTTTTTTTGTTTTGTTGCGCGAGTATTGCTGCCACTAGATGGCCTTGTGTAATATTTATTAATTGCCTTAGCGCAAAATTGCCATCCATCTTGCACAACTTGGCAAAGTACTTGTTGAGAACAGCTGTCCTTCTAACTCAAATACAAATTATCTGCGAGTATCTTGCCAGCATGTCCATATGATCTCTCCTCACTTTGCAGTGACCTTCGAGTAATAAAACCTCCTGCAATCTAAAATGCAAGGCTAGCATATCAAGGAGAATGCCAACGCTATGGCATTACTGTCAGGAATCTATAGAAGTAAATACTGTGAATGAGTGCGTGTCTGGAAAGGGCGGGTGTTTAATGTGCTCTAAATTCCCAGGGTGAAAACGGAAAATATAAGAAGTGTCCGTCTAAGTAAAGGCACGTCACTCCAGCGCGCAACAACAGAGCATATAAAAGATCAAGTGAGTAACCCAGATAAGCCAGGCGATGTCACCCAGGCAAACGAAAACGCAAACTCTGCAAGTGCCTACAAGAGAGACACCGATGCGCACCCGACGGGATAGGCAGACAGACACCATCATTATTATCACCTCCATTATTATACCCCCTCTAGCACCTTAACTATATCCAGTAGTGCTCCCAAACCGCCGCGACCGCCAAACAACATTTCAGCTCAAGAAACCAGGGATGCGGAGATCAGTATTGCCACCCATGCCAGCTTTTTAATTAAAAAAAGCAAGTCTTAAAATTAATTCACACAACAAACAGATATGTATATATAAGAAAGATTCTTTTTTTACCTTGTCCTGCTAACCACAAGTGCAGAATGATGCAGGCTTCACTTAGTCTCATGGCTGGATGGTAGAAGTAATCACAGCAACCGACAAGTAAGAAGTGGAATTGAAGTCGAGTGGAGTCCGGCGGAGTGCAGTACAGTGGATTACTACAGAGTTCACTGCCGTCTGCTGGGTTTCTCTCTCCAGATATATCTCTCACTTTCTCTATCCCCCTCTTTATTTCTTGCAGCCCCGGACAAGTTTTTTTTTTTTTCCTTTTTATTTATCTCTTTTCCACCTCGGCACCCGAAGCTCTCAAAGCGTTGCACGCATCCCGCACCAAGCGGTTTTCCCGTTCTAGTGAGCTATGCCTCCGTCTGCCTCTCGCCCGTATTGACTGCCGGTCCATTCTCAGTTTCAGAGCATCATCCTCGCGCGCTCCGCTCAGAGTCGAGCAGCAGCAGGCGCAGCAGCAGCAGCAGCTCAGCGCCGAGAGCTCACAAAGCTTTGCTCCTCCCTCCCTCCTCCAGCTCCTTGGCCGTGTGGATGGATGAGTGACTGTGCCTCAGCAAGGCGCTGAAGAAATGAGACCTAATCTCTTAGGGAGCTGTGTTACCATGAGAGAGAGGAGCAAACAACACCGATCTGAAGGGACGAAAGTCATTGCAAATGTGTGATCTGTGTGAATGCGTATAGCAGGAGTGGCTCATCTCTACATCAATCGGACAACATTCCAGAGCTCTTCAGAGGCTGACAAACTACTTGCTTTTACACTGGAAGCCATACAAAATATATTTACATATACACACAGTGGACATATAGAGTACAAAATGTGTATTCATACACATGCAACCAACATATATACTGTACACACCCACGCTCACATGTTTGTATGTGCGGCTTGCGCAGACTATGTGTATACCATTCACTTTTAGTATACATGTCAAAAATTAAAATGCCCTGAATCTGCTGCAAAGTAGCCAACTAAAATGCACTGTGGGATGCTGACCATGGAGTGGGAGCCCTCTGTTTGAAGGAGAGCCGAGTCTCTACTTTGTCTCTGAGTAATAGCCAGTTTCAGAATCTGTTCCTGGGGGAGATGAGGTACTTTAACAACACAGCCTGTCAGCCTTTCTGACAAATTCATGCCTGTCATTGTCTCTATACATTTCTTATTGCCACATTGACTACTTTAATCCATGCCAGTCCACTCTATTAATCTACATTATTCTCAACAAAATCTATTCTCAGTGTATTGTTAGCTTCATTTTTTCTTTTCTCTGTATTTTAAATGGCATGAAGGATTCTGTTTGAATTCTGTTCTTGTTAAATGATTTAGTTTTATTTAGTTTAAATAAAACTAAAGGTAGTATTGTATATAAGACAAGGATATAATTTCAGTTAGTTGTTTTGATTAGTTTTTAATGACAATAAATAATTATAAGTATCTTGCTTATTGCAAAACTATCTCATCCATTCATTTTCTTAACCTGCTTTTCCAGGACAGGTTTGTGGGAAGCTGGAGCCTTTCCCAGCAATCATCGGACACAAGGTAGAAGCACCTGGACAGGACACCAGTCCATCGCAGTGTGTGTTCCAAAGCTATAAATTATTTATCTCCTTTTAAAAAATACTAAACCAAGATGAGTACATTTTGAAGGTCTCACACTACAGAGTTTTGCTATGGGTGTTGACAGCTGGACTGTTTTATAATAAGTAATAGTTGTATGTATAATGAATAATAAATGTGGTTTATTACTGCAACGATAAAAAAATTCATAAAGCAGTCTTATTAAATGGTCTTTCATCTAAATCCAGATTACACTGCAAAAGAAAACAAAAAGAAGTTTCTGGAAATGGCTACAAATGCGTAAGATAGATAGATAGATAGATAGATAGATAGATAGATAGATAGATAGATAGATAGATAGATAGATAGATAGATAGATAGATAGATAGATAGATAGATCAAACAAACTCTGAATGTGGCATTAGTCTCTGCTTGAGTACCACAGTCCAGTCAAATTAATCATAAGTCAGAATAGCATGCATGTCTTTAACTTGTAGAATGAAATCAGAGCCTGTCCATCCATTTTCCTAATTTAATGGTGCATGTCAATTGGGACCTAAAACCTATTCTGGCAGCACAGGGCACAATTTAAAGCCAAGAACTGGGATCTAAGCTGAAAACTTTGGTGTACTGACGAAGCAGCACTTCCCCTTCGAACTCATATTGGAAAAAGTTGGCTCCAAAAATGGATATAAAAATGTAACTATACTGTTATTGACAAAATATTACAAAACCCATAAAAATTCTATACAAAGATGTTAACAGTACTATGCATAATGTATAATGACATCAATAATATCAAATCCCGGGGTGATTTAGATTTTTTTAACCGTTTTAACTGCTCACTCTCTCTCTCTCTCAAATATATATACTGCATATATATATATATATATATATATATACTGTATATATATATATATATATATATACTCTATATATATATATATATATATATATATATATATATATATAAACTGCTCAAAAGAATTAAAGGAACACTTTTTAATCAGAGTATAGCATAAAGTCAATGAAACTTATGGGATATTAATAGCATAAAGTCAATGAAACTTATGGGATATTAATCTGGTCAGTTAAGTAGCAGAGGGGGTTGTTAATCAGTTTCAGCTGCTGTGGTGTTGATGAAATTAACAACAGATGCACTAGAGGGGCAACAATGAGATGACCCCCAAAACAGGAATGGTTTAACAGGTGGAGGCCACTGACATTTTTCCCTCCTCATCTTTTCTTCACTAGTTTTGCATTTGCCTACAGTCAGTGTCACTACTGGTAGCATGAGGCAATACCTGGACCCTACAGAGGTTGCACAGGTAGTCCAACTTCTCCAGGATGGCACATCAATACGTGTCATTGCCAGAAGGTTTGCTGTGTCTCCCTGCACAGTCTCAAGGGCAAGGAGGAGATTCTAGGAGACAAGCAGTTACTCTAGGAGAGCTGGAGAGGGCCATAGAAGGTCCATAACACATCAGCAGGACCAGTATCTGCTCCTTTGGGCAAGGAGGATCAGGATGAGCACAGCCAGAGCCCTACAAAATGACCTCCAGCAGGCCACTGGTGTGAATGTCTCTGACCAAACAACCAGAAACAGACTTCATGAGGGTGACCCAAGGGCCCAAATGTCTACTGCGCCCTGTGCTCACTGCACAGCACCAGGGAGCTCAATTGGCATTTGCCATAGAATACCAGAATTGGCAGGTCCACCACTGGCGTCCTGTGCTTTTCACAGATGAGAGCAGGTTCACCCTGAGTATATGTGAAAGACGTGAAAGGGTCAGGAGAAGCCGTGGAGAATATTATGCTGCCTGTAACATCGTTTAGCATGACTGGTTTGGTGGTGGGTCAGTGATGATCTTGGAGGCATATCCATGGAGCGACTCACAGACCTCTACAGGCTAGACAACGGCATCTTGACTGGCATTAGGTATCAGGATGAAATCCTTGGACCCATTGTCAGACCCTACGCTGGTGCAGTAGGTCCTGGTTTCCTCCTAATGCACGACAATGCCCGGCCTCATGTGGCAAGAGTATGCAGGCAGTACCTGGAGGATGAAGGAATTGAAACAATTGAATGGCCTTCACGATCCCCAAACTTAAACCCAATAGAACATCTGTGGGACATTATGTTTCGGTCCATTAGGCGCCACCAGGTTGCTCCTCAGACTGTACAACAGCTCAGGGTTGCCCTCATACAGATCTGGGAGGAAATGCCACAAGACACCATCCGTCGTCTCATTAGGAGCATGCCCCGATGTTGTCAAGCATGCATACAAGCTCGTGGGGGCCACACAAGATACTGAAAAGCATTTTGAGTAGCAGAAATTAAGTTTTTGAAAAATGGACTAGCCTGCCACATCTTCATTTCACTCTGATTTTAGGGTGTCTAAACAATTGAGCCCTCTGTAGGCAGAAAACTTTTATTTCCATTAAAAGACTTGGCATCCTTTTGTTCCTAAGACATTGCCCTGTCGTTATTTGTATAGATATCCAACTTCATATTGAGATCTGATGTATCTAATGTGTTTCTTCAAAGTGTTCCTTTAATTTTTGTGAGCAGTGTATATATATATATATATATATATATATATATATATATATATATATATATATACACACACACACACATACAGTATATATATACATACACACACATGTTTTATATATATATATATATATATAATATATATATACTATTATATATATATATATATATATATACATACAGTGGAACCTCGGTGACCTGAACTAATTTCCCCCATAGGATTGTATGTAAATACAATTAATTCGCTCCAGACCATACAAACTGTATGTAAATATATTTTTTTTAAACATTTTTAATCACAAAAATGGTTAATTATACCATAGAATGCACAGTGTAATAGTAAACTAAATGTAAAAACATTGAATAAAACTGAGAAAACCTTAAACAGAGAAAACTAACATTGCAAGAGTTCACGCTATAGCCTTATGAACTGCTTGCTGTAAACACTTTTTTTTAATAAGTTTTAAGCACAGATTTGAAAAATCCTTAATTTATACAAAAACAAAACCATAAACAACTGAGAAAACTAACCTTGCATGCATGCACATCTGACCGAGAACAATGTTCTGGGAGAGACTGAACACGTGCGGAAATCATCGGCGCATACAAACCGGAAGGGAAACTGGCTTCTTCATCACCCGAGTGTGTGGTCATGAACAGATGCAAAAGTTTGCCGAACTTTTTGGTCGTAACCTGATTTGTACATGTTCCGAGACATTCGTGACCTGAGGTTCCACTGTATATATGTAATGTACTAGCTGTGTAAGCCTGTTCTGTAAAATGCTTGGGGTCCTGCAAACTATTGAAATTATCAGAAAAAAGTTTGAAATGTAGAGGTGTCAGGTAATTGAAGGGAACTACTCTGGGCATCTCTATCCTAGGAGGTTTCGTTTGCCAACATGCTTGCATCGTTTGTGCATTAGCAGCTAAGCGACTTTGGTTTTCTTCAGAGGTTTTGTTTTGTCAACGTGCTCACCTCGCTTGTGTATTCTCAGAGTTGGAGCCCTTACCCTGACTCTGACGGGCCCTGACGGGCAAACACACTTTCACATGTAGACATTTATATATAAGATATTGTCACACACGTGCGCATGGAAGGCAGCTAAAATGCTCAAAGGGAGGTAATTCCATGCCAGACCAGGGGATGGCAGAGTGCACTGATGCCTACTCTTTTTCATCATCAGACAGACCCTGGGAAACATCACCTGGATCCAATGACATAACCTTTCTGGGTTCTGGACCTGATGATGTCACTTCCGGTTCGGGTCCTGAAGAACCACAACCTTCACTTTTGGCAGCCAATTTCAAGTATATGGGCGGCTGTCCACAAACCTCTTTCTGTGTTTGGTTGAATCCTTTCACTATATATATATATATATAGTGGTCGATAGGGGGCGCTCTCGCTCCCTTGAACCCCTGTCCGCGACTCCAGACACCAGGTAAACGTCCAAATTCTGACTTTATTTAATCGCCACAGTGTACAAAACACACTCTCCACCACTATACTCATAAATCACACCAATACAATCAATAAACAATCCTCAGGCTCCCAGACGCGTTGCCACCCTTCCACCCAGCTCAGCTCGCCGTATGGGAGCTCTCACTGTCCTTTTATATCTCCTGACCCGGAAGTGTTCCCAATCCCCAGTCCATGTGATTCTCAATCACTCCTGGGTCAGGTAAAAGTTCTTTTCTTCAACCCGGAAGTCCGTCGCTCTTCCTATGATGAACTTCCGGGTCATAGGGCACGAAAAAGTCCTCGGTCTTCCCTGCAGCTCCCTCTTGTGGCCCGCATGGCATCCAGCAGGGCTGTGCATAAAAACCACATTGTCCATGATGCCCTGCTGGTCTTCTGGGGACCTCCATTCTGCAAGGAGGGCTCCACCTGGCGGCTTGGGGTATTGGCCGGGATAAATATAGTATATTGAACCTGAGCCTTATAGTGATATTCCACTGTGGGTATTTTTATAATAGCCCATAAATGTGCTCTTACGTGCTAAGATATGTTAGTTACCAGTTTGTAGCATTTGTGTTGTATTTTGTAGGAGCACATTCTACCTGTAAAATACATTCTTTTCTCTCAAACCCAAAAAACAAGCACTCACACCACAAAATAGGCAGTGGATGACAATACCTGTGAACATTGGAAAAAAAAGAACTAAGGTTGACTTTTAATGTCGGTTTAACTTTTTTGAAATAAACATCTGTGAAGGCAGCACAAAGCACATCAACATCATTAAACAAGAGCCTCTGGTACAAAAGGATCAAAGGCAGTTTTCTTGTCTATCGCTGGGTTTCCTTGACTTTTCAGCTCTGCCCAGGAGACTTGCTTTGGAGAAAAGGGCCCAAGGCTCCATGGTGTGATGACTTCCAAAAGGACAGCTCTGAGATGGTAACTCATGAAGACAACCAATATCAGCAACAGAGTGTTGAAGCTGTCCGGTTTTATAATCTTATTCAAATATTATTAGTAGTGGGAGTAGTACTATTGCCAAGTGCATTGCTTGCGTGTCCAAATAGCATGAAATCTGTCACCACTCCCTGCTACCATGGTAAATAATGATGTATAAATATTATTAACTCCATTTGCCTAATAAATAACAAGTTACTATTTGTCCCTCTTCTCAATCTTCTGCACGGTGTTCAGAATATTCTGGCAATTTCTAGGCCTGCAGCTATAATTTTGTTGTATAATTCTCTCTGAATGTTCACATTTTACAATACCAGCTATGGAATATGGCCAGCCATTCATACAATACCAATACCCCCAGGCCGCCAGGTGGAGCCCTCCCTGCAGCATGGAGGTGCCCCGAATGCCAGCAGGGAATTATGGACATTGGAGTTTTCCTTTACAGCCCTGCTGGATACCAAGGGGGCTGCTAGAAGGCACTGCAGGGAGAAGCAATGACTATTTGCCCTATGCCCCGGAAGTACATCTGAGTCACATGTACAAGTGGAACAATGTACTTCCGGGATGAAGAAGAGGATTTTTATCTGGCCCGGAAGTGATAGGAGATCACATGGACTGAGGGATTAAAAACACTGCCGGGTCAGGGACTATAAAGGACTGTGGGAAATCCCCAGACGACGAGCTGAGCTGGGTGGAAGGGTGGCAACGCGTCTGGGAGAGTAGAGGATTGATTAGTGAATGTATTGTGTATTATTGTGGAATTTATGAGTATTGTGGAGAGGAGGGTGCTTTGTGCACTGTTAATAATAATAATAAAGTCAACTTGTTGAACTTTTACCTTGTGTCTGACATATTGTCCGAGGGTTCAAGAGGACGAGATCAGCCTCTATCTGTCACACAGCTTATACAGTGCCCTGTATTTTGAGCTGTTTCAATCTACATACCATTTTGCGAAATTGACACTAAAACTTAATTAGAAACTCATTTTACAATTGTGAAACAAAAAAATTCATGGAATTTAGTTTTTTGGACAGGAGAACAAGAATCCTTGTTCACACATCCACGTTTACCTGTGTTCCTTTCTGCAGCTGCGTAATGAAGGTAATGGCCTAGAAACCAGTAAATTCAATTCTGTTTATTCATCTTGTTCACACTGTGGAGGAGTGCAGTATGTTTCTTAAAAATGTGACAGGTTGCATATTTTCCACACAAAGACACACCATGCACAACTGTGTTTTTTTTTTCTCCACTGGAAAACAAACATGGAAAACTGCATTTCCACTGATAGGCCAACTGTTCACCTTTCTGATTTCTTCATTTCTGCTGAAATGCTTGAAGGTATGCACAGTCAGTATGCAATGGATCTTCAAGTTTCTTTTTTGTCTCTGATGCATCTTTAGAACTGTGGTTGCCAAAAAATGTACCAGTAAAACATCAACAACACACCTGGAGGCTCAAAAAAAATTTCAACACGTTACAAGAAACGAGTCTGGTGATTTTTTTCTCTACTAGAGATCTTTATTTAAATAGTAAATGGCACACAAACATACATGAAAACACTACCAGACAGGTCCAAACTCCTTCTTTCTGGTGTCAATGGCTTGACTTTTGCTAGAAGCAACACACAGTTTCTTCTTCAAAATATTTTTTTGCCAAAGTAAACAATGAGTTTCATTGCAAATTCAATTTTGTGAGAATTGCTTTGTTCATTACTCTGCATGAGTGTATATAAACGCAAGCAAAAACTATGCACATACTAGCCATGTGCGCCCAACTACGTTGTGCATGTTAATGTTGTCTGTGGAGGGCTCCCTGTTTAAACGCGGCTGCCAGTCGTGAACTGTGCCCTTCGTCACACAGCATTATGATTTTTTATAAGGGGAACAAAATTACAAAAATAAACCCTTGGATATTGATTCGATAGGAATGGCCTACTCGGAATCACTGTCCGAATCATAATTATGTGATGGTGTAGGAGCATTTCTGCTTCTGTCCGTTCACAGTCCATCTCGTTTTCATGACGCTGTCGTTTTCCTCTCACGATGTCTTCTCAACTTTTCTCCAATCTCACAGGTTGCTTTGTGGCAATCCAAAGAGTAAGGCAATATACACAGACCAATGGTTATAAAAGAGGGCACATAGGTTTCCAGGCTCTTTAAAGCATAAATAGGGATCACTTCACTGACATGTGAGCAAGCTACGGTACAACTGTGAGATGCGAGCACTTGCCGGCTACAACGTAACAATAATAATTTCCGGAACGTGCTGTTACGTTGTCATTCATTTTACCCACTGTCTTTCTTTCATTCATATGTTACGTAGGCACGTACCTTTTATCTTCGGCAATCTCATTCTCTAACCAGGCCTCAGGAGCTAACCAGTGTAACACTGTCCACCACCCCTTTCTTTATTCCGGCACATTGTTGACATCCGTGAGTAACAACAACGTACTAAAGTGGAAGGTGGTCTACGCATGTATGGAATTTGCGGACAAACAAAGATCAAGATCTAAATGAAGATCTATTTAATTAATTTAAAGCACAACAATTTGTTTAGTTTGAATGTCTGTGTTTTGAGGTGTGACTGGAGTACTACAGTCTTCAGTAGTATAAGCCTGGAGGAAATTCTTAATGCAATGCCTCTGTTTTAGCTGTCTCTCTACTGCCATCTAGTGCTTCTTCTTCTAATTCATTTGCGGACAAACAAAGATCAAGATCCAAATGAAGATTATATATAGAGATACTTAATTTTTTTTCTATTACCTGTCTAAGACAGGTAATGTAGCAAGCATATATATATTGTACAGGGAGATTCACTCGAACGAGGCCCCAAATATTCTGTTGTAACTCCCATTATGATGAAACAATCTGAACCAATAAAATACGCTATATATCTTGAAGTATGTTTAATCGAATGCATTACAGGCAATGCTGGAAGTGGTTTCCATTTTCTGCCAAATATATTTCGACACGGCGCTCCATGTTCCTGAATGTATCGGCAAGCGTCTTGGGAGGGAATAGCAGCAATTTCACTTTGGATGTTTTCCTTCAAATCTTCCACAGTGTGTGGCTTGTTCCGATAGACTTTTCCTTTGAGCATACCTGAAAGGAGGAGTCTGGTGGTGTCAGATACGGTGACCGTGGTGGCCAAAGCCCCTTTGAAATGATCATGTTGCCGAAGAGGAACCCAAATGTCTGCCATGCTTCTTGCCTAAATGTGACACGTAGCTCCATCTTGCTGGAAGTAACCTTCCATTAACTCATGATCATCCAGTTGATTCTGACATTGCTTAAACTAATTGGTGACTAAATGGATTCACACCATGAAGACGCCCTGCTCAAAGCTGTACATCTCTATCCTGATGAGAAGTCGAGTGACTGAGTGAAGGGGTATGGGCAGTATGCACCCAGAAGTTGCAAACGGAAGTTAAACGTCGCGATGGCTGTCCAGCACCTACCTCATCGCTCAGACGCAGGGGCATCCCGGCTTGTTCGAAGCTCCATATACTACACATTGCACATTGTTTCATTCAGATTTCTTCGTCCTAGCGAGAGTTATTACAGAATATTTGGGGCCTCTTTCGAGTGAATCTTCCTGTATATATCTATCATACAGTAATCACAAGGGGCAGCACGGAGCTCCAAACCTCAGACACAATATCACCCAACATAGATGTAGTTTCAAACCCAATGGCCCTGGGTTCTTCCTGGTACAGGACAAATCCCGGCCTCATGTGGCCAGAGTGTGTAAGCAGCTCCTGGATGATGAAGGCTTTGATGCCACTGGCTGGTCCGCACATCCCCCAGCATTTCTTGTGTAATGGCCCGTCTCCTGGTATCTCCTCCATGCTATTGAGACTGTGCTTGGGATACACAGAAAACCTTCTAGTGATGACACAAATCGATGTTCCATCCTGGAGGAGCTGGACTACCTATATCAGCTGTAGGTACCACCTCATGCTACCAGTAGTGACAAGGACACTAGCAAAACACAAAACTGGAGAAGAATCAGTCAGGAAGGATAAGGACAGAGCAATTGTCTGTATTGGCCACCTTCAAAACCATTCCTCTTGGGGCTTGTCTTGCTTTTGCGTCTCCAGTGCACCTGTTGTCACTTTCATTTGCACCAAAGCTGGTGAAGCCGTTTCACAATCTCTTATTCTTCCTAACTATACAGACTGAGATCCCTGAAGCTAAAGTGTTTTTTTAAGTGGTATATATCAGCTGACTTGACCCACTTGACCCAATAATTTGTGGAGTGTCAGTCTAGTGTTTAAATCTAAGTGCAGATGTGTCAATGGTGCCAACAATGCAAAATCAAGAATCATGCAATCATTAAACAAATAACATTAGAGAAGAATATGCTTTGAGACATCCATTCTCACCAAGCCAGCATATACTGGGACCAGTCTCCTTTATATGACACTGTCATATGGGCTGTAATATTCTGCTGCTATTGACAACTGCAACCAAACAATACGTTTCCATTATGGAGCAAATTGTAATGTAGATTTGAAGGGAGATGGTGGATAAGTTTCGGGTCACTTGGACCCACTTTGAGAATAAATAAGACTAAAGACCATGCATGTTTGAGTCCTAGATTGCAGACTTCTAAAATGAAGCATCACAACTTCCAATTGAAATATAAGTTGGCCTGTCAATTTAGGCTGTGGTACCCACGGCCCTCAACTGGATTAAATAGGTGTGTAAATCGGTAGATGGATAGATAAATGAGTTCTGAATTGGTGTTTCAAAAGGTGTTGTGCAAATACATTAAAAGTGTAAAGCTGTCCAATGTTTATCTTATTTGATATACTGTATCTCTTTGAAAGCATCACAGTAATTGAGCACTAGAGCCCCACTGTAAATATAATATCTGTGGATGATTGCAATCGGATTTAAATATTTACATTATATTTACCACCTCTCAAGGTGGGCTGTATGGCTGGCACAGTGGATAATGCTGTTGCCTTACAGATCAAGAGTTTGAATCCTGCACCTGGATGTTAACTATCTGGAATTTTCATGTTCTCCCCATGTCTGTCTTGGAATTTTCTCTGGGTACCTCAGGTCAGGGTTCCTCCAGCATCATAAAAACATGCAAGATAGGTTAACTGGTTACTCAGAAATGGCCAATGACTCTGAATCAGATTAAACAGTATTTTTCAATGAGAAAAGTGTGGCACAGTGGCGTGGATTGGGGTTTGCGTCCCGGGTTCTCTCTGTGTGGAGTATGCATGTACTCTCTGTGTTCATGTGCACTTTCCCTTGGTGCTCCAGTTTCCCCCCACAATCCAGATTAGATGTTTTGGCCCTTGATGTGTGTCTGTGTGTGTATACACCCTGCATGGAGCTGGCACCCTGTCTTGCACCCACTGCTTGCTGATGTGGGCTCCAGCTGTCCTACAACCATGCTGTGAATAAGCAGGTTTGAAAAAAAGGAAGGCTGGAGAATGAAAAGCGATGAGTTGTAGTGTAGCCTGATCTTGTTACAGTAAGCTGTCTTAGGTTAAGGTGTATGCCAAATATATAATAATAGCTGCCATCATTTTCATTTACAGTTTCAGGCTGTCTCATATTATACAGTAGCATCTGCTTCTGCCTCCTCTGGCTTATGGCCGAGAGTGAAAAGGTTGATCATATTGATCCATTAAATAAACCAGAAACCAAAAACCATGTGTCCACATCTAGTGACACCACAGCCATAAAAGTGAGCTGTCTACACATAGGGGGTCACTGCTTAGACACTGGTCTGGCCACACCTGGAAGGGATTCTCTGACCCCAGCGTGAACCCTTTTCTAAAATATATCAAGCTAATCACGTGCACTTTCAAAGTTACACTTTACAAAAAAAAAAAAAAAATGAGCAAAAATAGATCAGTGGCAGGAAACTGACTCCATGATGCTGCACAAGTTGTCCTTGAAGCTTAGTCACAAAATAGAGGAAAAAACACAAGCTCTGTGTGTGAAGGTGTGAGAATGAAGCGACCTTGTGTTTGAAAGACAAAATGAGGCTGAGCGACCAAAGACATCAGGTGTCCCCCTTCTAGTTCCCTCCCCCTTCCACGAAGGTGTCATTGAAAAAAAAAAAGCAATGACAACTACATTACTCAAAGATGTCCTTTAAAATAAAAAAAAGTTTCTTGAGATATAGCTGATCACTGGAGTAAAGAAACATGTTTGAGCCATAAAAATAATATGAAACTCTTTCTTCTCCATTTAATTTTGGGAATGTTTCTCATTATTCAGTGGGGTGGGGTGGGGTAATAATGCAATTTGGATCTTATGTCGGGAGGATTTAACCAATGTGTATTTTGTATTTTTTTTACAGGGTAGTAATGTGGTCAAAACAGCCATTTCATGGACCCTGCATTCATGGGTCACCTGGATATTATACACGTGAACCCTGTGACTGTGTGGGTTGTACTCTGATTTTCCTTCCACATCCCAAAAGTGTGCAGGTTAGTCTAACCGGGGATTACAAATCGACTGACTGTGAGTGGACACTGACAAGGCCTTGTACCCTGTGCTTCCAGAATAAGCTTGGGCTCCCCACAACCCTGAACTGTATTAAAAACATTTGAAAGTGCTAGGTTGCTGCTCAAGATTCCTAGCCCAGGTGGTATCTGTATGGAGTCTAAACTGCTCCTGCATCTATGTGAGTTTTCCTCCATTAAGTAAAGGGTACCGCTATATTGGGTCTGTGAATGTGGGCTTGAGTGATAAACTAGCATCACTTTCAGAGTCGGTCCCCATATTTCCAAGAAATAGTCCACCTCCTTGAAGTCCTGTACTGGATAAGTGACTTTGGAACATTATTGTGTCAAAGTAATTTTTACAGCATTTTCTATAATAAAAAAAAAAAAAAAATCACATGTAATCTTAATTTTCCATAATGTATATTGTTGTGAACACCACACCATGGTATATATAGTGATAGAAGACACGGAATGGCTGGGGGGGATACTTCCTTACCCAGACAGGCAGCTATGATAAAGGAAGGAATGAATGGATGGCCATCCCAATCAGATTGGTTAGTGGTACTGGTCCTGGTTTTGCTGGAGGCCTCGGGTAGAGGGCTTGGAAGCCCAGCCCTGTAGGGCCCAAGGGCAACCGCCAGGCGGCGCCCCAGTGCCTGATTATCCCGGGAGCCCGGCACTTCCGCCACACCAGAAAGTGCCGGGGGAAGACGACAGGGCACTTCCGCCACACGGGGGTGTGTCCGCGGGAAATTGCCGGGAAGCAGCTGGAGCCCGTCCGGGTTCCTATAAAAGGGGACGCCTCCCTCCAGTCAGGAGCAGAAGTCGGGTGGAAGAGGACGGAGCTGGAGTGAGGACTGGAGCGGCCAGGAGAAAGAGAGGCATATATATATATATATATATATAGTGTATATATCTGTCCTGCGGTTGGTTGGCACCTTGCCTGGGATTGTTTCCTGCCTTGTGCTCTGTGTTGGCTGGGATTGGCTCCAGCAGACCCCCGTGACCCTGTGTTCGGATTCAGCGAGTTGGAAAATGGATGGATGGATGAATATATATATCTACTCTGTATATATAAAATCCTATGCCTAAAAGTGCAACGATTTTATGTGACATTTTTATGTCACTTTTTTGTCACATTTTAAATCAGGCTTATTTTAAAACCTACATATATATGTTTGGTATCATTCTTTTCAGAATTTATTAAACTTTAATGTGATGTTGTTAGATTCTTATTCCATTTTTAAATTATAAACTAAAAAATATCAACAACTCAAATCCTGTGAGATGAGACTTTGTGCCAAGAGATTTAACTACGCCCGGGGCCGTAAATAAAAGACAAAGAGTAGGACAGCTGCTGTACAGGCTTTTAAATGTTCAAAGTGCCGCACGACATGCAGATCACACGGCACGGCAGCAGTAGCAAGCCAGCAACGGATCGAGCAAAGAAGAGGGAAAAAAACCTGTATTTGTTTCCCATTGTATCACCGTTTAAAAGAGGGTTTTGTAGGAGCGACTGCATCTCCTTGGAGTGCGTTTAGCCCTCCTCTTCACAATGCAAGCAGCAAAAATGCGAAGTGGCTGGCATGTAGCACAGGCCGGTTAGTGAGCAGGGGGCAAACCCCCTCGTATATATATATATATATATATATATATATATATATATATATATATATATATATATATATATATATACATACACTACCAGTCAAAAGTTTGAACATGCTCAGAAATATTGTTTTGTTTTTGACAGAAACTGAACTTTTTTAAATCAAGATATTGATTTAAAAATACAGCAAATATATTACTAGTGTTTGTAAATGCTATTCATTTTTAACAAAGAAATTAACTTTAGGAATACCACAAACTTGCAACCCAAGTGAACAGAATACCAGGTTTCAGTGGTGCTAATGTAATTACAAAATTTTCTCAAATAAGCAATTAAGACTCACACTTGATTAATTAACCTAAGGGAGTTCACCATTAGGACACTAAAGGAATGGCTTTACAGTATAGTCATATGTGTATAATAAATTAAAAATCTGTCATTTCATGAAGTAACAGTCATTTGCAACAGTAGTAATGATATATATGTTTAAATCAATTTAATGGTATCTTGATAAAAAGAAAATATCAACGTCTATCAAAAACATGCAAAGTTCTGGGTGTGTTCCAAATTTTGACTAGTAATGTGTATATATACATCCATTTTCCAACCCGCTGAATCCGAACACAGGGTCACGGGGGTCTGCTGGAGCCAATCCCAGCCAACACAGGGCACAAGGCAGGAACCAATCCTGGGCAGGGTGCCAACCCACCGCAGATGTGTATATATATATAAAATATATTTACTGCACTTAATGCAGATGTTCTTCATTTTAGAGTGCAGGAGCTCAGTGAGGAAAACAGAAAAGTACTGCATTTCTAAAATGAAGCTGAAGAAAACCAATGTACTTTTTAACCAACACAGTGAAATAAAGCAAATATTGCAGTAAGCAATGGAGAAACAATAGATTGTGTTGAGGAATACATTTATCTTGGTTCACTGAGTACTTTGAATAGAATCCTCTCAAAAGAAATAAACACAAGAACAAAATGGAGTACATTTGGAAAGTCGAGGGGAATTTTTAAAAGCAATATTCTTACAGTATATGTCTGATGTACAAGGTTTATAACCAATGCGTTATACCTGTTAAGCCATACTGAAGCGAAACATGGAAACAGAATACAAACAAATACAACAAAAACTGAGTACTAACCATACAGCCATGGAAAGTTGTATGCATGATATTATTTTCAGACACAGGAAAATAAATTAGATCAGAAATCAAAGAAGAGGATGTCGTTGCCACCATTAAAAATAAACAACGTGGGATTGGGCAGGGTATGTAGCCAGATGAAGAGACCAATACACAGACAGGAGAAGTTTTAAACTGGATTGATAGAGAAAAAAGAGACAAAGGAGGGAGCCAAATTCAAGATGGATGGATGGTATAAAGAATTTGTCTGGAACAACCTTTGTACAAAAGACCAAAAACTGTTTCTTGGGGGGAAAAAGCTTTCACAAAAGGAAAATATATGTATACTGTTAAACACTTGCATATTAGGGGCTCCTTCAAGACTCTGGTAAGATGAACATTACCACCCTAAGATGACAGGGGGCACTGTCACCCATAACCTTGTCTTTCCATTTGCAGCTCCAAAGGACTGCAGTTAGACGAAGCCTCACCAGGCCTCTGTAGACCTCCCAAGCCAAACCCCTTGTGGGCTCAAATATATTTTATATATATATATATGAGTATATAAATATATATAGAAGTCACTGTCTCTTATTTGACTCTAGAGTGAGAAGGGTCTCTCTCTTTCTCCAGAAATTCATAGCCATAAAGCTTATTGTGACTGGCATGGGCAAATTCCTTTTGCTTTGTATTTTGTTATTTTCTTCTGTGAAATTTAAATGAGGTTACTGAGATGGTTCCCACATTTTAAACCTGTGTCTAACCCAGTGCTTCTCAATTATTTTCTGTCATGCCCCCCCTAGGAAGAAGAAAACATCTTGCGCCCCCCGCGTGACTATAAATAGTATCATTTGTCTATAAAATTGTTATAAGTACACCTCTGCATAACACTGTATCCTTATTAACGTATAAGAGAATAAAAAAAGAAAGAAATATGGACCAATTTACAACAAAGAATAGCTCTATTAAATGTAACAGAAAAGATTTAAAGTGCATTCTAAATTCAAAAAAAATTTTAAAAGAAAAATAAAAAAGCATGTTCCCCGAGGTCAAACTCGCCCCACTATTTGAGAAGCACTGGTCTAACCAGTCTGTTTAAAATATGTACATTGTGGCAGACAGTCGGGCCCTTACCCTGCCAGGACACCTCCATAGTGGAAGAACCAAGGGAGAGGTTATACACAGGACATTATCTCCCTCTGAGCACTAGATGGCAGTCCCTCTAGGTTGCAGCGGTGTCACGGATTCCCACAAGGCACTATGGGAGTTTGAGTTTGGCACAGCCTTGTTGGGTTCCATGGATTGGGGGTTGTCGGGCTTCTGCCTCAACCTGAAGCGCTTCAGGTCCATGCTAAAGGGCCACCGGAAGTACTCTTGGATGCAGGATAAAAGGATCTCGCTGCCACCGCTCCAGGAGTCAGAGTCAGAAGGGAGAGGATGATGTTTGCTGGAGGAGGAGTGAAGGCAGACTGAGACAGAGACAGAAGAACAGAAGAAAGTATTTTATTGAGAATATTGTGCGTTGTAACTGTGCTTGGAAAGTGGGAAACATGGGAAACTTGTTTTGCTGAACTTGAGTCCTGCATTTGTCTGTGTCAGTTTTGGGGAGCTGGTGTGCCCCCTGCAGGCCACAACCTATATGTAGTATTTGGAGCACAAGCACTTAAATGATATTCAAATGGGTCATAGGTACAAATTGAAGATTACAGTTCAGTTTCTTATCCATTTAGTCACACTCACTAAATGCATGGATGCTGCATTATCTGTGCTCACATAACACAAAAACCAGAGTGTTTTATAAAAAATTAATGTATATACAGCATGAATACTCATTAAAACACTCTACAAATTTTTTATTGGAATAAGTGAGTTTAAGTGGCTGGATAGGTCCAAAAGATGAATAACATACATTAGTAACATACATTATCCCATCAGGATTGCAAAAATTAAAAAGCTTTTGTTTCTCAAATCTGCATGAAGATAAATTTGATTCTGCCTTTTCTCTCTTAGGACAGCAATATAAGTTTTTTTTTTCCCCCTCTAAAAAAAGATTATTGGTTTTGAACAGAAAGACTTTAAGCTATTAGCACACAAAATAAGAATTACTTCTCTACAGGCTACACAAAAAAAGACATAAAAGACGGATTTAACTGACATATATTAACTCAAGTTTAATACACAAAGAAGGAATTGTGAGCTCAGACAGCAGCCAAGAAAAAGTCAATTCAGAAGCAAAAGAAGAAAGCTTTCTTTTCTTTTTCTTCTTGCTCCTGCTTTTAAGGATTTGCGACTGAAGGTCATTCAATCCCAAATAACCTATTTATGATTTGGATGTTGAATACAAGAGACAGTGAACAGGCCTCTTCATATTTGAGGAAATTTTATAAACGCATCACTTTAAAAATAAACTATAGACGTTAGTGGTGAAATGGGAAAATTAAGATACCATTTGATATTTAAGTCTTGAAAATTGTGGTCATTGTGTAATATGCATACTGTATATAAACATAGCAAATATCAAGACTGAACAATGGATTTTATGAATTTAAATAAAGAAACACAGCCAAGTGGAATATAAAATTTATCCAAATCATTGTATAAACATCAACCATGTTATTGTATATTTTATTTGGAAAAAAAAATCAGAGATAAAGAAAGGGGAAAAATGGCAAATTTAAAATCAAAATGCAGGTTCAAAGTAGAAACTAACCTTGGATGGGATGTTGGTCCACTGTAGAGCAACCACATCTAAACACCTAGACTCACTAGTAAAGGAACGATTTAAAACACACACACATTCGGAGGTACAACAAGGGAACTGGGAAACCCACCAGTACTCGGTGTTGGAAATATGTGTCACATTTATGCAATGCATGTAAACAGTTCTTGTGGCCGTGTGCAAGTAAGTTGAATCAAAAGCACTTTTTTTAGATAAAGTTTTTTTTTTTTTTTTAGTCTCGAATTGGCACTGCTTTACTACAGATCATACTATGCCATTTCAGATCAGTCTTTTACTTCTAATATTAGGTTATTTATATTTTAGGGTGGGCTACTTCTGCTGTCTTCAATCAAATAGATAAAACTAGCCAACCTGCGGCGTAGCATACGCCGCATATAATTATTTATTGACGAGTGAACACTTCCTGAAAGACACGGTTGTCCAAATGGGGAGGGTTTGAGGATACAACTGTTAGTGAATGAAAAGATGGAACTCTGGAGAGAGCAACATACAATTGTTCGTGAGTGAAAATGGGTTTTGGCAGATACAGGCATATTTTTTTTGAAAGTTTGTCCTTGTGCCTTATTAATAGTCATTGCAAATGCCAATCTAACAGGAAATTGTCTGCCTGTAAAAGTAAAAGGCAAACTAGAATCTGATGGGGTCAGGGAAATCCGGGGAATAAGGACAGTTTGTGAGGCAGCAGATGTGATAGTCTTACACTCCAGTACATTGCAGTGAATGCTGGTAACAGAAAGTCTAGTGCCATTACAGAGACTTTTTGCTGGCATGAGGTTTCCTGAGAAGCATGATGACTGAACCAATTTTAATTTTGAGTTTATGCGGAGGCATGCCAGTGGGAGTAAGAATATTAAGAGATTCTTCGGGGAATGCAAGTTGATCTGCAGGATCGTCTGTGATGATGGAGTCAACGCTGGTGAAAGTTACTTTGTCATTAGGGCCTTGTCGTGCGTTCCCCATGACATGGGAGGAGGGTTAGAGTGGGTGTTCGTGGCTCTTTCGTGCGTAACCCATGGGCAGGGCTCTGTTAGAGTTGGCGGGTGGGGCTCTCTGTCTTGCGTGTGGTGAAAAGTCAACGTGGCTCAGAGGTGCATGTGGACTTTTGCACAGATTAAAGCGACTGAGGCTGTGTTTGGTGAGTTGTTTCATGCGGGCACATGAGCAGGCAGTGCACATGCCTCGAGAGCGATGCTGGACGCGAGAGGACGTGGCGTGCGTGGCTCTGTCGAGTGTATCCCAAAGTCTTCGAGTTGGCGGGCATGGCTCTCTGTCTTGCTTGTGCTCACTGTCTTGCGTGCCCTTAGCAAATTATATACAGTATATAGATTCCATCAAATAAGGCAGAGAACATTTTCTTTCTTAAATGGAGAGGTCCTTAATTGTGTGTCTTTATTCCTTCATCCAAAAGAGCCATGCAGAGTGTGCCTCCCTAATCTCTAAATGTGTTTAAAGGCTGATTGATACCTACTGCTTTTAATACTTTTAAGAAATGTCCTGAAATAACAAGCAAAAATAGGAGTCAACCCATTGACCATGTTATAATTGACCCCATATGCTACTAAGATATGCTATATCAGGCGTTCAGGGTACCTCTATATATAAAAGTCAATGTATTTGTATGTGTGTGTGTGTGTATGTATGTTCCAACATCACTTCCGAATGGCAATTTTCATGAAACTAGGTACACATGTTCCTCTTTGGTCGACTAAAAACACTGTAGGGTGAAATCAACCCTAACCCACCCCCTTCTGAGTAGGGTTTGGGGTGATCTTGTGGTCTTGTATGCATGTTATCATCCAGTTGACCACTAGAGTGGTAGAGTGGGGTTGAATGCCAGCATTCTTTATGCTTGAGCATCACAAAGTTCCTGTTGCCGTTGAAATTAAATATAGTTGGCTGGTTCCAAGCGTCAACTGGATGATAACATATATAGAAGACCGCAAGACAAGCACATTAGTGAGTCTTCATTGTTTGCTAATTTATTTCTAAAGTTGTGTTTTTTTTATTATATTTTTCTCAAACAATTAAAACAAAAAAAACACTTTATTTTCCTCCCGGGCAATGCTGGGAATTTCAGCTAGTACATTAATATAACAGAATTCACTTGTTCCACTTACAGTGCCTATAAGAAGTAATTCATCCACTTATTCATCCATTTATTCTTATACAACAGTGGATTTAGTTTAGCTTTTTTGTCAATGATAAACAGAAACAGACTCTTTAATATCAAAGAAAAACACAGCTCTGCAAAATAATCTAAATCAGTTACAAAAATAAAATATTAAATAGGTGATAGCTCACATAAGTATTCACTCCCCTCCTGTCAGTATTTAGTAGGTGTCATGACAGCCTTGAGTGTGTGTGCACAGGCCCCACTCTACCAGCTTTGTACATCTGGACACTGCATTCTTTTGCAAAGCTCTGTCAGCCTTCTTCAAGTTCACTCACAAGTTCTCAATTGGTTTGAGATCTGGACTCTGGCTTCAAGACATTAACATTGTTGTTTATCAGCCATGGATGCAATGGTGCTAAACTTTGCATATTTCTGAGGCATGATGAACATGAATATAACTACAGTCCATCAAAGGCAAGATATTGGCCCGTGTCCTACTGAACCACCTGAATGTACATCTTGAGCAAGGTCTCCTACCCGAGAGTCACTGCTGTTTCCGCAAAGAATGTGGGACTATCGACATGGTGTTTGCTGCCAGGCAGCTCCAAGAGAAATGCCAGGAACAAAATCCGGACCTATATTCTACATTTATTGACCTGACCAAGGCTTTTGACACGGTCAGCAGAGATGGCCTGTGAAAAATCATGAAGAAGTACGGATGCCCTGACTACATGCTCGCCCAAATCCAGGACAACGGTCAGTCATCTCAAACATTCCCTGTCACAAACGGCGTGAAGCAGGGCTGTGTCCTGGCTCCCACACTCTTCAGTATCATGTATTCTGCAATGCTGGCTGACGTGTTCAAGGATTCCATTATGGGCTTGTCAATCCTTTTCCGTATCGATGGATCAGTCTTTAACCTTAAGAGGCTTCAAGCGAAAACCAAGGTCAAATGTAACACCATCAATGAGCTTCTGTTCACGGATGACTGCGCCCTCAACGCTGCCTCAGAAGCCGACATGCAGTACAGCATTGATATCTTTGCCGAGGCCTGCAACAACTTTGGTCTCACAATCAACACAAAGAAAACTGAAGTGATGTATCAACCAGCCCCCAGGAAGCCCTACGTGGAACTCACCATTACCGTCAGCGGGCAGCGTCTAAACGTGGTGGACAAATTCACCTACTTGAGCAGCACCCTTTCCAGAACTGTTGTCATGGACGACGAAATGAATGCCAGACTGGCAAAAGCAAATGTAACATTTGGCAGATTTCGCAGCACCGTGTGGGACAGGAGAGGTATCAGACAAGAAACCAAGGTCAAGGTGTATCGTGCAGCAGTCCTCACTACATTGCTCTACGGATGTGAAACGTGGACAGTATACCAGCGTCACGCCAAGAAATTAAATTACTTTCACATAACCTGCCTCAGAAAGATTCTCGGCATCAAATGGCAAGACAAAGTACCTGACACGGAGGTTCTTGCCAGAGCGGACCTACCCAGCATCTTTACCACCTTGATGCAGTCTCAACTTCGATGGCAGGACACGTAGCCCGTATGGGTGACAATCGGCTTCCTAAAAAGCTGTTCTTTGGTAACCTCACGCAAGGCAAGCGCTCCCAAGGAGGTCAACGTAAGCGCTATAAAGACACACTCAAAGCAGCCCTGAAAGCCTTCAACATCAATCCTACTAAATAGGAACAGACAGCTCAGGACAAAATCAAATGGAGATCGGCTGTCAAGAAGGGGGCTCAATCTTATGAAACCAGCAAGATCGCGTCAGCTGAACAACGCAGACAAGTCAGAAAAAACAGCATTAGACCGTTGTCTGCCGCAACCATTTCCTGTCCGCATTGCCAGAGACTATTCCAAGCATGTATCGGACTAGTAAGCCATCTACGCAGCCACCCAGACCCACCCCATCCTTAACCAGATGACTATATGGTCCTTGTCGATTCGACGGACGAACGAACGAACGAGGCATGATGAACATGAAGTTGCCTTTTCCTCAATATCACGATGAAGTCCAGGCCACCAAAAGTAACTCCAGGCTAGCTCTTTTATTCGGACTATGCCACAGTGTCCAAGATGTAACTTATCCAGAAATGGGTTTCCTCAACCTTTGTGGTATAATTACTCGTATGCCCCACCTGAGGCATCCTGCTGTCACAGATAGCTCCTTCCCCCGTGAAAGGTAAGGCTAAAGTCCTGCCCTCTAAGAATGCAGTCGAGTAGCTTTGAAAGTGTGTAATCACCCTTGGTTTCCTTCTTAATCTGGCGGGCGGTTATAGGTGCATTTTCCACCATCTTAAAGTAAAAAATGTTTTGCCTTTGTTCTCTGGGTTGTTCAGGTAGGGGAAATCTTGACAGACCATCTGCGTTTCCATGGGCCTATGAACGCCTGTATTTGATCTCATTGTGAGCCCCAAGGAGTAATGCCCAGGTCGGTGGTCTGTTAGCAGGGTAAATTTTCGACCAAAGAGGTAAGTGCGGAATTTTTTTATTCCAAAAATGATGCCTGAAGCCTCTTTTTTAATTTGAGAATATTTTGTTTCTGTTTTACTCAATGTTCTTGATGCAAATGTAATTGGTCGCTCCTCGCCTGTTGACATAATATGCAACACAACAGCTCCAACACCGTAAGGGGATGCATCGCAAGCTAACTGAATTGGTAGGGATGGGTCAAAATGTATTAAAACTCTTTTATCAGCCAGCGTAGCCTTGGCTTTGCTAAATGCCGTTTCACACTCCCGTGACCATTTCCAGGGTCTACTCTCACACAGCAACTCATGGAGTGGTTTCAACAACGTTGCTAGCTGTGAAATAAAACGGCTATAATAGTTCACGAGACCCAAGAATGATCTCAGTTGGCTGACATTGCTTGGAGCAGGGGCATCTACAATCGCCTTCACTTTTGAAGGAGCTGTGTGCAACCCATCATAATCAATAACATGCCCTAGGTATTCCACAGACATTTTGAAAAAGTCACATTTGTCCTTGTTTACACGCAGCCCATACTTTTCTAGCCTGCTTAAGGTTTTATTCAGATTGGCCATCTGCTCCTTGTCATCTTGGCCTGTCACTAGGATGTCATCCAGGTAACACTGTACCCCTGGTAATCCACTAAGGATGTGATCCATGGCACGCTGAAATAACACTGGTGCTCAAGTAATTCCAAAAGGTAAGCGACGATAACGGTAGAGTCCTTTATTTGTTGCTATGGTGAGGTACTTTTGTGAGTCCTCATCTACATGCATTTGCAAGTATGCTTGGGCTGAGGTCTGTTTTACTAAATTTGTTTCCCCCCAGCTAATCCAGCAAAAATATCTTCAATCATAGGAAGGGGGTATTACTCAGCTATGAGTACAGGATTAACTGTTACTTTAAAGTCCCCACATAAACGTACAGATCCATCAGACTTGACCACTGGAACCACAGGTGTGGCCCACTCAGAATGAGAAACAGGGTCTAGTACCCCTAGTTTGACAAGCTGGTCAATGTCAATGTCCACCTCCACCTTAGGTCTTAAAGCATAAGGAACACTTTTTGCCTCAAAAATCTTGGTTGACAATTTGGTTGCACCCGGAGTGTCACTTTTAATCCCTGTCATACTCCCCAGTTCCTCTTGGAAGACAGTTTGGTGCTTTCTCAGGACGAAATTCAACTCGGACTGTTCCACAGGCACAGCATTCACCTTGGTCCAATCCAAATGTACATTTTCAAGCCATGATCTGCCCATCAGAGCTGGATAATCCCATTTTACTATATATATGGGCAAATTGGTTCTTTACCAATTTAGATCAACCTGAACCTTTGTTTTACCCAACATGGGCACACTCTCCCCAGTGTATGTCTTTATTATGATCTTAGGGTGTTTCAGTGGGAGGTGATTTAATTTTTCCTTAAACAGTTTCTCTGATATTAGGGAGACAGCTGCTCCAGTATCCACCTCCATTTTCACAGGGTGTCCTTCCAGCATGGCAGTAATAGTATATGCTGCTGAGCCTCTTTTTTATTCAGTGTTTTAATTAGTAGCTCGGCCTCAGAATCAGTCTTACTGTTAGTTTTATTTTCTTCCTGTACCACGTGCAAATCTTTCTTCTTACAAGACCAGGATGACTTTATCTTTCCCAGTTTCCCCACGTCTGTGCTTTCCTTTCTCTTTGCTTTACATGCACGCTCCAGTTGTCCTTTTTTTTTTAGAGCTATGACATATGAGTTCTTTTGCCCAGCAATGTGCTGGATGGTGATCCATCTTTCCACATCTATAACACTGTTTGGTGCCCCCTTTTTGTTTGCTTGGGTCTTCTTGAACTCTGTGTACTCTAGAGCTGCCCCTAACTGCTGTGCTTCTTTAGCAGCCAGCTCCATAGACACTGCTATCTCAATCGCTTTCTGCAATGTGAGGTTGGCCTCAGTGAGTAACCGCTTCTGAATGTCCTCACTTCTTAATCCACACACTAGCCTGTCCCGTAAGGTGTCATCCAAATTAGCACCAATTTCACAATGTTCTGTAAGTTTCTTGAGCACCACTACATATTGAGCAATAGACTCAACTGGTGCCGTTTGTGAAACCTAAATCTGTGATTCCAGGATCCTTACAATATCATTAAATGCTTTGTCACTGAGTTTTCCTGGCTGTACCAAACTTCTCAGTAGACTAAATGTCTTTGCCCTGATAACGCTAAGAAATGTCGGCACTTTCAGGTCATCGTCAATGGCGTTGGCGTTCACCAAAATCTCAAATCTCTCTTTATAAGTGCCCCATTGCTCAACTGAATCATCGAATGGCCCGAAATGTCCCGTTATCATTGCCATTTTATCCCTTGTGCTTATCTTCAGTGAATGTCAAAGGAAGGTTACCACAGAAACAGAAAAAAAAAATTGCAGCTTTTCACTTTTCTCTCCGGCGGAAAGAAAAAAAAAAACTTACTTTACATGTTGCGTAGCAATACAGGTGCACTTTTAAGTCTGTCACATCCTCATTACCAGTGTTATGTCTATGGACAATAATATTGTACTAATAAAAAGGAAGAAGATGGAGACGGGTTCAAAGTAGTAAACTAACAGGTCTGTTTACTAAGATCGTTTTCACAGCCTTATTATTATTCTCAACTTTCTAATACAGTAGCTCTCCAATACAGATGATTCCTTATTACTATGGAATCCCCAAAAGTCCAGATTTACAATATACTACAGCACATCCTCTTAAGCCCCAGTACTCCATTATAAACAAATTAAACTCTTGCACCAGGATAGATTTATCTGATTTATATAAAATAATTTCTCAACTGAGACCCTCCACCTACGTCCTTGACCCAATAACAGCAAGTTTTTTCAAAGAAGTATTGGGCATGCTAATTGATAGTATTCTTGGCAGAGTAAACTCGTCATTAGATACGAGGGTCTTCCCAGACTGTCTTAAGGCTCTTTTGTTGAACCCCTACTCAAGAAAAATAATCTCGACTCCTCTGCTTTTGAAAATTTTACACCTATTTCTAACCTGCCTTTCTTAAATAACATTCTAGAGAAGGCAGTCATTATGCAGTTAAATGACCACCTAAATAAGCATGCTATTCTTGATAAGTTTCAGTCGGGTTTCAGAACAAATCACAGTACAGAAACTGCACTCGTTAAAGCAGTAAATGACTTGCGGGTAAATGCAGACAGTTCTCTCTGTTCTCATCCTCTTAGATCTGAGTGCCGCATTTGATACCATTGATCACAATATGCTTAGAAATTGCCTTAGTCAGTGGGTGGACCTCGCTGGCAGTGTCTTAAATTAGGCTGAATCCTACCTGGCAGGTAGAAAATTCTTTGTTAGTTGTGGTACTTATACTTCAAAGACGCATGATATTCTATATGGTGTTCCACAAGGCTCTATCCTGGGTCCGCTGCTCTTTTCAATTTACATGCTTCCGTTAGGTCAGATTACCTCGGGGCATAATGTGAACTACCACAGCTATGCTGATGACACGCAGCTGTATTTTTCAATAGCACCTGATGACCCCGACTCTATTGTTTCACTAACACAATGTCTTACTTGTGTTTCTGAGTGAATGAGTAGTAATTTTCTCAAGCTAACTAAAATTTTAGTGATTAGCAATAATGGATATAATGAGGTTATTAGAGATAAACTTGATGCATTAAGATTAAAAGTCAAGACGGAGGTAAAGAATTTAAGGGTAACTGTTGATTGTGACCTGAATTTTAAATTGCATATTAATCAGATCACTAGGACAGCATTTTTTTCACTTAAGAAATATAGCAAAAGTTAGACCTCTTATATCATTGAAAGATGCTGAGAAATTAGTTCACGCTTTTGTTTTCAGTTGACTAGATGCACTCCTCTCAGGACTACCCAATACAGACATAAATCGACTGCAACTAGAGCAGAATGCAGCTGCTAGAATCCTAACTAGGAAAAGAAAATCCAAGCACATTTCTCCAGTTTTGATGTCACTACACTGGTTACCTGTGTCATTAAGAATTGACTTTATGGCTTTTATGTAAGTAACATATAAATGTTAATGTTTTGGGCACATGCACTGTCCTTTTTATGTAAGAGCCAGATCGAATGTTATTTACCTATTTACCTTTATTTATTTACTTACTTCCTACAGCGTAAAGCCACTAGTACAGTGCAGAGCTTCACATATACATATACAAAGTACAGAGATGGCAAAAGTGCATTTTTGATCCGATGTAGAACCATCATCATGATTTGAGTTTACCTCTGTTATAGCACGTCTATGTGAAAACAGCAGTGTCAAATGCAGGGGGTGGTTGAACGCGACTGAGAGAATAAAACTGAATAAAAAAAAACAAAGCTAACCTTTACAAGTATCATAAATTACACCGGCTGTTACAGACTGGAATTAAATGTATGTTTTTATTTTAAAATAGTAAGAATACGAGCAGCTCACTCCTCAAAATGGACTCGT
Organism: Polypterus senegalus; assembly: GCF_016835505.1. Lineage (NCBI taxonomy): Eukaryota > Metazoa > Chordata > Cladistia > Polypteriformes > Polypteridae > Polypterus > Polypterus senegalus. Next base: position 155,315,038 of record NC_053162.1, read on the forward strand.
CCAGGATCGAACCCATGAAGCTTTGCTTACCAGTCAACAGTTGAAACTGTTGCGCCACCAAAGCTGTTGTAGCAAATGTGTGTCAATGTCAAACCCTAACGCAGGTTCTTTTTCTGCAGTTATATTTTTGAATAGAAGCGCATTTGTTCTCTTATATTTGTACCTTTTGTGAAAGTGTTTCTTTGATATTTGGAATTTAGGCTTCACACTATACACTTCATGTTTACATTTTGTCAATTATTGCTAAAACGTGAAAAACGTTTCTGTTTTAACGATGTGTTTACATAGATCATTGTAGACATGGAACACACATGAAATGCAAGTGTTTCAAATAACAATATAGTATTTATAAAAGGTGTCATTTTGCTTGACTTCTCACTCTATACAACTCTAAGCAACTGACACGCAGGTAAGCAGACTTGAGCTGAGAAAACTATGCTGCGGTGGGGGGATGTGATAGTAGGCTGCTTGCTGTTTGCTGCTTATCAACACATTTAAAGGACAAAAGATGCTGACTGAGAGGTGCAAAGCATTTTAAGGTGAGACGGATCTACGAGTTTTTTCGTATGCTCTGGTAATTCTAGTGTTAAAATACTGCTTATGGTTTACAAAGCCTTAAATAATCTCACTCCATCTTATATATCGGAGTGTCTGCCACCTTATATTCCAAATTGTAACCTTAGATCTTCAAATGAGTGTCTGCTTAGAATTAGAAGAGCTAAACTTAAAAGAAGTGCTGAGGCGGGCTTCTGCTGTTATGCACCTAAAATCTGGAATAGCCTGACAATAGGAATTTGCCAGGCTGATACGGTGGAGCACTTTAAAAAACTGCTAAAAACACATTACTTTAAAATGGCTTTCTCATAACTTCATTTTAATTTAATCCTGATGCTCTGCATATTTAATTAATTATCATTAATATTCATGGAGGCTCCAAAATCCTTACTAACCCATACTCTCCCTTGTGTTCTTTTTCTGGTTTTCTGTGGTGGCGACCTGCGTCACCACCACTTAATCAAAGTACCACGATGTCCCTACATTGATGGATTAAAGTCCAGAAGTCCAAGTGACCGTCATCATCAAGTCCTTCCATGAGAACTCTGAATACAATGAGGACTGATCATTTATGTTAGGTAGAATGCCTAGAGTGGGGTGGGCGGTCTCGTGGCCTGGAACCCCTGCAGATTTTATTTTTTCTCCAGCCATCTGGAGTTTTTTGTTTTTCTGTCCTCCCTGGCCATCGGACCTTACTTTTATTCTATGTTAATTAGTGTTCTCTGATTTTAATTCTTACTTTGTCTTTTTTCTCTTCCTTCATTATGTAAAGCACTTTGAGCTACATTATTTGCATGAAAATGTGCTATATAAATAAATGTTGCTGCTGTTGTTGTTGTTGTGTTCTATTGTGCTTGAACTGTGTTGTGCCTGTGGGAAACGGGGAAGGCGTTTCCCACAAGAGAAAAGAAAAAATAAACCATGTGTGCCTTGAACCAATCTGTGTGTCGGGTTCAGATGGCAGTGATTCTTTGCAGATGAAGCAATGTCAGGGCTAACTTTAATATAAAGCTAAGTTTCATCAGTATAACAGTGGTAATTGACACCATGCACCATTGCAAATAATAAAGGGGCCAGAATATAACCTTGTGGTACGCCTTGAGTGAGTGGAGCTGGCTGGGAGAAGTTATCACCCATGTTAATCGACATAGATCTACCATTTAGGTATGGCGCAAACCATTTCAGCGGACATACTTAAATACCAACTTCTCACTCAAGCCATTTTAACAGAGCCCCATGGTCCACCGTATCAAAAGCTGCACTAACGTCCAGCAACTTCAAAACAGCACAAGGACCCGAGTCCAAGGTTAGTAGAATATCATTTGTCACCCTCAACAAAACAGATTCTGTACCATGAAATTCTTTAAAGCCAGACTGAAACACATAGCATAAGTTATTTTCCTCCTACTACCGTGCAGTGTTTGGCTTTTGAAAAAGCCCAATGGTCAAAAAGCTCAATGGTCTCAGTAGATCACAGAACCTTGTTCCAGCTGCCTTTAGAGTCTGCAATGTGCCTTCCAGCCAAAATGTCAAGTGAGTTGTTTCTTTCCCATAAAGCTGCAGCTGATGAGGCACCTAGGAAAGAGTTGTTCTCTCTCACTGTAGTTTGTAACTCCTTTAAATCTCTCACAGGTCTTTTGGTGGCCTCCCTCACTCATCTTTTTCTTTCATGGTCATTCGGATTTTGTGGACAGCCTGCTCAAGGCAAATTTACAGCTGTGCCATACTCTTTCCATTTCTTAATGATTGATTCAACAGACCTCTAAGAGATATTTAGTGACCTGTATATTTCATTGTCTCCATCCCCTGACCTGTAGTTTTCAATAACATTTTCACAGAGGTGCCTGGAGTGTTCTTTCATCTTCATTGTTTAGGATAGCCTACCATACTGTATCATCACAAGTTGGACCTTCCAGATCAGGTGCATTTATTCTATATTCAACTAGAACCCCAGACAGGTCATCTCCATTGAACTAATTATGAGAATTCTAAAACCAGTAGGCTGTACCAGGTGGGCGGCACGGTGACGCAGTGGTAGCGCTGCTGCCTCGCAGTTAGGAGACCGGGGTTTGCTTCCTGGGTCCTCCCTGCGTGGAGTTTGCATGTTCTCCCTGTGTCTGCGTGGGTTTCCTCCCACAATCCAAAGACATGCAGGTTAGGTGGATTGGCGATTCTAAATTGGCGCTTGGTGTGTGGGTGTGTTTGTGTGTGTCCTGCGGTGGGTTGGCACCCTGCCAAGGATTGGTTCCTGCCTTGTGCCCTGTGTTGGCTGGGATTGGCTCCAGCAGACCCCCGTGATCCTGTATTCGGATTCGGCGGGTTAGAAAATGGATGGATGGATGGAGGCTGTACCAATGATAATTTATGTGTGTCCTATTGAATGGATGAATACTTTTGTCATCAATTAGTTTATGTTTTCTATGTGTAATTAATTTAGACCACTTTGCAGAGATCTGTTTTCACTTTCACACTGAGTCTTTTTCTATGATCAGCGTGAAAAAAAAACAAATGAAATGCCCTGTGATTCAACGTTACATAACAATACAATGTGAAAACTTCAAATGGGGTGAATAGGATTTAAGAATAAAAAAGCTAAATGAGAGGAGACTATTCATTCCATCAGGCTCACTTAGCTAATAACTAAGCTGTTCCAATCTCTCATCCAGATCCTTCTTAAAGGTTGTCAAGGTTTTGCTTTAACTACATACCTTGGGAATTTGTTCCAGATTCCCAAAACTTTAAACATAAACCAGTGCCTCCAGGCTTCAGTCTTAAATTCAATTTTAATTTCCTCTGGTGTCCCTGACTATGTGATTCACCCTTAAGTTGTCAGAATTCTGCAATTTTATAGGCACTGTAATCCAAATGAGTATTTTTGATAGCCAGGGAATATTTGTTAGTATTGACCACTGGGCAGCAAACAGCCCTGGACAGGCCAGTTTAAAGTCATCAGATTTTTGGGGAAATGGGAGGAAAACCCTTGCAGACACAGGACGAATGTGAAAACTCCATATGGACAACAAACTCTTAAATCATTTAAGCCAGAATGCCAGGTGTATGAGGGAGCAGCATTAACCACTGCAGCTCTGTGCCACCTTATATTTTGTAAATTTAGAATATTAGAACATGCCATTAAGCTCATCAATCCTATTCATTTCATTTCTCTAAATTAACATTGACTTGAGTTGTTAAGGTTTCAAAAGTGCTACTGTCTACCACACTACTTGAAAACTTGGAGTCAGCGGTTCCTTATGTGATTTCTTAATATATGGGCACAATGTCCCTTAAGAAATTTTAATCACTGTGTTGTTTTTGAAGACCTTATTGTGAAATAACAGTTGGAATCCATTGTACTAATTCCCTTCTTTATTTTGAACACTTTAATCTCTGTTTGTTTAAAATCCTTTAATCTTACCTCATATATTCTAGTTCCAAGAATCGGCCTTGTTGCTCTTCTCAGAACTTGCTCTAGCACTGCTATATCTTTTTAAGTGCATTCCTGTATAATACAAGAAAGCACCTACTGAGATAGCCTATGTCTGTCTGTTTGTCTGTCTGTCACCCATGGACCAATTTTATTGAGACCCTTCAAAGATATTTGTTGAGACAGTTCTGTTTTTGTTGAGATATCTCAAACAGATTGCAGTCTGCAAAGCATTGCCAAATTTATTAACTTAATCTTATAAAGAACTCAACTAGGAATGAGTTTACTGTTTCTATTTTGCCTTGAGAGCAGTTGCTTGAACTTGTACATTGTGTATATTTTCCTCTTTTTCTTGTCTGACAGCCACTCGGATGCCCCAATACAAGTGAGTCAAATGCCAGGCAGACAGCAACTGGCTTGCACAGAGGTGCCCTTCTAAATGGAAATGGAATGGGAAAGCAAGCAAATATATGACTGAATTGATTGAACAATATGATCTGCAGATTATTACTGTAAAGAACTGATGTATGTTATCAGCCTGCAGCTACATGGTGCTTGAACTAATTAATAATACAGGAAAGGTGCATCTGTCCTGACTGATATAAGTATAGGAAGGGTTTTGAAATGGACATTGACGTTGGGAGGTGGGAGACTTCAGTGGCTTAGGCCTCTGATCTTGCAATCCTAGATATACATGAACAATTGCAGCAAGCCCCTGATCTTGTTATTCTTTTTGTGCCATTCCTATTCCTGTTATACAATAAATTTTGTTGCTTTCCAAGTTCTTACTTATTTAAACAATTTTAACTTATTATTAGAAGCTAGAACATAACTCATTTCACTTAATAGATATTTTTATTGATTAATTATTGGATTCTACTGTATTGGGTATACTTTCAAAAATGTCATGTTTAATAAAATTGAGCAACAATTAGTGAGAGATCCTTCACCACTAACACACATCAATCAATGCTATTTTCACATCATTCGAATTGCAGTCCTCTTTGTATGAAAGTTATTGAGCCACAACAAACCTACTTGGACTCCATTTTAAAGTCCATTGGAAAGTGCTATGATAAGGCACATACTAAATGTAGTCTAATAACAAATCTATTTGCATTCTATTATCGCTTTTACTTTGAATGTGACTCATTTTTTAAAAAACAAAACTACCTAATAAATAAAAATGTAATAACTGATTTTTGGATGTAGTAAATAAAAAATATGAAATGCTCCAACTTTCATATCAGTTAACTTAGTCGCCGAATGCACCTGAATGTCACACCATGCATACATGCACATGCACCATGCATTGTCTAACTTGTGACATGGAAACCAAAGACGCACACTGTACTTCAGGAGTGTTACATACAGTGCATCCGGAAAGTATTCACAGCGCATCACTTTTTGCACATTTTGTTATGTTACAGCCTTATTCCAAAATGGATTAAATTCATTCTTTTCCTCAGAATTCTACACACAACATCCCATAATGACAACGTGAAAAAAGTTTACTTGAGATTTTTGCAAATTTATTAAAAATAAAAAATTGAGAAAGCACATGTACATACAGTAAGTATTCACAGCCTTCGCCATGAAGCTCAAAATTGAGCTCAGGTGCATCCTGTTTCCTCTGATCATCCTTGAGATGTTTCTGCAGCTTAATTGGAGTCCACCTGTGGTAAATTCAGTTGATTGGACATGATTTGGAAAGGCACACACCTGTCTATATAAGGTCCCACAGTTGACAGTTTATGTCAGAGCACAAACCAAGCATAAAGTCAAAGGAATTGTCTGTAGACCTCCGAGACAGGATTGTCTCGAGGCACAAATCTGGAGAAGGTTTCAGAAAAATTTCTGCTGCTCTAAAGGTCCCAATGAGCACAGTGGCCTCCATCATCTATAAGTGGAAGAAGTTCGAAACCACCAGGACTCTTCCTAGAGCTGGCTGGCCATCTAAACTGAGCGATCGGGGGAGAAGGGCCTTAGTCAGGGAGGTGACCAAGAACCCGATAGTCACTCTGTCAGAGCTCCAGAGGTCCTCTGTGGAGAGAGGAGAACCTTCCAGAAGGACATCCATCTCTGCAGCAATTCACCAATCAGGCCTGTATGGTAGAGTGGCCAGACGGAAGCCACTCCTTAGTAAAAGGCACATGGCAGTCCGCCTGGAGGCTGCCAAAATGCATCTGAAGGACTCTCAGACCATGAGAATCAAAATTCTCTGGTCTGATGAGACAAAGATTGAACTGTTTGGTGTGAATGCCAGGCGTCACGTTTGGAGGAAACCAGGCCAATATCATCCAGTGAAGCATGGTGGTGGCAGCATCATGCTGTGGGGATGTTTTCAGTGGCAGGAACTGGGAGACTAGTCAGGATAAAGGGAAAGATGAGTGCAGCAATGGACAGAGATATCCTGGATGAAAACCTGTTCCAGAGCGCTCTTGACCTCAGACTGTGGCGACGGTTCATCTTTCAGCAGGACAACAACCCTAAGCACACAGCCAAGATATCAAAGGAATGGCTTCAGGCCAACTCTGTGAATGTCCTTGAGTGGCCCAGCCAGAGCCCAGACTTGAATCCGATTGAACATCTCTGGAGAGATCTTAAAATGGCTGTGCACCGACGCTTCCCATTCAACCTGATGGAGCTTGTGAGGTGCTGCAAAGAGGAATAGGCAAAACTGGTCAAAGTGGTCCATATGGTCACACTAGGTGACATGTTTTGGGCCTGCACGAAATTAACATCATTCTGGACCAACATTTTTAAATGCCCATCAGGCAGCCTTGGTGTCACAATCCCTCCTAATCCACTAACAGCTGTGTTTGGTGGACTCCCAGATGGGCTTAAAGTGGAGAAGGACAAACAAACTTTAATTGCCCTTACATCACTATTGGCACATAGACTTAACTTGCTCAACTGGAAGAATCCTAACCCACCTCTGTTAAGTCAGTCGGTAACTGATGTTATATATTATTTGAAATTGGAAAAAATCTAATTCTCACTTAGAGGATCTGTGCAAAACTTTTTAAAATCCTGGCAGTATCTAATCAATAACATTTTAGAATAAGCACTTAAATTGAGGAAGCAGATTCTCTTCCCTTATTTATTTTAATTATTTGTATTTATTTATTTTTCCTACCATTAAAGTCTTACTCTGTGTATTTAGCTGGGGGCGTTAGCTCCCTTGTTGGAATAAGTTCTTTCGCAATTGCGGCATGTTACATAAACCAACACTATATAGATATAATTTAAAAAGACGATACCCCTCCCTTAGTGATACGGCGGTAAGATATCACATAGGAGAAATAACTTAGCTTTCTTTAATGACGGCTTACGCTACATAACAGATGAAGGAAGTCATGGCAAGAACCCAGTTCAGGAGTGGGGGCCCAATGTGTAGAGTCTGCCATTTTCGCTGCTGCTTTGGACGGATTTTCCAAATCGGATGACGTTATCTTACATCCATTCGTCTGCTTCAAAGATGTACCGGGCAATGTTCCAAGGATTTATACACTTTCTTCATTCCAAACAAGGCAAAAAAGATACAATTTCATGCTGAGTTTGACTAACAGAAATACCATACAATGGTCATCAGTCTAACTGCCCATTTTGCAGTTGTCCCTAACTTGTCTTGTCTTAAAATGCTTGCCTAGCAGTTCTTATATGATGAACTCCTGTGTGCTAAATCTGGCTCTGTGTCAACTGTGTACGTGAGCAGAAAAAGACAGATTTATAAAATATATTTGTACAGAGGACAGTGACATATTAAACTTATGTTACATTCTGTTGGCCTAGCTCTCTTTCTCATGGGTGGGGGGTTGATGTGATGTGAACTTAGTTTTGTAAAAATTGACTTGCTTGTATGGAATGTTATTTGCGCTTAATAAATTCAATAAAATGCTTTAAAAAAATTAACAAAAAGGTCAAAGCCATAAAAATCAAATGGGAAAAGAATCTGGCAAAATGATGTTAAGCCTAAATGTTTTTAATCCAACTGCGATGAGGAAGTGAACTTTCAGTGGATCTCTCAACTCATCACGTCGATTGCCAGCAGGTTACAACCTTAATAAACATGAGAAATGAACTCCATGATTTGAAAAAACCCTACATAAGTGACAAATCATACAAAATAATTGAAATAAACATAAGATAGTAACAGAAAGTCAGTCATAACTATTTGTTGCCTAGGCACCTATCTCTTGCAAACTTTTCTTTAAATTGTCTAAAGATTTTGTCCACTCACTGGTGAATGTAAATAGTTGTTTTTTATAGCATGATGGCTTCACCCGTTATGGAGCACAAGCATCACATGCCTAACAACACACAGCATCTGAGGCTCCACATCGGACATACCAAAACTCAAATTGCAGACACATTTTAAGTCTCATTTCTGAGAGTCCCCTGGAAATCAACAAATGATCTACAATGATTAATGTTCTGACCATAAAGGCAGCCAGACCAGATAAAGGAAAAGTTCAAAATTGGGATTAAAAAAAGAGTAATCAAAACCAACTTGTAAACCAAAAATTAGAGTCAAAAGGCAGAACTTTGTTTCAATAACCAGTAATCAGAATATCAAGGAAAATAAGTTGCTAGGTCGGGTCCAATCTTGGATACAAGTGACTGCTTTTGGGAAATCTTTACACCGATACTCCTATGACATTGCAACCAGCGTGGCCCCAGTGCATCATGGGAGAATCAACATGGAAACAATAAACGCACAAACAACAAATATCAATGCTCATCATGAAAGCACAAACATATAAAAGTAATCGACTTCAAAACAGAAGCTCCAAGTAACATTCTGACTTCAGAGTTGGAATCCTTGGGTATTAAAACCACCAAACACAGAGCTGACTCTACCATTTAGGTGAGCTAGGTGGTCACCTAGGGTGGCATTTTTATATGCATTATTGATCCACAGGACAAATAATGAACTGACTAGAACAATAAGGAGGACCCACCCCACCCCTCCTCGCCAAAATTTACATTTCTCAGCCGACTCGAAACACCAAGGGGAATTCCCTCCTTGGCATTTTTCTTTGCTTTACGTATACATATAACAATGTCCCCAAAACTCCTAAATGTATCTAATGTTAATGTTTACAGCTACACCTACAGCACCAAAAATGTTACAGATGGCACTGCTCAGAACGTTAGCAAGATGAATTTTCTACCCTCAGGAAAACCCAAGAACAATTAAAAAGAAAATCAAATCTCAAAATGATAATGAAGTGGTTTACCTTACCTTTAGATGACTTGAAGCTCTCAGCTCCACTATCATGAAAATGGCCCACCCAAGACCATCCATCTCACTTTTCAGATGTAAAGTTGTTTTCATAGGCAACTGCTGTAGCTTTAAGATGTCCCGGTGAACAATCTTCATGCTTTAGGGCCGAGTCGAGCCAGAATAAGGATGACAGTGGGAATATGCCTGACAGAACATATCCCTATAAAAAGAGCAATAAGGCACTCAATGAATTTTTAAACAAGATTTAATGCACCACGCAACATACAGAACAAAAGTGTCTGGACAACATTTAGTTCAGAAATCTTTAAAAATATTTAGCACAACCATTTCACGAACTGTCATATCACAACATGTTCTGTGAACAACACACTTCAACCTTTCAGTGAATAACAAGAATAGAATAACCGTGATGGAAAATGCAAATATGCCCAATGCAAAACTGGAAAAAAAAAAAAGTTCCATTACGCACTGACGATGGGACTACTGCATTGTAAGAATTAAATGTTAAATACAAATGCATTTTCTAACTAACATTTAAATGTTTTTTTCTCCTTTGAATGTGTTTTGTTTCCATAGCTCATTTTAACACATCATATTGATTTTCTAAACATTAAAAATTCATGACATCTTAAACTGCACAACCCCCAGTTGAACTTACTTACAAATTTCCAGTCTTATTTTGCTGTTTCATTTTCCTGATTGGCAGGAGTGACATCGACTTTGAGTCAGGCAGATTCCAAGTAAGGTGCTTTCAGGTTTGTAGTTTATAATTCTGCTGTTTTTATTCCGTCTCCATCTCTATCTTCTCCCTCTTTCTCCTCCACCTGGAGTCCATCTCCCTTCTGCCTGTCAAACTGTCGACTGACTTTTGCATAGTGCACTGAAAGTGAAGGTTCTCCATGAAGGGAGATGGGCAATCTTCCAAACTACAGAGAAAGTAAGTTTGATTAATTACAGTTTCTTTATCATTTCTCCAAAGCTGTAAATATGAGCCTAATATCTCTCAGTCTCAGACAAGATGGCAGAGTAATGTGGGCAGTGACCCTGTGTGTCTTGAAAGTGAATCATGATAATATACATGATGGAGCCTGTTATGCATACCACTGACAAATGGAATTGAATTCAAAGTACTGGTTATGCTGGGGTTAACCTCCTGACTGAAAGCCATCCCGTATGGCTGGTCTGCTACTGACAGGGGACTCAGGTGGCAATACGTTTTGCCCTTGGCATGAGATCATAGCATTGTGATAAGCAGTAGTAATATTGTCATGTATGTGGAGTACAGTGAAATTCACTCTATGGCTCCATAATAAATGATATATGATTTAAAACATTTACCCAGTAAGTGGCATGACTCCATATGCACCCCTTCTCATCTTTTCTCACATTGCTAATAAATCTCTGACAGTTTCTAGACCTAAAGCAATAATTTATTATGTCTGCACGTACAAAGAAATTTTCTCTTGACACCATGTTCTACAGAAGGCATGGGGGGGGGGTTTATTAGTTAACCTCCTTAGTGTTATACTATTTCTCAAAATAACATGTAAAAAGCATTGCATTTTTTGGCTTGAAAAATGACATTTTGATTAAATCTCATCTTTGTAGATTTAGTGTTTTGTATATTTTGCAGTACAAAGTAAGAAGTATAATAACTATAAAAATGACACAAATAATAATAATGATATAAAATGAATAATAATAATGACGATGATGCTAATACCAAGTATCATCAGCAGTTTGAACTGGAAAACTGCTTAGGTGTATGGTAATTTACCCAACACTGTTCATCTCAACAACAATCACGTCATCATCAAGAAATAACATTAAGTAAGTAAGTGGATGTTGAGCTGTCAATGTTCACTTTTATTCCTGGCTGCCCCGTAAAATCAAAATGAGGTGATGCTGGTTTACTTGAATCAAAGTCAACAGAAACACAAAAGGGAGCTCACTTTCAGATTCACCAGAATTATTTTCAGCTTCACTTTGTCATCACTACTGATGAGAGACACCTCAGTATCACTGCTCGTATCACTGTCAAGAGTGTGCAACACCTGGCCTGCTGAAAAAACGTTTCTTATGAGTTGCCATTATGAGGCTAGGAAAACAACATCAACACCATTGCCCAGGTTACACTCGGGCCTGAAGCTTACATAAGACACGCATATAACATTGCCCAAGTAATGCTGTTAGCATTTTTATAGCCCGAATAATCCTCAGATCTAACGCTTAAGAGAGACATATCTATGCAGTTACAGTCCCGACTGACGTTCAGGTCTAAGGCTAAGGAGATTAATATAGCACAGGTCTAAAATGGGTACTGTTGTGAAATTTTGTATGTTTTTCCCATGTCTCTTTGGAATTTTTTCTTATGTATTATGGATTTCCTGCAACATACCAATAAATAAAATGTCAGTTCAGCTAGAGGCCATAAACCTGAATTGTGTATTACTGTTTGTGTGTTCACAAATGACCAAAACATTATGCCCAACAGCCTAATATAATATGCAGTTTCTCCTCCGTGTGCTGCCAAACTAGCTCCGGGCCACAGAGTCATGGACTTTGCAAGACCAGTGAAGGTGTTCTGTGTTATCTGGCACCAGAACTTTAGCAGCAGATTCTCTAACTGCTGTAAGTTGTAAGGTGAAGGCACTGCAGATCGGACTTGATGTTCCAACACTTCCCACAGATGCTCGATTGGATTGAGATATGAGGAGGTTGGAGGCCAGAGCAACAACTTCAAGTCTTCATCAAACCATTCCAGAAAAATGTATACATGTGGCAGGGTGCATTAATTTGCTATAAGATACCACTTCCATTTAGGAAAGCCATGAAGGAGTGAACCTGGTCTGCAATCATGTTTAAGTAGGCGGTACACAAAAAATGAATGCCCGGACCCAGAATTGCCCAGCCCAAAGCAAGACACTCTTTCCATCTGCTTGTCTTCTTCCCATAGTGAATCCTGGTGTGAACGACACACATATCCAGCCATCTACAAGGTGCACAACAACAGGATTCACTGGACCAGACAACCTTTTTCCAAGGTCCAGTTCTGACAGTAAGGTGATCGGTGTAGGTTCATTCAGTGGTGGACAGGTGTTAGCATAGGCACTCCGATTGGCCTGCAGCTACACAATCCCATATGCAGCAGGGTTTAATAAGCTGTGTGTTGTGATACATTATCATTCATTTATTATTTGTGCCACATTGGCCCTTCTCTTGGTTCATACTAGATGGGATAGACTACATTAACCTCTCGCATTCAGAAGTCTTTTCTTCATGGTTTTTTCCTCCTCAGCATACTGTTGGTAGGTACTTACCTCAGTTAGCCGTGAGTACCTGACAAGCCTTGCAGTTTGAGAAATGTTGTGACTTAGTCATTTGGCCCTAATGAAAGTCACTCAGATCTTCACACTTGGCCATATCTTCTGCTTTCAACACACTGAGTAAGAGTACCTAATGTCAGCTTTCTGTCTGATCTTGGCATTCTCTATTGTTACAAGATAGTCAACGTCATTCTGTTTTTGATTGCTGTTTATCTATTCTTTAAATGTTTGAACATACTAATAAGATAAATAGATGGGATTCTTACACTTATTGTGTTATCCTGGAGTTAAAGGGGCACACTTGTATTCATTACAGGTTGGTTTACTCTCATACACCACACATGACACATGAACACACACACGCAATCCGCTTAAGCTCTGGGTATGAGGGATGCCAGCATAGTCTAACACTCCTCAGTACTCCTCACAGGGATTCTGTAGCTTTTATTTGAGCAGACCAGACGGTATCTACTTGACATTGGAGTCTGATACACCTCACTTATGGCCACTTACTAAGATGCATTACTTAATCCCATACTGCCCACTAAGTGCTAACTCTGCAGGATCGAAGTATAATCATTTTAATGAAAATCAAAATATATTAACATAGATGAATAATAGCAAAACATAATAAATAATATAGAAATAGGAATGATTAAAACTAATTGAGTAGGAAAATCTGGATGCAAAGCCTCTATGACCATCCGACAGCTTCTCATAAGGCAAATAAAAAAAGAATACTTTCAATAAGGATATGAAAGCCAGAAGATTAAAATCAGGGATAGCATTTCTGCGAGTCTGTGCCCTTTAAAGTGGTTTGTTGAAATTCAGAAGTCAAGCTGAAACATGGATGGACAATGTTTCTTAGTGCAGGTGGATGGAGTTTTCCTGATGGAGAAACTGCCAAAATCATACTTTGTGCTTCCCAAACAATGGCATCCATTTAACTCTCAGCTCAAGGGAAACTTTAAAGTTCTTTTGAAGAGAAACTGACTTATACCATTACCCTGACTGTCTTTTAGTTTTCATTTCAAAGTGAGGGATGCATGTTGCATTCACAGTGTTGATTCATGACAAAAAGATTTCACTCTCCACCTCATAGCGGCATAGAAAATCTAAAAAGGCATAGTTCTGGGCAGTTTTGGGATCGACATTAGGCTTTGTAAATCCCAGCATGCCCACTTTAGATCAATTAAATTATTCACTCTTCTCCTGCATAACGAATTCCATTGCAAGCTTTTCTGTCATAACCTGTCGGTCCTCATCAGTATGGCAAAAAGTTTGACTGCAACCCCTGATGGAGACTTCTCTAAGCATTATTCGTTTCATTCATCACTTTGCTTCTTTCTTCATGACCAGAAGCCCACTTTCTGTGATCTGATCACACCTCCAGGGGCCTCATGCATAACGCGTGCATAGAATTCGCACTATAACATGACGTAAGCACAAAAGCCAAAATGTGCTTATGCACAGAAAAATCTAGATGCAGGAATCTGTGCGTTCGCCAACTTCCGCGTTCTTCCGCTACATAAATCCCGGTCAGTGTGAAAAGTAATGCTTGTGCACGCGCCTTCTGTCCCACCCCCATCTCCTCTCAGAATTACGCCTCTATGAATATGCAAATCAATATAAATCGCCCTTAAGCTCAGCCTTCTGTGAAAAGACAATGGAAAAAGCAAGAGGGAAAATGGAAGAATTTCAGCGAATACCAAGTGGAGGCAAGGAAAAACATACTATACAGTATGTTGGTTTAAACAGTGGTATACACAACAAAAGGAAGCTGATCACCTGACATAGTCGCACAGTGCCCAAAATAAAAAAGAAGTCACATATCAAAGTCACCGTGAAAAGGCGAGTTATAGCCCACCGTCTGAGTGTCATATGAAAGCTTATTAGGGTACAGAGAAAAAAAAAGGGCACACCGTAGAAAAAAAGCACGAAATGTCAACTTCAGTCTCTAAATTTCCACTTTAATTACGTAGTTTATTTTGTTATTAAATAAGAACATCATAAACTTCATCTTAAAATCATTTAATGAACCAGCTTCTAAAATCACATCGTAATGAAAGTAGCACGTTAAATGCTTTGTTTGTATTTGATCTTTTGCTCTATGTGTGTGAATCACTACATGCTCTCGCTTTCTCTTTCTCTGATAGGACACAGAATCCATTACATTCGTGATATTACAGCTCTCTGAATCATTAAAAATACTGAGATGTATACGTGATATCTTTTTCATGATGATAGGAGTAAAAGCATGTTATTAAACAGGGGAATACGGTGCGTGATTGTGCGCGACCTTCGATGAAATTATTGTAGCAGTACTGTCTCTTTCAAACGTACTAATCTCCAATTCCTGTCCTTACTTTTCTTTCTCCAAATACCCAATCGCCACACAATCAGCTCTGTAATAGATGTTAAACTATCTGTAAGCTTACAACGATGATTCTTGAAAACTTTTAAGGAACAGTGAAATATCGTTGTAGTACAAGTTTAATTATTCTATCCTTCCAGTGTCACGTCAGCCCCAAAAAGAATACAGTACAAGGTAGGATCAATCCGTGAAATAGCTAATGCTGTAGAACCGTGTCCTCACATGCTTAATTATTAACAATACCGATTATTTAAATGAAGTTAAAGTTTTATCAATATAATATAATCAACATATTTTGCTGCATTTCATCTTAAAAATGATATTGTCATCATATGTAAGTACGCGCTTTATGAAGTTGCACAGGTTGTACAATATTATAACTGTAGTGCAAGTTTACAATGGGGTAATTGTACTTATAAGTACAAACAGTTCTACAAGGAGCACTTGATGGACTGATTGACTGTTTCTGAACTGCGAGGTCCGTACAGGAAAGGCTTTGAAACATTTTGCCGTGGCTGAGGCAGAGTGGGCTTAATGCTGTATACCGATAATGCTCTTTCCGATCAGCTGCTGCTGTGATTCCCCACTCAGATACAGTGATATAAATACTCTGAGTGGTGCAGTGAGAGTAATATAGAAAAAGATGATCCGCTGTGACAACCCTTAACGGAAGCAGCTGAAAGAAGAAAAAGAAGGTGCAGTGAGAGTAACAATGTTAAAGCAGTTATGGTATTTGGAATACTATGGCTGTTCCCTGGACCATTATATTGTTACAAGTTAATTACAATCAGATGCATTACACTAATAAACAATATGTGGTTAGTTTCAGTGTATTTATAAAACCGTGGCAGGAATGTGGCTCTAAGAAATAAAGATAAACCACACAGTAACAGTAGCACTGCTTTGACGCTGGGTGCCGCCAGTCTGCAAAACCGAGTGGAGAACTTGTGTACGACATGGTATGAGGTACCGTGGAAATGTACGTGGCTTTACGCCAAGTGTAGGTTTTATACATCGTGATTTGAACATGCGTACGCATCGTTTATGCATGAGGCCCCAGGACACAGCAGAGCCTTTGGAGACATTTGACTATCTCATACATTTGCCCACACTCCGCAGACAAGGTTGCTCTGGTAAAACTGTCGGCTAGGTTTTCTTTTCCTGTCCAGAGCAGGTTCATTCCTGCTTGAACAGCCAGTGCCTCCTGTGACTGGAATGGAGATGGAAAAACTCAGCATGTAAATGGATGTTACATAGATGGGTGCTAGAGAGGTTTCTCTTGACCCATTCTTTTTATATTTTTTTTTCTAGGGATTGTTGGAAGACTGAAACACTAGGAATTATAGAGCAGGATGGCTTTGGCCTGAGGCCTGATTTTTTTTGGGTGCTGTAAACTTTGGTTTATTTATGTATTGCTTTTAAATATTGATTTAGCTCCCTTCTCCTGTGATTTTCAATATGGTGGCCAAAGTTTAGGAAGTCAATATAAAATGTGTTGGATGTTTGGATGTGAGATTGTCCTTCTGGAGCTAAGGGATTGTGGCTTTGACACTCATTGGGCCCGTAAAGCTTTTCAGATTTCACAATCACAAGCAAAGGTACATGAAACATGCTAAAAAACACTTACTTGTTTTATTTTTAACAAAACGCACTAACAGCAAACATTGTTCATCAACTGAGCTTACAGCTAAAGGAAAAATACAAAAAAAAGCTGTATATTGGATTTTCAAAAACACTGTTCATTTGACAGATTTCTTGTAAATTCCACCTAAAGGTGCTTGCTTGTTAATCCACCACTGAAAATCAATGCTCCTTTTTTGTTTTGTTATGTTCATATATTTCTTTTCTATTCTAAGTGATAATTTTCATGCTGTGGGAAAGTAGCAGCATCTTTCAATATTTCATGAGCAAAAAAAAGTGCATGTTTATTGCCCTAAAGAAAATTAATCTCCAACAGACATGCATCACATACTCTAATTATTAAAGTTTTTTTTTCTCGCAACTTCTGTCTATGTTTTCTTCCACAGAGAAACAGAACACTGCATCTGTTGGACACAAATGCCATCGGTTTATCTGAAATGAGAAATAATGCTACAATGTTGTGTGACAGGAGATCGAAAAAGTATCAGATGATTAAAGTCAACCTCACCACTCTGCATGTTATTAGCTCCCGAAACAGATTTTGGTGCTCCAGTCACTGTAAAAAAATAACTCGAACTGTTCAGTGTGGTGCCGAGGTGTCACTCTTTGCAGGGCTGCACGGAATCAGATTTCACACTCAGAGCAGATGGATTTCCTTTCATGGCATATAAATCTCATAGGATCATCCTGATCACATTTTGGTAACTTTTACAATACAATACAAAATAATTTATTTTTGTATAGCCCAAAATCACACAAGAAGTGCCGCAATGGGCTTTAACAGGCCCTGCCTCTTGACAGCCCCCCCAGCCTTGACTCTAAGACAGGGGTGCCCACATATTTTCGGCTTGCGAGCTACTTTTAAAATGACCAGGTCAAAATGATCTACCTACATTAAAAATGCTATTTATATATATATATATATATATATATATATATATATATATATATATATATATATATATATATATATATATATATATATATATATATATATATATATACACAGTGGTGTGAAAACTATTTGCCCCTTCCTGATTTCTTATTCTTTTGCATGTTTGTCACACAAAATGTTTCTGATCATCAAACACATTTAACCATTAGTCAAATATAAGACAAGTAAACACAAAATGCAGTTTTTAAATGATGGTTTTTATTACTTAGGGAGAAAAAACATCGAAACCTACATGGCCCTGTGTGAAAAGTAATTGCCCCTTGTTAAAAAATAACCTAACTGTGGTGTATCACACCTGAGTTCAATTTCCGTAGCCACCCCTAGGCCTGATTACTGACACACCTGTTTCAATCAAGAAATCCCTTAAATAGGAGCTGCCTGACACAGAGAAGTAGACCAAAAGCACCTCAAAAGCTAGACATCATGCCAAGATCCAAAGAAATTCAGGAACAAATGAGGACAGAAGTAATTGAGATCTATCAGTCTGGTAAAGGTTATAAAGCCATTTCTAAAGCTTTGGGACTCCAGCGAACCACAGTGAGAGCCATTATCCACAAATGGCAAAAACACGGAACAGTGGTGAACCTTCCCAGGAGTGGCCGGCCGACCAAAATTACCCCAAGAGCGCAGAACGACTCATCCGAGAGGTCACAAAAGACCCCAGGACAACGTCTAAAGAACTGCAGGCCTCACTTGCCTCAATTAAGGTCAGTGTTCACGATTCCACCATAAGAAAGAGACTGGGCAAAAACGGCCTGCATGGCAGATTTCCAAGACGCAAAACCACTGTTAAGCAAAAAGAACATTATGGCTCATCTCAATTTTGCTAAGAAACATCTCAATGATTGCCAAGACTTTTGGGAAAATACCTTGTGGACTGATGAGACAAAAGTTGAACTTTTTGGAAGGCAAATGTCCCGTTACATCTGGTGTAAAAGGAACACAGCATTTCAGAATAAGAACATCATACCAACAGTAAAATATGGTGGTGGTAGTGTGATGGTCTGGAGTTGTTTTGCTGCTTCAGGACCTGGAAGGCTTGCTGTGATAGATGGAACCATGAATTCTACTGTCTACCAAAAAATCCTGAAGGAGAATGTCTGGCCATCTGTTTGTCAACTCAAGCTGAAGTGATCTTAAATGCTGCAACAGGACAATGACCCAAAACACACCAGCAAATCCACCTCTGAATGGCTGAAGAAAAACAAAATGAAGACTTTGGAGTGGCCTAGTCAAAGTCCTGACCTGAATCCAATTGAGATGCTATGGCATGACCTTAAAAAGGCGGTTCATGCTAGAAAACCCTCAAATAAAGCAGAATTACAACAATTCTGCAAAGATGAGTGGGCCAAAATTCCTCCAGAGCGCCGTAAAAGACTCATTGCAAGTTATCGCAAACACTTGATTGCAGTTATTGCTGCTACGGGTGGCCCAACCAGTTATTAGGTTCAGGGGGCAATTACTTTTTCACACAGGGCCATGTAGGTTTGGATATTTTTTTTCTCTCTCAATAATAAAAACAATCATTTAAAAACTGCATTTTGTGTTTACTTGTGTTATATTTGACTAATGGTTAAATGTGTTTGATGATCAGAAACATTTTGTGTGACAAACATGCAAAAGAATAAGAAATCAGGAAGGGGTCAAATAGTTTTTCACACCACTGTATATATATATATATTGTGACAGATTACGGGTTTTCTCACACCCTTGTACCCTCAGACCACATGTCAGACACCAGATAAAATCCAATTATTATTTATTATAATAATAAAGTGCACAAAGCACTCTCCACTCCCAAATACTCCAATAACAATACAATAAACCAATAATAATCCTCCACTCTCTCAGACGCTTAGCCACCCTGCCTCCCAACTCAGCTTGCCGTCTGGGAGCTCCCACAGTCCTTTTATACTCCCTGACCCGGAGGTGTTCCTGCCCAACAGTCCACAAGTCCTTATTCCTTCCGGGTCAGGGTAAATAGTCCTTTTCTTTTCAACCCGGAAGCCCGTCGCTCTTCCTATGATGAACTTCCGGGTCATAGGGCACAAAGAACTCTTCGGTCCTCCCTGCAGCTCCATCTCGTGGCCCCCCATGGCATCCAGCAGGGCGGTGCATAAAAACTCCATTGTCCGTGATGCCCTGCTGGTCTTCTGGGAACCTCCATGCTGCAAGGAGAGCTCCACCTGGCAGCTTGGGGGTATTGGCCGGGATAAACAGCCGGCCATCCTCCACAGTATTCCCTCCCCAGCGACGAATTATAAAGATTCGGAGCGGCCTGCCCCGAGAGGGAAGTCTTCCTCCAAGAGGACATTCCGGTTGAGCCTTGATTAATCTGAATATCTTGGTCCTTGGAGAACCTAGGGGGAATATTATTCCAATTCGATATCTTGTCCGCCTCTCTCCAAGGTCAGTATCGCCAAATGTGGCCCGACCTTCGGCACCCGTAGCACTGCCTCCGTCTTCCTGGTATTCTCCCCCTGCGGAACTGAAAACAATTAGGAAATGTTAGGTCCGCCCTTTGTTTTGCTGGGAGTGAAACCCCTGCCGCCTCTAATGGTGCTTTTCTCTTTCTTTGTCAGGAGACCCCGCTTTATTTTCGGATCTCCTGCTTGATCTGGGGCTTGTCCACAGTCTGAGTCTCTACTAGATGAAGAGAGACCCTTTACTGTCTGCACCCCTTTTACTTTATAAATTACCGGTGGCGGCGTCTTTAGGGCTGCCTCGCTCCGGATCGATTAGCCCTTCCGCCGACCACTCGGTTAACGTACTAACCTCGTTTGTAGGGCACGTAGTGTACTGGCACCCGCTATTTATTAAAAGCGGGCCCGGTTTACACTGCGTCCCTCTTGTTTTATATACGGTATGGGTTTCACATACCTGTACCGCCACATCATGATATATGGGAGGCTCCCCACCAAATCGCCACACGTAATCCCTCAGCTTCGCCAACGGCGCTTTGGCTGCCGCTCCCAATTCCCCGACGATTTTCTCAATGGTCGTCAGGACCTGTAAAACACTCTTTACGGGCTCGATCAAGTGCTCGAGTTCCCGCAAGTCAATATTTATTTCGACCGGCATAAGACTTACTTCCTCATCTGTCTTCTCTGCCGGCCGGGAGCCAATGAGCATGCCCACTTCTGGCACGTGCTCTGACGGATTCCGCAAGGGAGCCTGGGACTTGGAATTCTCTTTGGACGAGGACCGGGCCGCCATCTTTGGCTGACTGCAATCTGCTTGTATTAATTTGTCGTCAGATCGACCAGCCATTTCCCGGCCCTCCTTACCTTCTCGTGGGTTGAGCGGTGCTTCGCTCACCTCCCCTTTCCCCTTTTGAAAAATCAAGTCCGTCTTTTCTTGGGCGAAGCCACAAAATGCTGCACATGGAGCGTCACCTTTCTGGAATCCTTCATGGTAAGTCCCGTGTCCCTCGCCGGCACCTGTAATGCAGAAGTCCTTCGGGTTACTCGTTTGCCTGAACGAGAGCGTGCCATCGCCTTCGGGTTTATCTTCTGCCTCCCGCAGAGCCTTCGGATGGACATCTGGGAGGTATGTACACGGGACAACAGGTGTTAAATTAAAAAGATTGTAAAGTACATTCCCTGCATATACCTCGTCGGAGATGTCCTCCTCCGGAAATCTCTCCCGAAATGCGTAGCTGCTCCATGGCTCGTCTTGAGCGCAGGCAATGTCGAGCGCTAGACCTCCGTTGTTGCTGGCGCTCTGCTTTGTCTTCTTCTTCCCCATGACGGACTTGATAAAGGTGAGGTTTCTGGCGATTTTTCTGCGTGTCTTGACGCTGTCTTCTTGGGGTATTCTGTCCACAATAAAATTTTTAAATTCAGGTCCTCCGCCAAACTGACGGCCAGAGAATCCTGTCGACTACGCTAATTGTGACAGATTATGGGTTTTCTCGCACCCTTGTACCCTCAGACCACACGTCAGACACCAGATAAAATCCAATTATTATTTATTATAATAATAAAGTGCACAAAGCACTCTCCACTCCCAAATACTCCAATAACAATACAATAAACCAATAATAATCCTCCACTCTCCCAGACGCTTAGCCACCCTGCCTCCCAACTCAGCTCGCCGTCTGGGAGCTCCCACAGTCCTTTTATACTCCCTGACCCGGAGGTGTTCCTGCCCAACAGTCCACAAGTCCTTATTCCTTCCGGGTCAGGGTAAATAGTCCTTTCTTTTCAAACCGGAAGCCCGTCGCTCTTCCTATGACGAACTTCTGGGTCATAGGGCACAAAGAACTCTTCGGTCCTCCCTGCAGCTCCCTCTCGTGGCCCCCATGGCATCCAGCAGGGCAGTGCATAAAAACTCCATTGTCCGTGATGCCCTGCTAGTCTTCTGGGAACCTCCATGCTGCAAGGAGAGCTCCACCTGGCGGCTTGGGGGTATTGGCCAGGATAAACAGCCGGCCATCCTCCACAATATATATATATATATATATATATATATATATATATATATATATATATATATATATATATATACTGAGTATACATATTATACATAAAATATATGTTGGCGTACCTTGCATAACTGAATAACCTTTACGGCACAATAACAATTCAATTCATTTATGGACACTACAGTAATTGGATTTAATAATCTTCATGTAGGAAAAGGCTGACTCGCATAAATAAGTAGAGCCGAATAATGCAATCAAGGAGCTTTTGAATTCAGCTGAGTGAAAAATGACGGCTGTCCGATTAACTGTGATTTTAGTTCCCTCTCCTTTCTCTTTCTCAGATCACTTTTCGGAAGGAAGTCAGTTTCGTAGTTATTATGAACAGTTTGAAAGTGCCTTTCCACATTTTCCTTCTTTGGAATAGCAATGATAGATTGACAGATTAGACAAACACACTTCGGTTGTAATATTGTGAGAGAAAAAAATCCTCTTCTAATTCCAGATAAAGCACATATCCTCCCCAAACAATTTTTTTTTTTTAATCCCTTCTTTAGTTGATATGAATTGGAAGGCTAACTAGATCACAGCCAGAGTTTTGCAGTAGCTTGCGCATTTGATCGTGCATACGGGATGATCAGCATGTTAGAAGAAAGGAGATCTCAGACTGGCCGCCCTGTATGTCCATCAAGTGGCAAATGCCATAGGGAGGATATATGATAGACTAACGTTTAAATTTTTTTTTTTTGAATGCAACGCGATCTACCTGTACTACCTTTGCGATCTACCGGTCGAGGCACCCCTGCTCTAAGAAGACAAGAAAAAACTCACAAAAAACCCTTGTAGGGAAAAAAAATGTAAGAAACCTTAGGAAAGGCAGTTTAAAAAGAGACCCCTTTCCAGGTAGGTTGGGCATGCAGTGGATGTCAAAAAGAAGGGTGTCAATACAATGCAATATACAGAACAGAACAAATCCTCAATACAGTATAAAAAATAAAAAAATTACAAGTATGAAGCAGAATTTAACAGTAGATGAAATCACATAATATGATTTTTATTTATTTAGAGTCCAGGAGACCTCAGCCATCAAGCTACCTCCCCCATTTGGCCATTCCACAGCTGAAACCGCGCTGGGCCAGCCAATTTGACCCCTCTACCCCACTATACCTGCGATCCTCCATCAGGGATGACTTTACCTTAGGCAGGCAAAACATCTTGGCAGGTGGGCCGTGGCACCAAGTGCCACATTTGGGTACCGAGAAGAGAAACAGAATAGGTGAGGGTTAGTATTCAATTATAACTATCATGTTACTTATGTTTTAGTGCTAATGACTAACAACAGAGATGCAGTCTGTACAGTTAATCAGCAGCTCTAGTCAGGGTATGCTAAACTGAAGTAGTCTTTGAAAGCTGAAACCAAAGGGGCATCTCTTATAGAAGCAGGCAGACCATTCCACAGTTTAGGAGCCCTGTAACTAAAAGCTTAACCTCCCACTGTTATTTTATTAATTCTTGGACTCATTAGCAGACCGGAGTCTTGAGATCTTAGAACTTTTAGGGCTCTTATATTTGTTATTAGCAAGTCTATGACATCATCAAGGCACCATTTTATTGCATGTTTTTTGGACAAGTTTGTATGTTATTTTCATGGTGTTATATGCAATCTCAGGTACATGAAAGGTATTATGTGAGCTAAAAGGAGGTGAACGTCAAAAGCCCATGCAATGCTGCAATAGAAATAGCATCCAAAGGATTGAAGGATTGATGAAGTTTGATGTTATGCAAGTTGAAGTTATTTCTTTGCAACTATGGTATATATTACTTTTACACATAGCAAGTTTAAGTTTTTAAGTTAAATTAAACTATACATTTTAATAATACTTTCTCTGTTAAAGCAGTTTACAATGGTGCTGAAGAGATCCAATTGTCAAACATGAGAAAAAGGCTTACTCTTACCAAATACATTCATTTTCAATGCAAGAATATTATCAGATATTAGTTATCACCTTGAGATTGTATAAATATTTTAAAACAGTGTATGCCTGTCATTTTAGAAAAAAAAATTTTTGTGAGGTTTAGGCATTTTAGAACAAAACCAGCTCTGCACCTCATCTCGCCGATTGTATCATCCACCGTAACATTGTGTGAAAGGCAAGAAATGGGCGGCCAGCCATCACAGGAGCAACTGACACACACACACACACACAACCCATCTATGCACAATACCCATTTCACACTAACCTGTTAACCCCATTGCAAGTTATCTTTATAGCTTTGTATGTGTGTTAGAGAGAACACTCTGCTAAGTCAAAGAGAAAGTGCAGACTCCACAAGGCACACAATTGAAATCCATGACACTAGCTAGATCTGCGAAGCAGCACCAGTAACAATTGCTCAACCTTGCCGCCCTACATAAGAGCTACTTATCTATATGGTATTCGGTTTTCTTCTAAATGACATTTCCATTGTTAATAGCATATGACTAAATATTTCTCTTGCAGCTGCAGTGAAATGATTCACCTTAAATACTGTATATTTGGAACTGCAGCCACGTTTCAAGAACAGATGATCAGGAACACATTTTGCTTTCCTTTTTGCTGCAAGTAGTTGTACGTGGAGAAATCAGAGCTACAGACTTGCGGGTGTGTTTTTAGTGGGTTTTCCATTAAAACTTTCACATCCAACCTAAGTTTTACAAGACATACCATAACTTTAAGGTATCATGACTACCACAAAGAAATCGATGGAGACTATAAACACTTTGTTTTATAAGCTTTTGTTTAGAAAAACATAAGTGGTGATGCCACTTCTACGTGGCCTCAGGTCTCAATCAAGACTCTCTTCCTGTGTGGTTCCAAGATGGTGGGATGGGCTGCCCACCTCCATCCGTACTGCTGACTCCCTCGATGTATTTAAGAAGCAAATGAAGCAATGTTCTGTGAATATCTGTCTAATTGAAAAGAGAAAAAAAAGCTTTGTACTGCAATAGTTTATATTCTTGGTTAATTTAACTTTAATCGCTTTATTGATTATAATCTATAATTGTAAATTTATGAGTTATCACAGCATCTCACTTGTGGCCATCAACTTTTGCTCCCCCATCTTATTACACTTGCTGAACAAACAGGCCCTAGCCTAATGTTACTCAATTATGTTTACCTCTTTTGTAAGTCACTTTGATTAAAGGCGTCTGCTAAACAAATAAATGTAAATGTGCAAACTGGATATGCTCATTTTGTAACAACATTCACAAAAGACTAAACTACTCTAAACAGCTTCAGATCCATGTTTACTTACATGCTGATCAACTTCTGTGTTCAAGTCTAAACTGAGCTGCAGTCAGGGGAACAAAATTTGTATTTTTATCTCAAGAAAAATAGTTTCTAGAATCTGTGAGAAAATAATGATTTCCTTGTGTTTTCACAAAGATGTGTCATAAACACAGAAAACATTTATTCTTAAATCAAATCCTTGGCTGCTTCAAAGTGGTCATATTTGGTACGTTTTAATACTTTTTATCCTTGTTTGGACCCTGATGCCCTTCTACCACACTATAAGTAGCAAGCACAGACAAGGTATTTTTGAAATTTATAAAACAATGCTTCCCTTTAGAATACAATTGTATCACAATTTTATCTGGCTAATTATTATATCTCCTAGTTGAGAAGTCGATATCAAACTTATCATTTAAGGATGAGGAGACGAGAGAAAATCAAGGAAAGAAGTCCAGGCAATAACCATAAAGAAAATACTAATCTTATGATTTATCTCAAAAAGTGGCCAAAGTGGTGTGAGGCCTCCAAAAACAGCCAAGACAGGAAAGCAGATCTGAATCCCACCAGCCAGCCCAGAGAAGGTGCACCAGAAGGCAGCCTAGCTTCCGCTATGCCAAAATGCACTTCAAAAATCAAAGTTCAAAAAACATAATATAAAAGGCCCCAAAAAATAGTCAAAAAGCCCCACATGGGCACTCTCAACCCCTGGCTTGTACAGAGTAAGGCGATGAAGAAACTTTATAAAAGAAAGATTTATTGGAGGAATAGGAAAAATGCAACAAAATATCTCACAGGAGCAAAAGGGACCTACCTGAACAGGCAATCCAAAGCAAATGAGTACTAGTATGAAATCCACAAGAAAATCCAAGTAGCAGAAGTAAATAATAGTCTAAAGCCAGAGATCAAAACCAAAGTAAACACAGCACTCATATAGCCACCAGAGTGCACTCAAAATGATTCTCCCTCGATTCCCAGCCTGCTATATAGGCCTGGAGGTGGTCACTTAATGGTGATAGACAGGTGGCCCAGTCTCTTGGGGATTCACCCTCAAAATATAAGTAACATTAGAGAACTGCAAACACACACATAGATACTACACAATAACTACATATAATACATTTAAAAAACAATATATAATTAGCTAAATAATAAATGAAAAGAAAAAAAAATATAAAAAGTAATGAAAAATTAAGGAAATGTGAACAAAGAAGACAAAAAGAAGAAATTTACACATTAGCCAGGGGAGGAAACCTGACTTGACCCTAACAATGAAAAATGCCAGAGCCAAATACGAAGGACAGGAGATGTAGTCAAAAAGATCAAACACAAGAATGTCAAGAAACACGAGTTAGAAAGGGTTTGTTTTGTTTATTTGACCTTTTATCCCATTGTATAAAGATGTCATGCGTTAACGAATCCTGAAGACTTGAAACACATGATTAATACAAAATGGCAGCATCAAAGAGAAAGCTAAATGGCAACAGAAATGGTATAAAACAAATATTTAAAACATGGTTTCAAACCAAATATTCAAAATTGAAATTTCTCATAGAAAATAAGAATTAAAATTCAAAATATATTAAGATACTTGGAAATGCTGAAAGCTCTTGATATTTTATTGGGTCTCCGGCAAAGTACCCTCAATATTCTGCATGTTGGGGTAATAACCAGATATATGCAGTGATGGCCCCAAAGTTTACAACAGCCAATGACAATTTAAGGGCCTTAAAGGGCACCAGGCAAAAATTCTATAGGGACCTCCAACTCACCCCCTCTCCAAGTCCCGACATGGTAAAATTTAATACCATTATTTTAGTGCAAAGTCTAAATTAATAAGATCAACGGGGATAATTTAATAAATGCAATAAAATGCTTTTATTTTAATTTTGTGAAAAACATCATATTGATGAAACACCATAATAAATGCAATATTTGTATAAAAAGTAAAAAAACAGTAAGAGAATAAAGTACAATGTAAAAGTCTAAGTAAATGAAAAAGTAAATTAAATGCAAATAAAGGTAAGCTGCACATAGTAATAAAAATAAATGCAAATTGTATACTGTAATATGTTAAAAAAGTGCACATTACAGAAATTAATCAAACCCATTGTTTGCAGGCTTTGGTTACAGTGAATGCAGCAGCTGTGTCCTCCAGGTCCAAAGACCTTCAAATACTGCGCACTACTGGAATTAGAGCTCTCCTGGCACATGACGGATCCCAAGTAAGGTTTATTCAACTTTAAAGATGAATAACTTCTCACACCAGAGGCAACTGTGATAGGAAAAGACAAAGCTCTTTAGAAACTCTGTTACCTGCTCACTCTGTTGCTGAATTGGTGCTGATGATTTTGGCCGCACCCTGACTGGCCAAAACTTGCTGGGGAGACTGACTGAACCTGAATCAGAAATGGCTGAATGGTCTAAACAAATCAAGTCAACTCAATTTTTGCTTCCAGACATGGAAATCTCCTTCATGATTTAAGAAATAAACTCTGACTATATTTAATGTTATTAAAAAAGTAACATTCGTCACAAACACTTTTGTAACAGAGACTGGGGTCTCCGTTTGGGGTGTTTTCAGATGTGACTTTGTAGATTTGTTGTTGCAATGAATACCTATATAAACGGGCACCCTCGGGGACCCCTCTCTCTGGTCGGGGCCTCAAGCAATTTCCTGTATTGCCTGTCCCGTCGCTTTGTGTGTGCTGTGTTTCCCCAAAAATAAGACAAATTGCTCCAAAAGATGCACTAGGGCTTATTTTCAGGGGATGTCTTATATTTATTCATGTAAAACAATATACATATCTAAATAGAGTCATGTCATCTTCTTTTGGAATATTGTCATAACTCTCCACATTCAACCCTGAATTTCAGTCTGAATTTCTTGCTACGCTTTTAGTATCCTCCAGGAATCGATGTGCATTACTTCGATGTTTGATGAATGGTTCGATGTGGTGAAGCAAAATGCCAACAACAAATGTATTTGTGGAGCTTTGATATTCAAGCGTTGCATATTTTCCAAAGTCTCACATACCATCTTCTGTGCCGTCTTTTTTTTTTTGCACCTTGTACCATCAGAATGTACGGCGTGTATTTGAGAAAAAGAAAATAAGGGCATAATGAAAATGTTTATTTTGTGATTAAAGTGGAAATTTCAGCTTTAAACTCGAAATGTCCTCTTTAATCCCATAGTTTACTTTGTCATTAAAGTAGACCATCGTAAATGTCATCTTAAAACCGACCCAGTTGTTAAATTGCTATGTGCTTCTGGGGCTTCCTCCTGACCTGACAGCAGCGGCAAGCAGCATCGCCGCACAGAACACATTAAATTTATCATATTCCAGATTTCTTAGATTTACACTTGATATCACTTTCATGATGAAATGCATTAAAATATGTTACATTTTACAGATAAATCATTAACTTTGTTTAAATAATGACTACTGCTAATAGTTACACATAATGGGTGGCACGGTGGCAGAGTGGTAGTGCTGCTGTCTCGCAGGAAGTCACATCCCTTGTATTCCCTGCCCGGAGTTTGCATGTTTTCCTTGTGGGTTTCCACAGTGTGCTCAGTTTTCCATCCAAAGACATGAAGGTTTGGGGATTTGGTGAAGCTACTATAACGCCAGTGTATGTGTGTGCTTGTTTTCACCTTGCGATAAGCTGATACCCTATCCAGGGATTTTTTTTCTGTCTTGTGCCGATGCTGCAAGAATGGGCGCATCCCAAACTGATGGACGTAATGATTAAACATACTTTTCAGAGATATTGTGGCAAGGTGTCCTCGGAGTTTAATAGATGTTTCAGGCACGTGCATTGCATCGCATGAAGTATAAACCTGGCCTTGGGCACCTTACTTTTCAGCTGACGATCTAGACTAGGGCTTATTTTTGGAGTAGGGCTTATATTACAGAGCAGCCTGAAAATCATGCTAGGGCTTATTTTCGGAGTAGATCTTATTTTTGGGGAAACACAGTAAGCACATTAGGGTGTGCTCCAATTACTGAGCAATTACAGTCTTCAGCATCCCCAAGAAATCTTAAGAAGTTGATATACCACTATTTGGCTGTTAGATATTTTAGGATCATGAGAGTTTGACAGACTTCTCTATTAATTTTGTGAAATTGGACAAAAATAAATCACCATGCACTCTGAGTAGTATTTCATGAAAGGTATTGCAAAAGTAAGGAGCTCTGGGGGAGCTGCTGCTCCCTATCCAGTCAAAACATTACTGGAGCAAGAGCTCTGTAAAAATGTTTTGCCAGTAAAGTATTGGTATTCTGTTTGATTGTTTTTCTCAAAAATGGTCTACCTTCACTTGTCTTGGAATCTTTTTCTTAAGTGAAGCTGTATTTATAAATAAAACAATGTATCTCCTCTGCAACTTATCATACCAGCCAATAGGGGCCCAGTAACAACATGAAACAAAAACTGTAAATCTTACCAAATGTGTCCACTTCAGAGCTGGAAAGTGCCAATTCTTTTCACATTTTGGAGGTAAGTAAAGTCAAACAAATGAGGACGGAAATAGTTTTTAACAAAGATTCTTGGCATCACATTTTTTTTCAGGGAAGGATTTGTGTTCTCTTCTTTGTTAGCAGTGACTAGAGTGGGTGGAGTTTTCATATAAATAACAGCCCGTTTACCGCATGCCACAGCGCCAGTTGGAAGTGCTGTGGGGTAGAGCATACGTGGGATGGGAAAATAAAATGTAAAAATGTGTCTCCTCAGTAGGCATAATAGTTTGAACTTATTTGTGGAGCTTGAACAGGAACTGTTAGGCTTCAGTGTTTAACACTTTGCTGCTACATGTCCAAGAACTGTAGTGAGGAATAAAAGATAACCAGGAGATGGTTAACCAAGATGGAAACATAGTCAGATAATGCAAGAGTTGAAACCTGAGAGATCAGAAATGAATCAGGCAACTAGAATCAAAGGGGCAAGATGTTATTTAAAAGTCAAAATGGCAAAATGAAGTAAAAACCAAAAGCACAAACCTAACGCAAGGGCTACCTTGGAACTGAAGTTAATTAACTATATTAGAAGATAACTTTCAACATAACATATCCTAAGAGGAGTAACCGTGATGTGACTGTTGAGTACTCATAGTACTCATGATAATGTGAAGCTTCCTAACTGCATCACAAAAACAAGATGGATATGAAAATAAACTTTGCAAAACTAAGGGAAAATGAAAATTGAGGAATAGAATCCTCCAAAAAACACAAAATACTGAAAAAACACACACATTAAAAATGTGTTAATATAACACAGATGAGAAAATCAATAAACAAACATACTCTATCGAAAGTTGTCCATTTGGTCCTTAAGGCTTCTGTTGCTAACTGGCAACCCATGCATGCAATTATCATATTCTTTAAATATTTACAATTGTTACTGATCTCTACTTTTCTCTGCTCTTCTTTTCTGTTTTTTCTGTTGTGGCTGTTTGCACCAACACAACTTTATATGCGTACTGTGCAGCCATCCCTGATGCTTAAAGGAAGGCAAGTGGCCCAGCTGTCCCTGAGCCCTACTGCATCGAATTCTCTGGGATGAAGCCTGGAAATAAGGAGGAACGGGTTGCATTTATGTTAGGTAAGATGTCCAGCGGGGGCTGGGTGATCTTATGGCCTTTAAACCCCTACAGATTTTTTTTATTCGACTTATCTACTGTACATTTGTCTTCCAGCCAATCTGGCCTTATCGTGTTAGAACATTATATATAAAAACTCTACCTTTCTAATTATATATCTGTTTTATGATGCCCTATATTGATTTATTTTCTGTTATTTACTGATTTTTATTATAACATTTTTTTTGTTTGAAAATGTGTTATAGAAATATATGATGTTCCCCATTTTCTCATAGTGCTCTTACAGTGAGTCTCCACCTTCTACTCCTATTGTATTTGCACCACCAGTAACAATTCATACTCGTGGGGCCCCCTCTCTCACTCCCCACCACTTTGAGCCAATCCACACCAGGATCTAGAGTACCTGACAACTGTAGACAAATATCGATGGATATTTCCAAAAGCCTGAGCTATAACAAGTGAATGCTATTTTACTTGACCTGACACGAGCAGACTGCCTGGTATCTCTCTGTCTCCTGCTCTCGCTCAGGTACAGTCCACCAATGTTACAATATTTTTAGTTTTGATTAACTTGTTTGCTGCATTGTCATTTTCAGATCACTTTTAGAAAATGGCAGACTGGTGCACAAGAATGTGTAATGATGATCTGTATTTTTAAAAGCTTACTTTCTTTTGTTTTTTAAATTCACTTTTTCAGTGGAGTCTGATTTTTTAACCTTATCTACATACAGACGATTAACAATCAGCAGAATAGGTAGCATCGCAAATTACTCTACAAAAAGCACCTATCTATGTGTGTGCTACATAGTTTTTATGTGTTCCACAGAAAAAGTGAATTTAAAAATAGCTTTTCAAAGATACAAAAAAACAAAACATGTCATTTACTTTAAGTGTAATTCTGATACTAAATGCAAACTAATGGAAAAAAGATCAGCTTATTAAACAATGGCATCAGTTAAAGTTAACAATGACTAACTGAATAAAAAACTGGCTGGAACAAAACCTGCATCCACTGGGAGCCCTGAGGACTGAATGTTGAGAACCGCAGCTCTAAATGACAGAGCAGAAAATATAACTTTTTCTAATTGGTCAGGCAATCACTTTTTATTTAATCTTAATGTCATTATTTAAGAGAGAAATGGGTCTATATCATTGTCATTTTAAGAGTTTTGCTTTTGTGAAAACAGGCAGAGAAGTTTGTCTCATTGCATTTGGAAGTATCTTACTTCTTAAGGTTTATTTCAATATTTTATATTATAATATTCAACTGAGTATTCATTTTTCTCCCTAGGCCAGTCCTCTTGGGTCCAGCAAGTTAGATCTGAATCCTGAGCCTGTTTATGTTTCTGTGTAAAAAGTTTTTTTTATTTTGTTTTTTCTAGATACTCTAATTCTCCTCTCAAATTCTAAAAGCATGTGCATTATGTTAATTGATGAAAGTTAATTGGCCCCACATACATGTATGACCCCTAAGAAAACCCAGGTTTTATCCTGCCTTACATCCCATGTTACTGGTGTAAACTCTGGCCCACTGCGATCCTGAACTGGATTAAGCACGTATGAACGCTATGTTTCTTCATTTTTGTGCCACACCCATGTTTTTTTTTATGAAGGAGGAAATAGTGTACTTGAAAATTTTACCTTAGATGGAATAGTATGATGCCTTATCATGACGCCGACATGCTGTTCTCTATTGACACATATTACTCTGTAGTTTACTGAGGTTTGTTTAGATCTTAATCCATTTTCTGAGCCAAATTTTTCCATTTTAGAGTTTTGAGGAGCAAGTGATCCCAGACTTATTGTGCACAAGGTATCAACCAAGTCTGAATGAGATGCCACTACATCATAAGGTGTTTTGACCATAAACTCACACTGGGCTAATTTAAGGTCAAGTTCAAGGCCAAAATTGTACATTTTGTCCCATGTGGTGCTAAGGTGTCACCCATTGTATGGCTGTACTTGGGTCATAATTTGGTTTCCGGAGGTGGTCTGTCATATGGTGGGTGCGGCAATGTGCTATATCTCTGCATGCTCCTAACCTCCCTCTCTCTCTGTAAAGGAAAGTGAGACTCCTATTGGCTAGTTTGGCCAACATACAAAAAATCATAGAGCAAGGGGTCCTGGAGGTCTACAATGGCTTCAGGATTTTGTTGTAACCCAACTGCTTAGTTAAACCTGAATTATTGCTGATATAACATTTAATTTTAGAGGTTGCTAATGTTCATTTTGCTATGTCAGATCATTCTCAGTGGTGCCATAAAGGGTGAGAATGTGAGAATTATTCGAAGGGCCCATGACTCACAGGGTCCCTCAAAAATATTAGAACATAATTTATCAGTTTTTATTGTCCAGTTACTGTAAAATACATTAAAAATAATAACTTATGATTTAGAAAGTGATAGTTTTTATTTCAAAAGCTGCAATCTACACTCAGACTACATTGGAGTTCTCTGCTGTCTTTTAGCCAGAATGGTTCAGTCCAGTCAGTATCTTAAATCAGCATGGCAATTCACCCATTTGCCAGCCAACATTAGATGTGTCTTTGTTTTGCTTAACTGAAATGTCGAAGCCTGATTCGGGGTCCCAGGAAAAGAAAGGAAAGCTTGAAAGAGAAAAAGAAGGGTGACAGCTGGTCACCTAATTTTTTTCTCAAAGAAAGTTCAGCTTAGAAACGTTAGTCTATTCTCCATAGCAAAAAGACTTACAGAATCATTCAAAACAAAAAAAAAGCAATAATAATAATAATCATGATAATAATAATAATAATTTGAAGCCAGCTCATCTAAGCCAGACATGCATATGCCTAATATTAAGTAATCTACAAGAATGTACTAAATCACAATAAATAGAAAACGACAGGGTATAGGGATGGTTTGGTCTGAGTGGGGGGCCCAACATGATATCCTTTCATTGGGGCCAAAATCTCTTGTGGCACCCCTGGTGATTCTTACATTGTAGATATTTCCCCACCCAAGAGTTATCATCCAAATACTTTAAGGATCAGAGCAGATTAGTAAAAGTATTATTATTATTGTGAAATTTTGCCTTAATAATATTGCTTTATTGTGCCCCACATTTACAGTCTTACTGCACATGAACAGCTGCTTTAAGCAAAAAGACTTACCTGCTCAGTCACCAAAGTAGATGCCATCTTTCTTCTGAATATGTCTCTTTTCAGCTGTTAATATGACAATCACCCACACCAGGTGCTCATAACTACCTTGACCCAATAAAACAGTCTAAAATTAATATTATTATAAAGCAACATTAATAAAAATACAGTAAAACTGATGGTAATAAAAGTATGAAATTATTGGAAAAGAGACTTCAAAGGTTCTGCGATGGACTGGCGCCATGTCCAGGGATGTTCCTGCCTTATACTAGCTTGGATAGGCTCCAGCACCCCCCAGGACTCTGTTCAGGACTAAGCGGGTTAGAAAATGACTGACTAACTTTAAAGGCAAAGATATGTTTTATAAAAAGAGTCTTACTAAAAATACCTATGCAGAAAATAAAGGTGATGGAAGTTGAGTCCTTTTAAGTCTGGGAGCAGAGTTGCTTCAGATTGTTGTCAAGTCCGCAGAGGTCCTTGTCAATTTCTTCAGTCACCTCTCCTTCATGGCTCTCCTTACGTCTCCTGTCCTGCTCTGACTTGCTGATCTGCCCAGCATGCACCCCAAACTTAAAAGCCTAACTTCACATTAAATTAGCAATGATTACAAGAATAATCAATAAGTGTTTGTCCATTCTGATCCTAATTAGCCGAGGTTCAATAAATTATCAAAGGTATTTGTAAGAATCTGTTTTTTTTTTAAGATTCTAAATGAAATATCTAAAAGATATAGGTTTCATTCAGTAAAGATACAGAATTTAAATCAATCTATAGCAGTCATTAAAAATGTATACAAGAGTGTGTTTAACATGGGGTTAAAGAGTCCAGAGTTTAAAAGCGTAATGAAATTTGGTTTAAATAAAGCAAAAAATGTCCAGGTTTTCTAATGGCTGACTGTTTACTCCAGTGTTTTTATTGCTGGCAGGTTAATCAGTGTTTATTCACACAGTTCACATTCTGACTTATTTTTGCAGTCCATTTTCTTATTTTATATATTGACTAGCAGACCTTGTGCGCTTCGCTGCAGTTGGAATAATTATGTATCTACATGTGACTTATAGAGCTTCTTTATATACAATATTTGGTCCAGGTTTGTCTTCCTGGAGCCAAAATATATAATTTTTCTCTATGACTAATTCGTGAACATGCTACATAAAAAATAGAAACGGGAAAAACGGCAACATCACCGAGAACACCGGCACCCCGCGTCTACTAAACACTAAGAAACACTAAGTAGAAACACTAAAGGAAAAAATACTATTCAGTAAGTACTGCGTCTAGTAAACAGTAAATCAGTAAAGGAGAGAGGACTAAACACTAAGGAAAAATTAACGGCAAGACCGCGTCAGCTCGGAGCAAAATGAAGTGAATGAAATGAGGCGAATGGGAAGGGAGATGATGACGTGACTACCCCACCCGCCTTAACTCTCCATCCCTCCACAAACACAGTCTCTCGGATCCCAATTTTGATTTATATAAAACAGTAAAGGAGAGAGGACTAAACACTAAGGAAAAAAAAACGACAAGACCGCGTCAGCTGTGGAGCTCAGCTCGGAGCGAAATGAAGTGAATAGGAGAAGAGATGATGACGTGACTCCCCCACCCGCCTTAACGCTCCATCCCTCCACAAACACACAAACACAGTCTCTCGGAGCCCAACTCTCTTTTATATTCATAGATTAATGGACAGTTCAGGATTGTGAGTTTTAAACATTAAAACCTTTGTATGGCTTAATTTTATTACCAGTACAGTAAATCTCAATCCTTGGATTTTTTCCCTCATTTATTTCTTTTGAAATTTTATCAAAACAGATCCCAACAAACATGTATAAAGTGGCCCCTGTGGGCAGACCTTGGGCAGTGTAGGCTTGTAGTAACCCAATTAATTATGGCACTGGCCCAGTATTGGGGGCTGCCATAAGAAGACCGTTAGCAAAGTTCTCCTAGTGGCCCAAAAGGGGTTCATCGCCAGCGGCATGAATTTAGTAAGCCCAACCCTTGCCCTCGGTAATGATTTGGTAACACTGGCCGATGTCACCGCTACCCCATTAGTTATCCACATTTTAATGTTCTCACAGAGTATTGCAATGTAGTGAATCAGTATTTTCAGTGGGTTCTACATTTTGACTGTAGAACTATAAATAACAATTTGAATGACCTCAAAAACATATGTTGGCTGAAATTGCACAATTTTTTATATTTATTGCTAATGTTCTCATGTTCTGGGTTGTAACACTACAAAAGAAAAAGATAAAAGAAAAGACTGCTAGTCTTATCTACCTAAAAAGATACAATAACTGCCTGTGTGACTGTCCAGTTGCTAGGTCTCTAAATAAATAAATAAATCTAAATAAACTAAATAAAATCTTGGCACGCTTAAATTAATTCATTCAGTCAATTAACAGAATAGCTCATTTCTTCATAAATTATAAAAAAAAACAACATTCTAATTCCTCACCATGCTAAAACAAGTTTCAAAAATTGTTTGAATCAATTAATTTATGTGCGTCCCACGATTTTATTTAGTCACATATAACCATGAAAATTGTGGTTAAAGAAAATTTTGTGTTTTGCTTTATAGTGTATATAGTATAGTAAATAAAATAGTTTTACTTAAAAAAAAATGTTTTATACATTTTATTTGTTGGTTTTGTCTCCTAACTTGACATTGAATTTTCTTTGCCGTTATCTCATCCATTTTAAATATTTTTATCGCATTTTTGGAGTAAAAATGTATCTCTCTCCCTGCTTTTCATTTTGATCCATTGACATGTTCAGTGCTATTGCAGGCATTTCACATTATCAGATCTGTTATAAAATACCAAAATGACTTTCATCTCTCCACTCTGGCAGCAACACAATTCCTTTGTGTCCACAAATGGCTACATGATCAACAAGTAGTAATCATGAATGCCCAGGAGAAAGTAAAAACCTGGCACAGAGTCTGTTCATTCATCAGCTAAAGGTCAGATGGTTTTAGGGTATGAATGTCAATTTTGGAAAGCAGAAAAGAAGTGAGTCAAACATTAAGAGGCTCAAACATAAGTAAAGCAGGAGAAAATCCGAAAAGTCAAAGATTTCAATGGATGATTTCTGTGGCAAGTCATTGTTTTCATTGTACTTTACTTGATCTGTTTTATCTCCCACAGAATGTGTTGCTTTAAAATGTTCTTGTTCTTTTTTATTCAAAGAGTATAGTGTCTTTTTATTTCATGCTGCAGTTCCGATTGATTCCCACTGCAGTTATTCCTTTTCCCCCTCTCCCTGCAGAATCCATTTTGTAACACTTTGCATTCCCTTGATTGTCTGAAGAGCGCAATAGAAAATGCAAAGTAAATGTAATTTTGGCACAGCAAAATCTGCCTTTTATTGAAGCTGGGTGATTAAAAGGCAACATGAGCCACTAGAAGCATTTGCAATTTCTGAAATCCTTTTCCCGATAGTCTTGGAATATAAGTAGTGTAAACCAGACTAAACACATTTATTCTGTAATAGGCTGACTTGCTTTGTCTACAGCAGCTCAGCAAAGAAAAATAAGATGCAATAAACCTTGAAAAAAGTCAATAAACTTGTAAATTAGGGAATATTTAAAGCTGTATCTATTTTGGTGCTGCTATTGATGAAAAATAAACATGCTTAAAACTGTGCGGACCAATTTTGTTCTCCATTTTCTAATCCATTAGTCACTTGAGGTTAGCAGCAGGAGTGAACTTAGCATGAAGGACCTGACTTTGTTTTAGACACACTCTGATTTGTGGCTACTCCCCCTGTAGGATTCCCACTTGTTCCTGGGCCACTTGTCAGATCAAATACACTCCAACATGTGGTGGGCCTGCCACAAGACATGAATCTAAAGAATCTGATCAGGTACACCCTGAACCAGCTCTCAAGTTCAGTCCTGGAAGACCACTATAGCTACCAGGTTGTGGTTCACAATCAGAGAGTCATTTTACTTTACTTCTAATTGATGATGCTGTTTATTTAAATTGTATTTCTTCTCATATTCTGAAGTTATAAAAGCAAGAAAGTACGAAACTTATATTTATAAGAAATTTAGAAATGTTTATATGTTTACCTTAGCTTTACAGACTTAACTTCTTCAGATGTCCTGTGCAAAGAACCTTGGGAATCTGGAGTTGGTGAAAGACTGAGACACAAACTAAAAAAGTTACTCATAAAGTAGAACATCTGGTATATTCCAGCAAGTACCATGTATATATTTAAAAAACCTGAGTCCTGCAATTATAAGACACAGTTCCCTACAGAGACACAATTAAAAATAGAAATAAGCAAAAATAGCTGCAAGTAACTATATTCAATATATACAGTGGCTCCAAATCAAATGGTGATGGCATAAAGAAAACAACACAAAAAGAGTCTTCTTTCCTCTACAGTTAACAAAGTTCAAAAAGGATGTAAAGAAAAACTATCAAAGATCAAAAAGTGACACAAATAATAATAAAGCGCACCTCACCAAAACCTACATCACCTCTACAAAAATCACAAACAGTTGTCTGTAAATCAATTTCTCTAAATATTCTGGCCACTAGAGGGTGCCTCACAGCCCCAAACCCTTGACACAACTTTACAGACATTTCTAGGTGCAAATAAATAGATTTAATGCCACAAATACCTTATGCAGGTTTCTTTCTTCATACAGTTGCCCATTCCAATGATACAATTCTTCCCTTCCCCAATCCTCCCAAGTGAGCTTCGTCTAACTAATCTCCAAACTCTGACTCCCTGGATGAAGCGTAGAAGCCTCCTTTATAATGGAGCTGGGAGTACTTCCTGTGCTATCACATTGCATTCAGGAAGCACTTCCAGGTCAGGCAGAACCTCCCAATGACAAGAGAGCCTATGTCCAGCTGCACCCTCTAGTGGCACCATCAAACCCAGGTTTGCTCACCAAAACCATAAATCTCATGCAGTGTTTATGGGTGCCTGAATGAAAAGATGTCACCACCCAGTGTATTTGGGAAGAACATGGCCCTGAGAAGCATGCATTATAACAACCTTCCCATCAGGATGCCCGTCTAACCATATCCTTCTGTAAAAATAAGCCTCCCAGCCAGGTAAGAAATCTTCCATCCCAGCTGGGTCTATTACAATACAAAGCATGCACTATACTTCTCACTACTCCTACACTCAGGAACTCAGAAATCTCTAAGAGGTCCGAAGATGGTCAAAAGACCACTCTGATCACTCTGATGATAGCTCATTTGTTTTATATTGCAAGCAGTTACTGCCAGCCCAGTTCTGTCATATGTCTTCGTAGCTTAACCAGTCATTCAAGTCACATGCTAATCAGGTGAATACACTCTATATATCCTAATTCATGCTTGCACACTTGTGTGTGTATGGATGTAGATGTATATCCAAACCTCTCTCATTCACTCCAACTGGTAAGAAATTCTATTAACTATCTGAACTTGTCTTTCTCCTGTAGCACTTGATAACTACCTTGGTGTTGGTGCATTTGAACTCCAAAGTGGTTCACAGCCAACACGTAGGCCTCCAGGACAGCATGCGGCCATGAGGGATACCAACCACCAGGGCACATCCTCACACAACCACTGTGTTAACCCTTTTTGGAGCGCTTTTCTGTCAAACATCAGGTAAATACATTTACTTCCAATAACTTTTTACATTTTTGTTACAGAGTGTCACACGTTCACGTCGGAGGATCTCCTCATGGGCTCAATTGAGGTCTGAAACAACCCATGGGAACCTCCTAGTGAGGGTACTTAGCTCCACCCCGTCCAGTTCCTAAGCCTTAAGAATGCCGGCTACTAGCAAGGAGGCAAGAGTGACTCGCTGCAAGGAGCTCCCAAGCAAACAGACCAAGCATTTTTGTTTATTTGGAAGCCTGAGCAAGACACCTAAACACCACCAAGCGTTTATCTTTGGTTGAACTTTTTGTTAAATTAAACGGGATGATCAAGTTGGTACCCCAACTTTTATCTTAAGACCTGTTATTCCGGTACCCAGCCACAAGAGCTATAAATAGCTATTAAAAACTATATCAGAATCTAAATCTGTGATGTGGCCTGTCCCACTTCTAACCTTCAATCATTCCAAAATATTTAGTCTTACTTCGACATTCCTTCTTCTGTTGTTTTCTGCTACTTGCAGCTTTGTTCAGCACTTAAGGACTATGGTGTCACCCTTACATCTCATTTATTGTATTGTGTACTTGGCACTTGCTATAATAAAACAGAAGTTTTTTTTTACGAACAATATTTTGGTCTGTGTCTCAGTTTCTCACCTACTGGTCTGTTCAGTTACGACTCCAGATGTCTGTGTAAGGGTGCCTTCATCTCTCTTCTCTCCTGCTAGTTTCTTTTCTCTTCTTAGAAGGTCTGTCTCAGATCTTTATTCCCTATATTATATACCTTCCTCTTAACCTCTACATCACATCTCTCAGTGGTCTCAGGACCTCAGTGTGTTGTCCTCATTGCTGGGATACCACTTTCAAAAATATATTTTCAGCAAGAAAGCCCAACCATCAGTCTACTCAATTTAAATTTGTATACAGGTTATGTTTTTCTCCTCTTAGTGAGCCTTAGCCCAGATCCCCTGTGACGCTTTTCCCCCTGTGATGCCCCAGGGACATTTATGCAGATGTATTGGATTTGTCCTCCTGTTCTGATTTTCTGGACTCTAATCACTTGCTCTCTCTGTTCAATGCTATGAGTTTCTGTTTTTCTCTTGCCTCGTACTTTTATACTCCTAGGCCTTTACTTCCTTGCTCTGTCAGTGGACAAGCACATGTTCATAAGTCTGGACATTTTAGCTACTAAACATCTTACGTCTATAGGTGGAAGACCCCTTCTCTAACGACACAGAAGAACTGGCTGTCTACATTTTACAACTTGATCCTTCTGGAGCTGTCTACATTACAATTTAATGAAGCATTCAGAGAATCCATTTACAACCAGAATTCTGCTGCTTCCACAGTTATTCTTTTATATGCACAGACTTGTGATGCAGTCACTCCCTGGATCAAGTATGGTGGTGTGGCTGACTGGCACTGCTGCCCTTCCTGGTGCCACGGCATGGGAAGTAAGACGGGGTGTCAGGGATGGGCGTGGGTTTGCATCATGTGTGTAAGTGTGCCAATTTATAAGGAGAATGATGATATTAAGGATTTGAAAACTATAGAGGCATAAAGCTGATGTCACACACAATACAAATTTGATAAAGGGCTATAGACAGAAGGCTTAGGGAGGAGACCACCACAGGAGAGGAAGAGTTTGTTTCTGTGCCAGGAAGAGGAACAATTAATACAATCTGCATTTAGACAGCTCATACAGAAGCGTCAAGAAAAACAGAAAAGAATACATATGATTTGGAGAAGGCTTATGATACAGTGCCATGTCAAGATGTCTAGAGGTGCATGAGAGAAAAAGGAATAACAGAGAATTATATGAGGATTGTCTAGGTTATGTAAACAAGAGTGGAGGCTTCGGTTTAAAGCAGTGTTGGTGTAAAAGACAAAATCCCAGTTAGAGTAGGTCTGCACCAGGGATCTTCTTGAAGTCCTTACGTATTTGATCTGATTATGGATGTGTTGAATCTTGGTAAAAAAGGCCAATCCCCCTGGAGCCTGCTTTTTTCTGAAGACATTGGGTTGAGTAACACCAGAAAACAGGAAGTTGGATGAATGGAGACCGTCTTTGGAATATTGAGGGTTGAAGGTAACAAGGAAAAAGACAGAAAATGTGAGATTTAATTATGCTGTGTATTTAGACGTTAGCCTGCAGGGAGAGCTATTGAAAAGAGTGGATAAATTTAAATATCTACGATGAGTAGTAATTCAAGATGGAAAACTAGATGTAGAGATAACCCATAGAGCAGCATTTCTCAACCTTTAAGTATTTGCGACCCGAGTTTTCATAACAGTTTTAATCACGCCCCCCCAAACACTTTTTTGAAATGTAGATGCATATTTTATTATACCTACTTAACTTTTATCGACATTTATCTAACTCTATATTTATTGTTCTAGTATCAGAATGTAGTTAAATTTAATTTGTTTTGATTTCAACAGATGTTTTTTTTCATATTTTTGATTCTTGCTTTCTTTTTTTCACATCTTCGCACCCCCCTTTTTGTTTCTTTGTGCCCCCCTAGGGGGTCCCCCCACAGGTTGAGAACCACTGTCATAGAGAGAAGTGAAACAACTGGAAGGATGAAACAACTGGAAGAAAGTATCAGAAATATTGTGTGGTTGAAGAATTAAGACAAATGTTAAAAATCCCAGCAATGACGTGTGGAGCTGAGACATGGGCAGTAAAGGGAGAGCAGGAGAAGAAGTTAGATGTATGAAGTTACAAAAAAGAACAGAATAAGAAATGGGACAATCAGAGGTACCACAGAAGTGACCCCTGGTGAGGGGGTGCAGGAGCAAGCTGTTTGGAGATGGTTCATCAGGCATATCAACCCCAGACAGAAGTGGGAAAAGATGAAGAGGAAGAAGAAGAAAATTGTTTCTCATTTTGACATATTTATTTCTTTTTGACTTTTATAAATAAAAACAAAAAGTTTGCAAAAAAGAGGTAGGGAAATATTTGCATCATGTAGCATTCAGGAATTTTCAGAGAATTAACAATTTTGAAAGTTGCAGCATTTTTACATTTTCTAGTATTCTTCTCAAAGAGTTAGTTATCATATTGTGTGTATTAAATACTAGCCATCCCCCATGGCTTCGGCCTCGTATCAGTGAAACGGGACAGTGAGGAGGGTCCCACCCAGCTCTCTACCCCTGATGTCACTCTATCCCCTCCCCTCAGCCCGCAGCCTCTGTCTCAGATTAGCACGACTATATCACTCCTGCAAGTGAACTATGACTCTTAGTGCAATGAGACAAGTCACAAAATCAACTGGAATGTTCAAGCAAATTACAGAAAAAAAACGTTAAGTAGTTCTCTTGTGAAAAGCAAACAGACATACAAATGGGTCTAAAAAACTATAAGAAATTTTGCGCTTGGATCATGAAATTTTTTAAATCATCTCTTAGTGAGGACCTATGGGCCAAGGGTAACCTACATTCCAAATTTCAAGTCCCAAGTCCTCATGGTTCGGGAGATTTCGTGATGAGTGAGTCAATGGTATTTGGCTTTTATATATATATAGATTTTTCTACAAGTCAGTGATATTCAAAAATAACAGCAATAATTCAGTGCAATTACAAGTGCTAGTAGACTACATTAAATACATGCTTTTTAATAACACTTTACAGCATCATGTGCTTGAAAATGGAGCCTAAATATCTTGTGGGGGCTAAGATAGCTTTCATAGATGGCAGATTCCAACTTGATTGATGGAAAAATTGCATTGATTGATTGTTAGCTTTTAGTTTTGAAAAGTCTACTGCAGTTTAAATTTCTTAAGCTTGATTTTTTTAAGGAAGTACCCAATGGAGATTTACAGTGGGATGCAAACGTTTGGGCAACCTTGTTAATAGTCATTATTTTCCTGTATAAATCGTTGGTTGTTACGATAAAAAATGTCAGTTAAATATATCATATAGGAGACACACACAGTGATATTTGAGAAGTGAAATGAAGTTTATTGGATTTACAGAAAGTGTGCAATAATTGTTCAAATAAAATCAGGCAGGTGCATAAATTTGGGCACCGTTGTCATTTTATTGATTCCAAAACTTTTAGAACTAATTATTGGAACTCAAATTGGCTTGGTAAGCTCAGTGACCTCTGACCTACATACACAGGTGAATCCTATAATGAGAAAGAGTATTTAAGGGGTCAGTTGTAAGTTTCCTTCCTCCTTTAATTTTCTCTGAAGAGTAGCAGCATGGGGGTCACAAAACAACTCTCAAATGACCTGAAGACAAAGATTGTTCACCATCATGGTTTAGGGGAAGGATACAGAAAGCTGTCCCAGAGATTTAAGCTGTCTGTTTCCACAGTGAGGAACATATTGAGGAAATGGAAGACCACAGGCTCAGTTCAAGTTAAGGCTCGAAGTGGCAGACCAAGAAAGATTTCGGATAGACAGAAGCGACGAATGGTGAGAACAGTCAGAGTCAACCCACAGACCAGCACCAAAGACCTACAACATCATCTTGCAGCAGATGGAGTCACTGTGCATCGTTCAACCATTCGGCGCACTTTACACAAGGAGATGCTGTATGCGAGAGGGATGCAGAGGAAGACTTTTCTCTGCCCACAGCACAAACAGCCGCTTGAGGTCTGCTCAAGCACATTTGGACAAAGGTGCTGTGGACTGATGAAACTAAAATTGAGTTATTTGGGCATAACAAGGGGCGTTATGCATGGAGGAAAAAGAACACAGCATTCCAAGAAAAACACCTGCTACCTACAGTAAAATATGGTGGTGGTTCCATCATGCTGTGGGGCTGTGTGGCCAGTGCAGGGACTGGGAATCTTGTCAAAGTTGAGGGAGGCATGGATTCCACTCAGTATCAGCAGATTCTGGAGACCAATGTCCAGGAATCAGTGACAAAGCTGAAGCTGCGCCAGGGCTGGATCTTTCAACAAGACAACGACCCGAAACACTGCTCAAAATCCACTAAGGCATTCATGCAGAGGAACAAGTACAATGTTCTGGAATGGCCATCTCAGTCCCCAGACCTGAATA
The DNA here is from genome assembly GCF_016835505.1 of Polypterus senegalus. NCBI lineage: Eukaryota > Metazoa > Chordata > Cladistia > Polypteriformes > Polypteridae > Polypterus > Polypterus senegalus. Next base: position 155,359,602 of record NC_053162.1, read on the forward strand.
TAATTAAAAATCTGTGGTGTGAGTTAAAGAGAGCTGTCCATGCTCGGAAGCCATCAAACCTGAATGAACTAGAGATGTTTTGTAAAGAGGAATGGTCCAAAATACCTTCAACCACAATCCAGACTCTCATTGGAACCTACAGGAAGCGTTTAGAGGCTGTAATTTCTGCAAAAGGCGGATCTACTAAATATTGATTTCATTTCTTTTTTGTGGTGCCCAAATTTATGCACCTGCCTGATTTTGTTTGAACAATTACTGCACACTTTCTGTAAATCCAATAAACTTCATTTCACTTCTCAAATATCACTGTGTGTGTCTCCTATATGATATATTTAACTGACATTTTTTATCGTAACAACCAACGATTTATACAGGAAAATAATGACTATTAACAAGGTTGCCCAAACTTTTGCATCCCACTGTAAAATCTGTGTTGAAGTCTCAAGATAAAATAGTTGGCTAAATCTGACCTGAAAAGACAGAAGACCATTGTTACAATTTGACAAAAAATTTTAATTTTAGAGAAATATTGTATCATTATGTTCTGCAGACATTTAAGCTGTGAGTTTGTTTTTAGTGTCACAGAAAACCTGAGAATATATTTATTCATTATTTCCAAAACATTGGCTAGGGAGCTCATTTAATCTTTGTGTTATTTTTCAGCCAATCAAATCTTTATTTCATCTCCATTATTCATATTTGATTGTTTTGTTTTCATTAATTTTATTTATGCTTATTTGAATTTCTGTTTTAACCTTGTCAATGTATAATACCTTTGTTTTGTGCCTTGTTTTTTGTGGGTGGTTCCCAAGAGGTGGGAAAACCTATCCATCACCACCAGGGAGTGCCTTCAGCCCTGTAAAGGTGTGAGGTTCCTACAGTTCCTGGTCGTAATATTTAATTGCGCTAGGGTGTCGGTGAATTTATTTATGTCTTTTGCTTGTGCTTTATGATTTCTGGAATTTTTGACAATTCCTTGGATTGATGTATTGGGACCGTCTTTGCATTGGATTGCATTATTGTTTTGAGCAAACTCTTTTGCCTTTTGTTCTCTGCAGAGCATCATTGTTATTGAAAAGCACTTTTGAAGAATACACCTTTTATTTTATGAAGATTCTATGTGACCCCCAGTGTTACTAACTGGGGTTTTTTGACAGAATTTCCCCCTCTGGTGGGCATTTTTGGAAGTGTTCAGGACATAACAATCTTGGGAACTCTCAAGTGGCATAGCACAATTTTTACATGAGTACATTTTACTTTTACAGTCGTGAACAATTATGTAACTTCCCTGCTATGATTTCAAGGAGTAGGTGGAGTGAGCTGCTGTGACAGAGGTGTGTGGAAGACGCAGTGAAACCACAGGAGCCATCTCTAAAGATAGAATCTGTATGTTTGCTTCCATTCAATTTAATATATGAAATTATTGGATGTAATTTTTTATACTGCTGCCTATGTGCGTTTTGTACATTTTGATAAGACCTATAATGGCTTTTTGGCAGTCCCTTTTTATTGGCATGTCCATGCCTGACTGGAAATCTCACTAGAACTGTTAGGAATAAACAGTGTGTGGTGTTGCCAGCCTGTCAAATTAACCAGCTGGGGGAGCTGGCAATATGCCAGGAGACGCAATTTCAGCAGTGTTTCTGTAGTTTTATTTAATAGTTAATTCTGTGCAACTAGATACATAAATACATTTTCAAACCAACATAATCTAGTTTTGGGCTCAATGGGGTCTAAAGCTATTCCCAGTAGCAAGGAGCAAAAGGCAAGATACAGCTCTAGACAGGACACCAGTCCATAGCAGAACACACACTTGCAGGCACCCACACTACTTGGAGATATAGAGTTTGCTGTCAACATCTTTGGAAATGTAGGTAGAAAACTTCTATACCTGGAGGCAAGTCTATGCAGACATGAAGAATGTGTAAACTCTACACTGACAGCAATAAGGCATGGGACTCAAATAAAGAAGGCCGGATGTATGAGGTGGTAGAGCTAATCTCCCCAATTACTTGAAAAGCACTTACTATATTCACTGAAAGAACAAGAACATCCCCCCAAAAGCACTGCTTTTTTCGCATTCATGACTAATCTTTGAGGACTGAGATATAACTAAAGGTAAAATTAGGGTTAGCATTATGGAAGCTATTCAATGTAGTTTTTTTTCACTCCTTCCTGAACAGAATGTGATTTGTAAATTTTGATAAGGTTTAAGAAGGCATATCTTGTAGTATTTTGTGGATGATGCTGAAATAGTGTGGGATTTTCAGATTGCTTCAGTGTGGTGTTGAGTGTCTCTATGTGAGGAGCAAGGCACTTTGGGAATATAGTGAGCATTTTGGGGTGTAAAAATAGGGTTTTCTACAATTTGTTACATAAGACTTGTAATATTTAATTTGTGTGAATATTAGGACTATTATAGGATTCACCTTAACTAAAGGATAAATGCTTGTTTGTCTGTCTCTGTTTGTTCGTTGTTGCAGATGGCTGGGGGCACCGGGATGCCTCGGAGGACCGGAGGAGGGCTTGCGCCTCCCTCAGACTATGTGGGGGCGACCATCCTGGTGCCTTCGGTGGCCACGGGTACAGGGCTGTGAAGCTCAATCCTGTAGGGACCCGTGATCATCGCTAGGGGGCGCCCCAAGGCCTTGGGGACCATGGTCCTCAGCACTTCCTCCACACCCAGAAGTGTTGGGGGAAGAACAGCAGGGACACCCGGAGTGCTTCCGGGGATGCAGCCGGCACTTCCGCCACACTGGGGTGTGTCGGTGGAAGATTTCCAGGAAACACCTGGAGCACATCCTGGTGATTATAAAAGGGGCCACCTCCCTTCATTCAGGGCTACAGTCGGGTGGAAGAGAACAAGGTCTGGAGGAGAATGAGGCGGCCTGAACAAGAGGCATAGTGTGGTGTTGGTCTGGACTTTGGGGTCTGTGGGTTGTGTGGCACTTATTGTAAATATAGTTGTAAATTAATGTGTGGTGGTGAATTTATCATGTTTTCCTGTCTGTGTCCGAGGCTCGTTCCACACCGTCTAGTTACAAGGATGGCACATCACAAACATCTGTAGTAATAAAATGCATTGCATTTCCCATTCCAATAGATGGCACACCACAAACATTAACATCCCATAGCAGACATGTATGCATTGCATTGTGAACTGAAAATGTTAATGATGAGGTCAGTGTTTATACTTAGATTTCAACCTGCCTTAGGTGAGTAACACCACTAGTTATTTAAAAGATATCATAAGGGAAAACCAACACTATGTTTTTCATTGTGTGTATTTAAACAGGAGTTTAACATGCAAGTGCCTTTTTGGACAAAAGGATGGATCAACAAGCATGTGACAAGAATGAGCTCATAGGAATGTATGCATGATTTTCAAGAAGAGGATGTTGGGATGTATGCAAATAAGACTGAAGTGTATTAGTGGAAATGCAAATATAAAAGCAAATCTAATATACACTTATAAGTATTAGATTATAAAAGTTTTGCGCTCACATAAACTAACCAGTGTGTATATGCTTCTAAGAAGGTGCCTGAGACCTTGTAGTCAACATGCTATCTTGTTTAACTAAAAGTAGCATCACTGACAATTACAAACATCATTGAAAATTATCTGTTGTCCAAATGCGGGTCAATGCAACTATTGCTAACTTTTGCATACTCGGCCACCAAGACTCTCTGTAAAGGACAGTATTTGAAAGCACTTCTTTAACATCTTTGTCAGGCTAACCACCTACAAAGTACACCTCAAAAGAATATCTCAGCTGGATTAAAAAAATTAAGGTTACAACAGCTGAAAAGCCAAATGAAGTATCCGATGCAAAGCTTGCTGTATGGTCCTTAATTTGAATTGTTGTTATTGTATGCTTTCTTTTATTTTACCTACTAGTGTCTGAGGTGCCTGGTTTCTCTGTAAACATACATACATTTAGATTGAAGTAAAGTTTGTTGTTACATCACTGAAACTGCCTTGTTTTTCATTGATAACAGCAATCTCCACCAGGTCAGTGGCTCTATAGGATGATGGACTAAAATAAATATTCAAGTTCTGTAAGATCCTAACCTAAGTCAAATCAAACCAAATTTTATTTATCACATTTAATTATGCACATAGTACAAGATGTAGTGAAATGCTTAGCTACTAAACTTTACGATTGAGCATTACAAGATTATAAAAAGACAATAAATACACAATTTTACACAAGTCCAAGTGGCTTACTACAGACCCCTGGTTCTCCTCTCCCCAGCCAGAGCCATCAGGAGGCTTTCTCTGCAGCCTCCACGTTATTTCTGATGGCTCTTGTCCTGTTTTCACAGATGATGCCAAGGTTTCCATAGGCCTTCCACAGGGATTGCCCTGCAAAATCCTTGCACCTTGTTTTCCAGCCCTCAACCAGCTCCTGGTATTTTTCCTTTTTTTCCTTTCGGGCCTCCTTCATCCTCTCCTCCCATGGAACCATAAGCTAAACCAGGATAAGTTTTTTTGTGGCCTCTGACCTGATAAGGATGTCGGGTCTCAGTTTGCTCTGGATGATGTGAGATGGTATACTAAGTTGCTTTTCTAAGTCAACTGAATGTGTGTAGCAGACCAGTCTCGTTGAGCTTTAGTGGCTGCCTTGGCTGCTCTCCCTTCTTGATAAATGCCACCACTTTGATGGACATGCAGACACTTCTACTGGCATCTATCTCCTTATTGATCTCTCCTGAGCACTTGATCATGTCGCCACTGATATCGGCCCTCCCTCAGAGCCTATGATCCAACGTTCCCTTCCCTGGACACAGATAACAGGCTGGTGAATCTGTCTTACCCCATGAAGAAAGGTTAGATGGGCTTGTCAGGACATCATAAACTCCCTCAATCAGAAACTGAATCCTTTGGGGGTCTCCCTTCCAAATGTCCTTTAGGTGATCTTCTATCCATCCATCCATCACCCAACCCGCTATACCCAACCCAACCCGCAGGTCTCCTAACTGTGAGGCAGTAGCACTACCCACTGCGCCACCGTGCCGCCCTCCCAGGTGATCTTGCGCTCCAAAACTTGCTCCCACCTCATCCGTGTTCCTTGCTTCTTCATTGCCCTTGTTCTGTGATTCCTTTCCTCCTCAATGGCTGCTTGAAGTTCCCCCAGCACAAACTCCCTTCTTTTTATTATATAGGCTGTTTCATAGATTCCAGTCACAACACTCCCAAGCCCAACTCTGTGCTGGGCTACTCTTCCCACTAGGATTTTTGTACTGAAGTCAAGCCTCTGTTTGTCTCCCAGTGTCAGCTGCCTTCCACTTCCTCCCTTTCCTCACTGTGATCCCTGCACTGGCCACCTTTGGGTCAATTGACTCAGTATATTGCAGTTGCTCTCTTGCTCTAGTGTCCATAAACACCTCCTTCACTATTCAGAGGTAGTGCAGTGGAAGCAGGCTGTGATCGGTGATCATGGCAGGAGCAGGCTGCTAACCTTAATTAGGGTATTTAGTGCAAGCCTTTTAAGTTTAGCCAGTCCCAAATAGGTATATTTGTTTAAAACCCTGCTGATGGTAACCGGTCTCTGTTAGGAATGGTCCATCTCTTGCAGTGAGATAAACTGAAAGGAAGGTTTACCTCAACCATTGTTAGCATATCTAGAGGTTAACTGTTAAAATCATTTCAGAGGGTAGCCAGCCCTTATTAAGGACTAGCAAAATACCCGCGCTTTGCAGCGGAGAAGCAGTGTGTTAAAGAAGTAATGAAAAACAAAAGGAAACATTTTGAAAATAACGTAACATGATTGTCAATGTAATCAATGTAATTGTTTTGTTCTATTTAAATTTTAAATAAGTAATTTTTATTTAGTCGACAGAAATGTTTGGTAGGAATGTAAGTTAAATTTAGGCATTATTGCATAAATATTTCTTCACCATAGAAATTTAAAGACTAAATTCAACTTACATTCTTACCAAAGATATTTCTTTCGACTAAATAGAACCTACTTATATCCAAATTTGAGCTATTGAGCTGTCGCCTGCCTGCCTGGATGTCACCCTCGCTTCGCTCTTACTTTTTTGGCGTTCATTTAATCATGGCTAGTCGTGAAAAAATTAGAACATGGAAAGAGGATTACACTGAGTATGGCTTTACCAAAACAATTATTGATGGCAAATAAAGTATCCATTATTCATAAAGCTTCAATTGGTGATCTGTTTTTCTGCGTTAACCTCATATTTTTTCATAGTTCTTCTCAAACCAAGGGGGTGCGAGGGTAAAATGAATCGGGAAGCGCTAATATATATATATTGAATATATTGAAATAGTTTTACTGTCAAATAATGCAAACAGTAGGCGGCACATGTTTCGCCCTAATTCTGGGCTCATCAGGCGTACACACTCACTGCACCTCCTCTCGGGAATCGAACCTCGGGCGTCAGTGCTAGAGGCAAAGCCTCTTGTGTTGCGCCATGGCCTGTGGTTCGTTTATTTGACAGTATGTAGATTGGGGTGTGTGTGTATATATATATATATATATATATATATATATATATATATATATATATACAGTAATCCCTCGCTATATCGCGCTTTGAGTTTTGTGGTTTCGCTCTATCGCGGATTTTATGTGAAAGCATAACTAAATATATAACGCGGATTTTTCGCTGCTTCGCAGGTTTTGCGGACAATGTGTCTTTTTACTTCCTGTACATGCTTCCTCAGTTGGTTTGCCCAGTTGATTTCATACAAGGGACGCTATTGGCGGATGACTAAGAAGCTAACCAATCAGAGCACGCAGTTAAGTTCTCCTGACTGAGAAGCTAACCAATCAGAGCACGCAGTTAAGTTCCTGCTTGCTGAATGCAGTGTTAACCAGGAAGTCTCGTCTCGCTCATTCAGCATCAACGTGTTTCGCTGTGTAAAGAGTTGTGCTCTTTTGTGTTTATCTTTGTGCATAGTCAAGCCCTTCATTATGGCTCCAAAACGATCTGCTACTGCTTCAGGGGCCGTGCCCCAGCGCAAATGGAAGATGTTAACGATTGCTGAAAAGGTAAACGTTTTGGATTTGTTGAAGGCTACGATTCTTTTTATTTAAAAAGTAGGAAAGGAATATAAGATATACGGCGCAGTGTCCTTTTAACCAGGGTGCAAAACAAGTTGTAAGTGGATGTAATAAGGCAGTAGTCTGGATGGAATCTGCTTTAGGGATTTGGATTGAAGACTGCCAGAAGAAGACCAATGGCAGTGCTACACAATCGCCTGAAGTAGCTCCTTTAAGGGCTGTAACGCTCTCCTTTGTTATGCAGTAAAATAAAACTCATTGTTATCGGACAAGTCATCGTGTCATTGTTGGTGAGTAACCATAATTAATTTTCTACTTACAGTACTTAGTATATGTACGTACATTTAGTGTCACTGTACACACACATTTACTGTATACTATTTTTTTTGCATTGTACGTATTTATTGCTGGTGGCCTGTCTATCGTAATGGTTGTAACATGTGATATCGGAGACACTCAATATCTTTAAAATAATATTTAGGTTTTACTGTATATAAACAGTGTGTTTATATACATAATTTCAATGAATCTTACCTAATATCTAAGAGAATACAAAGGGATTATGCTGTATAACTCTGCGGGGAATATTTATAAACAGTGTGGGAGAGCTTATAAGGGCTTAAAATATATAAAAATAACCATAGAAACATATGGTTTCTACTTCGCGGATTTTCACCTATCGGTGGGGTCTGGAGCGCAACCCAGCGATCGAGGAGGGATTACTGTATATATATATATATATATATATATATATATATATATATATATATATATATACACTCCTGTAGCCACAATAAACCCCTTTATTTTATAGACAAACCAGGGGTGAACAAGTTCCTTTCTACTGCAGCCACAGCTGCGACACACATAAAAAACATCAATAATAACTCATAAACTTGCAATATTATTTAGGAAAATCGCAACATTTTACTCACCAAAAATTCGGATTATCTGTAAACAAAATCCATCGTCCTCTCTTTCCTCAAAAACAGTTCAATTACTCTGTTATTATCCGTGCACTTGAGTTCCATCAAAACCTCACTTTCTATCGCCATCAAAGCTAATGCTGAAAGGCGAACCCACCCTATAGTATTTCTGGCATAAGTTTGATTTCGCTTTAGGGCTGAAAATGTACGCTCGACAGTAGCAGTGTACACAGGAATGCTCACCGCCAAATATACCAATGTGAACAGCTGCCCAATGATCTCATTCAGATTTTTCTGAAGAAGGAAGTCAAGCAGATCAGTGGAAGATTCTCCTGCAAAATCATCCATGGCATACATTACAGTCAGTTCTGTTTTTAGCTGAGACAGATCAAAAAGCGCTCCTTGGCTCTTGTGTTAAACTGGAGAAGGCTGCATGCGTGAAATTTTTCTTGTATTCCCGAAACTTCTGGGGCTCGAGGAGTGAAACAAACATCAGGTTTTTATGGTCTTGAAATCTGGTCTGTGTCTGGCAAATAATATTGTCCAGAATCCTGCCATGGAGTTGGCCGTAGTGCACGCGATGATCTTTCGCTCGGAGCGTTTGCGGTGCATTCAATGGCCTCGTAGAGTTCCTCATATCGGCTTCTATCCAATCAATGGGTCTGAATACGGTGACGTTGCCATACGCCTGCTAGAGGGCCCTACTGACACCAACTCAAAATCTGATTGGTTGAAGCAACAGGTTAATCAACATTCATTCTGTGTTAGAGTGCCTGCACAACAGATTGTGAAAGCCTCTCTGCCTGGCAACAAATGATGGCTGAAATGTGATTGGTTAAATGCTTTAATACGAAACTCTGCCTCCCACGGCTATCAAGCTGCAGTCTATTCTCTCTGCTTGGCAACAAATGACGGCTGAAATTTGATTGGTTAAATATTTTAATACGAAACTCCGCCTCCAACGGCTATCGAGCTGCATTCTATTACAGTATATGGACGAAAATACGTTCCAGTTATGACCATTACGCGTAGAATTTCGAAATGAAACCTACCCAACTTTTGTAAGTAAGCTGTAAGGAATGAGCCTGCCAAATTTCAGCCTTCTACCTACACGGGAAGTTGGAGAATTAGTGATGAGTGAGTGAGTGAGTGAGTGAGTCAGTGAGGGCTTTGCCTTTTATTAGTATAGATTCTAGATGTAAGTAGTATGTGGTGTACATGTAAAACAAGGCTAGCATAGCTCAGGAACATTGTTTAGCCATGTCCAGGATTAATAAATAAAAAAGAACCTTAAGCAGGCTAAACTGTTTTTTTATGTGCACTTTTCACAATAGAACAGTGAGGATGCACCCTAGCAGTGATGCACCCACTATCACAAATGAAAAAGATCTATGCACAAACCTGGCACATGCTGGAAAGATTATATATCTCTCTTGGCTTGCTTGGGAGTGCCTGTTTATTCTCCAGATGGAGCTGGACACTGTTAATAAGGACAGGATGGTCTGGTCTGTTTCCGCCACTACTGCCAAGAGAAGAGGGATTAAAATAGGCATGAAAGCAATAAGAACCTGCAGCTTTGAAGCCATCCTTCTATTCATTTTTTAGCCTGCTTATCCAATTCAGGGCAACCTGGATCTTTGAAGATCGATTGCTATATACAAATCCTATATTTAGAGAAAGTCAAAGTTTACAATAGCAAGCTTGTGTAATTTTAGGAATAGGTACAAATGAATAGAAATAGAGTAGGAAGAAGGTTCCTTGATAATCTCAAAGCTTTCATGAATTGTCTAATTGGCTGCAACAGCACCCTGCACCCATGTTGGCCCAGTAGGAGATAGTTTACCCATCCTCTCATTTAAAGAGTCTTTGATATTTGAGTTAATTTGAACCAAATTATGCATGTTTGAACATGGATGTTTTTGCATCCGGTCTTGGCCTGCCTGTTTCAGTACAGGTTTCCAAATGGTTCAAAATAGTTCAAATGCAGCCACCAGATAGACATTCCAGTGCTAGTATGACCTGTCATACAAAAAAAATATTGCACAGCCCAATTCTCTTCACTTTTAAGGATTTTAGTCAAATTCAAAACTAACACACAAAAAATAGAGAAAAATGTTGATAGTACATGCAAAAAGAAAGGGGGGAAGTGAAACTGATGATATTCTGCTTAAATATCTAGGTTACATTTCTTAAGGTTTACAATACAATACAATACAATTTATTTTTGTATAGCCCAAAATCACACAAGAAGTGCAACAATGGGCTTTAACAGGCCCTGCCTTTTGACAACTCCCCAAGCTTGACTCTCTAATAAGACAAGGAAAAACTCCCAAAAAAACCCTAGTAGGCAAAAAATGAAAGAAACCTTTCGAAAGGCAGTTCAAAGAGAGACCCCTTTCCTGGTAGGTTGGGCGTGCAGTGGGTATCAAAAAGAAGGGAGTCAATACAATACAATACACAGAACAAAACGCAAGTAATCCTTAATACAATATAATAGTAAAATAAAAATATTACAAGTATGAAGCAGAATTTAACAATAGATGATATCACATATTATGATTTGAATTTGTTCATAGTCGTGGAGACCTCAGCCATCAAGCTGCCTCCCTCTACTGGCCATTGTACAGCTGAGACAGCGCTGGGCCAGCCAATATGATGAAAGGTCCCCTCTACCCCATGGTTTCAATACATTGTACTATGCAACGGGTGCTCAGAAAACTATATGCCCTTAATGTCTGTCTGTCATGTTTCTTTCTAGCTGTCTAAATTCAATCTATGGGCTATTCTGCTGTAACACAGAAAGTTAAGATTATGAACATTCTATTTTCTATAACTCATAGGGGGTTAAACTGAATCTACCATTATCTATGTTAAGCTATATTATATTCAAGTTGAAGATAAGCAGACTAAGGAAAATTTAACATTAACTTAAAGGATTTGGCTCTTACACGCATTTATCAGCCATTCCGGGCTAACATGCATTGTTAAGTTTCAAAATTATGAAATACTGTACATTCACTAATAAAATAAAATGACAACATAACATTTTCAAACTATGGTAATCCAATTCAGGCCAGAGCCTATACCTGCAGCATCTGGCGTAAAAGCAGGAGGCAAATCTGGATGGCGGCAACAGGCCAGCTTGTGCACACATAATTAATTTAGTGTTGTGAGTTAAAGCAGCACAAACATCTTTCGACCCTGAGTCCATAAACAAGGGTACCAGAGAAAAAGCTGCATTGTCGGTGTTCATTTTTGGGATACCCTATTCCCCTGGCATATGTTCCACCCTCTGGAGGTGTAGGAGTAGCCTTGCAAACTACGGCACCCCTCATTAATGAAGAACAAATGACAAATGGCTTTTTGCCAAATAATAGTTATGACTTCTCCACACTGCACTGCTGTTTTAATAATTATGTTTATTATAGGACCTTTCCTGGTAATTTATATGGAACATTCCCTAAGGAAAATTACCTTTAGGCTCTGTATATGTTAAGAAGCATTTACATTAGCATAAAAGCATAATGCTCAGAAATGGAAAGGCTGTGGCATAATAAAAAATAAAATATTTAAATATTAAACAGAGCAAATTAAATAATTGAGCAGAAGTCGGCTTCTCTGAGATAAGCGGTTGGGCAGACTGTGATGTAAGGTGAGAGAAGTGATTATGGCAGATCAGGTCGTGTAGTAGGAAAGCCACACTGAATAATTTGCATATTTTAGAGCGCTGGGAGTATTTTTTAATACAAACAGGTTAAATACATGCATAGATATATAAGCTAGACACCTGTGTGCAAACACATTACAAAACAACCTTAAAAAGAATTCATTTATCATGGCTTATTCTACTTATCCCTTAATACCGCAAACCATTATAAATGCAAATCAACATAGTCTGAATCTTAAATTTTAACTTCCTCTCATACAATGCTGTCCAGCACTATTTCAGGTGAATCCATGGCCATATACGTACTCTTCTAAAGCCATGGAAAGCTGCACCCTAAGGCTACCTCGGGTATCACCCCGGACGTGTTGAATTCACCCTGAAATGGAATCACTTGATTGGATGATTCTAGTTCAGTTACCACATAAGCTATTAGGTAGCACAGAACTTCAGAACTCTAAAAATGGAATGTTCTCTAGGAGGACATGTTGGATCCCACAAACTGTCATGAAAACTGCAATCTTTCACTCCTATAGTACATTCCCTAATAATGTCTCTCTATTATAAAAAAAAAAATCTTGGGGAGGCAGACTAGGGAGACAAGATGTGATCTTCTCAGAAGACAAGCGTCTCCCGCGAGAGACACTTTAACTTGCTACCAGCTCTTCAAACAATGGCAAGCGACAAGCAAAACACGCAGCTCGCAGAAGATGATCCGATCAGTTCTCCTTGCGTGTGTTCAGCCACCCTAACCCCCCTCTTCACAACGCGAGCAGCAGAGACACGAAGTGGCAAAAAGGACAGCGGCTGTACAGGCTTTAAAATGATCAATGGGCAGCGCGACAGCAACTGCCCCCCCTTCACAACACGAGCAGCGTTATACGTCCTGTGAGAAAAAGATTTAACCACACCCGGGGCCGGAAATAAAGGACAAGTATTGTTTTTACAACGTCACACGAAACAAGGCAGTGAGCCATCATTTAAAACAAGTCCACAAACATCTAACCAGACACGTATCATGTACTCCCAGCTCTTAAAACAACAACATGCGACAAGCAGAACAGGCAGCTTGCCAGCAGCAGAAAGACAGCGGATGATCCAACGGTATCTCCTGAACGTGTGTTCAGCCGCCCCCCTCGACACAACGCATGCAGCGTTATACGTCCTGCAAGAAAGAGTGAAAGAATAACCATGCCCGGGGCCGGAAATAAAGGACAAGTATTGTTTTTACAAAAGTTTTTAAAGTAAAAGTGAAAAAATGCATATGTAACAATTCCCATGAAAATAACAATCTCTTTAAATTGTATATCCGGTAAACCAAACACTGGGGTGGGCGAGCAAAGTAAGCAGGGGGTGGAGCCCCTGAATTTAATATATGATTGTTGTTTAGACCTGAGTTTGAGTGTGTTTGGGTGCAGCAAATATTTAGCAGTGCTGAAAAGAATCAGCATGAAGAGCTGACTAAATAAGGGATGTAGTAGTCGTAGCAGAAGTATTAGTAGTAGTAATATTGCCTTTTTTACAAAGTTGCATTAGGCCATATTGAGCATTCTGCAGTTTAGCAATATTGGTAATAATATCAGCAATCAGTGACATGCACAGACGTTTTGGTGGCCAGTAGCTCAAATAGGCAAAACGAGCATTAAATAGTACAGGATTTTTTACATTTTAATCCAACAAAACAAGTACCTACTTTTCTTTCTGTGTTTTTAATGTCATGGGACATTTAAATGTTACATCAGGGGTATAGCAGTGCCCATAAAAAAAGTATTCACCTCCTTGAAGATTTTCACATTTTATTACTACACAACTTTGAATTACAATAGATTTAATTTTACTTTTTTGAGCCTGATCAGAAAAATACTTTTTAACGTTAAAGTGACATCACATCTCTGCCACTCTTTCAGTGTATTTAATCGATGAACCTTTGTTTAGCCCTGTACATCTAGGCATTTTCTCCCATTCTGGTTTGAAAAACTGGTCAAGCTCAGTCAGGTTGCGCAAGGATTGTAAGTAAACTCCTTTGTCAAGTCCAGCCACAAATTCTCAGTCACATGGACATCTGGATTCTGACTCTGTCCACTCCAGGATATTAACATTGTTGTTTGGAAGCCATCCCTGGGTAGCTTTGTCTTTATGCTTGGGGTTACTGTCTTGCTGATTAAACAAATCTTCTGCGTAGAGAAGCAGTTCTACATCATTATGCTATGCTGTCACCTCCATGTTTCACGGTGGGAATGGTGCGTTTCTGATAATGTGCGGTGTTGAAACACAGTATTTAGTTTGATGGTTAAAATCTCAGTTTTCATCACCTCAGAGTATTTTTTTTCTTGCTGACTTTCAAGTCACCCGTGTGCCTTCTAGCAAACTCTAGCTGAGATTTCAAGTGTTTTTTTTTTTAATAGTGTGTTTCATTTGGCCACTGTCCCATAAAGCTGTGACTGGTGCAGCCATCAGGCACAGTCTCTCCCAGTGTAATCTATAATTCCTAAGGAGTTCTCAGAGATCTCTTGATGGCCTCCCTCACTTTTCTTCTTCATGCATAATCACTCAGTTTTTGTGGACAGCCTGTTCTTTTTAGATTTTAGGCAGTTTAATACTGCTTCCATTGCTTAAATAATTCAACTGGACTCTGAGGGATATTCAGTGACGTGGACAATTCCTTGTCTCTGTCCCACGAGTTCTGTGTTTCACTTATCTTTTCATGAAGTTGCCTGGAGTATTGTTTTGTCTTCATTGTGTAGGTTGGGCCACCATAATGACTGATCACAAGCTGGACTTTCCAGGTAATGAGCATTTAGACTACAATCGATCATCAAACCTTCACCACAGACTGGTGATCTCCATTGAACTAAAGATGGGACTCTTAAAACCAAGTGGCTGCACCAGCGATGATTTAGTTATGCCATATTTAAAGGGGTAAATAATTATGTGATCAACAATTGTGTGTTTTATATTTGTAGCTAAATAGATTATTTTGCAGAGATCTGTTTTCTCTTTGACATTAAAAAGTCTTTTTCTGTTTATCAGTGTCAAAAAAGCCAAATGAAATCCACTGTAATTCAAAGTTATATAATAATAAAAAGTTAAAACTCCCAAGAGGTAAATACTTTTTATGTCCACTGAATACTATTTACAAAACTGCTTAAATGATTGCTGATTCTGCTAGACTATCACACTATCTCCCCCTCTAATGCACAAGTACTTTATTTTCCTCATATATCACCTCTTAACAAGAAGAAAGAAATAAAAGAATCCCTATCTTGTTGCATAAAATACCAAGCAGGCCTTATCTACATTGTAGCACCTCAAATTAAATACTTTTTTCTTTCCATATATTGTCTATTAGGGATCAGATATTCAGTAAGCCACTAGAACTGATCTGGTACCATTATACTTTCAGCAAGAAAAAGTAAAATTATTATGATCCAGGACCCTGAAGTATAATTTAAAATATACAGTATATACTGTATTGCTTCACCACTGACTTAATGGATTATTGCTCATTTCATTGCTCTTTTAGGTAGCCTGGTATCCATAGGTGGACCACTTGCTTTATCCACACTAGAATGGCGATCATGCGACTGTGGCAGGCAAATTGCTTCTATAAGTTCCCCTGCAACTGGCACTGAATCTGCTCACTAGAATTATGGAATGGCAGCAGATAGTGATGCTAACTCAGCACTGAAGTCGTAATCAGGCTGATGTAGGAGTCAGCAATGGTACAATACTTTATGTTCATGTATATCGCATATGTGTTGTGGCCACTAGAGGGTGCCACTGTGCCCAAATCCCCAGATATGACTACTACAGACACAGACACATTTTCCTTCACTCCTCCCAGTGAAGTGTTGCCTATACTTTCTCCTGGCTCAGACTCCCCAGGCCAACTGGAGGGCTCTCTTTTAAACCCAACTTCAGGTGCTCAATTTATTGCCCCCGGGAAGCACTTCTCAATCAGACAGGACCACAATGATCCTTATGCAGGCAATATTTGACAGTTCCCACTGGCAGCCCTAAAGAACCCAACAGGGCAGTACCACGGGACCACAACTCCAATTCTACCCTGTGGGCATTCAAACTGGGGTTTGTCAGATGGGATGCTGCTGCCCTGAATACAAGGTTACCCTCTGCCCATAGCAGACAGGCACCCACTGTTCTGTCATTCCAGACGCATAAGCCCATCCAGTGTGCACTTTAATGGCTGCTGGGATGTCAACCCCTGTTGCCCATTCATCCATAACCAAGTCCTAGCTTGGAAGGGCAGTATCAAAGCTATATCTCTTACCTTTCATTATCAAGGCAAAATGGCCAGACAAGGGAACAGGTTCCATCGCAGCTGGGACGCTGATCCATCCCTCACTGTATGCATATTTATATCACTAAAAGAAACAAATTAAAAGTAATAATGGTCTTTTTCTTTCTAAGTGTCAGCTAACAGGGGACTTAACTTAGTTTACTCCTGGCATATTTAAAGAGTTGGATGTTAATTTATTGTTTCCAACACTCATCTAATTGCCACATTGGTTGGATCAACAGCAACTGCCGAAAAAAAATATTCCTAATATCAATGGCCCACACTCAGAAATCTGTGTGAACAAGAATGGTTCTCTGCTCTCTGCTCTGATCTTTTGATTCTGCTAAGAAAGAAATCACTGTCAACAAAGATGGTCATTATAGTTGATTAAAACATGTCTCTCTATTATATAAAAAAAATCCTGGGATGAGATGAGACTTTTTCAGAGAGATAATTTCAAGCCCCGCGAGATGAGACTTTGTGCCAGGAGATTTAACCATGCTCACGATCCACTCACCTCTCATTTGTATGAATGCTAGACACAGCTCCTGTGGTCTCAGCTCTTATAAATTCTTATGTTTTCCTCACTTTAATACAAGACATACAATCTATTCATTTCTTTCAATGAAGTCCTTTTCTGAACAATAATTTTATACATTCTAGATGAAACATCAACGACTAAGTGAAGAAAGGGCAGCACTCTGAAAAGACGCCAAAAAGCGTTGCAGAGAAAAGAAATCAAAAAAGAACAATAATAATCTAAGTGCAAATCTGGAAAATAAGGAAAGTTATAATCAGCCCAGACCAAGTGGAATTGAAAACCTAACAGATTCAAGCGGGGCCGGAAATAAAAGACAAAGAGCAGAAGACAAAGTAGAACGTCGTAAAGAAGTCCAAAAATGTTAGCACGATACATATGCAGAGTAGGTTAGAGATTATGAAAGTATTAATATTCGAAAGTCTCAAAAAACTGATAGTAAAGATCGCATTAGTGCTAACAAGTGGAAATTATTAGTCTGTGAAATAACGGAACAGCGAAAAGAGATCGAATATATGGACGTAAGTGATATGACAAAAGTATGTAGATATAGGTGATATAACAGATGTATGTGGATATTGTTCAACTTTAAAGTCTAAGTCGGAGACTTGTAGATTGTCTAATTTATGTTGCCATCAGGGAAAAGTAGTGTTTCCACGAGAAATAAAAGATATGTTATTGTGTGAAACAGAAATCCACAAAAACTACAGGCAAAATATTCAAATCTGCAATAATCTGTTCGGTTTTGTATCATTCAATGCTCAAAACGTAGATTTACACGATTTAGGACCACACGCTATGAGAATCTGTGGTCCCACAACAATTAAAGCTACTACAAGTTTAATTTCAAAGAAACCACAATTCGGTCAGGTTTATATTTATGGTCACAGAGAAGCGATGCAATATAGAATCGAAAGAGCTAAACAATCAGACGTATTAGAAATTCTACAGTCAATAATGGATGCAAATCCGTATGTCCAAAAGTATTGCACTTTACACTAAATTTATCTGAAAAACACGGACAAAGAAGTTTTCTTGCATTTCTATATGAATTGAAAGATCACGCTTACATATATAATAAAACAGCATGTGACGAATTGTCAGCGATAATAGTTTCAAAAAACAGAGATATCAAAGACAGAGTTGATATTCATGTTTATCTAAAAGCACAGCACAATTTGTCACAAGTGGCAGATCCGGGAAATTACTAGCGCATAGGGCCCGCATGGGGGTTGGCAAGCAAAGCGAGCAGGAGGAAGAGCCCCCTAGTAATTCAAAAGGAAAGTTTGGCTGCACACCAAGGGATACATGCAAACTCCACCATATTTATAGAAAATATCCTCAGATGTCATTGGCAGAACGATCGTACTTACATGATCAACACTAAGCCATCACATAAAATAGAAAATATCATAACAAGTCAAAACAAACTTCAGAATCAGAATCTACACATAATAAAACCGCAAATAACAAAAAAATACATGCACAGATTTGCATAAATACTACATTTATTAGGGGAAAGGAACAGGGCCTTGAGCCATGGTAGCCACCCCTGTGTGTACATCCCTGATTAAAATTGCATAATAATGTGATATTGTATTTTTATTCATTTACTAAATCATTTGCAATGATTTAGAACAATGAAAAAATATAAAATCAGCATATTCATTAATTGGAAAGCACAGGACAGGCGCAAAAGTGCAAACCTAATGTGCTGCAGTTAAAGCAATTAGTCCCCTAAAGTCATAATTGGAATATCCCCTGGTAGAATTGCCCACTTAATTTGTACCGTATGTGGAGACACTAATGGGAACCCTCACTTAAGAAATAAAATGGCAGTCAAAAAGTCCAGTATGAAGAGCCGCCCTCTTTGGCTTCAACCAGCCGCTTATAGGTGAGCCACCAATCATCAGCCTGCTTCATTTCCTGTTAATGGGAGACAGTGACAGCCATAAAATAATCTTGTGGATAAGAATAGAAAAAATCTGAATAAAACATGTGTTTGATTCAAATAAAACAGAGCATGGCAAGCACCACTCATACAGCATGCAATTATAAGCCTGATCTCTTCATCTGTAATATAATTTATTAAAATAACGCCTCATCATAAATATCTCTGTACTTGGACAATTACTTGTATATTTGTTTCAAGGTAAAACATTTGTCCAAGAGGAATTTTCTATCACAAATCTGATTATTGATCAGCTTCTAAAGCAGGGTCTGCTTTTATAGTAGGTGCCCTAATTAAAAATATATAATAGCAAAGAAACATTTTCACAAGATTCTATTGAACCACGGAGGTAGTTACAAGAAACGGCTGTCAATGTCGCATGTTAAGGCGGCTTTTTGTTTCTGCAGTTATATTTTTGAATAAAAGCACAATTGTTGTGTTATTCTTGTGAAAATGTTTCTTTGCTATTTGGACTTCAGGCTTCATACATTATATAGTTTATGCCTACATATTGTCATCTACTACTAGAATATAAAAAAGTTTCTGTTTTAACAATGTGTTGACACAGATTACTGTAGAAACGGAACAGACATGAAA
Organism: Polypterus senegalus; assembly: GCF_016835505.1. Lineage (NCBI taxonomy): Eukaryota > Metazoa > Chordata > Cladistia > Polypteriformes > Polypteridae > Polypterus > Polypterus senegalus. The sequence continues at coordinate 155,378,606 of NC_053162.1, forward strand.
TGCGTGTGTTCCAAATAACGATCTATTATTTCCACTCTAAAACTCCACTTCACTCCCCGATACTCAATCAAGGCATGAGCTGGGAGAAGTTCGTGCACGTTCTAAATTGGTGGGGGGATGGAATAGCCGGCTGCTCCTAGCTTCTCTTTATCAGCACATTTAGAAGACAAAGGACGCTGGCGGAGAGGTGTGAAGGGATTTAAGAAGCAATTTAAGGTGGGACGGAATTACGAGTTTTTTCGTAGGCTCTGGTAATTCTAGTGTTAAGGGCTAGCTATACATAAATTTGATGCATCTTACAAATACACACAAAGACTTAACATAATAAACATGTGGGATAAGTTAGCAAGCAGTAGTAGTTCCATGTGCAGCTTTAATTTAGTAACTTGATGCTGTATTTCTATTTTGGAATAAATCACCTATTCTAACCAAAATATTTTTTATGTTTATTTTACCTTCTCAAGTAAGTTGTTCAAAAGGGATAACCTGGTTGGTTAATGACATCCTTCTGTTATCTTGGGTCACCCCTTTTTATCCTCAAATAGCAATCATTTATCATAATTAAATTATAAACAAAATATTTTAAAAGTAGGCATCTTCTTTGAGAATGGCTCAGTTGGTAAAAATGATTGATAAATAGATGTGGCCCTTACAGATAAATAAAGGATTAACTGATTTAGAAGAAAACAATTGAAATAAGTTACAAGTTGAACATTTTACCTACCATAGCTACTGATATGACCTTATTGTACATATCGTATATGCATGGCATCAATGTGCTGCCTAGTGGCTAGGGTACCGAAGGTTAAATCATAAGGTTGCTGGTTCAGTCCTCATTGCTGACTCACTGTCTGATCCTGGGCAATTTACTGTATCTCTGACCTGCCAGAATTCTGTTGTACAAACCTAGACAATTTTAATGTGTGGTTAAGTTTCCATAAATAAATAAATAAATACGAGTAGTAGCTTCCAAAGTGGGTTTTATTACATGCGTTCACATTTTATTCCAGTTACTTCAGTGCAATCAAATGTTGTTATTTGCTTACATTACACTTAGTGTACAATTGCAGGCGTGATCTGAATCTATCTGGTGTGGAATCCTCTTGAGTAATATGCACAACATGAAAAGATAACTAATGGAAGTTCTAGATGTGATTATATCTCTGAGGTAGACAAAGTGCAATTTGTCAAATTCCTCCTCTCATTTCATGACAAGCACCTCTTAGCATTCTCTCTCTCTCGCTCTTTCTCTCTTTCCCTCTCCCTCTCTTGTGCATATGTAAAATTTAATAAATAATATATATATATATATTTATATATAAAGCTAAAAATATCCATGTGCAATATTGTATACGACACACTTTTGTATGTTTACATTGTATGAATTAGCCAACATAAAGAGTTGGTTATACATAAGGTTGATTAAGTTCACAAATTCATACACACCAAGACTTTATTGCAGTCTGTTGTCTCATTCTCTATACAAACTAAAATAGATAGATAGATAGATAGATAGATAGATAGATAGATAGATAGATAGATAGATAGATAGATAGATAGACAAAAAATCGCACAAAAATGTTGATCACACCTGTTTCCATGCTCACATTGCGATGTATATATACTAAATTGGTGGCACCCAGCATCAAAGCGGTGCTACTGTTCCTGTGTGGTTTCCCTTTCTTTTTTAGATCCACATCCCTGACACTGCTTTATAAAATACACTGAGATTAACCCCATATTGTTTGTTAGTTTAAGACATCTGACTGTAATCAACCTGTAACTATATAATGGTGCATAGACTGGCCAAACTATTCCAAATATCATTGCTGCTTTAGAGTTGTTACTCTCAGTGCACCACTCAGAGTATTTAACACACTGTATCTGAGTGTGGAATCACAGCTCTACAGCAGCTGACTGGTGTAATGGGATACAGCATCGAGCACACACTGACTCAGCCATGAGCACAGTCTATTTGAACTTCCTCCAGACAGTACGGCAAATGCTTCAGTGCCTTTCCTGTAGAGGGACCTCGCAGTTCAGAAACAGTTTCATCCCAAGCGCTCTAAATGCACTCAATTAGTCCATCAAGTGTTCCTGGTAAAACTGTTTGTATTCATAAGTATATTACCTCACTGTTAATTTGCACTACAGTTATAATATTACACAAGCACATATTTACAGATGATGACGACTGGCTTCTAAGATGATTTCTAAGTACTATCTTTTTGGAGCTCTTTTTCATTTTTCATTTTAAGGTGAAATGCAGTATGTATATTACATTATACAGATAAATTTGTAACTTCATTTAAATAGTGTATATTGTTAATAATTAAACATGCGAGGACACAGTGACACAGCGGTAGCAGTGAGCTGGCACTCAGTTCAGGGATTGTTCCTGCATCGAGCTGCATACTTGCTGGGTTTGGCGTGACCCTTTATGGATAGATGGAAGGAATAATTAAACATGTACTACGAAGACGTTTTGAAGAATCAGCGTTCTAAGCTTGCAGATGGCTTGACATGTATTACAGAGCTGATTGTGTGTCGATTGGTTACATGGAGAAAGAAAAGGAAGGACAGGAATTTGGGGTTAGTACGTTTGAGAGAGACAGTACTGCTGCAATAAAATATTTCATCGAAAGCATCTTGCAGGAGGCAGGATCAATCTCTGGAAGGGATACCAGCTCGTTGCTACTACTGCACCATCATGTCCCCATGTTTAATATATGGTTTAATTGCTTTCTTTATGAAAATTATATCAATTATACATCTTAGTATTTAAATTGTTCAGAGAGCTGTAATATCATGAATGTAATGTATTCTGTGACCTGTCGGCGGAATAGAAAGCCTGTTTAAGAAGAACGTAGTGATTCACATGCATAGACTACATAGAAGAGCACATAGAATACAAAGCATTTAACGTGCTACTTTAGTTACGATGGGATTTGAGAAACTAGTAAATTAAATGATTTAAAGATTAAGTTTATGATGTTGTATTTTAATGACAAAATATACTATGTGATTAAAGTGGAAATTTTGAGATTAAAGTTGCCATTTGGACATGTTTTTCCACTGTATCCCTATGTTGTTTTTCATTTCTCTGTACCCTAATACGCTTCCATATGACACTCGGACGGAGGGCTTTGACTCGTCTTTTCACAGCGACTTTGATATCTGATTTGTTCTTATATATTTTGGGCACTGTGCGACTTTATGAACATGAACTTTCAAGTTTCTCCACCACTGTGTCACTTGATCAGCTTCCTTTTGATGTTTACATCACTGCTTAAATCAACAAATAGTATGTTTCTCCTTGCCTCTACTTGGTATTCGCTCAAACTCTTCTTTTTTCCCCGTGCTTTTGCCATTGTCTTTTCACAGAACGCAAAACATATGGGCTATTTATATTGATTTGCATATTCAAAGAGGCGTAATTCTGGGAGGAGTTGCTGTGGGGTGGCAGGGGCGTGCACCAGTGTTAGTTTTCCCATTGACCGGGGAAGAATGTGGAAGTTGGCGTAAGCACAGATTTATGCATCTGGATTTTTTTTGTGCATACACACATTTCCACTTTTCTCCGTATGCCATGTTTTAATGTGAATTCCATGCACGGCATTATGCATGAGGCTCCTGATCTCTGTTGTCCTGATGTAACACTTTTTGCTTCCCCTGGGCTGTGTCATGCCTTCTCATAAGTTAGTGCCTGGTCTGCTTTAATCTCACCACAGTTAAAAAGAGCAAGCCATCCCTTTGCCAGAATGTTTGCATAACTATGAGTTCCTTATATTGTTGCCCTTATCTTATACTACCATTGTCTGCCTGTCATACCTGGCCCAACTGAGTGACTTTTGGTCTCTATGTCATTGTACCAAGCAATGGACTGGCACCTTATCCAAGACTGACATCTTTTTTTTACACCCAACACTGTTGGCAGAGATCTAGATCCTTTATACAGCAGAAAGTGAAGTCAAAAAATAGATGGCTGGATGAATGAATGAGCATCTGTGTATAAAGACAAAATATGCATGGTTGAAAATGAGCTGCTCTGACCTATAACGTCAAACATATTATTGCCAGTGTGTCTGCTCTAGTGTGCCCCCAATTTTCAGTCATTTTCAAATGCATTGCCACCTGCAAAGATTCATACTAATCATTGCAGCATTAAACAGGAAAATTGATTCAATTCAATGTAATCTTACCTAATGCACTACAAAGTATGCAGACCCAGGGAACTGAAAAGAATGCTTAACTTAAAGCAACACTGAGAACATTTATTAGTGCATTATCAAAAGGCATAAATGTTATAAGCAATAACTTATGTAAAAAGGCTATAATGCTTAAGACTAGGTGGTAATGGAAAATGTGGTATGATAAAAATATGACAATATGGCTTAAACTTGCATGCAGTAAGAGAGGTGTTTGCCATTCTCTGTTTTTTTTAATCAAACATGCATTTTATATTTTACCATTTTTTCTGATTAATGCATAAAATATCACACTACAATTTCATTATTATGAAGACCCAATTATTAGATCAGACTGATAAACGTTTTTCATCTAATGTCAATATCTTGTATGGATTTAGCTTATAGCATACTGTAGTGTATAAGACAGTGGGTGTCACTCCACAAGGTAACTGGTTCACATCACCCCAACTGGACTCAACTCCTGGTGTAATCCTCAGTAAATCACTTAAATTGCTTTTAACTCTGATTGTAAAAATGCACACAAAATATATTATGTTTTGTATGTCACCTTGCATAAAAGGTACAATAAAAAAAAAATGAGATTCCACCTGAAAGAATGCATATCGCCTTATGAAAAACAGGGATGTCCTTTTAAGTCAGCCTGGTTAAGTCCAGTCCCTGCAAATTTAATACACTTAGGCTCTGTCAGACTCAATTTAAAGGTGGACAACAGAGATGCCCTGGTGTCAAACTGCATTACTCAGTTTGTCATTGTAGCCTTAGTTACCAATAATGTCTGACTCTACTTTACTAAAATGAACATTTATTTGTTTTTCAGAGATTCATAAATCATACTTATTATACAAAAAGTGCTTCACATGTAACTGAAGTAAACAAAAAGGTGATGCATTTAAATTAAATGTTGAACCTAGGAAAATAACCAGAATGAGTCCTTAAGTAAGTTATTTAACATAATTAACCATGTGCATTAGAAGAAAAGAAAGTTTAAATTTAACAAGTTGGTCAAGCTAGAGGATACCACTTAGTCAATTAAACTAATATTTGTAGCTCAATAATAATAGTAATAATAAGGGTAAGTGTATTCATAAAGTTTGTTACCGGTTTGGTCTACTGTCGCACCTTAAGATTAACACACATATATATAGATATACACATACACACAGAACCTCAACAGTGCCCTATGAATGACACATACACACATCTGCTTAATCTCTAGCACTTTTAACTACACAATTGCCCTATGAATAATACATTTTGTCACTCTCTTAGCACTTTAGGAGACTTACTTATTGCATGAACAACATACGATGTTTAAAATACTGTATATTAGACCTTATATTACTCCAGTCACAATTTATACATTTAAACAAAAACTCAACATCCCTGACTATAGGCTATTTATCAACCAAGAATGCCTTGCTGTAAGTACTGTTCCCCACTATTGGGTGAAGCTCACACCCTCAGCCCTTAATACACCTTGCAGCCCGGAGTATATGGCAAACTTCCAGCTGCTCCAGGTGCTCTTAAAAATATCTACTTTATTACTTCAATCACTCTAGGCATGAAGACAAGGCATAGAAATTTAAAAGCAGTATGGTACTTATTACATGAATAATAATACCAAATAGAACAATAGTAGTAAATAGTTGATAGTAAAGTCTGGATATATATAGTCTTTAGAAAAAGCTTACGAAAAATGAAGATGTCAAGGATGAATGTCGCAGGCGGCTTGTGATCTAGCACTCAAAGTTGTTAATGAGATGCTTAGCTGATGATCACATGGAAATGGCCGCACGTTGCTGGCACCCTCTTCTGACATCGCTTTGTCCTCTTCTGTCGTGCTTCAGACAAGGTATATTTATTATAAAATTCTACAGGGTGGTTTTGCATCATGTGATTGTTAGATATTCCGATTGGCTGGCTCACAATATGATGGATGAATTTGCTCAAACTCTTTAATCTATTTGAGTACATCCGTTTTCCCAAGTAATAAAGTTTTTTACCAATCTCCTGTCTCAAGCTGTAAACTGGTTTAGTCCTGGTGCCCTTCCCTTCACAGGTGATAAAATCGTCAATACAGTTTGAGGTGTCTCCTGAATTCCTGCTCAGTTCAAAAAGATGGTACTGTGATTGATTTTGGTACAATTCAAGAAAACAGATTGCCTTTGATGTTTACTGCCTATGCAAGTGTCCTGTATTTAACTTCATCTATTGTTTTGTCTTCAGCAAAATATAATGAAAATATACAAAACAATGTACAGATTTTACACACCATAACAGTCTCACAATGCATTATTCTGTCTGAACATAATGTTTCTTGATTTATATTTAGTGCTTTTCATAATACCTTCTAACACTGGTGTAAGTAGAAGAATACTGGTGTAAGTGTATTTAAGATGGATACCAGGAAGTACTTGTTCACACCCAGATTTTGGAAATATAAAACAAATGAATGAGTAGTGATAAAAAAAATGATTTGTGCAAAACTGAATTTGAAACAAAACTCAGTGTTTCGCTTAGTGAAAAAAAAATTGTGTTTTGCTTCCTGTGAAATTAACAATAGAACAGAAATGTTTAGTTCATGTCTGGATGCATTTTCATGCATTATTTCTGCGTGTGTCTTAGTATTTAAAATAAGACCTCTGATGAGAAAAAATACATACCCCGAAGTGTGCATATAACAAACTAGCATATTTGGTAGCAGCGACTTTCCTTATTGTGAGTTTCCTCTGTAGAGAAAGCACTATAATGTGCACAAAGGTGTGTTTTAGTTTGTCTTTGTGTGGAAAATGTGCAGCATTTCACACATTAATAAAAAATGTACTGCACTGCTCTGCGGTGGTGTGAATAAAATATACACCATATATACTTGTGGATTAGTTCTCCCGCAGATAAGTTGGGGCTTGAATTTTCAGTATAATTTCTGGTATTTTATAATGTCAGTCATATAAGTTGAATGCGGAAAACTCACGCTATTGGTATAAGGGATTCTGATATAATAACGCCCACCTGAGAGAGTAACCACGGAGCACACTGCCTTTTTTCTATGTGGGTGCGGCAATGTGCTGTATCAGCATGCTCCTAACATCTAAATTCATTTGTGCCTTCGTGACCACACGGTAATACCCGAACTATTCTGAAGCAACTTTTGTACTGATTTGTGTTTTTTTGTATCTTACACCCTCATACAACTTTATCGTAAGAGCATCCCTTAACTACGATGGAGCATTCGATCAGAAGAAAATATGAAGCTGGTTTTAAATTAAACACATTACAGACATTAGCGCGTCTTTATGTGAAAACTGCAGTGTCAGCTTAGAGTAGGATCGTGAACACGACTGAGAGAATGAAACTGAATAATAAAAAAAACAAAGCTAACCGTTACAAGTATCATACATTTTCAGTTACAGACTGAATTCAAATGTATGTTTTTATTCTAAAATAGTAAGAGTAAAAGCAGCTCACTTCTCAAAATGGACACTTCAGGGATCGAACCCATGAAGTTTTGATTAGCAGTCAACAGTTGATACCGTTGCGCCACCAAAGCAGTTGTAGTCAATGTCACACCCTAACACGTGTTGTTTTTCTGCAGTTATATTTTTGAATAAAAGCGCACTTGTTCTCTTATATTTGTACTTTTTGTGAAACTGTTTCTTTGAAATTTGGACTTCAGGCTTCACACATTATAAACTTCATGTCTACATTTTGTCAATTATTACTAAAACATGAAAAACGTTTCTTTTTTAACGATGTTTTTACATAGATCGTTGTAGACACAGAACATAGATGAAATGCATGTGTTCCAAATAATGATATAGTATTTATAAAAGGTGTGATTTTGCTTGACTTCTCACTCTATACAACTCCAAGCAACTTACACGCAGGTAAACAGACTTGAGCTGAGAAAACTGTGCGCTGGTGGAGGATGTGATACCAGACTGCTTAATGCTTATCAACACATTTAAAGGACAAAAGACGCTGACGTATAGGTGAGAAGCGATTTAAGGTGGGACGGATCTACGAGTTTTTTACTAGGCTCTGTTAATTCTAGTGTTAAAACTGTATACATTAGATTAATCAGAGACTCTGAATGCTATGGGTAGAAGTGTGCCTAGTTTCAATTCTAGATAGATTAGTCATTTTCTACAAGTTTTCTGGTTCCATTTACTTTTACATGTATTTGTTTGTCAGACGCTTTTATCCAAAAAGACTTACAAAAGAGCTTAACATAATCGAGTAACCTTAGGCTAGGCCTTGTTTGTTCAGCAAGTGTAGGACAGGTAAAAAAGTTTATTGCCACAAGTGAAAAGATGTAATAACATACATTTACAATCATAGATTAATAAAGAAATTAAACTTAATATAACAACAAATCAACCAACAATATAAAAGATCACAAAGCAAAGTTTGTTTTTTTTTGTAAATGTTCTGGTTCCCCCCAGTGTCCCAGTAAAGTGCACTCTTATAGATGACTCTAAAGTGACCTGATGTGACTTTGCTCTGGGTTGGCAGTTTGCATGTATATATTTCTCCATTTAATTACTCCAGTTTACTTCTTGCGTAGGAGATGCTCAAACTTTTCAGCTCACAGATTTCAGATTAATGGCCAAAGCCTGAAATTATTGTCATGTTTAACAGAAGTGCAGTGTATTCTTTTAAAGCTGAAAGGCAAAGCAGGACATTAGAATGTTGTGTACAGCCAGTGTGTTTGCAGCTTTGAGTAATGTTTGATTCCCATGGCAAATGACCTTTTCAGTGTTTTGAGAAAGTGCCTTCTCTTCTTGTAGAAGAAAACTAGGTGTTCACTCTAGTTGAGAAGGGGGAAGAGAATGACTGCCTATTAGACTGTTTCAAAAATTGTTCTCTTACTTTAGTGGCCACTTTATTGCAAAAATGGACCGCTTCATTCTGTTGCTTGAGTAAGAAGCTCAGCACAGTTGCAAATATGGACACTTGCATCTGCTTAGCTGTTGTATACTTTCCAAGGATATCTCTCTCTCTCTCTGACAAGAAATCTTTCTTTTCAATATTTGATTAAGATTATATCATCTGTAACTAAGGAACTGGACCATATGGGAAATGTCATGAATGAAGACTGCATGAACCCACCATGGTTTGTATACGTTTGTTTTGTATTTCTTATATTTGCTGCTGCTCTTAGTTATTATGCAAATAATCATGTTGTTTTAAGCAAAGCTTGAAGCCAGTCTCTGTCTGACTGATTACTATTTTTGCTGATTGCTATGTTTAATCATTCTTTGTCTAGCTGCCGCCCCTTAAAGGTACAAATGACTTGGTAAAGTCTTCTGTTGGAGGTAAATTTGACAACAGAACAATGAGTAGTTCAGATTATTTTAATAGGAATCTGATTATTTTAGTGTCTAAAAGCCATTTTCCTTTTTCAGACACAACAAGCTGGACTTGCATTATTCAAATGTTAAAGCTTTCAAATGAACATCTGGACAGGGCTGACCATCTTACTGCCACCTATAGCCCTGTTATTGATTGCATCAATTTTCCACTATTCAAGCCAGACGTTCTTATGTGAGTTTAGGGGGTTGTTGTTTGTAGTATTATTTATATAGTATTTATATTTCTCTGTCTCTCTCTCTCAATCTCTCAAGTTTCTATAAAATTCTAATCTATCTGTCTGTCTGTCTATCTATCTACATTACAAACATCTTGTACACTGCAAACATTGAGACTAGTAAGAGGTGACAGATAAAAGTAAAAAAAGAACCTATAAAGTTAGTTGGTACCTTTCATGTTACAGTCATGCCATAGATAATCTGATAGCATGATAAAATACTCTCACATTCTAAAAGATGCACATTAGTTTGTCTAGCAACTCTAAAATAACTCCATGTGCCCACTCGTGTTCCTACCTTGCCCCCATGATACGGGGGTGATCACTTTTTTCTCTCCCTGTAGTATACAGATAAAGCAGTTTCATAAAATGGATGAATGGATGGACCCAACTTCCCAATTCAGCTCCTACCTTTTTGCACCTTATAGGCAGACTTTACATTTAATGCTCAGCAATTTTTTTAACCATCCTGTCCTGCCCTATGGATGAGACTTGAAAGCAATATCTCAATGGAAATAATTCAACAGCCATTACTGTCTTCATTGGATTTTCTTGTAAATTACAATAAAGTGCTTAGAGAGCTGGGTAGCATATAAGAATGTAAACAATACTTTTATTAATGTACTCTAATAGGAGTCTCACAGTCTGAGACGAGTCTGTGTTAAATGAATCACCATGCCTGCCGTTGGAATTACTGTAACCTGGGGATCGTCAGACATACATTAGATGCTATTCAGCTTTTTCTCCTCTAACACCCACACTTTACATTTCTTTCAGAAACAGTCAATTATGCAAGGCTGGAGGAGATTGCAAGCCTCACAGAGGATGAATGTTGTCTGCTGGAATGAAATGCTAAACGCAACAGACTGGATTGTAAATTAATGTTAAATGCAGGCTCACCAGCAGTATAGACTTCTTGAAGGTCTCGATGTGCCTTGATGGCATGAGATCACGCTCATGGCAAAGCCTTAGCTCAAGGTGATGGCTGAGGTCATGGGCACACAAGAAATGTAAAAACTGAAGCACTGACTGAATTACAGCCAGAGAGGAAGAAAGACAGAGAACACCTTTTTCATTTATTGCTGTGAAAATTTAACAGTAGGAGACAGATGGGCAGCTAATAAAATTGTGTCACTTCTACCAAATGCAAAAGAAGTGCAAAATCTTGTAACACAGTGACAGCATGAAAAGTGTCTGAAAGGAGGTTCACATAGAAAATGATATAGGAAGACAGGCACGGTATTTTCTATATGGTATTGTTTAGTAAGATGTTTAGGGAACATCCGGAGAGGAGGCGAAAGAAAGAAAGGTAGAGGTTGGAGGGGAGCTGGATCTTTCAGCCTAAGCAAGCAGACAGAAACAGGAGACTTGATAGAAGTGTTTACAGTAATGGCAGGAATAAATAAAGTTAATGTCAGCTCTTACTTTAAAATTATTTATACAATGAAATCACCAGGGGCAGAACTGAAAGATGCTTAAGAGTCAATTTAACACAAATAATAGAAAACGCTTTCTCATACAATGAGATTTAAATCGATGGCACAGTTTACAAAAAGCATGTCTGGAGCTCTAAATCTTGACCTGATAATGATTTGGGAAAAAAAAAAACTAGGTAAAGAGACAATGGTAAGCAGTATTGGGCTGAATGGCCTGGAAAAAATTGGTCCTGTCTATCCATCCATTCTCTTCATGAGTTTGGAGAGTGGCAGAAAAGTACCCTGGAAACATTTCTTGCACAGCTTTTTCTTCACCCTATATAAAGCTAATTTTAATAAAACTCTGTTTGATGCTAACTACAGAAATTCTCGAATGATTCTGCCATTGCGGGCCGGATCAACAGTAGAGATGAAAGGTGTATAGGAATTTGGGCAGAGAAACCCCCTGTAGCTGATCATTGCAAAGAGAAAAAGTGCTGGAGGAAGACCTCTGCCAATTCAAAACTGGAAAAGAGGTGAGGCAGACCATCTATACCTAAAGGTCCACACAAACAGTGGTCCGGGATTAGTGAGCAAGATTGACCTGATTTATAAAAACCCTATTCTTTATAAAGAGACTAGCAACAAGATGCTAGAGATCTTTTATTAGTTTGACAGAGGTTGGTGTTCTGTTCTAAGTTATGATCTAATGAGGGATGCCAAACACATGAAAAAATTGACCAGGCCAGAACGTTACAATGCTGATCCTAGTATTACCTGGAGGCATTGGTGGAAGAGAGGATGATTTTGGTCAAATTAGAGCTCATTATGTCCAATTTTGGCAATTCCATCTATGATGTATTGAACACCTTTATTACACCTTCATTATATTGCAGTCTGCTAGGAAGCACTACTTGGTTTCTGTTGACAGCATTAGACTTTATACTGTCTCCTTCTAGTGTGCCTATCTTTACCTTAGTAAGTTATATCAAATAATTTGGCATAGGGACATTTTTTTCAGGAAAGCAATACATTAAATGGTGTCAGTAGTAATATGTTAAATGTTGTTTGGACATGTAAGTAAGAATTTCACTGTACTTTTGTATGTAATATTCTGGGTATTGATTTTCTGTTCTCTGTTTAATATATAGTGTCTTTTACATTTAGCTATGAATTAAATAGTGCCTTATTGTGCCTTAGTGCCTATGGTGGCTCTGAGGCTAGGGATCTGCACTGGCAAGGTTGCCAGTTCAAATCCCATAAATGACAAAAGGGACTCTGCTTTGTTGGGCCCTTAACCTGCAATTACTGAGCGCTTTGAGTAGTGAGAAAAGCACTATATAAATGTAAAGTATTATTATCTATCTACAGTATCTAAAAGATTTTTAATGGGTCACAATGTTGTTTTAGGTTACACTTGCAAAGTGTGTTTTCGTGGGTGGTTAAAGCAAACAACAATACTCCAACTTCTGAAAACAAACCTGATGATTCTCCAAGGGGGATTGATTCACTCTGTCAAGCATAATGGGTCTCGAAGACACTAAAAACGGCAAGATTGGATCACAAGAAAAAAAAGTTTAGGAAACCTTGATCTATCTGGACCTGAGTAAGATATACTTCTAGTGATACTTCTAGTGTTCATATGGTAGAGTTGAGTGGTTACTCTGAGGTTAAGGATCTGAGCTGGTATATGGAATCTTGCTGATTCAAATCTTGTTACTGCCAGAAGGGATTGTACTATGTTGGGCCCTTGAACAAAGTCCTTAACCTAAAAATTGCTCCAGGGGTACTGTACAATGGCTGACCCTGTGCTCTGACCTCCAAAGGTCATGTGAAATGTCAAGTTCTCCTTGGGGATTAATAAAGTGTATTGAATCAAAAAATCAAATATATGCAACCTAACCACAGCTCCTATTGCAGTTGCTTGACAAATGCAATTACTCTGCAGTCTCCTAAGCTATCAGATTCTTAGTGAAGAAAGAGATGGAAATTTGGAATAGCAAGAATTCAGTTAGTAAAACAATCATCAATGTAAGTAATCCTAAATACAGTAATCATAGTCCAAGAAAACAGAGTAAGCAGTCCTAAGACTAAAGCCATCAGAAGCCTCTTTTAGCTTCTTCTAACACTAATAGTGAAGTTGTAGCATAAGTAGAGTTTATAGCTTAGGCATGATTCTCCTAGTAGATGAGGTCTTTTTGTGGAGGCAATAGTGCAATGTTGCCATCCTGTAACCATTACATGGTGAAGATCCAGTGTGGGGAACAAGCATAAGTCTACAAAAACACCAGAATTTATCTATTCTAATTAAAACACTGAGCAACAATGATTTTGCTTTCTTTTAGGTGTAGCTTATAGATTCTGGCCTGCCTATAGATTATCACCTTTTTCCTGTCATGTATTGTTTTATAGCAACTGGCTATTTTTGTAATATTCTCTCTTTTTATTATACAGTACAACTACAATTGGAACATCCATAGTGACCTGAAATTACTGGCTCTACTACTAGGAATTCCTCTCAGATATTCCAAGTGCTATGATTAGGACATCCATGTTAAAGAGTTTCGTTACGTTAAAAACTGATCACTCTGTAAGCATTTGATTTCCAGGAGAGAAAAGTGTGGTACATAAACCACTTGAAGACTCAACAAAGATATCATATAAAACTTGGAATGATGAAAAGAAGATCAATGATTTTGATATTTGAGACAGATATATGAATTATTGATGTTGACAATGAAGAAAGGCATTTTTGTTTGTCCACAGATCAGACACATCAAAAATGACAAGCATTTCGAAGTACTGTGAGTGAGGCATGAGGATATAATATGGAAGGTATTCAAGGATGCAGCTGAGAATTTTCTTTTAAACTGTGTGGTCCCCAGGAGGACGAGAGGAGGGCTTGTGCCTCCTCCACACCGCAAGGGGGCGTCCGTCCTGGTCCTGGTGGGAGCCACGGGTCGAGGGCATGGAAGCCCTACCCTGTAGGGGCCCGTGGTCACCGCCAGGCGGCGCCCCGATGCCGGTTTATCCCGTGTGGTCGCCGGCCGGGACACCTTGGAGGACCAGAGGAGGGCGAGTGCCTCCTCCAGACCGAGTGGGGGCGTCCGTCCTGGTTAGGCAGGGGGCCTCGGGTACAGGGCATGGAAGCCCAGCCCTGTAGGGACCCGTGGCCACCGCCAGGCGGCGCCCCAGGGCCTAATTATCCCGGGAGCCCGGCACTTCCGCCACACCAGGAAGTGCCGGGGGGAAGACTTTATGTGGCGCCCGGAGAGCATGGCCAAGGAGCGGATACTGGGAACACCTGGGGCTCATCCGGGAGCATTATATAAGGGGCCGCCTCCCTCCAGTCATTGGTGGATGTCGGGAGGAAGCGGACAGAGCTGGGGAGAGGAGGACGGGAGGCGGCCAGGAAGGCAAAAGGACTGTGTGGCCTGGACTTGGGGAGATCGGTGCAAGAAGGCACTGGGGGTGCACGTGAGAGAACATTGTACATATTGTATATAATAAATGGTGTGTGGTGACAAAATGATGTCCGTCTGTCTGTGCCGGGGCCAGCGTTCACAACTGATAAGCACCAAATTATGCCCAGCTAGTTGACAATATGCTTTAGGATACAAAACCATGAAGTGCAATATATCGTTAAAGATTCATTTTCTGCATTCACATTTGGATGCTTAGTTCAGTCATTCATGAACATGGTGAAAAGTTTCACCAGAACATTGCAACAATGTAAAGGGATAAGCGGAATCCATTCATCTTGGCCAACTGTAGTTGTACATTGAAATGAGAAGCATCATATGTGAAGTACAAATGAAAAGTAACAGCAAAATCTTTTTTGCTCAATTGAATGAATGCAATGTCTCAGCATCATTAAATGACTAAACACTCTAAATTCAATTATTCAATTAAAGCTAATTTCATGTTTTTCAAAATTTTTATGTGATACCATCATTCTGAAATTACATTTATATTCAGTTTGAGGCATTTTTCAGGAAGCAACAACTTTGAAAGATGTTGTTATTTAGTGAAATTCAAACCCACATCCTGACTGAGATATGACTTTTAGTGCTTGCAAAGTATACAGAAGCATTTGGGAGCATGGTGGCACAGCATTTAGCACTTTCACCTAAGACAAAAATTCCAATTAAATTCAATACATTCCTATATTTTTACAGAATAATTATGAATTGTGTGTTCAGAGTGCGTTAACACTTTTTAAATCTATTATTGTATCAGAGACACCCGTGACGATCCCAAAAGCAACGAAAGGCAATATCACCTGAAGTGTTTGTAATGTTCACGGTTGTAGTAAATACTATGCTATTCTGGCTCATTTTACTGCATATGCACACAAGAGCCACATGTGCCGTAAATTTTAGATTTGCTCGTATTAGCTTCCTATTATTTGCTGTGCATAACAAATTAAAAATTTCACTTTTCATTTGCTGAAATTTGGTTTGATGCATTAAATCTAAGAAAGCCCCACAATCCTGCTCTGGATTAAGCACGTTTAGAAAATGGATAGATAGAAATTTAGAAAATCTTTTCAATGTTTTTAACCGAATTAATAACTATAAAGTCTGGCAAGTACAACTTGTAATAAACAAGTTATGAAAGAAGATCACTTTTTATGAAGGTCGGCAATATAAGTCTGAGAGCTTGATTTGTATTCTGTGCATGAGAGCCACCGTGCATGTGTGTGGGTGTGTGCGTCTGTGTGCTTGATATAATGTACTCTGTATAGAGAAATCTTTCTGCAAAGAACAGATTCTGCTTAGGGGAGGCTGGATTCTTCCTGCTTTATCAGTCCAAAGGAACTCTGCAGGTGATGCTCTATTGCTGAGTGGCATTCAAAAACAAATGCTACCGTGACAGCTGAGGACTGAATGCCGGGTACAAGGACAATACATAAAAAATCAACACAACAGCTACGTAGAATGAAAATTAAGGAAACTGTCAATATTAAAGTAGGAAAGATACATTTCATTTTGCATTGATTTTTAATGGCAGTGCATATTTGCAAACAACAGAATTAGCTTATATCTTTTTCCTTGATAATGCAAGATCATAAATAGCTAAAATAAGACATGATTAGTAATAAGCACCATTTAAAAAAGGGACAACTGGCAGCTATTAAGCCTCCAGTTTATTCATAATCAAATACTGTATTCCATAAAATTCAAAACATGAAAAAGGCAGACTTTCAAATGTTTTATTCAAAAGCCCAACAACAGGAAGATTACATTTGAAGACCATGTAAGAAAGGCAACAGGTTAATTGCACATTTAACAGTATCTCCTAATTTAGAGAAATGCAGCAACTACTTGGCACTGAGCATTTATATTTCAGTACAGGAAGGAAGGATTGCAATCTTCAGCCTGTCCCTGTTACCTTTGTGATAATCACACTAACATTACATAGAGATAGACAGATAGATTTACAAATATTATATAAGTTACTGTATAACATCAATATAGATAGATAGATATACAAATATTATATAAGTTACTGTATAACATCAATAGATGGATAGATAGATAGATTAGATTTACATATTTTCTTAGAAATTACAATAACGCAAAATGTTGCTGCAGTGTCTCACTCCTTTTTTTATTTTATTTTTTTTTTGGTCAGTTACTTTTCCCTGCAACATTGCCTTCATTTTCTTCTAATTGTTTGACTTCTTTCAAACTCTGTCACACTGTGTTCATTGCCATTTGGCCTCTAACTACATGACTTTCCTCAGGTATCTTAATCATTAGTAGTGCAGTTACCTGAGGGCTATTTAAGGACACCTATTGCCAGAGCCTATTTGCTGTAGAATTAGTTGCTTTCTTTTTGTTGTCATATTAACATGTTGTTATATGTGTATTTTATATATTTTTTTCACATTATGGGTCTGTTTCTGTAGATTATTTTTTATTTTACCTTGTTTTGATAAAATTTTCATTTGTTTCCACCTTGTTTTCTTTGTTTATGCAACACCATTTGGAATCATCACACGACCACCATCTTCACATTAATATATTAATGTGACTATGCCACTGGTGGATAAAAATATTGACAAAGTTCATCAGTGTTTTAGTAGCCACTAGTGCTAGATTTGTCTTCTTTGGTTTTGACCTCATTTTGTTCTGTTCTTTTGATTAACATCTTGACCCTTTTGTTTTAGTTTCTGATCTCCTGGTTTCAACCACTTGCTTCAGCTGACTGCATTTTTTTTTTCTCTCCAAGTCCTGGAGCCTCATGCATAAACGGTACATACACAGGAAAATGTTGCGTACGCTCATTTCCATGCTCACTTGTAAAGCTATGCACATTTTCATGGCAGCCTCAGACCATGCGCACACACGTTTTTGCTCAGTTTTGAAACTGGAGGCACCCAGCGTCAACCCAGTGCTATTTTTTTCTGTGTAGTCTCTTTTTCTTTTTTAGATTCGACCAACATTAATTGCATATCGTTTACAAATTTAGTTCAGTTGATTGTAATCAATCTGTAACAATATAATGGTGAATGGAATGGCTGAACTATTACAACTACCATTGCTGCTTTAGCTGAAGCTAAAAGACATCACAAATGGAAGAATTAGAAGAGAGCGCATTTTTACAGATCATGCTGACTTCTTGTCCCATGATATGACTGGCTTCTAAGTTGATTTACATTTCTAAGAGCTATCCTCTTGGAACTGTGTGCTGTAAGTATATTAGAATGTATATTTGATATCATTTTATGATAAAATGCATTAAAGTATGTACATTACATTTTACAGATAAATTGTTAACTTGGTTTAAATAACATATGCTATTAATAATTAAACTTGTCGGGGCACAGTGGCAAGGCAGAAGTGCTGCTGCCTTGCAGTAAGGTGATCACATCCTGGGTGTTCCCTGCATTGGGTTTGTATGTTTTCCTGGTGGGTTTCCTCCACGTTCTTCGGTTTCCTTCCAAAGACATGCAGGTTAGAAGATTTGGTGACACTAAATTGTGTTCTTATCACCCTGCAATGAGCTGGTGCCCCATCTTGGGATTGTTCCTTCCTTGTGCTCCATGCTTGCTGGGACTGGCATGAACCTAGGTGGAATAATTAAACATGTATAACGAAGATTTTTCAATATTCCTTAGAGGTTTTGATGATTCAGCATTCTAAGCTTACAACTAATTTTGCATTTATCACAGATGTTTATTGTGTGGCAATTGGTAACGTGGAGAAAAAAAACAGAAGTACAGGAATTGGAAGTTGGTACATTTCACAGACACAGTAGTGATGCAATAAATTATTCCATAAGGTTTCGTGCATGTCCCAGAAAGCATCGAGCACAAGGCAGGAATTATCCTTGGACAGCTCATCACTACTGCTGCACCACCATGCCTTAATATATGCTTTAATGCATTTCATCCTGGAAATGATACCAAGTATATATCTTAGTATTCTAAAATGTTCAGAGAGCTGTAATATCATGAATGCAATGCATTTTGTGTGGCAATCACTGCCTGCACGCTCCTGCCGGTGTAATAGAAAGCCCATTTAAAAAGCACGTAGTGATTAACGACTGGGTCAGGGAACACTTAGAATATGAAACATTTAACGTGCTACTTTAGTTACGTTGTCATTTGAGTTGTATGTTAACCATTGTGGCAGTAGGGGGCAGTAGTGCACCCTTGAACCCTCAGGTATGACTCCAAACACCAGGTAAAAGTCCACAACCTTTTATTTATTTTCCACAGTGCACCAAGCACCTTCCACACTCTTCACAAATCTCTTTATCTAATAATAAACACACAATAACCTCTCCTCCTCGCCCAGACACTTTGCTCCTCTCCCACCCAGCACAGCTCAGTGTCTGGACTGAGGCAGCGTCCTTTTATAGCCCCTGACCCGGAGGTGTTCCTGTCCCAGCAGTCCACAGTTCCTTATTCCTTCCGGGTCAGGGCAATCAGTCTATTACTTCAACCCAGGAGCACGCCATACCTTCCTGTCACGTGACCGTGACGTACTCCCGGGTCATAAGGCACAACAGAGCCCATAAGTCCCCCCACAGCGACTCCTGGTGGCGCCCAAGGTATCCAGCAGGGCTGTGTATAAACACCACAGAGTCCATAAGGCCCTGCTGGACCTCGGGGCATGATCCCGCTGTCGGGAGAGCTCCTCCTGTCGGCCTGGGGTGCGGACCGCCTCGAAGCCGGCAGTCTTCCACAGTTCCCCCCCCTTAGTGACGACTTCTGGGGCGGAGCGTCCGGCCCCGAGAGGGACGTCCTCCTCCAGGAGGACGCGTCGTCCGGGCCTTGCACGCGTTGTCCCTGTCCTCGAGCGAACCTTGGGGGGACGGTGTACTTCCTGTCTCCCCGGGGACAATAGCGCCTCTCGTGGCCCGGTCGCCGGCAATTATAGCACCGACGGAGTCCTCCTGGCTGTTCCCCTCTGCGGGACCAAAAACATCTCGGGAACTCCGTCAGCGTCGTCTCCGCCCCTTCACCTGCCAGGGAAGTCATCATGGCCGCCTGGCGGCCCTCAAGCCTTCTTTCCATCCTGTTGGGAGACCCACCATTCCTTTTGGGGATCTCCGCAATGTGGGCTGGCGCTCAGCCTGAGGCCCTCCATGGGAAGAGGAGAGCCTCTGTGCTGTCTGCACACCCGTTACCTTCCGCTTACTGGGAGTCGGCGTCATTTGCACCGTCCCGCACCGATGAACAGCACTATTCAGCTGCACCGGCACGAGCGGCGCATCCCCGGTACTCCTACCATCGGCGCTACCCCGCACTTAAGACCGGTCGGGTCCTGGTGAGCCGTACTGCCCCGAAAGCCACGCCACGCGCATGCCCCGGCTGTTTGCTCCAGTCCCCACCAATCGGTCATCGTGCCCCAGTCTCTTGTCGGGCACACAGTGCTTTGGCACGCGCTACTCATTCTCCGCGGTGCCCGATCGCACTGTGTCCCCTTATTCTCTACGATACGGGAGGGACTCACCTGTACTCCGATCGATCATCTCCGAGCTTCGCGCAGCTGCACGAAATCCTTCAGCGCCTTTACAGGTGCTGCAGCCGTCGCTCCTAGTTCCTCCACTCGTTCCTTTAGCTCTTCGACACCCTGCAAGAAACGGTGCAGGGGCTCGAGGTATTTCTCGAGACCCCGTAAGTCCAAACAGTTAGTTACTACGGCCGGCTGCATTTTCGCTTCCGCGTTGAGCTTACCTTCCGGCCGGGAACCAATGAGCACGCCGCCTCCAGGCACGTGTTCCGCTGGGTCGCGCAAAGGCCCCTGGGAGTTGGAGTCCTCAGAGGGACGGCTGGCTACTACAAGCCGGCTGCGATCTGCCTTCTCCTTTACCGCGGCAGACTCGTCAGCCACAACCCGTCCCTCTTTGTCGGAGGCTTTTCGTTTCGGCGCGCCCGCCTTCCCTCCCTTCGAGGAGGCTCGGACCCGTTAGGGGACGACCGCCTCGTCGGCGGACTCCGGGTTTCCTCCACCGTCCCGACACCCCCCGCGGGTGACCAGTCTGTTGTCACCAACCGCGGCTGTCTCTAGCCGCCTTTCACGCAACTTGCCTTCTGGGAGCCGCAGCCATTTTGCCGAGGCATGAGGCCGTCATCCAAGACGCCGCGCAATCCTCCGGCGGACGCCTGCAAAACAGGAAAACAACAAAGACGGGACGTCGGGCGGTTTACCTGCAGCCGCCTCCGTAACGGAATGCGGCACCCCCGGACCGTCTAAGGAGTACGCTGCGCCCGGGATTTGTCCGTGTGCCGGGTCCTTCGCGGCCCGGGCTTGTTTGGCCCGTATCAGCGCTTTGTCTTCCTCGCTCCCGGTCAGGAGGGTCCAGGACATCGCGGCGTCCGTCATGCCCTGCAGGCGGCTGGGACTGACCTTCTTTTTTCCTGTTTTCTTTCCCATGGCCCTGTAGAGCGGGATAGCACGCACTGTTGCCGCTTCCTTGGCAGCGGGTGGTGTTGTGCACCTCCGTGTAAAAATGGGGAATCGACCGAGGGTTGTCTGCCCACACAAAATTTGTTTTTTATGCAGGTCCTCTGCCAACAGACGGCCAGAGAATCCTGCCGGCTACGCCAGTGTGGCAGTAGGGGGCAGTAGTGCACCCTTGAACCCTCAGGTATGACTCCAAACACCAGGTAAAAGTCCACAACCTTTTATTTATTTTCCACAGTGCACCAAGCACCTTCCACACTCTTCACAAATCTCTTTATCTAATAATAAACACACAATAACCTCTCCTCCTCGCCCAGACACTTTGCTCCTCTCCCACCCAGCACAGCTCAGTGTCTGGACTGAGGCAGCGTCCTTTTATAGCCCCTGACCCGGAGGTGTTCCTGTCCCAGCAGTCCACAGTTCCTTATTCCTTCCGGGTCAGGGCAATCAGTCTATTACTTCAACCCGGAGCACGCCATACCTTCCTGTCACGTGACCGTGACGTACTCCCGGGTCATAAGGCACAACAGAGCCCATAAGTCCCCCCACAGCGACTCCTGGTGGCGCCCAAGGTATCCAGCAGGGCTGTGTATAAACACCACAGAGTCCATAAGGCCCTGCTGGACCTCGGGGCATGATCCCGCTGTCGGGAGAGCTCCTCCTGTCGGCCTGGGGGTGCGGACCGGCCTCGGAAGCCGGCAGTCTTCCACACCATCAATTTTAAGATGTTTACAACATTCAACTTTATTAACAAAATAAACTACCAGATTAAACTGGAAATTTCGAGATTAAAATCTATGTTTCGACTTTAATCTTGACATAGACCTTTTTTTTCATATGATGGATCACGACTCACCCTTTCATGTCGACTTTGATACGTGACCACCTCTTTTTTGTATTTCAAGCACTGTGCGACTTTTTGAACTTGAACTTTTTAGTTCCTCTGCCTTGCTGTACCACTCCTTCAATTTCTTTTTTTTTTGCTTATACCACTGCCTAAACCACCAAATAGTGCATTTTTCCTTGCCTCCACTTCACTGAGCATTCGCTAAAATTCTTCTTTTTCACATGTGACTTTGCCATTGTCTTTTAACAAAATACTGAACGGATGGGGCTATTTAAACTGATTTGCATATTCATATAGGTGTGATTCTGGGAGGAGTCAGGGTGGGGCTCTAGGTGTGTGTATGTGCATTAAACTTCACGTTGTTTAGGAGTTATAAAGGGAAAATGCATAGAACTTTGTTTACGCACAGTTGTATGCATCTGAATTTTTTCATGAGTATGCACAATTCTAGTTTTGTCCATGCACCGTGTTTTAGTATGAATTCTATGCAAGGCGTTATACATGAGGCTCTGGGTCATTTTTGTTCTTCCACATTAATCCCACATTTCGTATCTTGGTTTATATACAGATGGATCATAAGTTGCCCTGAGATTGATAATTTTGATACATAGCTCATTCACCCCTAGGAAGTTAAAAACAGCAAATAAACAAACCAGACAAATTGAATCTCATATGAAAAAAGCATAATATATACAAAAATACAAATTTCACATTTAAATATGACATTTTTTGTGGTCTTCTGACTATTTGGTTTTTACATTCTTTTTCTCTTTGTTTCGAATTAATGATATTTTTATTTTATTTTAGGTATGGCTTTGTAATTAGGAACAGAATTTCATGCAAGGCAAATTCATTACTTTAATTGTTTATTTTAATTTTGTTTTGTCAAAGATATTTATTATATGATACCATTTTGCTTACCATGGGAACGACCATTCTGAGAGCCATTTGTCTACCATTGTTATTCATGTGACCGCTGGATATGTGTGACAACATCGTTGTCCTTGATTATCCAAGACTGTGGACAATGTTTTAAATGCCACGCTTTTTGCTACCCTTGTTTAAAACACTGACTGATAAATACAACTAAACTCATTGTGGGAAATCTATAGATGGACACCAATTTTGAGTTATCGTGATAAACCATCTTTGTGGATATAGCGCAAATGTGGAATATTTGTGCATAACACATGTAAACATAGGATAGTGAGCATCTAAAATAAGAATGAAAAATCAACGTGGCTCCATCGGATGGAATATTTCTTTTTCAGTTATTTTGCTTCTTATTAGTCATATTTTGGATAACATTTATTTTTTACAAAAATAGTTTACATATGTAGAACCACAACGATCTGAATATCTCTCACCGATTAGCATTTCGCTGTTACGAAGTTTGAATGGAAACTGCAACACGTGATTGCGGTAAATTGTGCAAGATCTAACTTGTTAGGCCCAAAGAGGTTGAACAACTGGAATGCACCTTGAATTTTCTGTTACTTGCACAGCCGTGAGATAACAATTAGATATTTTTAGAGAAAATAAATTAATACATTTCTATTTTTATTGTAAGTTTTGCCAATAAATATATAAGAATATATGACATTAGTGTAAGTAACAAATTGACCAGTTTTCATAGTAGCTGTCAACAATTTAAAGATTTTCTCACCAAAGTAATATTTTTCAACGTTCAATGTTTTTGGATTTAGGTGTACATTAAAATGTCCTAGTTTTTATCTTAGTTCTTTTATTGGACCCAGTTTTTATTTCCCAACCATTTTTTTACTCTTATTATCTGTCAATTTTTTTTTACCAATGGCAGTAAAGTCTTGAGTTAGGGCTCTAAATTTAGGATTATATTTTTGGATTTTGTGGACCTTTAATTTGATAATTTTTTCAACTACCTTTTGTATTTGCTGATAGTGATCATTGCTTTTTCCTTATTTTAAAACTTGGAAATAAAATATTAAATTATTTGTTCTTTTCTTTGTAACAAGATATTTAAGAATTTCTTTTGAGATCTAGAGTTTTTATATTCATATTTTATCGTTTTCAATTAATGAAACTCTTTAAATTAATTGAACTGTTATATAGAGTGGTTATTTTAGATGGATCGAGTTTCCTAATTTTAGCCTAAATTCATAATAATAATAATGTAACAAAGTTTACTAAAGAAGTGCAGGATTTATAGTAGTGCTCTTTGTAATGATTTCAAATATAGTATTTCAAGTGTGAATTTGCCTACTCCCAAATTATACAAATTAAAGTAAATCTTAGCTCTGAACAGCTTATGTTGTGTCATACATGAAAGCTCTGGGAAATTCACACTCCTGTTGGCCAAGTTGATCCTCTGACCACTGTGCTCACTCATGCACATATCCACACCTGGACAATTTTGAGCTAACAATCAACCTAACATTTCTGCCTTTCAGTCAGATGAGCTTTATACCCATGACTGCTGCTCTGTGCCTTTTGCTGTTTTTGATTGTTAAGAGCTCCAGCACAGTTCTATTCTAAATTACTGCAGTGTCAGATCAGAATGAAGTGGAGGTATTTTTTCAAAATTGATCGGTTAACAAATGCATTTATTATAACTGTAAAATATAATGCCAATTTTTGTCTATTTAATTAAAAAAAAAACAAAGAAAAGCGTGAAGAGTCATTACAAGGTCTGAATCTTTACAACACTGCAGTGATTTTGTTCATGTCAATTTATATTAAGGTGGCATGGTGGCAGCACTGCTGCTTTGCAGTAAGGAGACCGGAGTTCACGTCCCAGATCCTCTGTACATGGCGTGTGCATGTTGTCCCTGTGTCTGTGCAGGTTTCCTCCCACAGTCCAAAGACATGCAGATTAGGTAAACTAGAAATCCTAAATTGGCCCGTGTGTGTGTGTGTGGTGCGACGGACTGGCGTCCTATCCAGGGTTTGTTCCTGCCTTGCACCCAATGCTAGCTGGGATATCCTCCAGCAGACCCCCATGACCCTATTCAATACTAACTAGGACAGAAAATGACTGATGACTTTATATTAATGAGTAGTACTGCAAATAATTACATGAATGCGGCTTCTGTACTTTAAAATATTTTCAAGTCCAGTATGTTGTTTTTTTATTTAATTATTCTGTTTCTGCAATAATTTAAAGGGCTTATATGTGGAAATATACATAATAAGAATAACCTGAAATGTTATGGTGAATTATTTGGTGCTGCTGCCTCACAGATCCAGGGTGCTGGGCTTGGTTTCTGTGTCTGAATGTTCCCCCCACATCCGGCTCTTTTTTCAGAACTCTTGTATTCCTTTCATATTCCAAATGCATGAGTGCTATATTAATTTAGGATTTGTAATTAGCCTTCTTGAGGGTGTTTGTGGATGGTTCATGTAATGAATTGCTTCCCTGTCCTGAATCAACTCCTTTTTTGGACCAGAGGCTGCCATGATCATTTTCTAAAATGGATAAAGTGAGTATGACAATGTTATGTCATGAACTGAAATGAATGTGACAATAACAATGTTTAACATATCAAAATGTTTTTACAAGAAGAAATGCATTTGTCAGAATATGGGTCACTGTTGGGGTATTGCTTGTGCTGTGCCTGGCATTAATTGAGCATTAGTTCCAGAGTATTTTGAAGCTGCATATGATGAAGGAGAAGCTCACACTGATAATTGCTGAGGGTCTCTCAAATGGTTGGAAGCCAGCAGAGGAAGTGTACCCCCACAGTTGTAATGAATGTATAGACAGGTCACAAGGTATGCGCAATGAGACTGCCCCAAAACTTTTGTGTGGCATCAGCTGAGTCCCTGCTGCATATTTTACAAGGCAGGAAACACCTGTGCCACCTAGAGCTTTATAGTAGTGCTTAAAGGTGTGCCAAAACCTGGCATTTTGGCACAATAAAAGAGGTCGGAATGGGAGTAGGAGGCACCTTTAGGGACGTCGTCAGACCACAGGGTAGATGCTCCAACATCAGAAAAGACTAAAGCAAAGCAAGGCATTAAAACTAGGAAAGAAGGCCTTAAAACACAGCTGATTGGCCAAAAAACTTAAACCAACTGGAATGCCCCCTCTGATTTTTCTGCTGTGAAGTGTATTTTTTAGCTCAATCTACTTAGAGATGGTTTTGGGATGGCTGGCTTGAGCACTCAAAATCCATGAGGAGGACTTGTGTAGTAAGCACTCTTCTCAGTAAACAAACAATAATTATTTCTTTTAATATCCTGGAATATTCCAGTCAGTTGTAAAAGGTTTTACAGAAACTGAAACATTTCTTGAATGAGTATATCAATAGTTTCTTGGATTTAATGTACTTTATTGCAGTTAATGAGACTTTAATGAGTTAATGAATATTTGGATTGTGCTCCAACATGCACTATCGAAGGGGAGCTACCACAAACTTTAAAGACATTGACTATGAACTGTGATCACAGAGCCATGTTACTTCATTAATATCTGAAACTAGATGCCATTGAGGTCCAGCCAGTACTTCATTTACTCAGTTGCCTCCTAACAGTACCCACTGTGGCAGACGGCTGGGACGCCTGGAAGGACCTCTCCTGGACCACGAGATGGCAACCACCTTGGTCTGCATTAGGGCCACGGGATCAGAGCTTAGAAGCTCAATCCTGTAATGGTGTGTGGCCACTGCCAGGGGGCACCCGGAGGATTATGGAGCTGCCAGGTGCTCATACGGCACTTCCGCCCCACCAGGAAGTGTCGCCTGAAGATCATTGCAAAACACCTGGAGCACCTCCGGGGTGTTATAAAAGGAGCTTCCTCACTCCATTAGTCGAGCTGGAGTCGGGAGGAAGAATACAGAGCTTGTGAGGGGAGGAGTGAGGGTGACAGAGAAGAAGAAGAAAGAGAAAGAAAGGGTCTGAGTGTTTGTATAGAAGGACATTGTGAGGTGCTGTACACTGTACACTACAGACATATTAAACGTGTGTGTTTTTTGGACGTCTGGCGTCTGTCTGTCTGTGTTCAGGGCTGAACCTCCACACCAAATAGTAATGTGAGTTACTACAGAACAGCTTCATCATTAAGGTCCCTATGAGGACCCCCCAGACCTAGTATAGCACATGTTGCAGTAACAGTACTCTTATAACCAGATGAGTTACTCGAGAAAGGTTTCTTCATTAAAGTTCTTTTCAAGACAGAGATTTGATTTTAACCTCCTTAGCGTTGCATTTTTTTTTACAAAAAAACATAAGAAATGTGGCATTTTTTTTGGCATGAAAAATAACATTTTTATTAAATCTCAAAAGTATAATAATTATACAAATAATAATAGTAATGATGAGTAAAAATAATAATATGAAATGAGCAATAATAAGTAATAATAATGCCACTAATAATGGCAAAACAGTATATCATCTCAAAGTGAGTCTTTTGTGTGATAAATCTTAAAGCACGGTGAAAGACACAATCCAACGTCACAGTCGGGACAATAATAATGCATTTCTTTTTGGATTTTATTTTCAGATTTTGCAGTTTTTGAGCAGCACACTGCACAGGTACATGTTTGGATTCTGTTTTGTTTTTTTTCTGTTGCAGGTATATAATCAATAAAATGTCTACCAAAAAGACACTCTGGATTGATCCACGATATGCTGGGCTGATTGCGTTTCTTTAGCAGTAGTGTGGATGGTGGATGTGCGGCAATGATTGGTTCAACAAGCTGGCATGTAAAGTTTGCATGAGATGCAGGTTTGCCAGCTTTTTGTTTGTATAACACAAATGCATTCCAAATGCACTGTTCCACCAGATGATGAAATATCTTTTTGTAGTATTTCTTTTGTTGCCTCCGTATAACGGGATAGAAAGTCAATTCTTAATCCTCACAATTTATGCCGCTCATTGTGCAATTGTAGTTGACCACAGCACAAAGCTTCGTAACCTGCTTTTTGCCTTTTGCCTGTACAGTGACTATAGCTGCATTATGTACAGTGCTAAGAAGACAAACGTCTTTCTCGACAGTTAGTATGCACTGTTCCACATGCTTCAGTGTTTCTTTGCAGCAAGATGTCAAACAGCTCTGGCGAAGTATAAAAATTGTCTATTGTTACACAGTAACTTTGAACCAGCAGAGCATCCATCAAAGTTAGCACAGATGATGTAGCAATGCCGTACTGATTGTATTTCGGATCAAACATTGTCCCTTTCCCTGTGTACAAATATATCCTGTAAAGCTTTATGCCAAATCTTGCTCTTTTTAACACAAGCCATGAGACTTTCATTGATACTGACATCATGGTTCGGAATGTAACCACTCTGAAATTATACTACAATCACCTGGTATATCTCAAAAAATTTCTTCATTTTTGGTGCTGGATGGGTAGTCTTCATTATTGGTAAAGTGCAGATATTTCATAATTAATGAAAATTTACACTCAGTCATATTTTGAAGAATGGTAGCACCAACAGCACTTTTACAGCCCGAGTGATTCTCAGTTCTAACTCTTACACAAGACACATCTGAACAGTTGCCCAAGTGACACTCGGGCCTAACGCTTTTAGCACAGTCCAAATATCGCTCAGGTGTAACGCTAAGGAGGTTAAAAGACTTGCAGTGTGGCCTAAGATTATTGTGAGCCAAAAGACCACAAAATTACTAGAAGGTGAGCAGACATGATCGAAAGTGAAAAACTCAGGTCAAAAACCAAGAGTCAGAATGATAATAAGCAACAGAAAGCAGAGAGCAACACAAATCAAAGGTCAAAGCCAGAAAATGAAATCTTGACGCTGAAGCCTACTAAGTTTGGAAGTTTACTAGCAGTATAGAATTTAAGACCTTTGCATGAACCGAGGGATAACTTGAAAGTATGATTTCCAAAATATTTATATGTATCGCGAAGTGACTTCAAAGGTTGTTGCCAGTTGTGGTCACATGATCAAAACTGCTATGATTTAATTCTTTCTTCTTTCTTTAACTTTTCCCAGCCACAGGGAATGCACAAACCAGTGTGTTTCTTCATGCCAGTCCCAAGCCCGAATAAAGGAGGGTGGGGGTTTAAGTAAGGAAGGGCAACCGGTGAAAAATTTAGCAAAATCACTATGCGGACAACAATTTTGGATGATCTGCTGTGGCAACCACTAACGGGAGCAGCAGAAAGAAGAAGAAACTGGTGAAAGATTAGTCTGACTTTGAGGTTAATGACCCTAGCACATATTTTTTGATTATGTCTCATTCTGCCGGTACTTTTACATTAAATCTTCTGTTTCTCGTTGAGAACCAAATTTATTGCATAAACAGAAAACAAAATCAAGAATAAAAATCTACTTTTATATTTCAGCCAAATATGTAAAAAAAAAAATAATTCCAAAATATGTGCATAAAGATATATGAATATTACATAGACAGACCATTCAGGACTGCCTGCATTTTCTGGCGTCTGGCCATTTATTTCTGTGTTTCAGCAGGTTTGGGTAGAGGGTACGTGTCTATAATTTATTAATATTCTTGAAGCACTTAAAATAGACCAGACCCTGTTACATTCTCCTGCAACCTTCCAGCCAAGCAAACTGCTAGAGCTACGCACAATGTGAGGCAGCCATTCATTCTCACGTCACAGCTTTTTTTTTTTCCTTTCTTTACACATTCAGCCTGTTTCTAAGCAGCTTTTGTTTGCAAATGTATCAGTTTCTTTTTGAGAGCACTAATCCCTCAGGCTTACAGGACTTGCTGGATCAATAAAACTTTATGTGGGTCAGGCACTGTTATCCCTTGACAGGATCCAGTGTAGGACTTGTCATTGAGAAAAAAGGGGTTGAGTAATGGCTGGAAGTGGGAAGCTGGGATGGTAGCATGCAGCTCTCAAAGGCACATGGGAGTGAGGCTTCCTTTCCTGTTCCGGGAAACAGCTACTGAGTTCAGAAAAGCAAAAGTATCAGGTGTCCTTAACTGAACCTTTTATTTGTGCATGTGCTGAGAGTTTCATGTTAAGCCGGTGTCGCGTTTACACTTTAAAGGCGTGGCTTAAAAAGGAGGCTGAGGGACAAAAGCAACATGGGAACAAAATTTAGTAAAAACAAGGTCAAGCAGCCTGTGTGGGTACACTACCTTAGCACTCACTGTCTCACTTCTGTATTAATGTGGAAGGCGACGGACCTCGTTCACCTTCAGAAATGAACGAATGGATGATTATGGAATACGGGAAGATAACATCAGCTGTTGAAAGGACATATGGGGACTCAACTAGATGAAAGACATATGCTACATTGTAAAGTGCTTTAACGTTCATTTTGTCTTTTTCTAAAATTTGATAAATACTAGACTATTAAAAGATCACACAGAGGTAACTAGTCCTCTCCTCCAATATAACTTGGTTTTAGGGTGGTAAGGAGCTGACGTTTATCCTGCCTGGTTAGAGCAGAAAGCAGAAACCAGTCTTGGTCAGAACAGCAATCCATCATGTAAAGCACTTTGAGCTACATTACTTGTATGAAAATGTGCTATATAAATAAATGTGGTTGTTGTCATTAGGCCCACATGTGAATACTGTTATGATTGGCATTTTTCATTATATTTTAATGATAATTCCTAGTGTTCTGAACAAAGTTTAAGCCTATTTCAGGTTGGATTACAGTACCTGAAGAATTCAACTATAAGCTTTCTTTTCATCCAAACTCCTAACAAAGTTGAATAATTTTTATGCCTTGATGCTATTTTGTAAGGTATTGTGTTTATTAATGCTTTGAAATCACATCAATGTTTTTTGTCAAGCACCTTATGACCAGTATGAGAAGAAACCCCACTAACAATATATAGTTCGACTCTTCACGTAACAAGTACATTTTGTTTATCCCATTGGCAGATAAATCAAAGCAAAACAACTCCAATTTAAAGTTGTTTTTTTGTCTAGTTTTTGCATATGCATTTGTGGAAGTGTTAACACAGGCATTTTTGGGATGTGGGATTAAAACTCACGCATGACACGTAAAAATATGTAGTCTCCAAAGAGGCATGGATTTTAACCCAGACCTCACCACTGTAGCACCAGTAAACAAATGATTATTTTTATTTACTTGTATATTATTGTTTCTTAGAACAATAGTGGAAACATAAATGTGTAGGTTAATGAGCTGACCATTGACTTCTCTTAAGTTAATTGAGTCATCAGCTATCTGACCTTTATCTCTCACGTATGCCATACAATATGACATATACAGTTCATTATAACTCAAGTATCAGTGGCACCCGTGATGAAACTGAGCAACATACTGTAAATGTATAAAGCATGCACTACATACACCAAATAAAAGGGCTAGGTGATAGTTGCTGACAGTTAAAAAAAAAAATTGCTCTACAATTAGAAACAAAGTACAGATGCATTCTAATCATACAGCTCACTCTTAGAAATGTGGCCTCCATTATAACCAGGCAGACACATGCACGCAGGCCATCACAATAGGAACCCATTTCAAAATGACAGTGTGTAAAGACATCAATAACAAATAATTACAGAAATGGTGAAAAATAAACAATACTGCAATAGAAAAACAAAAGAACAAAATGTTACCTCTTTGCTGAATCGTGATAGTGCTTTTTCAAATCCTTTGAAAGTTTCTGACCTTTAGCAGCCTGAGAACATGTTTACAAAGTATTCTTGGATTGGGGCCAGACGGTAGTTTACAAATTGATTCATTTCTGCTTGAGGTTTTTTTTTTATATATATACAAGTACACAATGGAATTGATAACAAAAGAAAGTACAGATTCATGAATATATCCATTTTTTCCATTACAGAGTCTCATTAAGGTGGGCTCTATTCCAGGAGCACTGGGCACATGGTGGGAACCAGCCCTCGAAGAGATTCCAGTTTATTAAAGAACACATTACATTTGGTTCAGTTTCAATTTACTAATTAACTGATCATTCGTGAGAAGAAACCCAAGTATTTGGAGAAAGCTGAACATTTACACAGTATGGAAATGCAAACACCATACAGTCCTTACCTGTAAGAGCCAATCCTGGCAGTTTAATGCTAATGTTAATTCTTATAAGTGTTTGGGTAAGAATGGATAAATGGAGGTGCATATGATTACCGGACCAGGGACTAATTAAGTACTATTTATAATGCTTAACTATAATGGAATTCTGTTTTTCAAAGTATCAATCCTGAGCATTTAGGTGACATCTTCAGGGCTCCAAAAAAATGCAAAACCACCCCGAGTTACGAACAGGAGCTATTGTTAACATCTCCCTCACTTTTCACCCACAGTTCAGCCAGATAATAAGCAACCTCTCTTCTGCATCTTCCACTGAGGAGAGCACTATAAATATCAAGAAGTCATCAGAAGTTGTCGTTCCATTACAGACCGCGACCAAGACAATCAGAGATATGACACAGAAGTGATTCTTTCTCTTGTTGATGCCACCAGCTGTATTTTTGGACCTGCGTGTGCATTTTCTTTAGAAACCGTTTTTCAACATCTCCCTTAGGAGTTACCTCAGTGGTACCCCAAACCTCTAATTGACTCCTCTTGTTGTCATTGCAATAGCTAATGGAAGATTTTATTTTATCCCCTGTAACCAAGCTGGTTAATGCAACATTCCTGAATCTCAGCTTAGATTCTGATGTAACATTTTGAATGATAGATTGTTTTTTTGCAAATGGAAAAGTATAGAGATATATGCACTAATGTACTGTAGTGAACGTAAGCATGTCATGCAAATATAGAAACTTAAAGAGAAACATCATAAGACAGAAGTAATTTGGAGCATATTATAAAAGTTTTCATTTCTGTGAGAACTGTTTTACTTTCAACTTCACTCAAACTTTTAAAACAAAGATATTTGGCATGTGAAACTTTATTTTTTGATGTGTGCATCATACTCAGTGCTCGAAACCTTTCCAGTAGCTGCTAAATTTTGGAAACATTAAGAAACGCAGCTACAGTACCCGTTCTGAGAGTCAAACTTATGTCCTAATGTGTGCTAACTATTGTAACAACATGCTACTTAGCAGCAGAAATAATAAGAAAAAACACATACCCAACATAAAAACAATAAAATCCCACGATTCCATGAGGGTATCAACTCTTGAATTCTTCTCACTTGAAGGGCAGCCTAGTGGGATCACGAGTCTAATTAAGCAGCTGAGAACACTGCAGTTGGCTTTTCGTCTGTTCTGATATTCTTATTGTAAGACGTGTCTCCTTGTCTGAATTCCTCTTGAAAGATTATGACAGCTAACTAACAAGCCCATGTCTGTTCACTGCCTAGAAAGATTCCTGTGTGATGAAACTTGTTTTTTACATATTGCGGCAGACATCCAGGGCCCATGCCTAGCTAAGACACTTATGAACTGGAAGGACAGGGGAAGAGAGTATGCATAGGGCATTATCTCCTCCGGATTGCTAAATGGCAGCCCCCTGGTTTGCTACAGTACCACAGATTGCCACAGGGCTTCATGGGAGATGGAGTTCTGTGGCTCATCCCTTTTGGGATCTGTGGGTGCTGACATGCATTGCTGCAGGGACTAGTGAGCCCAATTTCATCGGGCTTCCACCTCACCAGGAATTGCTTCTGGACCTCGCAAATGGGCCACCCGAAGTACTCTCAGGTGCAGCATAAAAGAAGCTCACTGCCTTCATTCCAGGAGCCAGAGTCAGGAGGAAGGAGACGAAGCTTGCTGGGAGGAGTGGAGGCAGACAGGAAGAAAGAGAGAAAAAGAAGAAGAAAAAGGGCTTATCATTGTGCTAGCTATTTACATAAAAGTCAATGTATATGTGTGTACGTGTATGTATGTTCCAGCATCACTTCTGAACGGCTGCAGCGATTTTCATGAAACTTTGTACACGTTTCTCATTGATCGACTAAAAATACTGTAGGATGAAATCAACCCTAACCCCCACCCCTTTTTGAGTAGGGTGGGGGTGATCTTGCGGTCTTGCATGCATCTTATCATCCAGTTAACACTCGGAACGACCACCAGAGAGCGAACTGGAGGTGACTGCCAGGATTCTTTATGTTTGAGCGCCACCGTGCTCCTGTTGCTTCTGAAATTAAATAGAGTTGGCCGGTTCTGAGTGACAAGTGGATGATAACATACACGTAAGACCGTAAGACAAGCACATTAGTGAATCTTCATTGATTGTTAATTTATTTTTATTTTTAAAATTGTGGGTTTTTTTAATTATATTTTTCTCAAACAATTAAAAAAAAAAACTCTTTATTTTCCTCCCGGGCAATGCTTGGTATTTTAGCTAGTTTGCTATAATGTGCTTTGGTGGTGGGAAATGCTTAGGTACTGTAATAATTTCCCACAGCAAAATAAAAGTGGGCACCCCCTTCTGGCCGCAAGATGCAGAATAATTTTTTTTTTTAATTTTAGCACATTCAAGCAAGGCCATTTTGTTTGTTGTTGGAATATGGTTTCTGCAAAATCCATTGGAAAACCTTTAAGTGAGACATCTTAAATGTAAAAAATGAATAGACCTCTTCAGGCTAGGATTCATTTAGCAAGACAGGAGAACAATGTGTGGTCAAGATCTAAAGGTTTTCCAATGTTGTTATTTGTCCCAGTGTGTATATAAACACAGGGATCTCCAGTTTCTGTATTACATCTTGCATGAAGAAGGGACCTGAGTTGGCTTGAAAGCTTGCATATTGTAATCATTTTAGTTAGCCAATTAAAGGTGTAATTTTGCTTGACTTCTCACTACATTCATAATGACTAACACGGTATAACACCCTAGTACTAATATTAGGTGATGCATTTTAGGGGCTGCCTTACAATGGATCCCCCTACAGGCTACAGGACAACATTATAACTCTGATTATTTTGTTTAAAGGAGCAAAAGTCCTACCAGGTGAACAGCCACAAACAATTATTTTATACAATACTTTTCTCATCACTATTCTGAGGTGATACTGTATACAACTATGTTTTTGCACAAGTTTAGTGAGTGTTTCTTAATCAAGGATGCAGACACAATTAATAACCTTATGGTTTATAGTCCAAAGCTTTAGCCATGCTGCACATGGGAAACAGAGGAAGGAAAAGGGCCATCAGCAGCCAACTCCTTCTTGTTGTTTCACCTTTCTTCTAAAGGCAGTCTTCATATTCATAGAGGAGACTATTCAGTCTATCAAGTCCGTTTGTTTAACTAATAGCTAAGCTGTCTCAAAATCCCACCCAGATTCTTCTTAAAGATTTTGAAAGTTTCTGCTTCAACTGCATGTCTCACTAGTTTTTTACAGAGTCCCACAACTCCTGCGTAAAATCGTGCTTCCCGGCTTCAATCTTAAATGCTCTTCTTCTTAATAATATCCTTGTGAATGTGATGCACCATTAAGGTGAAAGAATGTTGCTGGATCTACTTTATCAATGCCTTTGAGGATTTTAAATACCTGTATTAGATCCCCTCACAGTCTCCTCTGCTCGAGACTACACAAGTTTCATTCTCTGAGTCTGCGCGAGTAGGACATGTCCCTACGTCCTGGATTGCTCCTGGTTTCTGTCTTCTGCACAGCTTCATGTGCTGCTATATCTTTCTTGTAGTGTGGTGACCAGAGCTGCACAAACTACTCCAGATGCTGTCTCACCATTGCATTATATTGTCTGAGCATGATGTCACTCACTTTATATTCAACCATTTTTATGATTTAACCTTAATATATTCATATAGGTTTAGTTTTAGATCTTTTTTGATACACTGTATATATTAACCTTTACTGTTTCTGTTATAGCTTTGCTATTTCTGGAATAAAACTGTCAAGAAATAACTTTTTTGCAACCCCTAGCATGTGTGGTTACATATGAATGCACAAATGTAAGCACGTGTCTGGGGTTTCAAATATTTTCATCATTATAGTTGCACATTTTGTAACATTATGCAAAAAAAAAAATAATACTGGAGCAAATGGAAGGGCAAAGAATGATGAAATACAAAACTAATTTGCTTGTGCATTTCTTGGAGTGCTTTACCATCAGGCAGAGCAGTACAAAGTGGAACAGATGTGCTTAAAATTAAAAGGAAAAAAAAGGTGTCAATGTGTAAGTTCCCCAATGGGATGAGGTGACAAACTAGGCAATAATTGTGTTTGTAATTAAGGTCTTAACACTGTTGTTTTTTTGTTGTTTTTTTACTAACATTCTACCAGTGTTAGTTTCTTTTTAAATTGTGAGGACTTTCCTGGTCCCATGATGTTATGTAGTAGACAGTATAACTTCACTTCTGCTTCAGTAATCTGGGTTGTGACTCCAGTTCGGTCATCCTCTCTGTGTAAAGTTTGTACATTCTGCGTGCTGTTTAAAAGATAAGTTAATTGGCAAGGTTACAATAAAATGGCCTGATGAGTGAATAAGTCTTGCAACTGACATGCTGTCCCATCCCTGATTTGCTCCTAGGATATCCTTCAACTCCGTGTAACCCTAATTTCACAGCATCTGATTTAATGTAAAAAAATAAAAAGAGTTTAGATAAAATATGTATACAGCTCCAAAGAGTAGGAGAGGATGTCCGTGATGGCTGAAAAGCATGCTAATAGAACAAAGAAGGGGTTTGAAAAATTGCCCAAAATATCATGCCATATTTTAAAAACTAAGCTCAAAAAATGCAACCTGCAAAGGCCCGTTTCCCCATCTTCTTCTGCAGATACCGATCAAAAATAACCCAATTGGATGGGAAAATCACAAACCTGGCAATAATGCTCTTAAATGAAAGCACTAACTCTAACTATAACTCTATAACCCCATAAATCTTTTGCTTAGTTCTACTGACGATATCTAAACAATAACGGGTGGATGACAAATATTCATTTTTTTCTTCTTTGTTATTTGTAAGTACAAATTTATTAAGGGTACACTAGCTGTGCTACCAGTTTAAGATGAGTTGAACATTAATGTTTACAGTGTAACATGCAATGCATATGTCTCTGTTACATGTCATTTGGTATAGGGTTCATAACAGCAGTGTTAAAGTTTGTGATGCGCCATCTACTGGAATGACAAATGCAATGCATTTTATTACTTAAAATGTTTGTGATGTACCATCTTTTGGACTGACAGAGACATAGCAATGGGATGGACACACAGAGAGACGCTTACCCTTTTATTATCATATAGACAAGGTTCATGAACCTATGACAGGCAGTCAGTAATTTATTATGTAGAATGAAATGGAAGAATTGTAAGGATTTAAACTGATGCAACCCACTTCCAAGCTAGACGAGTAATTACTGGATTCCTAGGTGTCTGTTTGGGTGAGGTAAGTGTTTCAGGTTTTGGTTTCTTTTAGTGATTGTACTTGTGCTTTACATATCATTTTCTGTGCTTAGTTATTATTATCATTATAAAGTTGACTTTTACTGCTTCTTATTGCGTTTCAGTCTAGTGATCGACCCGCATCTTTGTTTGGCTGCCTGCTACTGCGTAGTTTTATTCTGTTTAACAAGTGCCGCCCCCTGCTTTGTGTTGCTAATTGCGTTGTCACTGGCAGCTAGGCTCAATGCTGCTCCCTATTTAAAAAGACAGGCGCATGCATCAGCGCAAACGTCAGCCCTTGTGTGTAGCCCTATTTGTGTAAAGACCAAGTCTACCTGTGCGAGTCCACCGCAGAAGGCAACTGACACTCCTACTTGACTAGCATCTATAG
This sequence comes from Polypterus senegalus, assembly GCF_016835505.1. Taxonomy (NCBI): domain Eukaryota; kingdom Metazoa; phylum Chordata; class Cladistia; order Polypteriformes; family Polypteridae; genus Polypterus; species Polypterus senegalus. The sequence goes on from NC_053162.1 coordinate 155,416,187, forward strand.
CTCAACCTGGCAAAAACAGAGCTTCTTGTGATCCCATCGAGCCAGTCTATCCAGCTCCTCATATCTGTAAAGCTTGGCACACTGTCGCTAACACCTGCTACGTCAGTATGCAAACTTGGTGTGGTGATTGATGAGCAGCTTTTTCTGATCACATTTTTACAGGTTTCTCGTTCATGCAGGTTCGTGCTGTACAACATCTGACAGAGCACAACACAACTTCTGGTCCAGGCTTTGGTCTTGTCACGTCTGGACTACTGCAATGCACTCCTGGCAGGAGCACTCACATGTGCTATCAAGCCTCTGTAGATGATCAAGAATACAAGGGCCCATCTTGTATTTAACCAGCCAAGATGGGCATTTGTCACTCCTCTCTTCAGGTTGCTACATTGGCTCCCTGTAGCAGCACACATTAGGTTCAAATCACTGATGCTTGCCTACAGAGTAGTCAATGGGTCAGTACTTGTCTATATGGAGACCCTAGTGAAGTGTTATAGGCTTGCTCGCTCATTCTGGTCTGCAAGGGAACAGCATCTAGTGAGGCCACATCACCTGGTATAAAGTTTCCTGTGTAGTTCCTAGTTGGTGGAATGGGCTGCCTAACTCCGTCTGTACTGCTGCCTTCATCAATGTATTTAATGGGCAAATTTAATGTATACTTTGTGATTTGTTTTTGATTCACACAGTTTTGTGACCAGACTCACACCTACAGACACAGACAGTCTGCTATTACTCTGAAAATGATCAAATGATGTTCAAAAATGCCCACAACATGTAAATCCATTGAAACTTTAAGTCAAAGTTTTGACCCTGTCACAATGCTTTCTCTACATATACCTGTAGCATATGTTATCTCTGTACAGCAATATTTACTGGAGTGATTTGTTCAAAATCAATAGACCTCAAGCTTTTCAAAGTGCTAATAACTGGGTCAAGTTTAATTTGAATTGACTGATTTGAAAGATCAAAAAGCCATTTCTTGAATGTGATGCCTGAAGTGATCAAGCGAAGGTGAACAGCATTAACAGCATTTAATAAAGGGAGAATGTCCAAGGAGGGTTTGTTTTGACAACTATTGTTTTTATTAAACCAATTCTACTCAATATTAATATTTTCTGGTATTATTTAAGCATAAATTGGGATAATTTTGGAACCAAAGAATTCTTAATTTTTTCCCACTTAAATTAATAGTAAATATGTGTTTCTGTTATGAAATCTCTTGTTATTAACAGGGATGGATTCACTTCACAAATCAAGGAAAAGTATATGATATACCTGTGTCATCTGCAACAGAAAAAAACGATTCCCAGATATTGACCATAATATGCTTTTCTAGCCATCTTCCATCCAATGTCTGTGCAATTTTGCCCATTTTAACCTTTACTTTTTAATTACCAATTTTAAATACAGCTTTTTCTTTGAAACTGTGTCTTAAAGCCAGCATCCCAGAGTTGTCTTTTCCCTGTTGCAGATGACACTGGTATTTAATGTGTATTTAAAGAAGAAGTTAACTAAGGACCTGTACGGCGTTGCTTGTATATCTGGTGCCCATTAATAAAAATGAAAATTAGGAAGAGCCATGCCATCCTCTGATTTAGGTCATTAAAGGGTCACCCTTTTGATGTGTGGATATTTTGAATTCCAAAAAAATTAAGTTATGATTGAATCTAATTTCTTAAAAAAATATTTATTAATGTATATAGGGATGTTTTGAAATAGAAACAGGAGCTTAGAGAGGATATTCATCTTGATAGTGTTAATTCTCCCTGCTAAAGGAAGATGGAGGGTAGACCATCTATGCACATCTTGTTTAAGTTTTTTTCCAAGCAGACAGCAAAAGTTTGTTGAAATAGAGATTTATTTTTACTTGTGATGTTTACCCCTAGGTATTTAAACTGATCTATAATGATAAAAGGGAAGGTGTCCAATCTAATGTTGTTTGCTAGAGAATTCACTGGAAAAAAAATACTTTTGTTCAAATTAATTTGAGTCAAGATATCCATGAAATTCTGCTATTGCAGTTAAGGCAGCATGCACAGAATTTTATGGGTCTGATATATACAGTACCATATCATCTGCATAAAGGGATATTTTCTGTTCAAGTTCTTCTTTGACAATCCCCTTTATCTCAGATGCATTTCAAAAGTGAACTGCCAGTGGCTCAATGGCGATTACAAATAGCAGTGGTAACAAGGGGCATTCTCCTCTAGCTCCATATTCTACTTTGAACTTGTCTGAAATAATGCTAATACAAATTGAAGCTTCTGGACTGTTATACAGTAGTTTGATCCATCCACATACTGTATGTTCCAGTCAAACCCAAATTTATGCAATATGGTGAATAGGTAGCCCCATTCAACAATATCAAATGCTTTTTCTGCATCCAAAGAGAATAAGATCTCCAGAGTGTTAGACTTTATGGGTGAATATATTACATTAAATAGGCATCGAAGATTGGAAGCTACGTGTCTGTCCGGTTTGGTCTTGTGATATTACAGAAGGAAGAATCTAGAAGCTAGAATCATTCTAGCTAGAACTTTGGAGAATGCCTTAACATCATTTTTCAGAAGTGAGATTGGTCTGCATGATTTACATTGTAATAAGTCCTTATTTTTCTTAGGAAAATTGGAAAATGTTGCTTTTTGAAAAGTGTGAGGTAGAATGTTATAAAACTATAAAAGGGGAGTTAACTGAATTTTGTTTATAAAATTCTGCTGGGTAGCCATCAGGACCTGGTGCTTTCCCATCTCTGAAGTGAGTTTATAGCATAATTCTGAGAATGCCAGAGGTTTATCTAGTTCCTTTGCACTGAGAGTATCTAGCCTTGGTATCCGTAATGTATCAAAAACACATTAGATTGTGTCTTGTATTTTTTAAACTGAACAGAATATAAGGACTTATAGTAGCCTCTGAATGTGTGCATTATATATATGGTCAACAATTTTATATCTGTCTGTGTTGGTGATTACTGATATTGCATTGCAAACTTCCTGCTTGTGGATTTGTTGAGCTATGATCTTATTAGCCTTCTATCCATGTTCATACTAATGATGCTGCGATTTAAAAATTAGCTGTTCCATTTCTTTTATTTTCAAGAGGTTGAGTTCTGATTGCAAAGCGTGTCTTTTCCTAACAAATGCCTCATTTGGAGACCTGGGACCTCATGTATAAACAATGCAATAATGTTACACACAAATGTTTCCACTTTCAAATCGTGATGTATAATACCTAAACTTGGCGTAAAGCCAAGCACATTTCCATGGTAGCTCATACCCTGACGTACGCACGTTCTGCACTCGGTTTTGCAAACTGCTGGCACCCAGAGTTAAAGCAGTGCTACTGTTCCAGTGTGGTTTCCCTTTTTTTTTTCATCCACATCCCTGACGCGGTTTTATAAAAACACTGAAATTAACCGCATATTGTTTATTAGTTTAATGTATCTGATTGTAATTAACTTGTAACAATATAATCCACAGAATGGTCAAACTATTCTAAATACAATAGCTGCTTTAGAGTTGTTACTCTCACTGCACCTTCTCCTTCTTTTTTCAGCTGCAGCTGTACCACTTTGAGTATTTATATCACTGTATCTGAGAGGGGAATCACAGCTGTATAGCAGCTGATCGGAAAGAGAATTATCAGTATACAGCATCAAGTGCACGCTGTCTCAGCCATGCTGTCTATTTGAACTGCTCTCATATGGCAAACGCTTCAGAGTCTTTCCTGTAGGGACATTGTGGTTCAGAAACAGTTTCATCCCAAGAACTATAAACGCACTCAATCAGTTCATCAAGTGCTCCTTGTAGAACTGTTTGTACTTATAAGTACAATTACTTCACTGTTTACTTGTGATACAGTTATAATACTTCCTAACCTGAGCCACTTTATAAAGCGCGTATTTACATATGATGACAATATCATTTTTAAGATGAAATGTAGCAAAATATGTTTATTATATTAGACAGATAAAACTTTAACTTCGTCCTGCGTCCCCCGGACTCCCACGTAGTTGGCTGCCTGCCTATATTGCGTCTCCCATTCCCACGCCTCCCTCGTAGTTGGCAGCCTGCCTTATATAGATTTAAATACTTAAACGAGAAGGCTGAAATTTGGCAGACTCATTCCTTACAGCTTACTTACAAAAGTTAAGCAGGTTTCATTTCGAAATTCCATGCGTAACGGCCATAACTGAATCCTACTTACATACGTATATACGTCCATAGCTTGCAGCTCGGTCACCGTGTGAGGCGGGGTTGTGTCCTGCGTCCCCTGGCCTCCCACGTAGTTGGCTGCCTGCCTATATTGCGTCCCCCATTCCCACGCCTCCCACGTAGTTGGCAGCCTGCCTTATATAGATTTAAATGCTTAAACGAGTAGAGCAGACACACTGACAAACAACACTGAAAACTCTCTTTTGTTGATTTCATTATACTTTGCCCTTTCTCTGTGCAGTTTTTCCCCCTTTGTTGTATCTTAATAATGACAATTTAAAACGAGCAGAGCAGACACGCTGGCAAACAACACTGAATAATCAACGGCTGCAAGTACTTCTACAGCGACCAGACGTCCTGGTTTACCTGGGACAGTCCTTATTTTTGGATCACCCGGCCTGTGGCGTTTTCCGACAAAATGCGTACTTTTCCCTAGAGGCCTAGACCCCATTCAGTCTTTCTGATTGCAAATCATACTTTCTACCCATCATGACGTCAGACAGTTAGTCTCTTCTTCTGAGTCTGACGCCTGCTGGTGGCCATTGTTTGCAGTATGGAAACTCACGGAAGGCGAAAAGGCGGAAGCATCATTGGATGGTATCGGCCGTGCCTTGTGATACGACACGTTTTGACTATGCTACGCTCTGAGCCAGGAATTATCTTATTATTCCTTCTCTGAGCCTGATATAAGAGCTGATATCTGATTCAGTCATTCACTCGTCAATACGGTGTTCAAGGTGAGCCGTTTTCACTGAAGTTAAAGCTTAAACTTAAAGAGTTAAACTTGCCAATTTATTTTGTAGGATAAAATTGAAAGTGCTGACAAAGTTTATTTTTTTAACTTTAATTTTAGCTCTTAATTCTTTAAGTAAGTACTGCTGTACACACTTTACTGTATAGTCTCAATTCTGCAGACTGTACTCTGTAAATTTCGTCGTAGTTGTGAATCTGATATTAATTTATATATTAATAATGAATGAATATTTGACACAAGTCACAACAACATTTGCAGATGCTTGCCTGTTTTACTTTGTTTTCCTTTAGTTTAGTGTGCAGAGTGCCATTGCTTCTTCCCTTGCCTCTTTGGAATTTGGTTTGCTGTTTCTTCTTTTGAAGTCGGGACATGCAATAGCAGTAGCACATGCACATGGGATGCAATATTGTAAATGAAGCACGTTTATCCTGCAAGTGTAACTGACCTAATAATGTACACTAATGAGTTTATTTGCTCTTCAGTAAAGCGTGTCTTTCAGGCAATTTTCACGATCTGTTTTTGGCAAGATCTAGCCTGCAATTTCACAAAAAATAGCATACAATGGTATAGAACCCTACTTTGAAAATGGGTACATGTTTGTGGTTTAATAATATGATTGTTTCAAATGGAAGAAACTCGTACAGAATAAGATGCAGGAAACACGAAAATAGGCATTTTCATTTTTAAAGTCTATCTGGCTTCTGGGTGGCTCCACCCACCGCCCCCCAGGCCCCTGCCTGGTGTCCCAGGTTGCCCCGAGAAAAATCTGGTCACTGTACTTTAGCTAAATAATACATTAATTAAACAATTAGAAGACCTGCAAAAGAACCTAATAGAGGCAACTATTTTTACTGGCAGTGGTTCAGGGGAGAGAGTTTGTATTCCTCGTTATACCCTCTGATCTCCCATTTCAATTCAAATGCCTCCAATTTCCAGTGAAGCTTCGCAATAACAATTAATAAGTCTCAGGGACAAACCCTACAAAAGGTTGGCATTGATTTGAGGCAAGATTGCTTTTCACATGGCCAACTATACGTTGCATACTCAAGAGTAAGCTCAGTGCACAGCTTGGTCATATTACAACCAGCGGGCCGAACTGACAACGTGGTATACAAAGAGATCCTTAAAAAATAATTATTGGTATATTTTCCCTCAGTTTAAAAAGGTTTACTTTTCTTCTTAATAAAAATTTAAAAGCAGTACTTCGCCGCTGGGAAGCACGGGTATTTTGCTAGTTGTTAATAAATAAACACGTGAGGACACAGTGTTGCGGCGCTAGCAAGGAGTTGGCGCTCCGCTCACAGATTGTTCCTGCCTCGCCCTGTATTCTTGCTGGGACTGGCGTGACACTGGATGGATAGATGAATAGAATAATTGAACATGTACTACAATGATATTTCAATGTTTCTTAAATGTTTTGAAGAATCGGCGTTATAAGCTAACAGATGGCTTAACGTCTATTACAGAGCTGATTATGTGGCGATTTAGTATTTGGAGAAAGAAAAGTAAGGACAGGAATTGGGGGTTAGTATGTTTAAAAGAGACAGTACTGCTAAAATTAATTATTTCATTGAAGGTCGCGCACAGCAAGCATCTTGCATGAGGCATGAACAATCACTGCGCCACCGTGTTCCCATGTTTAATAACATGCTTTAACTCATATCACCATGAAAATGATATCAAGTATACTGTACATCTCAGTATTTTAATACTGTAATATCATGAATGTAATGGATTCTGTGTCCTGTCGGAGGAAGAGAAAGCGGATTTAAGCATGTAGTGATTCACACACATAGAGCACATAGAAGATCAAATACAAAACAAAGCATTTAACGTGCTACTTTAGTTACCATGGGATTTGAGAAACTAGTAAATTAAATAATTTTAAGATGACGTTTATGATGTTCTACTTTAATGACAAAATAAACTATGTGATTAAAGTGGAAATCTTGAGATTAAAGTTGACATTTCGTGCTTTTTTCCCACTGTGTGCCTATTTTTTTTCTCTGTACCTTAATAAGCTTTCATATGACACTCAGACGGTGGGCTACGACTCAGCTTTTCACGGCAACTTTAATATCTAACAACTTTTTTATTTCAGGCACTGTTCGACTTTGTGAACTTGAGCTTTCGAGTTTCTCTGACACTCTATGTCACTCGATCAACTTCCTTTTGTTGTTTGTACCACTGTTTAAACTAACAAATAGTACATTTTTCCTTGCCTCCACTTGGTATTCGCTGAAATTCTTCTATTTACCCCTGTGCTTTTGCTTTTTCACAGAACGCTGAGCTTAAGGACTATTTATATTGATTAGTGTATTTAAAAAGGTGTAATTCTGGGAGGAGTTGGGAGTGGCAGCAGGCACATGCACCTGTGTTACTTTTCACGCTGACTGGGATTTATGGAGCGGAAGAACGTGGAAGTTGGCGAACGTACAGATTTATGCATCTGGATTTTTTTGTGCATACGAACTTGTCCGCTTTTGTCCATACGCCATGTTATAGTGTGAGTTCTTCTCACGGCATTATGCATGAGGCCCCTGGCGTGTCATTAATCTATTCTGGTAATTTCAATGATTAACTCTGAGGCCTTCTTGGTTTACAATTTATTTTTGTGGGAGAGATATGAGATAATCTGTCCTTTTAAAAATGCATTCAGTTTGCTAGAGTATTCCTGCAGAAACCTCTAAGGATGCATTTTTCCCTAAAATAGAGTAGATGTGCTTGTATATAAATTCTGTACAGTTCTCCTCAACTAACAACAAGGGGTTAGGACGCCAGCTGCGAGATGAGTATGGTCGAAGAGAACAATATTGTCCTTTTGCAAAATTTGATTTTGGGCAGGAAATTGTTATCTATAAAGAAATAATAAATGTTTAAATAACGATGATGTACTGGTGAGAAGAAGAAATTTGCTCTTAAGTTGGGATTTAGAAATCTCCATGGGTCTGATAAGTTATGATCAAGTAAAAATTATGTGATTATTTTTTCAGTGTTTGATGTAGCTGAAGACCTATTCAGGTCTGAATTTAAAACACAATTAATGTCTTCAGCCATTATAGTTTTATGGATGTTCAAGTTAATAATGGATGCAAATACATTTTGGATGAAGTCTCTATCATCCATATTGGGTGCATAGATATTTATCAAAATCACTTCACAATTAAATAAATTACCCATCACCATCACATATCACCCTTCAGGATCAGATACTACATCTGATACTGCAAATGAAATTGTTCTATGAATTAAGATTCCCACACTGCTAGTTTTCTTTGTATAGCTGGAGTGGTATATTTTTCTTCCTCTTCAATTCGTGATTGAGACCTTTGACATTCTAACTCATAAAATTTACTGTTTGCTTTTTTATCTCTTTTTCTGCTTCATCTAGAGAAATATAAATGTAGAACATGCCTTGAATAGCCACTCTCAATTTAGCAGGATACAAGAGGCTTTCCATAAATGTTGTTTAATGCTGTAAATGCGACACATTTAGCAGCGGTTGAAGGTGAAAAATCAGGGAAAATGGGAATGTGATTGTTTTCAAATAAAATCTCTTTTTTCAGTCTGAGAAGCAACATGAGATTTACTTTAGATTGTACTTTGTTGAAATGTACAATAAGGCTTCTAGGCTTTGAGATGTTCGATCCACATATGCGGTAAGCTGCTGATATCCAGGTGTCTGATTTGAAGTCCTTATTATTTGAGAGAATAGTTCAGCAATGAATTTTACTGGGTTTGGACTTTCATCTTCAGCGCAGCTAGCCTGTATACAAGCACTTTGCTTTTGGATTTTGTAGCCATTGCTTTTTCGTCAGCGGTAGAAGTCAATTGTTCAACTATTTCAATATGAGTCGTAAATATTTGCTTAAAGTCTTCAAGCTGAGCACCAAGTGCTCTAAATTTATTTTCAAACATATTCACATTTTCTTGTATTTTTTTCCTCAATTCTTTCTAGTATACCTTTTAAAGGTTGCCTCAAAGTAATTGCTTAAATGTTTCTCCAAGTCTTTAATATCCTGAAGTAGATTCTTATTTGTCATGTTTATGTCCTTTATGTCTTTCCTTATATCCTTTGTAATCTTCTTTATATTACTGTTTATCTCATTTATGTTCCCCCGAGTGTGGTAGTTATTGCGGTGGTTATTGCTGCGATAGAACCTTCAGCTCGGACTGTTCATTTTGTTTTTCTCCATGCTCCGCAGGTGGAGTAGCAAGCCCAGTCAGAGTTGGTGCCGCTGACTCGTGGTGGGTAGTTGACAGCTGCAAAAAGTATGGCCATTTTCAGTTTCAATGAACCTTCTGGAATCGACAAGTTCTTCTGGCCCATCTCACTTGCACTTTTGCTCCCAGTTTTGCTATCAGCTGGAGGCGCTGCTGTTGTGTTTGGTCCTGGGAGATCTGTGCTTTTGCCTAACTGTTCAAGGTTAGTCTCTGGCAGGCTGTACCTTGAACTTGAGGTCTTTTTAGGCCGGGATGAAGATTTAACTGTCTTTTCCATTTTTTTATCAGCCTTTTTTCTGCCACTCATGCTTACATATACTTGTATATACTTTAATTGAAGCCCCTCTGGTTTTTTTAATCAATACAGACCTACAAACACTCGGACTCAAAAGTGAAAGTTCGAATATATTGTTTTAAATTGTTTTTGTAGTCTTATTTTTGCAGTCTTAACGTCTTGATGGTCTACACATTCCAATAGTAACACAGACAACAATGATGATGATGCCAATAAGAATAATCTTCAAACTGTAGTATATAAGAGACCGACATGGTGAAGTAAATTAAAACGATCAAAATGGTAACAGGACTATAGCTTTTGAGTGAATTGCTATAAGCTGATTTAACCCAAACTATGATCGTCTCCCAGAAGGATGTACATTAAAACTTGTCTTAAAACTTAGCAAATATCGTCCTCTGTTGCTCACCGCTATTTGTGAGATTTGCTCTGGGCATGCTAAAGCAGTTGTACATTTTTTTGGATAGGGAGATTGCATTATTTGCATACACAAACATACAGTAAATAGGAATTGTGGGTAAAGATTACTATTTAAAGATTATCACTATATTCTCAATGTCACTGAACAGGGGCGTCCTTAGGCATGTGCAGACTGTGCAAAAATCCTAGGGGACGCCATGCCAATATATATTGAATATAAAACAGAAAGAGAAAATAATGACACAGCAAGCAGCACAGCCTGGATTTACGAGTCATAGTAAACTCTAAGCTATCAACTTCCCGACAATGTTCAGAAGCCATTAAGAAGGCTAACAGAATGTTAGGTTATATAGCACGATCTGTGGAGTACAGGTCCAAGGAGGTTATGCTCAACCTTTATAATGCACTGGTGAGGCCTCTTCTTGAGTACTGTGTGCAGTTTTGGTCTCCAGGCTACAAAAAGGACATAGCAGCACTAGACAAGGTCCAGAGAAGAGCGACTAGGCTGATTCCAGGGCTACAGAGGTTGAATTATGAGGAAAGATTAAAAGAGCTGAGCCTTTACAGTTTAAGCAAAAGAAGATTAAGAGGTGACATGACTGAAGTGTTTAAAATTATGAAGGGAATTAGTACAGTGGATCGAGACATGTATTTTAAAATGAGCTCATCAAGAACACGGGGACACAGTTGGAAACTTGTTAAGGGTAAATTTCGCACAAACATTAGGAAGTTTTTCTTTACACAAAGAACGATAGACACTTGGAATAAGCTACCAAGTAGTGTGGTAGACAGTAAGACGTTAGGGACTTTCAAAACTCGACTTGATGTTTTCTTGGAGGAAACAAGTGGATAGGACTGGCGAGCTTTGTTGGGCTGAATGGCCTGTTCTCGTCTAGATTGTTCTAAATGAATTCTAAATGAACAGCTGAAGCGAAGCTAGTGCAAGTAGGCGAGTCGTCTTACAAGTTAATGTTTCACCTAGTTTTAATAAAGTATTAGTGTTAGCGCAATAGTCATAATGAATATCTGGTCGGATAGGGGACACAAGACATTCGCATACCCATTCTAAGCAAAATGAAGAGATTTCGAGTACACGAATCTGGTTATTTGAAATGAAAGAGAAAGGCGGATCAGGAGGCTTTAATTGCGTCACAGGAAGGAGCAATCTTAAACTTTATCATAAGTTAAACGTTTGTGTCATGAGCACGAGGCGGCTATGCAGTGTCCGCAACAGACGTGGCCATCCGCTGTGCATAAGATACCATATTGACATTAGCGAGCGAAGGAGCCACCGATTCTTTCTCTGCCCAGGGCCACCACGAGCCTAGAGCCGCCCCTGCACTGAATGTTGCCATTATACTAAGTTTTCAGTTTATTTTATTAATTTTGAGGACATGTATATGTGATGGTAATGTCTTAGTTAAAAAAGAAATATTTAGAATGTCACCATCATCAAAGGCACACATTTAGCTGGTGGTTTAAATAGATAACTATGGAAATTAAAGCATAATTTTTGCAGTCACTTAAGTGTTTCTTTACTTTAGAAAAACAATAAATAAAGAATTCTAATACAGCCTGATTCCTACTCATTTTCTGAAATCGCATCCCTCAAGAGCATATATTTCTGAGACAGTCTTGTAAACAGACGTTGCTATAACTTGACATTCTCAAATTGTGATTTCAAGATCGTAAATACTTTGTTATCCTCAGTCCTGTCTCCAGGTCTTAATGTACAGGTCAAGCAGATATGATTCCCCTCAAAGCAAAGGGGGTGGCAGGTCAATATTTACAACTTTGTCTAGGGCAGCAAAAATCCTAGAACTGATTCTGTGTATATATGACGTGTGGGTCACAGACTTGCACAAGAGAAAAGGAGGTGAGTCCAGGTTTCCAAAATAGTCCATTTTATTGTTGTCAAAGCAGGAACAATCAAAAACATTTTGAAATGGGAGAGTCAGCAAGTGAGCAGTGACTCTGCTACCCTCCTGCATTAGCTCCCATCCTCAGATTAAAAGAACAGATAGCCTTCCTTGGAGAGAACATGGAAAGTGAGTGCCAGGCCAGTTTGGTGGCCAGTTTTAAATGTTCTCTGCATCAACCTTTGGGCAACAAACCCATTACGTGGTGAGCCTGCGAACTTGCATTTGCACCAGAGGCGGACAACCAATCTCTGCCTGTGTTAACAGAGTTTTGACTCACAGCACAATTTGGGAATTGTATATATACTGTATACTATTAGCCGCATATGAAAGGGAACTGTCTTCAGTCATCTAGGATTCAAAGGATAGAGTGACACAGTTCTTAATACTCTTTCATTCTTTACCCTTAGAACAGAGGATGAAACCCACAAGGACTCTGACTTCACTTCCACTTCTTCCACCTTGTCAGCTCTAAAAGAAAAGGACAGCCCAGAAGTCAGCATTCATGGTGAACACATGACTGAAGAAGATGGAGCTCATTCCTCAGAAACAACTTGATCAGACTTACTGGGTCTAAAACAGACAGCAGTGGTCCTAACTATTCTGTGTAGCCCTAGTGAAGGCAATACAGGCACTATGTGTTTTAAATATCCCTTCCTTTTCAGCATTGAAATAAACTTTATCTTCTTTATATATATATATATATATATATATATATATATATATATATATATATATATATATATATATATATTATCTGCACTTAAATGTACAATAAATGCAGAAACATGAAACCCTGGTGATGCCATTTTTCCAAATATGGCTTGATATTGCTAGTACTGTATCAACTTTTTTCTCATATTCTTCATTCAAACAGACCCTTGCAGACCCTCCTCTCCTTTCTTGTGACATTTTTACCAGAGGAAGTACTTTTTAAAAATGATGACTCTCCAAATACATATTCATGCATGAATATAATTCCATCAATCTGTTACCAGGCCCAACTAATCTAATTCAGGGCCATGGGAGAGCATCATCATCTCAGCATCATTAGGCTCAAAGGACATTAATTCAGTGCAGAGAAGTTCACTCACACCCAGCGTTTCCTCATACCTGGGCAGATTTAGAGGAGACAATTAATCTAAGCTCCACACAGTAAGTGACAGGGTTGGAGCAGAATCCCAACATGCTACTGTATATACATATCCTAGAGCTATATCAACAACAACAACATTTATTTATATAACACATTTTCATACAAAAAGTAACTCAAAGTGCTTTACATAATGAAGAAAGGAAAAATAAAAGACAGAATAAGAAATTAAAATAAGACAACATTAGTTAACATAGTAAAGGAGTAAGGTCCAATGGCCAGGGTGGACAGAAAAAACAAAAAAAAAACTCCAGATGGCTGGAGAAAAAAATAAAATCTGCATTGGTTCCAGGCCATGGGACCGCCCAGTCCCCTCTGGGCATTCTGCCTAACATAAATGAATTAGTCCTCTTTGTAGTTAGGGTTCTCACAGAGTCACTTGATGTTGATGGTCAAACGGACTTCTGGCTTTTAATCCATCCATCATTGTTGGAACATCACGGTGCTTTGAGTAGGAAACAGAAGAGAGAGTAGGGGTTAATACAGATTTTAGAGCCACCATGAATAGTTATTATAATGAGTTGGATGTACAGAGTATCAGGATTAAATTACAGTGAAGTTATGAGAAAGCCATGTTAAAGTAATGTGTTTTCAGCAGTGTTTTAAAGTGCTCCACTGTATTATCCTGGCGAATTCCTATTGGCAGGCTATTTCAGATTTTAGGTGCATAACAGCAGAAGGCCGCCTCACCACTTCTTTTAAGTTTTGTTCTTGGAATTCTAAGGAGACACTCATTTGAGGATCTGAGGTTACGATTTTGGATATAAGGTGTCAGACATTCCGATATATAAGATGGAGTGAGATTATTTAAGGCTTTATAAACCATAAGCAAAATTTTAAAGTCAATCCTGAATGACACAGGTAACCAGTGTAGTGACATCAAAACTGGAGAGATGTGCTCAGATTTTCTTTTTCTACTGTGCATTCTGCACTCGTTGCAAGTGATTTATGTCTTTTTTGGGTATTCCTAAGAGGAGTGTGTTACAGTAATCTAGTCGACTGAAAACAAACGTGTGAACTAATTTCTCAGCATCTTTCAATGATATAAGAGGTCTAACTTTTGCTGTGTTTCTTAAGTGAAAAAATGCTGTCCTAGTGATCTGATTAATATGCAATATCAGAATCTGACCCAGCTCAATTAATCAACTAGCCAGTATTTTGTTATATAGTGCCCCTCACCTTGTCAACAAGATAAAAAGACAGGAAGCAACTACCGATACCACATCACTGATCCTCTAAACTCTGGCTATAACAGTTGTCAGTTCCAAGCAATGGATGATAAGCTGACAATATGAGTGTAATAACAACTGGAATAATAAGGTACGTTGGATTTTGTCTCTGAGCACCAGCGAACAGTGGTTTGAAATGGAAACTGATCAGTTTCAGACACAGTGGTATGAGCTTGGGGAACAACGGCAGATAGCATTCAGACAGTGTGGAACCAAAGGAAACAGGTGTTGGAATCTGCACTGAGATCCCTGTTTAATAGCAGTGACGCTGGTAATCTGTAGGGAAAATGAAAAATGGAACAACAAATGAATCGTTTCAGCAATCTGTTTTTGACTGCAGTCAGGCTCTGGCAGATGCAGTGTAATAAATGAAGACTGACTATTGCTGCATTGTTTCTTATACAGTGTAATGAATGGAGGGTGCGGGACATCCAGAGCAGAACAGAAGCATCATCATGGCTCTTTGTAGGGCTTCTCCTTCATTATAGGTTAGAGGTTAGAAACAGTGTCTCATTCAAAGCTGTCCCCCATTTACCTCATGATCAGAGACTGCAAAACACTCCTGTGGCTCTAGTGTATGACAACAGACGGCCATTTGTTTACTGTGATGACAGGAAATAATTATGTCTTGACCTGGGCTGGCTATGTGCAGATCACATATACTTTACCTTACTCTTCAAATTCACATGCTAAATTGAAAGGTCCAATGAACACAGCTCACTAACTTGAACAGGTCACAAGTTTTGCTGTGCAGTCATGGCCTGCAATGACTGAAGCTCAAGAACCGATTCATTTTATTTACTGTATTTTTTACAGTGCATGCAGCATGGTAGCACAATGGTTGCCTCACAACACCAGAAAACCATATCTGAATCATAGCATGGTACCTGTCTTTGTGAACTTTTTAAATACACCTCTTCCTGAGGATTACCCTCCGGGTACACTGCTCTCTTCCCTTAACACAACGATATGCTGGTCAGGTTGACTGGTGACTCTGAATTGGGGCCTGTGGATGTGCTGGCGAGTGTGCCCTTGTGATATAATGGTGCCCCAATCCAGATTTAGTTACTGTCTTTTTTCCAATGCTACCTAGATAGGCTGTGTGCCCTGGTGACATTCAAATTTTTTCAGGAACATTGGAGTGGATTCGTTCCCAATAAGGTTTATTTGATTTGATTAGTTTTAAAGGGCTAGGGCACAATGTCTGCTGAACATCATGTTCAGGAATGGAGTCTTCATTCTTCTTTAGCCCTAGGAAGGGTGTTCTATAAGTGCTGGTCAGACACCCCAGAGAACACCCCATGGCGGTGTGTCTTTAGTATTTCAGCTGTACATCTTTGATCTAAGAGTACAGTCAAATAATACTAGAGCTGCATTGTTTGATAACTGTTTTGTAAAGTGCATGTGAATGAGGACCACTGTAACATGACTGAAATAAAATAATAATACAAATAAGGCATCAGAAGGCTTCTAAATAAAATGTAGTTGTAAAATTGTAACAAGGCCTCAGATAACATGATTTATGGGTATCTTATATATAAACGTCTACATGTGGAAGTGTTTGTGTCTGTCTGTCTGTCTGTCCAAGAAGTGAGACATGGAGTCGGGGTAAGGCCTCCATGTCTGAGGAAATAGAAACTTGCGTAGCCGCTAATACACAATCGAGGTAAGCACGTTAGCAAGACGAAACCTCAGAAGAAAGAGACACTCACTTAGCTGCTAATACATAAGCGAGGCAAGCACATCAGCAAAACGGTATCCCTTTTTCTTTTCCTCCCGCCACTAATACACAAGCCAGGTGAGCACGTCGGCAAAATGAAACCTCCAAAGAAAGAGACATTTGCTTAGCCGCTAATGCACAATTTATGCAAGCACATCGGAAAAATGAAACCACCTAGGAGAGACGCCCAGAATAGTTCCTTTTAATTACCAGATATCTCCACCTTTCATTTTTTTTCCTGACAATTTCAATAGTTTCTAGGACCCCAGGCTTTTTACTGCACAGGCTTAAACAGCTAGATCTTTAATAAACAGGATCGCAAAGATAACTGAAATTGATTAAAAAATGTTTTGATTATATAGTTCTTAATATAGTTAATTTGAAATGAACTAACATCAAACACAATAAAATAAACTGAAATCTGTCATACACCAATCACATCATTTACTATGCCTCGCTCAAGTGTGAGTATTAAATACAAGACTCAAACACCTTTTCCTTTGCCAGATTCAATGACCATTATGATGTCTGAAGTGGAGGATGCCTTCAACCTTCTCATTCATATAGTTGATTTCCTACATAAAGGGAGAGAAAAGTACAATTTGGGTCTGAGTGACACTTCAATTAGCCTCCCGTTCTTCTCCAGAGTGAATAATCAGATTGCAGAAGATGTTTCAGACATAGCAGGTCATTAAAACATCCTCAAAAGCCCTGAAGATTTCTTTAAGAGCCAGGATTTAGAGTCTGGAGTTGGCTAGCTCTCACCTTAAAATAAGAATGAACTCAGCTATAGACAAGGTGCTTTAAAATGTTCTTTTTTTAAAAAAAAACATATATTTAATTAAACAAACTATATATGAATTATGATTAGTAATAATAATACAGGTGTAGTAGCGCTGTTGCCATACAACAAGGAGGATGGAGTTCTGGGTGTCAAGTGTGTATGTTTTCCCCCTGTCCATTTGGCTTTCCTTCCACACTTCTAAGACAGTGGTTAGATGGACTGACTGCTAAATTGTGTGTGTTGTGGGGATTTGGGATGTGTGTGTGTGGTGTGTGTGTTTACCTGCAACAAGCTGGGATTGTTTCTGCTTTGCATCTGACGCTTTCTTGGGACAGGCTGCAATTTCCTTGTGATGGATGGATAAGTGAAAATGATCCATCCATCCATTATCCAACCTGCTATATCCTAACTACAGGGTCACGGGGCTCTGCTGGAGCCAATCCCAGCCAACACAGGGCGCAAGGCAGGAAACAAACCCCAGCCCACTGCAGTTTAGAAAATTAATGGATACTAATTTATTTCTCTTCAGTACAATTCAATTATTCTCATTAGGCTCACTTTCACTAAGAACCCAGGGTTTCACACAATAATTACAAATATTTTATGACTAAAAGAAATGCAACTTGACTGAGCTTGAGAGAATCTGTAAAGAAGAATGGCAGAAAATCCACAAATCCAAGTGTATGAAGCTTGTTAAATTATCACCAAGAAGACCCTAGGCTGGAATCGCTGCCAGTGGGGCTTCAAGTAAATACTGAGTAAAAGCTAATGTACTTGTGTCAAGGTAATATTTCAGTTTTATTTCTAATACCTTTGCAAAGGGTTCTAAAATCCTATTATCTCTTTGTCATTCTGGGGTATTCAGTTCTACTTTATGTGGTGAAAAATGAAATTAAATGAGTTTAGCACAAGGTTGCAACATAGCAAAATATAAACAAAATGAAGCAGACAGAATATTCTTTAACACACTGTAGAACATTTCCAGTGCCTAGGCCTGGTTCCCAGTTGGCCCCTTCCTACTCCTACTATATTAGACAGTTCCAATGGGCCAGTCTGTAGTCCAGTCTTTTTTTTCCCACATTCCCCGAGCCCCCACTTTGCTTGCATCTATCCTCCGCCGAGTGTAATACAGCTGTGTAACCTTGCTTCCAGATTAAATTTCTCTGTATATGACTTTAATAGGATCTCTGCATGTCCTGCAGTCTAAGAGTATATCATCCACTTAAGCGCTCCCCTCCAATTTTATCCTTTAGTTGCACAAGTGGCATGCTATCCTAGAGCCACTTTTATTCTGAATGTCACATTTGTTGAAGCTAAACAAAAGCTTCCCTGCTGTTTTCCTATTCCACCCTTGGTGATATTTGTAGGGCTCATGATTATAAAGTAAAGAAAACTTCAACCATGCACTCTGCTGCGGAGACAGCAGCAGTAATAAATGAGCTTGTTTTCCTAACCTGACTTCAAAGGGATTAGCATTTGCACTCCAACACAGCAGACACATGATAAATTAAATTTATTGCTAATAAGCTTGAAGTGCGACACATGGGTTACAAAAAAAAAAAATTGAAGCAAAAGAAAAGAGTAAAAAATAGAGCAAAACATACAAATATCAATTGAAAATTAAATTCAAAGACAATGACTTAAAAAGAAACTGGCGAGCTGGAGTGTTTGGATTGTGGAGAGGCAATTCACTAAGTGCAATGTAACTAAGGTTACATTGTTAAACACACTGACAGGTTGTTATGTAACGGGATTATGTAATGTTTCAAGATGAGCTACCTAAAAGAATATTGTGTCCACTTGGCATTATCAAAGAGAACATCACTTCGTCTGAAAGGAGGAATGTCACTCAGGGTTAAAATACTATCAAGCCCTGAAGAGAGTTCATATAATGGAAACTGCAAGATACTAATGTGGTCAACAGTGGCTGGCAAAAAAAGTCAGAACTATCAGAAACAAACAGCTGTATGTTATATGAGCTATAGGTGGTTAGACTAATATGAAAATGATCCATTAGCTAATGTCACTTTTAAAGAAACTTGGATAACCAAAAAAGACTCAAGTTTAATCACTTTCACTACTAATGATAGCTTGTAGTTGGTCATGATAATAAAAATAATAATAATTCTGTACATTTCTATAGCTCTTTATTAATCCTTCCATTTACAAAACAGCTCTGCAAATGGATTTAAGCAGTTTATCCCTTTCTTCCTGGAAAATCCTCTAAAGCTCTGTTAGACAGGATTGGAAACGTCTGTAAGCAGACATCTTCAGGTTTCTCCATACATGATCTAATGGGTTGAAGTCTGGGATATTGCTGGACTACTCAGAAACAGTCAGAGACTTATCCCAAAACCACTCCTGTGATGTCTTGGCCGTATGCTCTGAGCCATTGTTGTGATGAAAGGTGAAACTTCACCCCAGTCCCAGGTCGAGTGCACTCTGGAAAAGGTTTTCTTCAAAGACTTCTCTGTATTTGGCTGCATTCACTCTTCACTCTGACCAGTCGCCCCGTATCGTGAATGACTGATTAATGAAGTACTGCTGAGATGATTGTAACAAGTTTGCTTATCTCAGCAGAGGACTTTTGAATATGATTCAGTATAGCCCAACACCCAACTCTAGGAAGAGTCTTTGTGGTTCCAAATTTCTTCCATTTCAGCATTATTGAGGCCACTGTGCTCCTGGGAATGCTCAAACCTTTGGATATAGTTTTATCCCCTTACGTTGCTCTATGTCTCACCATAATTTGCTTATTGATGTCTATAGAGAGTTCCTTGGACTTCATGGCTTGGTTTTTGCTCTGACATACATTGTGAATTATGGGACTTTCTATACAAACACAGGTGTGTGCCTTTCTAGAAGATGTTTAGTCAATTCTGTTTGCTCCGGGTGGACCCCAATGAAGTTCCACACACATCTCAAGGATAATTAAAGGAAACAGGAAGGACCTGTGCCACAGGTAAGGATCTGAATACTGATATGAATAAGAGATTTTAGTTTTTGACTTTTAATAAAATTTGCCAACCTTTCTAAAAACATGTTGCAGTTTGTCATTATGAGTTTTTGACTGTAGATTTATTGAAAGAATAATTGAAAATGTATCCATTTACAATTAAACCAACTGCACAATAAAATGTGCAGAAAGTAAAGGGGTCTGAATACTTTTTGTATGCACTGCAGATCCAAAGCAATAGTTTAAAATGGCAAGCATACATATAAAAATGCTCACAAAGAAAGCTAAAAAAAATAGCATAAACATGTTTTAAAAGATTTATATAACCACTGCGGCTCTTTTGATTTGTGTCTGAACAATGTGCCACAAAGGGAGAGAAATCTTCAAAAGCCCATGCCAAGATCAAACTTAAGCAAAATAATTAAACAAAGTAGATAAAACATCTGAAAAACAAGGACACAAAAGATCTAAATATTAAAAAATCAAAAATTTTAAATACAAAGAAAATGCTAAATTTGAAACCCACAGTTTGAAAAGCACAAAATTTATAATTGAGAAAAAAGAGAACAGAAAATAATTAACTTAAAATTACAGATTCTATACAAAAAACAAACCTGTAATGTCTGGGAAAAGTCAAGGTCTTATCCTTGGCTCATTTGTCTTTTCTTTTTACCTGTTGTTTTCTTTTAAATATTATTTTGTATATTCTCATTGTGTTTTCTTTCTGTTTATATATTTTTTTTTATTATTTTAATTATTGCATTAGTTCAATATTAATGCATTATTTGTTTTTGTTATGTACCTTGCTGACTTATTGTTGAGCCTAAGGGGTCGGGACCCCTTGACGCCACTGCTGTGAAACTACCCTAGGCCTTTAAAAACTTGCAACTTCAGCAGTACTGTGCCTCAGCATTGTAGTTAACTTTTCTGTTTTTCTGGCTTCTTTGATTTTGGATTTCTGGATTCTTTATTGTTTGTTAAGTGTTTCCGTTCGATTATCTAAGTTTTAATTTGGCTCTTGGTTTCTCGACTTTGTTGTACACTGGTATTGTTTGCTTTTGAGGATTGCCTTTTTTATGTATTTTCTGCGTGATACAAATTTTACTTTCTGTTCCTATCATTTGAGTTATGTAAAATAATATCTTTAAAATAAAAAGCATCATTATTTTTGCTTATTGTGGCAGATTGTATACAACTTCTCTCTCAATTTCAAGCTTTTTGTAATTTAAAGATTTCCTTATTTTTGTTTTACACTTGAGCAGGCCACAAATACTGCTTCTTTAGCTTTGGAAGGGGGGCTACTTTTGTTTTCTAGGCCTCCATTGAAACCTATGGCTAGATTTTGGAGGTAAAGTCTCATTTTGAGTTTTGTGGAGCCCAGCAGTCATAGCACATGATAACAAAGCCAAATATATAAAATCAGAAGAGCCAAAAAGAAACATTCAAAGACTACAAAACTCTAACAAAGAAAATGAGCATAAAAGGAGCAGACAGCCACAGGTAACGTTAACCACTGTAAAACTGTAGTGACAGACTACAAACCTTAAATAGTTTTCATGTGCTGCTGTTAGTCTGAATAATTTAGTTAGTTTAGATAAAGTTCATCCATCACCCAAACATACTAACACAATCAATGCATAATTAACAGAAAACAAGGAGGGCATAGCTAAATTAGCCAAGAATAAGATTAACAATTAGAAAACAATTAACAGCAATAAATCTTAAAGAGAACATCCAAAGAAAGATAAAAACACACACACACACACATATATATATTTATATTTATAAAAGCCAAATACCACTGACTCACTCATCACAAAATCTCCTGAACCATGAGGACTTGGGACTTGAAATTTGCAATTTGGCCCATAGGTGCTCGCCAAGAAACGTTTTTAAAAATTTCTGTTTGTATGTCTGTCCGCTTTTCATAACAGAATTACTTAACGGATTTAGATCTGGTTGTTTTCTATAATTTGGCGGTTGATTTTGCGACTTCTCTCATTGCGCTAAGTACCATAGTTTGCTTGTGGTACCAATGTATTTATACTAATCCAAGAGAGTGGCTGTGGACCGAGAGCAGGGGGGTGGGGCCTTACTCATTCACTCACCAGCCTCTGCTTGAGTTGGTCTATGTCTAGCCACGTGTTGCAGTGCACCTTGCCTCCGCTTAGCTAGCGATACCTGTTTGCTCAAAACAGACATTGTACTATACAGTACAGATTGTTAAGGAGTAACGTTTGACATTTTTGAGAGAGAGATCAGAGCTCTATGTGTTTTAGAGGATAGCTGCTGATTGCCAGAGATATGACAGCCATGTGCTTTTCTCTCCACGCTGGGAACGCTTTCCCGTCAGAGCTGAACATGATCAGATATACCGTAGTGCCAACCATCAATTGATTTTTAAAGTTTGTCCTGTTTCATTACTATGTGGGGTACAGCTAATATATATATATATATATATATATATATATATATATATATATATATATATATATATATATATATATATAAATAATCTACAGTATATATATAAAACACAAAAGTAACAACTAATACAAATCTAGAAAGATATCAAAAGTAGACTAAAAATAGCTAAGTGCTCTGTTATTCTAGCTACTGCATATGCTAGTGCAAAAGTGCTTAAAAACATTATCCTCTCTGTGGGTCAATAGTCGTGGCTCCAAACTGGTCTTTTAGTTTTCTTATGCCAAGGAAAAAACCTGCTTCAATACCCTCCACACTTCTAAGATACTCTGCTTATCCAACTGTGTGAAAGCCAACTGATTCCGAGAGTGTGGAATGGCCTAGGATAAACTAATATTCCATTGTTACTGACATTGACTGGGGCTCCTTGCACATATAACCAGAAAAAATAATATTAGATAATACATGAATGGTATTTGGCGATATAACATGAAAAATAACACTGAATTGGAAGCTCCTTGCTGGAATAGAATAAAATTGTCATTTGTATATTGTTACGAGTGCACTTTGAGGTTTGCCTTTCAGGCTCATCTGAGGTAAATAATAAAACTTCTGAACATGAGGGACCCTGTGGCTAATGTTAGACTCTCCTTCTTCTCTCACAGCCCAGAGGGAAGGAAAGAAGGAAAACTGACTTCAACCCCGAGGTGGACTGATTTCTGTACAGTATAAGTTGATAAATATTTTGTATGTCTTTATTTGTAAACTAGACAAAGCAAATGTAATTTTAAATAGTGTTTTAGGAGGTATGTTTTACTTTATTGGTAAGAACAGTGGTGTTTTGATGTTCACCTAACCAACCCCATCAGTCTATAGGACTGACTCATAATGTGAAATGTACGATG
Organism: Polypterus senegalus; assembly: GCF_016835505.1. Lineage (NCBI taxonomy): Eukaryota > Metazoa > Chordata > Cladistia > Polypteriformes > Polypteridae > Polypterus > Polypterus senegalus. The sequence continues at coordinate 155,439,178 of NC_053162.1, forward strand.
ACGGGGATGGAGCATCAGACCAGCTTGGCAAGGATGACGGCAAGGATGACTGCATTGGACTTCGACCTTGCAAGCCATCCACTGCAGGAAGGCCATAGAATGGCTAAACAAAGCAAGTGGGGGATGAGTTGTACCTGAGCGCTTTCACTGGTAACTGGTCAGAAAGGGATTGGAAAGTCTAAAATATGGCTGTTCATGATTGGTTTTGAATTTGAGATACTTTCTGTACTACAACACCCCGTTGATCTGTGTTTTGTGGTAAGAATGGTATTAAGTTGTCACCTTGCCTTTACCTTTCTCTCTCACTCACCATCTGGTCAAAGAGAAGACCATGATGAGCTCATCTCTATCTCAACAGCCATATTGAGGCATGTGGTCAGTTTCAAAACTTCCTTCTCCATTCAAAAGGCCATGTTGTAGTAAAGCAAGCTAGAGTGAAGATAAGCTGAGAGCCACCTGTGGACGTAAGATGCACTACTATTTAGGTTGTAAGAATCTGGTTTGCCAGTATTCACATAGTATTCTGCTTCCTTAATATTTTTGGGTATTTTTATCAATAATATATAGTTAAATATGTAACTGAACACCTGCTTGGAGATTTTTTACTCTGTCTAATTGCCTGAGATTAGAGATTTGATGGGAAGGGGAGAGGAAATGCTAAATCCCCTAATCACAGACTGGTACGAGTAAGGTATTGTAGACATTTTATTATGCTCTACACAATAAAGCGTATAAAGTGGAAAATAGGGTCACCATAGGAACTTACATGATAAAACATACCCCTCACTGTCCCTTCACTATAAAACCAAGATGCTTCTGGTACAGCGGGTCTCATTTTGAAGAGAGCCAACTGCTGAACAAAGCCGCCATCTTAACACTGACCACTTGTGAGAGCATTAAACCACCCTAATAATTGTTTTGCTTTGAAGCTCTTTTTGTTTCCTTATACTTTTTCACACCAATAAGCTCTTGTTTATTTGGAGGACACTGCACAGATTAAAAGCGGCAACATTTATTTTTTTTTGTAGACTGTGTATTCCCTCAATATCAATGACAATCTGTAATTTATAATTAGTAGGCACCAGCCTTAAAATGATACAACTGGATAACGAAAATTAAATGACGTTCAAGAAGAGATGGGTACATTTATGACCCCATAAATCAAGCCATTTATTTAAATAAGAAGCATGAGAAAATTTGCTTCTGAAATTGATGAAATTAGTCTCTTACTGAGAAATGGGTTGGGATTAGTGATGAGCAAAGCAATTTGAGGAAAACTGAAGTTGGAGTGAAATTCAACTGTTCTACTTTGCAAAAAACGTTTGTAAAAAAAATTGTGTTTCACTTCAAGTGAAATTTGTACTTGTGGCACGATATTAAAGATGTTCAGTTCTGCGTGGAAGTGTTTTCATGAATTAATTCTGTGTGCTTTCCTGTCATTTAGTATTTCATTAAGGAAAAAAAATCCCTGGAAGCGTACATATCCGTAGCTAAGATAAGGCAGATGCTGGGTAACATGGGGGAGTTTAGCACCAGTAAATTCCCACGTAATGAAAGTTTCAGTGGAGAAAACACAGTAATGTGCACAATGGTGTGTTATAGTTTGTCTTTACGTGAAAAATTTGCAGCATTTCAGATTTTTAAAAAACGTACTGCACGAGAGACTTGAGTTGATTTTATTGTTGTGGTGTGGATTACACTCATTACGTGGCTCCTGATAAGAACTCAAGTAAACCCAGAAGTGAGAACGATGTCTTAGAGATCAGTATTCCAGTTTTCTAATCAAGGATAAAAAAAACATTCATAACCCCCCAAAAAAGTAAATATTGTGTTTTTCAACTACAAAATCACCTTCATTACTAATTTTAGATTTAGTTTTACGAAACTGTATGCAACTTGAAACTGGTTCATTCATCACTAGCTGACAGGAATATGTCAATGTTAATGTCAACTTTATTTATATAGCACATTTAAAACAACATAGGAATGCTGTGGCCAAAGTGCTTTACAATAATAGAATAAAAGAAAAACATACAATTAACATGAATAACACAAATAGAAATAAAATAAATGAACATAAATAAAATAAATAGAAGTAATGTTACGTAATCACAATGAGGAAACCATCAGTATTACTGAAGGTCACGGAAAGCAAGTGAATAGAAAAGAGTTTTTAATCTCGTTTTGAACAGTTCAGTTGTAGACAACACCTTTATGTGATGAGGTAAAGAGTTCCACAGGCGAGGAGCAGCAGCTGCAAAAGTCCTGTCTGTCCCCTTTAGTTTTACACTTGGTATTAGGGACAAGAGACAACTGACAAGAAGATCTAAGCACTCTGGATGGCTGGTGTAAAGCACACAATTCAGATAAATCGGCAGGAGCAAGCCCATGTAAAGATTTAAAAACTAGCAACAAGATTTTAAAATCAATTTGAAAACTGACAGGCAGCCAGTGTAAAGAAGTTAATATTGGAGAAACAGAGTCATACTTTCTTGCCCCAACCAGAAAGCGAGCAGCAGCATTCTGGACCAACTGTAACCTGCGTATCAGGGATTTGCTAATCCCAGAATACTGCGAGTTGCAGTAATCAAGGTGAGAGAAGATAAAAGCATGAGTAGCTTTCTCAAGATCCCTAGAAGATAAAAAAGGCTTGATCTTACCAATGCCCACAGTCATCTCCTAAGGCTGAGAGTAGGAAAATGCTGATGCTCTATAAGGCATCTTATAAATGATTTTAGAAATCCCTGAAGAAAAATTTCACAATAAATTGAACACATGGAAAAAAACAGAGTTGAGAAACAGTAAGCATATCATTAAGTCAGATATTGCTGTTTACAAGAGAAGTTTAGACAAGGGTGTTAGCTGCTTTAAATGTAACTAACAGAATAAAAAAGACATAAATAAGAGAATTACACAGAGCATTTTACATGCTCGTGTTTTAAATGCCTCAAAGGACGATCCCTGCTTCTTTCAGTATTGGAATGTTGTGTACTGTGCAATGTCAGAGCCGAGCAACACTGTCCTGAATTGTTTCACAGATTGTTCTTCTTCAAGAATCTTCTATTTACTTCTAACTATTTGAACAGCATACCCTCAGTGATGGACAAACCAATGTTAGAAATATTTAGAATTCAATATTATACAAATTTTCTCAATATAAGCCTTTGTGAAACCACAGTACTGTTCATCTGCCTAGTCTTTCTCTCTGATTTTCTCTTTAAAGGGCGGTAGACCCTATCTTGCCACAGATGCTTGTGTATCACACATTTACTTACTCAGCCAATTTAGAGTAATCAAATAATTAAAAATGCAGATAGTGTTCAATTTGAAGAGCAGATCAAACACAATTGGGCGGCATGGTGACGCAGTGGTAGCTCTGCTGCCTCGCAGTAAGGAGGCCTGGGTTTGCCTCCTGGGTCCTCCCTGCGTGGAGTTTACATGTTCTTCCCATGTCTGCGTTGGTTTCCTCCCACAGTCCAGAGGTGAGGTGAGGTTAGGTGCATTGGCGATCCTAAATTGTCCCAAGTGTGTGCTTCGTGTGTGTCTTTTAATGCCCTGTGCTGGGCTGGTGCCCTGCCTGGGGTTTGTTCCTGCCTTGTGCCCTGTGTTGGCTGGGATTGGCTCCAGCAGACCCCGTGACCCTGTGTTAGGATATAGCGGGTTGCATAATGGATCAAACACAATCATAAGGAGTTTGGGCTGGATATTGAACCTTGGTCCCTGAGCCGTGAGGCAGCTACATTAACAGCTGGACATGCTTGACACATTTGCTTATAAACTTCAGATACAGACAAGCAGAGTACATGTTTTTAAATAATGTTATTTTTTTAAATCTTAGACCAGTGATGGTGTGGGTCCTGCTTCATGCTCCCTCTTCCAATTTTGGGAGCCTCTTGGATCCAACGCCATCGGTAATGTAACCGGATGAGCTATGCAATGAGGAGAAATCACATATGGAGTAAGGGGATGGTGTAAAGTGTGGAAGTGCTTTTATTAAAAAGAATTCCAAAACAGTCTCCAAAGTGCTGTGCTTCAAAACTCCATAAATTAATAATCCATAAAAGCAATGAAATAAAGGTGGAGGTTAAAATCAATAAATAATCCTATACAACAAGGTTGAGATCAACAACCCGGAAGCTGTCCTTTATAAAAACCTGGTGCCTTCTCCGTTTAGCTGGTGGCTCCCCTGCTTCTGGCACCAATCACACTAGCTGTTCCGTCTCTTCTTCAGTCCCCATTGCCAGCCTTCCCACCACTGCCACCATTTGTGACAGTGACGGAGCGAGCAGGCAAGAGCAAGCAGGCTTGCTCAAAGGCAGGCAGCTGGGAGGAGAGCCCTTAGGAGGAGTGTTTGGCCAACATTCGGTGGGGCAGTAGGAAGCAGTTACTCCAGCTAAGCGATCTCAAGGAGCTTGAGTGACCAAGGCAGTGGGAGTCAGGGAGGCTTGGGAGAGTGAGCCCCGCATGGAACTTTGAAGCACTGCACTATTTATTTGGACACTGCTTTTGATTTTGTTAATAAAAGCACGTTTGCACTTTGCACCTTCCCCTTGCTCCTGGAGTGTTTTGTCCCCATTTGCACAGCTCATCTGATTACATTAATGGTGTTGGGTTCAAGAGCTCTTAGACGAGAAGAGGGAGCATTGAGTAGGACCCGCACCGTCACAAGACCACTGTGGTTTTGCATTCACTTCACTCTCTTTGTTGTTTTAACTGCTGACTTTATTTTTTATTCATCATGGACTCAAAGCCCAGTTTTGCACCTTTATTTTGAGAAAATCATTTTAATGTATGTGTGCTGTGGTGACATGGTGGCACTGTGTATAATGTGCTACAACAGAACTCCAGGTGGCTTACTTTACAGAAAGCAGGCACTATGAACAATGCTACATTCAATAGCAATCGAGTGGCTGTCAGTTTTGAACATTACGCTATGGATGAAAGGTGTGATGGGCTTTAAAAGCACAAAAGTAGCAGTGGTATAATATAGCTAGAGCTGTTTCCACACAGCTTCAGGGACCTGATTGTAGCTTTCCTACATGGTCTCTGTGTTTGTGTTGTCTCCACATCATTATGTTACTTAACTCACACCTTTCAAACACATGCAAATTAGTTTAAATTGTGGATTCGGTTTGTGTCTTTAAATTAATTGGCTGTGCATGAGTGCCACAAACCCGTAATGGACTAAAAAAATGTTCATTTTGAAATCTGCCATATTTTAACCAAAACACCAGTTTTATTTTGACATCTAAGTCAAAACAAAACATAAGAGGAAACAATTGTAATAAAGATATGGAATTATAAAGTGCCTTGGGATTGTTGTCACCTTTCAAATGCACTGCATAATATGATTGTTGTTTCTTTGGAGCAAAATGTCAAAGTCATAGATAAAAACAAACCATTTTAAAAGATCTGGATGACTTAAGGAACTGTTAATGTTACCTACTAATATGAACTGTTTTTTTAAGTTTCTAGGGTCCTGTATCCTTAAACTAGATACATAGGGTAGAAAACTAAAGGGTGGAAGGTGTTATAGAGGCCGTTTCATGACTTCTCTCTATTATATAAAAAATATCCTGAGACGAGACAAGACTTTTTCAGAGATTATTTCAAGTCCCTCAAGACGAGACTTTGTGCCAAAAGATTTAACCATGCCCGGGGCCGGAAATAAAAGACAAAGAGTAGAAGACAAATTAAAACGTTGTAAAGAGGTTCAAAAAATTTGGCGCGATACACATGCTGAGCAGGTTAGAGATAATGAAAGTACTAAAATTTGAAAGTCTCAAAAAACTGATAGTAAAGATCGCATTAGCGGATGGAAATTATTAATCGGTGAAATAACGGGACAGCAAAAAGAGATTGAATATATGGACATAGGTGATTTGACAGAAGTATTTAAATATTGTTTGGCTTTAAAGTTTAAGTCGGAGACTTGTAGATCGTCTGCTTCATGTTGCCATCAGGGAAAAGTAGTATTTCTTCCGAACAAAGAGGCGTATCCGCGAGAAATAAAAGATTTGTTATTTGGTGAAAGTGAAATCCACAAGCACTACAGGCAAAATATCCGAATCAACAATAATCTGCTCGTGTTCGCATCAGTCAATGCGCTATGAGAATCTGTGGTCCCACAACAATTAAAGCTACTACAAGTTTCATTTCAAAGAAACCACAATTTGTTCAGGTTTATATTTATGATCACGGAGAAGCGATGTAACATAAAATTGAAAGAGTTAAACAATCGGACGTATTAGAAATTCTACAGCCAATAATGAATACAAACCCATACGTCCAAAAGTATCGCACTTTACACGAAATGTATCTGAAAAACACGGACAAAAGTTTTCTTGGATTTCTATATGAATCTGAAAGATCACGCTCGCATATATAATAAACCAACATGTGACAAATTGTATATAATAGGTTCAAAAGACGGAGATATCAAAGACAGAGTTGATATTCATGTTTATCCAAAAGCACAATGCGATTCGTCACAAGCAGTAGATCCGGGAAATGACTAGCGCCCTCACGAGGGTTAGCGAGCGAAGCAAGCAGGGGGCCCCCTAATTCGGTATTAAAATCAACTTTGTGCAACAGGAAATGTTTTCAATGAACAGACCCTCTCACTCACTTCTCACAATTTATTTTTCTCTTTTGTTACCTGCCCCTCTCTTTTTGATCAATGTGGCCAACACCAGCTGACACCGGTTTGCAAAGCTTACCGTATCATTGCCAAGAAGACTCCAGGCTGTAATCGCTGCCAAAGGTGCTTCAACTAAATACTGAGTAAATAGTCTAAACACTTGTTTCAATGGGATATTTCATTTTTAATAAATTTGCAAACATTGTTTTCTCTTTGTCATTCTGGGATATTGAGTGTTTTTCGACGAGGGAGAAAAGTCATTTACAGTAAATGATGTTAGCATAAGACTGCAACATAGAAAAATGTGTAAAAAGTGAAGTGGTCTAAATACTTTATGAGGGCACTGTTTCTGTATGCTAATTAATCAAGGGGTCCAGATTCCCAAAAATAAGAAGGGATTCATTTGTAACCCCAATGTGCTGCTGCATCTTCAGTCGACATACTGTAATATTATTGTTCTCTTTTTAAATTTCTTAGTATAGAGGACATTATTGGGCCTGAACTAAAAAATAGAAATAATGTAAGAGATGCTTGCAAGGCTTGGGAAACTAGTGCTGTCCTTCACTGCAGATCCTCTCAAACTCTATCAGGTTGAATGGAGACCATCAGTTGACTGTTATTTTCAGGTGTCTCCACAAAGGCTAAATTGGATTCCAGTCTGAGCTCTTGCTGGGCCATTCAGGAACTTTCACACAGTTGACCATAAGCCACTTCTGGTTTGTTTATGATATGTGCTTAGGGTCACTGTCCTGTTGGAAGGTGAACCTTTGGTCTTGTCTGAGATCCAGAGTACTTTGGTGCAAGTTGTTATTAAGGATATCTCTTTCCCTAAACCTTATCTAGTGTCCTAACATGTTCCACTGAAAAACAACCTCAAAGCATGCTGCTGCCACCATCATGCTTTACCTTTGGAATAGTTTTATACGGGTGATGAGTGGTGCCTGGTTTGCTCCTGACATGATGTTTACAACAGTTTAATCTTAGTTTCATCAGACTGGAGAATCTTGTCTCTCATAGTCTGTTTGCATAGTGGGCTTTCATTTGTTGTCTGGCCACTCTGCCATAAAGCCCAGATTGGAGGAGTGTTGTAGTGATAGTTGTCCTTCTGGAAATTTCTTCCTTCTCCACACAGGTTCTCTGGAGTTCAGCCAGTATGATTATCAGGTTTTTGGTCACCTCTCTTACCAAGGCTGTTCTTCCCCAATTGTTTATTGCGGTTGGGCAGCCAGCTCTGGGAAGAGATTTGGTTGTTCCAAACTTATTTCATTTAAGAATTATGGAGGCCATTGTGCTTTTGGGGGCCTCCAATGTTGTAGCCTTCTTTAAATCAGTGCTTCAACACAATACACAAAACAGTCTCTAAGCTGTGGATGCAGTTCCTTCAACCTCGTGACTTAGTTTTTGCTCTAATATACTGCACATAGTCATCGTAGGGACCTTCTATAGATAGGTGTTTTCCTTACCTAATCATGAGGAGGTGGACTTTAAACAAAGTGTAGGAAAATCTTGATGATGATCGATGGAATGGGATGCACCTAAGCCAAATTGCAAGTGTCATAACAAAGGTTCTGAATACTTAACGCAATATGATATGATGCTGACATTCCTAAAATATTTTTTTACTTTGTCATTCAGTGGTATTTAATGTTGTTTGATGAGCAGAAAAATGAATTTAAATGATTTTAGCATAAGGCTGCAACATCAGAAAAAAGGGGTCTGAAAACCATTCGGAGGGACTGTATCTTTGTACAACATCATCATATAACATAATAGTCACAAACACAGGACATTTCCAAATAACATATAGTGCTTATATAGTGCTCTTATAGGCATTTTCATGGCTTTGTCAGATTAAAATTCCAGCATATAAGAAATGCTCCTTTGCAAGTAAGCACTATCACCATCACAATTACAATAAAACAAATTAAAAAAAGAGAGAAGGAGAAATCATGCAGGCTTTGTGTAGATTTCTAGGCAGAAAGAGTTAATCTTTCTGGCCTTTCAGGTGATTCCTCATGTTGTGGGAATCTCTCAAAGTTTGTGGGCCATTTCATTTGGCAGGGAGTTCTGAAGCATTAGAATAATTGAAAAAAAAGGACTGATTTACATTTAAATTGAAAATCACCATCTTTGCAATAATGATGTGTTATAATCCACCTTGAACTATCATTTGAGGAGGTTAAACTACAGAACGTTACAAGCTTCCACCCTTGAACTTCGTTCTTTCACTTTTCCCATGTGCTTCTGACCTCTGACCACACTTTACTGTTTTTTATCTCAAAAAAGAGGAACCTTGCAAAGTGAAATATCATTCTCCATGACAGATACTTCCTCAGTGTCAGAACATTCATTAACAAGTTAATATCAAGTTTTATTTAGAGGAACTGATGGATAGGAGGAGATTTTTCTTTAGACATTTATGAGGCTACAAAAGAGTAGGAGGTATACTCAATTAAAATAAAAACGGTTTCATGACAGCCATTTCAGGGGAAAATGCTGGGCTTCTGTGTGAGAATGTTGCACCACATCACTGTTTGACCATCAATCACTCCATCATTTATATAAGGGTGCATTTACATTTTCATTTAAAAAGTGCAATTATTAATGAATACTTGCTTTCAAAAGCACACAGCACAGTAATTAAAACATTAGACTGGTAATCAGTAGCATACAACTTCAATCTGTACCATTACCTTACTATGAAGCTCACTTTATTTGTCAGCATGGCATTTGTAAAATATAAATATAATATAAAGCCAGCACTCATTGAATACACTGGGTTTTAGTTATGTTTCAGGTTAGGTGTCACAATGGGTAGTATCGATATCATTGTTTGTATATATTTGGCTGACTAATTTACCCAGACAGCTTTATTATTCATTTCCAGCTATTTTCTTTTTTAATTTAGAGCACAGGTAGTGACACAGTGAGAACTGAACTGTCAGCCTTAGGCTTAACGTCCAGTATCTTGCCTCATCTCTAAATGTGGTGGCTGTTTCCAGCGATGTCTTGTTCTCACCAAGTTCCTGAAGTATTCCTCCAGGGACTGCCTCTTCCATTCTAAAAATATGACGACTATGTTGACTAGAAACTGCCCATAGGAAATCTTTACTGCTCAAAGGTTGATCTTTGATAGCTCATGAGACTAAAGAGATTCTCATTTATGTTCCATTTAAAAATCATCTTTGTCACAGCTGTTTCTCCTAAAATTCCTTAGGAGACATAGCTTCAAATGAAAAGGAGTCATGAGAAACCACTGAGGTAAAAGGAGTCAAAATGAAGAATTTGGTTTGTTGTTGTTCCAATACTTTATATTTTTTACTTATTATTGGATTGATGCCTTTATCCAATGTGACTTGCAACATTTGAGATACGATCAGTTCCATTTCTTTTGGTCCTCCAATTGGAGTACAGGCCGATGTACTGACTTTCTCATTGTCAGACTGGGTGTCAGTAGTGGGATTGGAACTTGCAACCCCAGTGTCTGAAGTCCAGCATCTTAACCATTGCCTTCCTTTTCTTCAAGGGTGACTACAATCTATTTGGAGCACAGTAATATAAATTAGAGCAACTAATAGTATTATTCAGAAGAAAGGAGCTGAGCTTTGTAATCTCAGTAAAGTGGCTTATTACCACAAACAACTGTCCACACATGTCATCATATATCACTGAGCACACAATGCAAATACTTTCAAACTGCAAAAAAATGTCAAGACAGCACTTGGAAAATCTGAGCAACTGTGCGACTTTGTTGAGATCGCTGCTGAACCTAACAAGGGGAGACTTGTGAGAATACTGAGGACATTTTTTTCTCAGGAGAAAAAACTGTGAAGCATGACAAACAAAAGAGAATGTCTTTTTTATTGTTTCGGATCTCATTGTTGTCTAAGAGAAACCAAAAAGATATTAAGGAGATCTCTTCTTTTTTTGATTTTTCATTCCTATGGGTGGTATCTTTACACTTATGCTCACTACACTAGTCTGTTATCGGCTCCTGCCCTGCTTCAGATCCTACTAAAATGAGCTCTACATATTTGTATACCAGTATTGGAAAAGAAAAAATGATTATATTTCAGGCATTTATTGAATGAAATATATTTTCTATTGCATTAATGGATATTCTATTACATCATATTTATTTATTGAATTAATATATACAGCAAAAGATAATTTATCTGAAAACAGAGCATTTACAAAATATGGAACATTTGTCTTAGAATAATCAGTCTCCATCCGACTACATGCAGTTCAGTTATGATCACTGTCAAACGTAAGTTAACAGAAAACCTAATATTCTCAGACCTTTCATTCAGGGTCACAAAGAGCCAAAGTCTCTAGTACAAGGCAAGAACCAGCCAAAATAAGTGGGGAATTGTCTTACAATGGTGTGAAGACAGGCTCAGGTCAGGGCCCTGCCTGGTTTTTGCTAATATGATCTTCTCAAGACTTAAGCACATACATCAATGTACGGATGGAGTGTCATGGTGATGCTCTATTAGGTGCCACCTGTTCACACTACAAGGTACTGGATTCAAACTCTGGCCTGATAACTGTCGGTATGTAGTTAGTTTCCTGTATTCCTGTAGGTATTTTCCAAGTACCTTATGGGAGAAAAAGCCAGTGTAAAAATCAAAAAAACGCACAGAGAGTTTGCCGGAAGGCACATGGGAAACTCTGAAGTCAGCTGTAAGAAGACTCTATGGTCTGATGAGACGAAAATTGAACTTTTTGGCCAGCAGACTACACACCATGCTTGTTGTAATTCACCCGCTGCACATTATCAAAAGCACACCATTCCAACCATGAAGTATGATGGTGACAGCATCATGATGTGGGGATGCTTCTCTGCAGCAGGACTTGGGAGGCTGAAATGGATTCATTAAATTCCCAGGAAATCCTTGAGGAAAACATTCTGCAAGAATCCTGCACCTTGGGAGAAGATTTGTTTTCCAGCAAGACAAAAACCCCAAGCATAATGGTACACAGTGTCAAAGATGAGACAAGAGCCACAAAAAAGAGTTGAGGCAGCCACCCATATAATTTTTCCTGACTGCAAATAGATGACTTTTTAGTACAGATGTGTACAAGGTTTGAGTCCAAAACAGAACTAACTGGTAAGGTTGAGATGGTGGTTTTTTAAACTGCAGCAGAGGAAGTGAGGTAATTATGACCAGAACCGTAAGTGATATTATAGGGCTTGTGACCAGAAGGGTCGTGTTCTGGACCAGAAGTGACATCATCGGGCTTGTGACCGGAAAGTGTCGTCGTGGAGCTCCTGACCAGAATTGACTTCGTGAAGGCCAGGCAGAATTTCCCGTAATGGGTTTTCAGTGGAAAAAGAGAAAGGATCATTGCACCTCACCACCCCCTAAGTCTGGTGTGGAATTACCTTCCTTCAAGCCCTTTAGTTGCCTCCCATGTGCACGTGTGTGACAACAGAAATGGCTTCAAAACAGCAACGTTAATGTCTTGGAGAAGCTGAGTCAGTGTCCAGATGTCAGTTTAATTGAGAATTCATGGCTGGATCTGATAAAGGCTGTTCACTCACAATCTCTATGCAACTAGACAATGCTTGAGCAGTTTTACAAAGCAAAATGGGGCAAATGGCAATGTACAGATGTGCAAAGCTGATAGAGAGAGAGAGTGAGACCTGTGCACATAGACTGAAGACTGTCATGGCTTCCAAAGATGCACCTAAAAATACTGACTTGATAAATAGTAATACTTATTTGGCCAATTATTTTGTGCTTTATAATTGCAATTAATTAACACCATTTTAACGCTAAGGAGTCTGTTTCTGTTGATCAGTGTCAAAATAGTCAAATTAAATCAACTGTGATTTAATGTTGTAGAACAATAAAATGTGAAAGTTCCTTGGGGGGCTGGGGTTTGAGTTATACTTTTTACATTATGTATCATGGTGATGTTGTGTAAAGTAATATCCTGAGGTGGGTCGTGGGGAAGCTGGTGCTTAGCACAGCAATCATCGAGCACAAGGCCGGAACAACAGGGCACCAGCCCATTTCAGTATTATTATTTTTATTAATGAGATAATGTGCATAATTATTTTAGGTCTTTCAATAAATTTAAATTCAGACTAGAAAGGACAATTCTGATTGTTTTACTGACACACCATTATGAATAAATACATTTCTGCAGAAAAAGGTCTTCTGCATAAACAACAGACAACTCCATCCTCCCCTTCTATATACATTAAGTCCTTATATAGACTTTGCCATTCTACTGCTGTTCTGTTAATTCTTTTCCTATGTGTACGTGATCCATTTGCTGTTTATTTCACTATTGCTCAAGTATACCCTAAATACAATGCTTAGTGATATCCTTTTCATAGGGCGATGTGAAGTTTCTATGTAGAAATGATTGACTGGCAGTCTGTAGAGAATCATGCACTTCGATCATGAAATGTGTCAAATGAAAACCCTAAGCGTGTCGTTTATTCTACCAGCCCTGTATTTTGAGCAGCTAACAGTGGAGCAATTTATTGCAGTTTTCAGCAAACAGCAGGACCTTTCCTAAAGTAAGCTTTCTCTTCAGATACTCCTAATGGCACTGGCACAGATTAGGGCTCAAAAGACACAGCGAGGCACTTGGTAGGAGAAAGCATGGCATAAAGAAAGTAGCCCACACTCGCCTGCCAAGCCTGTGATTCACTTGTACTGAAGAGCCCGGCTCATGTCTTTTAGCAGCGGGAGCTAAACCATTGCCTTTCATGTGTACTGTCTAATTTACTCTGCAGGGGTCAGCAGCCCCAATTTGCCAAAATACCACTTCTCTGTTGGCCTGTCTTTCAGCCCGACTGTCACACTATAACATCCAATACATTAAATATATAACTTGTAATTAGCGTCACAAATTGATACATTAATAAAATCCCCATACTTTGTTCTTTACAGAAAAAAAAGTATTCAATTTCATTCAACATCACACCCTTAATAAAATTCTCAGTGATTAATATAGTTGGTTACTAAATTTAAGATAGCAAGGGAGACTTTTAGATTAACTGCAGACGTTGGGCATGTTATTCATTAAAGCTTCCATTAAAGCTTGAATCTTAGGATGCATAATTCCAACCAATTAGATAACAAATACTACATTTTGCTAGCAATGCTGCTCTCCTCAATCTTATACTGAACATGAATGAGTTTAGAAAATGGATGGATGAGTGGTTTGAGTCGTATTAGGGAAGGCTAATACATTTCTGAGGAAAATAGCCCTTCATGCTGCATTTTCAAAAAATATCTAGAAGACAGACATCTTCTTCTTCCTCTTTTGGCTGCTCCCATTTGGGGTTACCACAGCGGATCATCTTCTTCCATATCTTTCTGTCTTCTGCATCTTGTTCTGTTACACCCATCACCTGCATGTCCTCTCTCACCACATCCATAAACCTTCTCTTAGGCCTTCCTCTTTTTCTCTTGCTTGGCAGCTCTATCCTTAACATCCTTCTCCCAATATACCCAGCATCTCTCCTCTGCACATGTCCAAACCACTGCAATCTCATCTCTCTGACTGTCTCCAAACTGTCCAACCTGAGCTGAACCTCTAATGTACTCATTTCTAATCCTATCCATCCACACCCAATGCAAATCTGCCACCTCCAGCTCTGTCTCCTGCTTTCTGGTCAGTGCCACCGTCTCCAACCCATATAACATAGCTGGTCTCACTACTGTCCTGTAGACCTTCCCTTTCACTCTTACTGATACCCGTGTGTCACAAATTATTCCTGACACTCTTCTCCACCCATTCCACCCTGCCTGCACTCTCTTTTTCACCTCTCTTCCACAATCCCCATTACTCTGTACTGTTGATCCCAAATATTTAAATTAATCCACCTTCGCCAACTCTACTCCCTGCATCTTCGCCATTCCACTGACCTCCCTCTCATTTACGCACATCCTTACTGAATATACTCAACAGGAGCATACAATATATGGTTTTGCTCTTTTCATAATTAAAAACTTGTCAATCTGGTGTGAACCTCTGTGTTTTAGAAGTAGGTAGGGTTGGAATGGTGGAGCAGATTTTAGCATTGCAGTTTTGGAAGCTGGGTTCTTTTCTAAATGGGGTTTGCATGTTCTCCCAGGTGCTTCAGGATCCATACACATATCCAATACATGCATGTCTGGCTGGCTGTGGTTTGATTCCCACCATGGTCACAATCATTTTACATTTACTTCTGTGGCTGATGTCTTTATCAAAGGTAAAGTATAACATTTATGAAATAAGTGATTACATTTCTTTTTTTGCTTTTCCAGTTGGAGCACAGGCATGTCAAGTGACATGCTCAGGGTCACACAGTGTCAGTAGTGGATTTGAACTCACAACCTCAGGGTTTGAAGTCCAAAGTCTTAACGACTACACCACACTATCAGAATGCAGACTGTTGTGTCTGAGTGAATTTGTCTCCAGAAACTGCCTTTTCTCCCATATCCCAAAAACGTGCAAGTTACTTTAACTAGAAGATTGAAATTGTCTCAGTATGGGATGGTATGGGAACCCAGGCCTTGTGGGATTAGACTTGTACCTTTCAGCTTTGAAACCTGAATAGACATTCTCCATGGTCCTTGTCTTCCCTGCTGTTTACAGTTTATTTTTTAACTGGAGGTCTTAATATGATGTTACTTGCCCCGTTAACTACAATATACAATTAACTGTACATACAATTAACTATGCTTAATTAGCTATAGCATACAATTAGCGATGGTACATATGACAGAATATACTTTGTATGATGTATGTGCCAGCAGTTAAGGTGGCCACAGGATTTCAGTTTAGAATACAGTAGGTTTAAAAAATAAGCATGTCAAAAAAGATGCTATTACTGCCCCCTGTGGGTACAATCCAGCCGTTCAGCTAGGGATGTCAGATGATTTATTCAATTTATAATGGTGGCTTGAGAGAATGATCTCATTAGTCTTCATCTTGATCAGGAATGGCCAGTAAACATGAACTAAAATCATTCATATCAATCAAGCTTTACATTATGTGGTGAGTTCAACGCCAAATTAAGACCCCCCCACCCACTTCACAGGCCCCCTTGGTGTTGAAGCTCAAAGCGCCCCATTTACCTCACCTCATCCACCCACAATCGGCTCACAAATATATCCGTACATTATGGCCGTCACATATGTCAATAATAAATCAGATACAGTACAGGGATTGGATTATGAAAAAAATTGAAAACTTTGTATCAGGTCAACTTCACCTTCCTTTTACTTCCATTTACATGGAGGTTTGTTGATGGAATCCAAAATTCATTATGGAATTAAGTTCAAGTTCTGATTCTATGAGGTTCAAAATGATGGGAAAAGTTTTAGCGTGGAGTCTGTCTGTATGTCTGCGGAAAATGGAATTAGATGTTTACAGCTTAGAATTCCAATTTTCATCAGAAAATCTTGTGTTGTTTGCCGCTGGCGTCTGGGTGGAGATTACAAAACCATCCGTTTGTTAGTTTTTTCACAGTGCGGACCATTGTTCCCAATCAGGTTTACTGTTTTGCAATTCACTTCCTTCGTTTAAAGTATTACCAACTGTATTCATCTTAACGAACATCAGATGAACCCACAACAGCGATCCAGCAGAAGAGTGGTTCTCAAACGGGCACAAACACAAACACTCACTCCCTGGCACTCTTAAATGGAGTAAAACTCTAAGGGAAACTCCCACCCACAGCTTTTTTGGCTTAGGAAATATAGTAACCCTAGTGAGGGTTATTGTGATCAAAAGGGGTCCATCTGCTGAATCCGCTGGTATTACCAATGCTAATCTCAAACAATTTCTTCTTTTAAGTTTCTGTAAGGGTAGGAGGCAAGCATTCTATTACTTAATAACATTTACTGTTAAACAGTCATTAGGAAATCAAAAATGTTTATTGCTTACCATTGGTTTTTTTTTTTGCAAGGAAACCACATTATGTTTTGAGCCTGCTTATAGATTCTCAAGTAATAGGGTTTACCTATTAGTCAATATTTAAATTTCTATTTTTTTATTTTTTTTTACACTTGCACATGTATGTTGTGACAATATAAATATTTTTGACAACTAAAATACATGTGATCGATGTTACTGTTATCAACGGTTTGCTTTTCTGGTTTGGATGCTGGGGAGGAGCCCAACAAAGAAGTACAGCAGTTACTGGTTCATTCAATGTTGAATAAGCAACGACTCCGGGAAGCACATGCAAAACTCACTCATTCTTTACCTTCGTCGTTTGTTATCTCATCTGTTATTCATTACGATCGATTATTTTCAGGAAACACACCGCAGGTAGGATCATTTTTGCTTTCTCTTAAATAAAATGCAGTCATTAGTACATTCTTGTTTATCATGGTGCCTGGAACAATATGATGTGTTGCATGCTGGTCAGACATGTAAGTAAGAATTTCACTGTACTCTACACACATGGTAATAAAACTACTACAGTTACTACTACTACTGCTTCTATCATAAATTACTTGAGCAGGAACAAATTTACCAACTCTGAATCAAGGGAATGTGAATTTTATAACTATAGTGACATCAGCATTACAAAATTTAGGAATACAACTCATTTCATTTACTGTATGTTTAGAACCATGCAAGAATGAAACCTCATGTGTGATCTACCCCGATCACTGCTGATCATAGTATGTATTTTCATTTGGACCTGATATCACTATTGAAATTTTTACACAAAATTAGGAACCTTTGCTTTGCTTTTTATTTGTCTTTGCGAAGCAGATTAACTAGCCTCAGACTCCTGAGATTTTGGCAGGCTTTCACTGTTATACAGTATATGTACATATAAACTGCTCAAATTCAGGTGTGTAAAGCTTGTAAAAATTTAGCCAAGAAAACTTAAAGCTGTAATTGCTTCCAAAGAAGATTCTAAAGAGTACAGATTTAACGTCTGAATACTGGTTAAGGTTTTGGATTTCAAGCCCTGAAGTTGCAGGTTCTATTCTGGCTACCGACACCGTGTGACCATGACCAAGTCACTTCACTTGCCTGTGCCCCAAATGTAAACAGTTGTATCTCACATATTGTAAGGTGCCTTAGATAAAGGTGTAACCGACTGCAATCTGCCTTTCTCTGTGTTGTGTAAATGATCATCAAACCAGAGGCACGTAGGGTCAAAACAGAAGCTTTTATTTTCCTCTCCAAGAAATTTTCCAAAACGAAAGGAAAATAAAGGGACAGGGCGTCACATTAGTGGCTTCTCCCCTATGCCCCTACATCGTCCACCGCGCTTCTCCCATTTTATTTACACAAGCTATTGTGGAGACTGGCATGCAGACAGACAGGCAGATACCAAAGGTTCAATAACCAACACACGTTTATTCCTCTTTGTCATAATTTCAATTCACACAAACCAGTGCCCCAGCACCAATCACCCTCAAGTCCAGGCCACTTCTCTGTGCCTGTCTCTCTTTGTGACCGCCTCCACTCGTCTCCTCCAGACTTCATCCTCTTCCACCCGACTTCAGTTATCGAATGGAGGGAGGCGGCCCCCTTTTATCTTCACCTGGACGTTCTCCAGATGCCTCCCGATGAACTTCTGCTGGCACTTCCTGGGTGCCACTCTGGGTGTCTCTGGTATTCCTTTCCCCAGCAAGGTGTGGCAGAAATGCTGATGTCCAGGGCTTCACAGGCATCCGGGCGCCCTCTGGCGGGGACCATGGGCCCTTATAGGGTTGAGCTTCCATGCTTTGTTCCTGTGGTCCCCATACCAACCAGGCCGCTGCCCCCTCGAGGTCCGGAGGAGGCGTAATCCCTCTTCCAGTCCTTCCGGGCGTCTCGGCTGGGTACCGCCCCCAGCCGTTTGCCACACCATATAAAACTATTTACAAACAAATACATTTTCCAGAGAGAACTATTTACAATACACATAGCTTTATACAAAAAAATAAAAATTTTATAATTATATATTCTTAACAATAAAACAATATATAGCATACCTTTCTAAAACAAAAGGGAAAAAAGGGGCAGGGCGTTACATTAGCGGCTTCTCCCCTATGCCTATTAAATAATAAATTAAATCAGTTACAAATTATTAATACAAAATAAATGAAATACAAAATCAGGAAAAACTTAGGGAAAACTGAAACCACAACCTACCCCAACAGTGTCCACCGTGCTTCTGGTGCTAGAGCCAAAAAAACGTGGTGCATGCAGTTTCTAAGGTGTAACACTAATTAACGCCCATACTACAACAGATTATATTGTCAGTATGCTATTAACTATTTACAGGGATCAAATAATTTTGTGGAAGTTCATAACTTAAACAAAGCGAAATTATAAATAACATATTACACTTTGCTACAAAGACATCAGTCAAATACAGTAAATAAATATAAAAATGTAAATATAGAATAAAAAGAAAAATTAAAAAATGATTCATAATGAAGTCAGAAAAAAAAAAAAAAAAGCCAAATCATAAAACACATACAAACAAAGCACACCTGAATTCTCTTGTTCTTCTTTTAAAAGTGTTAAATTTCACATATGATGATTTATAATTTCATGCTCTGGGTGTATGTAGTGTAAGGAATGGCCGGCAGCCCCGGGACACACAAAAAATTGAAGGAAGGGGGAAGGCAGCCTTTTTAGTGCACTGCCTCCCCCAGAATGCTAGATGGCAGCCCCCCGGGTTGCAGCAGTGCCTCAGATTTCCACAGGGCCCCATGGAAGTTAGAGTTTGGCACAGCCCTGTTGGGTTCGTGGGTTCCACCTGGGGTCATCTCAGGAACGGCTAAGCCCTTTGGTGCAGCACTTCCACCACACCACTACCTGTGGAGCCAGAATCAGGAAGAAGAGGGATGAAGTTTGCCATTGGAGGAGTGGAGGCGGAAAGGAGAAGAAAGAAGGGACTGTGTATTTGCTGTGTGCTTGATGCTTTGTACAATGCTGCTGTGGGGAGCACCTTGTGCTGTGCTGGAACTTGTGTCTCTGCCTGTCTGTGTCAGGTTGGGGTGGCTGGAGTGTCCATTGTGGTTCACAGTGGTTACTATGTAATAAGTTTGAATTGATGGCATTCCAATTGTGTATTGTATAAATGCAGTGATTGGCAAGAAGAGAAACTCTTAGTGTTTTTACTTTTATTAAGTCGTGCACTTATGATGCCATCACGCATCATCGGCATTAAGAAGTTTGGTTGTCATGACAACACACTTTACTCATGGGTTTGGCCTACACACAAACATCAGTGCGATGTACTCCTGGCTGCCATCTTATATAAAGGTAAGCCACATACTCAAGAAATGTCTCCATTTTCTTAAAGCAGAGAAAAGACTATCAACCAGCTATTATCTAATCCGCGTATTCCCAAACAGAGATGCAGGGAATGCTAGAACCTATCCCAGGATACAAAGCCAGGAGCAATCAATTTAGTATTGTCAATCTACCTAACCTGCATGTCTTTGCCACCCAGAAGAAAACCACAGGGAGAACATGCAAACTCCACGCAGGGAGGACACCAGGACACAAACCCTGATCTCCTTACTACGAAGCAACAGCGCCACCACTGAGCCACCCGAAAAAGGCTTGTTATTGTGAAGAATATAGCTTCTCTGACAATTTTACTGAAGAAGTAGTTTAGCACTGTTAACTTTTGTTTCTCTAAAGATGTTGACTTTGGTTTGCCCTTTTGTCTGGTTGCTGATCTTTCGTCTTTTGGCGCTACACTCTCTGTTTACATTTTGATCAATGAAAGACATTCATCCTTTGAAGTATCTCTGCCACACTACAAAGAAGAAGGGCCGTCATCATCTGTTCTTTTCCCTGAAAGATTCTAGTGTTCTTCAGCAGTACTGTATTTCAGATTTTTTTCTTTTATTTACTTATTTTACTATAATTATCAACACAGAAAAGTTAATTGTTAAGACCAGGATGATACAGTTGTTATGACAGCTGCTTCATAGCTCCAGGAAACTGCATATTTTCTCAGTATCTGCAGGTGGGTTTTCACCTGGTCTTCATTTTCACAATAATGTGCATGTTATATTAAAAGCTACCTCTAAATTGTCTCAATATGAGTGAGTGTGACTTTCTGCATGAATAGACTCTGCAATGGATTAGAAGCACATCAGGATTTCCTCCTGCCTTGCACACAAAGCTGCTAGATTGGCCTCCCCTTTATAGGACGCAGAATGGAATAATGGAATTTGGAGAAAAATGGACCAAAAGATGAAAGGGCTAATAAAAAGTCCTGGATACTAAAGGAGGTGAAAGAGTGAATAAGTACAATTTCAATTAAACTGTGTAGAAGAAGGACATAACCGATTTAAATAAGTGCAAGAAAAAAAATGGGAAAATGAAATGTGATGGATTTAGGATGAGAATGTCATTCTGTGTAATGGAGGATGCTTGAGAAAGATCATTAAGCAGCATATGAGTTGATCATTGTTAAATAATTTAAAAATCAACTGAACTTCATCACTGAGGAACATCTAAGTGAAAGCATTAATCAATGTCATCTGGTGGCCAAGAAGGTGGATTCCAAAACAGAAAGTCAAAATGTAAAATCCAGCTTCTGATTAATCCTTAAAAAGCTTAGGTATTAAAGGTGAGTGTTACCTGGGACATTTTATTGTATGTGCAAAACGTTTCTGTGATGGAAAGATGCCGAAAAGTGACTGATTAACTAAATGATTGATTGACTGACTGGATATTTTAAAAGAGTTAACACACTTGATCAGCTCGAGCATAAATACTTGGCCTTCATCAGCACCATCTACTTTACTCAAAGCAATACAATAGAATACAGATACTTGGCATATTTCAGCTTCTGATAATTTAGGTTAAAGCTCTGCATAACATCTAGGGAGATTATTAAGGGGCGTTTGGCGGATATTCTTACAGCTTTCTAAACGTTTATCACTACATGGTGTCCATGTTGAAACATTAAGGAATACTTGAGGATAGTCATTAAGGAGTAGTTGAACTTGGTCATTAAATCACATTTAAGAAAATCATTGAAGAGTATCTGTAGTTATAAAGTTTGTGGATCTAAAGTTAAGGGTTACCAATGCCAAAACATTTAATGGCCAAGCGTCATTTGAAATCAATGTGTGCCAATGTTTTAAGTGGCCATTAAGGACTAATGACCAACAGTGTTCAATTAAACACTGGTCATCTACTCTCTCTCTTTATATATATATATATGTATATTCATTGTCTTGAATCAAAGAAGAGGCTGAGTCTCAGTACTTTAGCAAAACCATCTTTATTCAGCTCGAAACAGGAACAGCAAGGTCATTTATTGTACTGGGATCTACCATTCATCTATGCACAAACACAGCAAACAGGCAGGGTCATGAGCCAGGTCAGTGGCCAAGTTATAATGTTCCCTGCATCACCCATTGGGCAACCGGCGCTTTGCATGTGGCAACGGTCAGCTTGTAGTTTCTTCGATTGCCTTGTGGATGGACAAGCAACCCTGAACAGATGCACGCTTCTGTGTGTTGTCACATTAGGGTGGGTCTCAAAAGAGTTTAGAAGTCTCACAATAGATAGATAGATACAGTAGATCTATATATGGAAGTGAACATCTGTGATAAGGTTTGCATTTTACTAGCTAGAGATCCACAAAGGGAGAAAATTAGTCAGATATCTTAAAATAGATTTTTATTCCTAAGATTTCGACAACCTACCAGGTGTCAGCATCAGACGAAAATGATTAGTCATACAGAAATTACAGAACCTGAAGAATATATCCATTGCTGATGATGAGATCAGGGTCTTTTGTTGTTATATACTACCATTTCTATTCAACTGGCCACAGAGACTTTACTGGCAAAAGTAAACCATAACCCCACCTAACGGCTCAAATGAAGCTGACCACTAAGGACATAGTGCATCTAATATCACTTTGCCAGAAATCCCACTTCCATTTTAATGGAAAATGCTATAGACAGATAGAAGGCATGCCAATGGGATCTCCTTTATCAGGACTGAGCTGAACTGGTTATGCACTGATTTGAAAGCATGGCTCTAACTCAGTTCAAACCCAAACTTTGGATATGCTACGTCAACGATACATTTGTCATATTAAAAGATAACCAGCAAAATGAATTCCACAGCCATATTAACTCAGTATTCTCTGCAATTCAGTTCACGATGGAAAAAGAAATGAATGGATGCATCAGTTTCCAGACATTTGTACGGAAAGAGGTAAAACACCACTATTATTGTGATTGTGTACACAAGGAATGTTATGCAGATAAACTATTACACTTTTCTAGCAACCACCCTTCATTGCATAAATGGAGTTGTGGACTAACCCCCATTGTAACACAAAGGACACAAAAGAGAATGAAAGACGTTATTTTTTCCATCTTTTCATATCAAATGGTCACCTCAAGACATTTTATTAAACAATGCTTACATAGGAGATACCCCAGATTTCAGCAAACAGTCGACTCCAACTTGGTCCCTCACCCCACTAACCATACCCTTCCTAATCATTTTGGTGTATCAGAAAGTACAGCACACATCCTCTCCAGATCTGGGATCAAGATAGCACACAAGCCAACAAACACTCTGTAGACTGTCCTTTTCAATGCCAAAAGCAAAAAATCAACCACAGAGATAAGAAACACAGTTTTACAGCATTCAATGCATGGTGAGCTGTGGATGTGGGACAAACATCTAAAACACTCGCAACATGTATATAGGGACATTGCAACGCATATAAGTTCAATCAGACCCCCGTTTAACTGGGACTGTGAATACTAAGAGTGCCAGAGAGCTGACTGGATCGTGGCTATTCAATGAAACGCCATTAAAAGACACTTGGACTTGAACCCAGCATATGCAGGCTTACACTCAAATAATAAAAAAACTTTATGACCAACATTCTCTAAACCCCACCTTATTAATCCACCCCATCTTACACTCCCCGCCACTCCATTTGCTACATATTGCCTTTGATTCCTGTATGCTTAATCATTTTCCTCTGATGATGATACCTAGTTGATTCTCAAAAGTTTAGGGATAAAAACGTTTTTAAGATATGGTTTCCTCCCTTTGTGGATTTCTAGCTCCTAATATACAGTATGTATACATTTAATAACCATAATGTTTGGGACAAAGCAATGGCAGGCTATTAAAGCAGTCATATTTAGTACTTTGTCGCATATTCCTTGCATGCAATGACTGTTTGAAGTCTGAGATTCATAGACATGACCAGGTGCTGAGAATCTTCTCTGGTGATGCACTGCCAAGCCTCTAATGCCACCATCTTCAGTTCCTGCTTGTATTGGTGGCTTGTGTGGAAGATTGTGGGTTCGCTTCCCGGTTCCTCTCTGTGTGGATAGCGCTTTGAGTACTGAGAAAAGCGCTATATAAATGTAATGAATTATTATTATTATTATGTTTTCTCATCAGCATATGGAAGACCTGCTGAATTGAATTTAAGTCAGGTGACTGGCTTGGCCATGCAAGTGTTTCCATTTCTTTGCTTTGAAAAATGTCAGTGTTGCCTTTATGTGTGTATGTGCAGTATGTGTGGAAACATTATCTTGTTGTAGGATGACAATGGGCTTGGATGGATTGACTGGAACTTGAGCAGATAAGATGTTTCTCTACGCCTCTGAATTCCCTGTGATGCAGCTGTCAAGAGTTACACCATCAGTGAAGATAAGTGTGCCAGTACCTGTGGCAGCCATACATCCTCATGCCATAACACCCCTGCCACCATGTTGCTAACAGGTGAGGTGGTATGCTTTGGATCCTGGGCAGTTCCTTTTGGTCTCTGTATGTTGCTCTTGTCATCACGTTGTTACAGGTTCATCTTTGTCTTGTCTGTCCACAAGACTTTTCTCCAGAATTCTACAGACTCTTTTAACTACTTTTTCACAACCTGTAATGTGACCATCTTGTTTTTGTGGCTACTGGTTTGTATCTTACAGTGTATTTCTTCCTCTGGCATCCTTCCACTGTATTTCTGTTCATGAGGTTTTCTGCAGATAGCCATCTCTGACACATCCATATCTTCCTCCTGAAAACTGTTTCTGATGTGTTGGACAGGCATTTGGAACCTTTTTCTTTACCTTAGTGAGGATTTTTCTGTCATCAGCCATGGAGGTCTTCCTTGGCTTGCCAGTCCCTTCATAATTACTGAGCTCACCAGCGCGTTCTTTCTTCTTAAATATATTCTAAGTAGGTAATTCTAAATTTTTACTGATGTCTGTAATACTTTTATTCTGGTTTTTCAGCCTCATTATGGCTTCTTTGATGTTCTGTGGCACAGCTCTTGTCCGCATTAACAGCCACTTTTATTTGTATAGCACGTTTTCATACTAATTATGTAGCTCAAAGTGCTTTTACAAGATGAAGAAAGAAAAAAGAAAAATATATGTAGCACCCTCCTAGTTGGGTATAATAGTAAACTCAGAAGTAAGCCTCAGTGACACAAGTTTTTTTTTGTTTCTTTTTTTTTTTGCTTTAGGGAAAGCAGGAACAGAGATGTGATTGGTGCTATTTACTACAAATCAAGGTATAGCGCGCTCTCAGTACTCAAATGATTTTTGTTTTTCTTGGGATTTTGACGGTAAGAGTGTGTGGAGACAGAAGAGGTGTGAGGAAGAGCGTGTGGAGACAGAGCTAGGTGGAGGAGAGTGTTGAACGAGTGTGTAAGAAAGGAAAAAAGAGAAAGCTGGTACTAAGATTGTACAGAGCACAAGAGCGGAAAAATAAAATAGACGAAAAGTTGTTTTTTTTGTGATGAGTGTTAAACGTGAGAGGTATTGAGCTGGTTTGGTTCATGGGAAAGTGGAAAAAAAAGAGAGCTCGGTTTTTAAAAAAAAAAAAAAGGGACAGACAAACAAAGAGTCGGACGCCTACTTTAGATATATTTGTTATATAAAAAGGGAACGCAAATAAATCCCGCATCAAGACGAAGCTGCTGGCGTCATCCCAGATGGAGCTGTGAGATTCCTGTGTTTAACCACAGAGGAAAATGAGAAGTGCAGCGAAAGTTCTGGAAGGACACCGTGAGTACATGTGAACTTATGTACTGCATATGAGCTCCAACTAAGCGTGGCAACAATTTTTTTCTAGATATATATACACATATATATTTATTATTAATTTCTATGTGTGAACCTTACCTGTGCTGTAACTCAGACAAATTTGAGTAGTTTATCTGCGATAAGATCCCATGAGCGGTGTGTTTAAATAAATGTGTTTTATTATTTTTTTCTTTGTTTATTTGTTTGTTGTTTTCTATCCATGATTGTGTGAAGGGCTTACATGGTGGTTGCATTTAAATAATTAATAAAAGGAGTGAGTTTTTACAAATCATTACTTTGAAATAGTGTAACAATTAGGGATAAATAATAATCGTTTCATTAGACCCATTGGTTATTAAAATTTATTGGGAGGTGTTTAATTTGGATCCCACCAGTGAAATGTCATCCTATGTCATAGGTAATGTGCCAGTTCAATGGTGGGAGGGGTACATATAAGATTAGGCAATACTAAGTAACAAAGAATAAAGTAAGGTCCGATGGCCAGGAAAAACAAACAAACAAAAAAAAAAAACTTCAGAAGGCTGGAGAAAAATAAAACAAAATCTGCAGGGGTTCCAAGGCCACGAGACCACCCAGCCCCTACTGGGATTGTTGAACAATGGCAATTATAGAGTCCAAAGCAAGCTGAGGTATCTTATGAAGTACTAATGAAACACACCCGAGTAATCACAAACACCCGAGACAATCAATTGTCCTAAACATGATGGTGCCCTGAAACAGGACAGGGGGCAGTGTCTAAAGTGGATTGTGATTTCTACATGGTGTGACCAAAATGTATGAAAATACCCTTGAATTAAAATCTGCAATGAGCACTTTCATAATGGATGAAATGGCTTGATTTGTAATTTTAAACTGGGCAGAAGAGTGGTAAATCAAGGAAACATGTGTCTGTCCCAAATATTATTGAGAGCACTATATAATTAAATACAGTGCTGACTTTCATGAGTGCTACCATTTAACACTTCTCAAGCTCCAGATGAGATATAAATCACTCCCAGTGTAGTTTGTTATGGTCATTATTAAGTAGATGTTGAATGTCAGAGATGTAAACACACTTAAAGAGGGAGACAGGAGAACAGTAAGATAACAAGAACAACACCATTTATTTCTATAGGACATTTTCATACAAGCAATATAACTCAAAGTGTTTTACAAGATGTGAAAGAGAAAGTTACAAGAAAAGAAAAACACATAAGATTAGACAAGAATATTAAAGAATAAGTAATAAAGAAAAACAGATCTATATGATATTAACAAACAGATAAATATCAAGTAGAAGAGTAGCTGGTATTTGGTATGTGATATTTGGTACACTGTATTAATCCCCGAGTAGTGTCCTTATATACAATGCCATGACATAAGTCTCTAAAGATGAGTCCGGTGATAAGGTTAGATAGTCGGGAAGACAGAAAAAAAAAAACTCATGTTAAGCTGGAGAAAAAAAAAAATCTGCAGGGGTTCCAAGGCCAGAAGAACACCCAGCCCCCACTTGGCATTCGACCTAACATAAATTTTCTTAATTCATTCCTCTTTGTCTTCAGGCATCATACGAGAGGATTTGATGAAGTTGGTCTCATGGACAACTGAGGCACTCGCTTTCATTCCAGCATCGCAGGCAGCTGCATGGTGCCTCGATCAGGTGGTGGTCAAGTAAATCACCACCACAGGAGAACTGAAAAAGACAGCAGAGAAAAGTAGAGATTAGTAATGACTGCAGATCGACGAAGAATAGAATTCTGTGCCTCAAAGGCCTATTAGGAGAACAACTATAATATAGCTACGGAAATGGCAAATTAAAATGTTTTTTTTTTTTTTAGTGTTCCATAGTATTAGCCTGGCATGTATGTAGCAAGGATCAATAGATTCCAGTCTAAATGAAAACCTTACATGAATTCTTTATTTATTGATTAATGTGTTTGTTTCTCCTAGCTTTATATTCCCTTTGTATTATATTGAGGTTGGATACAAGCTGCTGTGTGCAGTTCCTTTATATCATGAACAATACAATGTTATGGGCAACACAGCAGGCGCATCACATTTCTAACATCCATGTACTATCATAGCAAAAAGACACACAAAATGGCAGTGTCCAAGAAAACAGCCCCACAAAATGGTGATGGCAGAAACAGATGTGCTGAAATCACCAAAATAATCAAATCTTGAAGAAACAATTAAAAAAGCGCACTCATTAAACTAAATGAAATTCACTATGATGTTAGCAGCCAATATTTCTGTTGGCCTAAATTGCGTCACTGAAGGGAGAACAAACCAAAGGAAATCAAGAAAATCTAACAGGTTATTGCACTAAAGAGGGAGCAGAATGGCAAGCCTCCACTGAGCTCCACAGTGCCGAAAACAAATACATTTCAAATTAGCGAGTGGGCAAAAACATCTTGTTAATAAGAGAGGTCAGAGGAGAAAAGCATGAGTTGTTCATACTAATAGAAAAGCCACTCAAATTATGGCTCTTTACAGCAGTGCTGTGCAGAAGGCCTTGGACAATGAAACAGATGGGCTACTGAAGCAGACGACCATGCCAGGTTCCACACCTGCGAACCATGAAAGAAAGTGTACTGGCAGCAACTTTTAAGTAAAATTAGAATCAGGAGATTTTGCTAAGATAAAAAGCTCAAGCAAAGAGTCAGAACCAGAAAGACAAAAGATTAAACAATCAGTGCGCAGGACGTAGTTAGGAAAGTTCAAGTAAGTTCAAAAACAAATACGTTCGAAAATATATGTGTGGCATAACATACAGGTGCATCTGGCAGCAATTTAAGTGATAAAATTGGAGCATTTCACATTTTTTATGTACTTCATCCAAGCGTCAGTTATCACATTTGTGTTTATTAATTATTTTTGTAACAATGAGTTATATTAAGTAATACCAGCGATTAACTTCTTATATAATACGCCACCATGGCTGTCTGTTTTTCTTTCCAGGATTTTAAATCACCTGTACCTCGCAAACCGTTTGAACTATTGACCCGAAATTTGGTACACATATACTATGTGACATCTACTATGCTCTTTCGGGGTGATGATTGACCTCCAAGGTTATTCCATCCATCCATCCATTTTCTAACCCGCTGAATCCGAACATAGGGTCACGGGGTTCTGCTGGAGCCAATCCCAGCCAACACAGGGCACAAGGCAGGAACCAATCCTGGGCAGGGTGCCAACCCACCGCAGGACACACACAAACACACCCACACACCAAGCCCAATTTAGAATCACCAATCCACCTAACCTGCATGTCTTTGGATTGTGGGAGGAAACTGTAGAGCCCAGAGGAAACCCACGCAGACACGGGGAGAACATGCAAACTCCACGCAGGCAAACCCGGGTCTCCTAACTGCGAGGCAGCAGCGCTACCACTGCACCACCGTGCCCATGTGTACGGGCGCGGTTTTCATTCCTACCACTGACGCCATCACTTTGCCTACCTCTTCATATCTTAAATCATTCTTAAGGCAGATTGAAGACTTAAGTGCCAGCTTAAGTGAAAAATTTAGGAAAACTTACTAAGTAATTGCACAAACACGGATTTAATCAGTTTTAACGTGAAAATGCCGAAAGAAAGAAAGAAGAAAAGAAGTTAGCCGCTAGGGTGAGAAGAGCTGCTCAGGAAGCAGCAAGCACATCAACCTCTGAGCAAATGAATGCTAAACGAACAGAGAAAGAGTATGAAAACTAGGAATGCTCAAGTCAAGTGTATTCACTGCATGTTATCATGCAGTGCGCCTTTACTGGTAGAATATAATTTCATGTGTTAGTAGACTACAAGACACACAAGCATTTTAACAGTACTTTATAATGGAGTTAAGTACAGAGTACAAATGGGCTGGTTGTGGCTCAACAGCTTTTATAGACAGCTGAATCCAGCTCATCTGCTGTAAGAATGGCATTGATTGATGTGTGTTAGTGGCGGAGGGTCTGTGATTGACTGCTATTCAATTTTCTTAAACATAGCATCTTTGAAAGTATGCCCAATAGAGTAGTACCAGATAACTTACAAATGAAAATTAATTGTTAATACAAAATGACCAATACTAGCATAAAGTCGATATCAACATTACCCATTGTAAGGTAATAAGGAACTGAAATAAATTCCCATTGTATTTATTAAAATCAATTTAAAAACAGTTTTTAATTTAAATTATATAAGTAAGTTCAACGTTGGAAAGGAATGGATAGGACTATGAAAGATGACAATTATGTTAAAGATTTTAATTGCAGTCTGAAGATACACAGGAGCAAAAGTGGCTCTTTGGGCACAGATACCCCGTTAATACACAATCAGTCTATTGTATTTTATATTTCTAAGTGATCAGCATGGTGCACTCTGTGTGGTTCTTGTTGCAATGCCAGTGGTTTGATCTTCTGCTCACATATCAACAGCAGCTTTCATTTCTAAACCCTTTCCTATGTTTGTATCACTTAGGAGAGCTGCATCTCTCCCTTGTAATTCATTAGTTCCAATGCCTTTTTAGCTGCAAGTTGATAATGTCAGTTCTTTACAATAATAATCTGCAGAAAATAGTAGTTCAGTCAATTTGATCTTGCTAAATGCTTACATTATTGTTTTTGATTTTTAAAGAGAACTGACTTTTTTTTTGTACTTCTATAGTTAACTTACCCAAAGCAACACAAGAAGGGGGGTGCTGTGTGAATGGCTTGTGTGCATCCTCTCAGCCGTCTGAATTACTTGCATCGAGCAACTGGGAGACAAGTAAAAGACAAAATTATGAAAAACATACATATTTAAGCAACTGATCACAGGGTAAAATTGAAATAGCAAAAATTATTGGTACCTGAAGATGCAAAGAACATTTTAAGAAATGTTCACAGATTCGACAATGGTGTTCAATGGGAGATTTTAAAATGTCAGAATATTGTACAGTGTGATCTGTTTGTTATATTTTAACAAAAATTAAACTGGCTTCACATATTTCCTTAAAGAATAAGTGTGATGTATTTTAACAAAATTGATCCACAGGAGGACAGAAAGACATGGCTATTGCAATAGGTGCTTTGTGCATTATATGAAAACACGCCACAAAACATTTGTAATAAAATAAACGAAGTAAATGAGGAAATCTAAAGTCTTTTCAGTGAATTTATTCTTGGACTACCAGCAAGTGAACAGCTTGACCTTTATACACATGCCAGACGCTTACAGTTGACTTTATCCCATAGAATAACTGTTCTCTTGCCAGTTGACTTCTGGCAACTGAATAGTTACTGCCAATATAATACTTTCAAAACAGTAGCGCCCATACAAAAAGAAAAATGGTGTCCTTGTAGGTCAGGTTGTGGAGCATGCACTGCTGCAGCACTTTACCGCACCCACCAAACTATGAAGCACCGCGATAAAGCTGGCGCAATGAAGGGATCAATGTGAAGGTATTCTTTTCAGCATTTTTTAGAGGAGCGTTCGTATCTTCTAAGCAAACAGCCCCTCTGCTCACACCCCTCGTCAGGAGCAGAGAATGTCAGAGACAGAGGCAGAGAAAAGCAAACAATCAAAAATCAATACGGGCTGTTAGAACTTTGAAATGTGCGAAGCACCGCGCAGGAAGCATATCGTATATCATTAATAAGTGCTCTGATTGGGTAGCTTCTCAGCCATCCGCCAATAGCGTCCCTTGTATGAAATCAACTGGGCAAACAAACTGAGAAAGCGCGTACCATAGATTAAAAGACCCTTTGTCCGCAGAAATCCGCAAACCAGTGAAAAATCTGTGATATATATTTAGATATGCTTACATTTAAAATCCGCGATGGAGTGAAGCCGCGAAAGTCGAAGCGCGATATAGCGAGGAATCACTATACAATACAATACAATACAATTTATTTTTGTATAGCCCAAAATCACGCAAGAAGTGCCACAATGGGCTTTAACAGGCCCTGCCTCTTGACAGCCCCCCAGCCTTGACTCTCTAAGAAGACCAGAAAAAACTCCCAAAAAAACCCTTGTAGGGAAAAAAATGAAAGAAACCTTGGAAAAGTCAGTTCAAAGAGAGACCCCTTTCCAGGTAGGTTAGGCGTGCAGTGGGTGTTAAAAAGAAGGGGCTCAATACAATACAATACACATGGTATGATGGGATGAGAAGTATTTTCAAAAATACAGATGATGTGCCCACGTTACCCGACACATCTACCATTGGTAGTAGTCAGAAACGAGACTGGAGGAGAGGAAGGCTCAAAATGATGACATAGCAGGCTTTATGGGAAAGCAACCAAGAGAGGAACCACCAAGAAAGAGAGGACAAGACACACAAGGATAATGAGGAAAGGCTACGAGAAATTCTGAGGGTGCACAAAGGGCTAAAGATTTTAAATATTAAATACTATTACATTTACTTTTTTGAAAGGCTAGCACAGCTACTTGTTAAATAAAAACGGTGTACTGCGGTGTATAAGCATAAAGGTTTGTCGAAACCACCCCCATATACTTAAGGATGCAAATGATTAATTGTTACAGACTGGAATCCTAAACAGAATTGAAAATGTTCGCAAAAAATGGCGGATTTATAGTTGAGGAGCAGGAAGAGGAGGGATTTTGGGGCCAGAACAGGAAATGATGTCATCAGGCAGCAGGAAATGATGTCATTAGGAGGTGGGTTCTTCTGATGAAGGAGAAAAGGGAGATGCATCAAAGGACAACGCCAACCCCTGGCTCAGCAGAGAAACACTTACACTTTGAGCCTGCAAACCGTCTCCCATGAGCATGTGTGTGACAAAGGCCATATTAAAATAAAATCAGCAAAAATAAAATGTAAGGTAACAACATTGTTGAAACCAAAATGAAATGACATTGTGTTTCAGAATAATTAGATTAATTTATTTATGTGTTTTTTCACAATTTCTTGACTCATTAAAATCATGTGATTATTTATTTCATGATTTCCATTTGATTTATTTAATTCTGGAACAAATGACATTCTATAAAGAACTAGTTTTATGTTATCTGCCAATTCATCCAATTTCTTTATTGCATTTAAGTAAAGCTATTTGTACAGTATAAATTCAAAACGAGTCATGGCACTGACCCTCATGGGGCAGCACTTAAAATTATTTGATTCAGAAAAAGATTACTTTTTGTGTGTTTAAGCAAATTCTGCACCAATTTACATATCATACTTGCAATTGCCTCTTGTAGTTTGATGATAAGCCTCTGAAAGGCCATATTTTCAAAAGGTTTTTGAACCTCAAGTTAAATTGTCATACTGCAATCAAACTTTTCATTTTTTTCTCCTTGCTAAATTGCGATGTATAGGGAATGTTAAGGCAAAATTAAGGTCGAGGTGAAGGCAAAGTTTATTATAAAAATATAAACTCACATTCCCAGACCTATTTAATCCAATTCGTAGTTGATGGTGACTAAAGCCTTTTTTTCAGCAGTGGCATAGAGGAGAAAAAATGCCTTAAATGAAGCACCAGACCATTGCACATCACAATCACACACAAAGCGACACTCACACTGAGTTCATTTTGGAATTGTCAGTTAACTTAACACGTCTTAGAGGCACTGGAGTAGCGCAAAATTTGTGGCACTCTTTACAATAGCGGTGATCAGGGCCGTGGCCTGAAAAAAAACATTTAAATGTGGAAACTGAATTAATACTCCATCACAGTTAATATTTTTTGGATGTGCAGTTAAACATAAAACAGCCATTGTCTGAAGAAGTGAGAGTCTTGTAAGGCTACATTCACTCTGTAGCTAAAAGTGCTTCTCTATCGTAGTTTTTTGCTTCGTTTCGGATTTTCTTTTTTTATTGCACAAATTAATTTTGCAACCAAAATGAATCTGAAATGATTACGGATGTCTATCCTGAATGTGCCTGAAAGAGGCTGCTTGCTGCACTTCTTTATGTTCTTTCAGTGCAGAACATCTCCAAATTCACAAGCTTGTGATGGCAAGGAAGAGACAACAGAACCAAAAAGATCAGCAGTTGGTTTGTACACATTTATCACTGCTGGTTTTTTGTTCTATAGAAACAAGTGGCTCAAAGAAATGGTGAGAGCACGACAGGACAGATTTGGATGGAAAACAGTTGTTACAAGAGCATTTATCAAAAGTTTTGAATCCATACCTTAATTGCTAGTAAACGTCAGGTCTGTGGCACCTATACGTGAAACAATGTGAATGGAGCCCTTTTTTCATTTCAAAAATCAAAATTAAGGTTGTACACTGTGGTTTAACAACAGCTCAGTTACTATGAACTACATGGTGGCTTCCATGAAAAGGAATAACAAACTGAAATGACAAAAATGATCATAACTACTAATCATAAAAAACTGCAGTGAAATTATAAAAAGATCCTAAACATAACCACCCCAGACATGTACTGATGGTATTCAAAGAAATCACTGTGAAATTCTTGAAGATGGCACTTTTTTTCTTGTTAAGCCACTAAACAATTCTACTTGGTTGTTCTATTGTATTCAAACTCTACTGTCTACCTGCTAATGTCAGTAACCATTTAAAAAAATAAAGTTTTTTTTAGCTATTAAATTAAATTAAACCCCTGCTGTGCCTGGCCAGTTTGTTGCAATACGTGGATAATGCTGCAGAGCTTAATGTATGAACCAGGGCCATCTTAACACATGGGCATGCTGGGCAGTTGCCTGGAGGCCCATGCTAATCTATGTATGTTATGAGTTGCTGAGTGGTTATGTAGGTAGGGGCCCCAGTGCACTGCTTTGCCCAGGGGCCTGTAATGCTGTTAGGACGGCCCTGGTATGAACCATTTTAAGAATTCAGTATTATTATTTATTTATTGCTATTCAAATACTTCATATTGCTACCAGGGTCTGTCAGATTGCCCTGTATGTTTTTATTAATAGGCTGATGATCATCTACAATGGGAAGACGTGAGCAAGGAAGACAAGGAGAAGTAATCTATTCTGTCGAGTTTGCTACGATTTAAAGTGACTGGGCTCATTTTGCCTGACAGTTATGATACTTGCTGATAACATTTCACCAATTCCGTCTTCCACTGATGATTTTTGCATAGATGTTATCTTAGGTCTGTGGTGGACTGGCGCCCTACCTGGGGATTTGTTCCTGCCTTGCACCTTGTGTTGGCTGGGATTGGCTCCAGCAGACCCCCGTGACCCTGTGTTAGGATATAGCGGGTTGGACAATGACTGACTGACTGTTATCTTAGGTATAATTTACCAATGGCTTGCTCTGTCAATTGCTTCCTTTGTGCAGCACTTAGTTCTTTTCTTCTTTTTTTTATCTTGATGCAACTCTTCAGTGTCTACTTGTTAACTTTCGCTTATTTCAAGTATTACCATGCCCTCTTGTCAACTTGTCTGTTTCCAGTAATGTCACATGACATGTCATAGCAGCTTCTTGCTGTATTGCTTAACCTAAAAATACAAAAATATACTGTATGTTCTGTTTTCAAATACTGAATGTATATTTTTGTTCCTGGCTTGATGCAGATCTGATAAGGGCGCCCTTTGGGTCTGACGCCCTCCTCACCCTGTGGCGGCTCCCAGGATTTCCTTTACACCACTGCTAAGAAATATGAATTACCTGGAAAAAAATGTAGAAACAGGGAGTGTAAACCCCATACAGACAACTATCAGTTGTGGGAAGAAATCCAGCAGGCTGGAAACATGAGGCAGCAAGGCTAACCACTCTGCCTAACTCTGCCTATTCCATGCCTAATTTTATTATCCTTGGACTAGAAATTGAATTAGTCACATGAGCCGCATTCAAACAAAAATACATATTAGTGAGAAAAGAAAGAATAAAATATAAAAAATCTAAGTTATATCCATTAAAGCTCTTCCAGCTCTTGCTCCTTATCATTTAACAGCCTAATTGCTGAAGGTATAAACAATCTCTTAAATCACACTGTTTTTATTCTGCATTACAAGAGTCTATCGCTTGCCAAATTGCTAAAACCCATAATTACTGCACCAATGTACTTCTGCTTTTGTGTTTCATTTTAAATTTTTAAGCATACTTTAAAAGAAAGCGTTCTAATTGACTTCAGTTTTTCTATTTTTTTTTAGACAGATTTACATGTTTGAGACATCCTGAACACAGCTTGACCATTTTCAGCATTACGTTTATCTGCCTGTACGCATTTGTGAATTCCAGTGGCACACATTAATTAATCAGTGAATCCTCTAGTTGTCATTAAATTTGGCATCTTTTATACAATCCTAATTTACAAAAAAAATTTTAAATACTGATTTTAAAAATTCAGTACATTGAAAATTTTTTTATTTAATTTTCTCATAACAAAACTGACCCTAAAATATTTATACTTGAAAGAAATGAAATTCATAAAATGTTAACAATATCCAAATTTTTTTTTAAACCACTTTTCAAAATTTCATTTGTGGGTCATTTTATGAGTAATGGTGGTACTGTGACATTGTTTTTTTGAAAAAATGCTGTAAATATTCTTTTGAAATAAATAAAAATCTTCAAACATCTATAATATTTGCTAGCATTTTTTGTACAATTTTAATGTCTTCTTTTGGTGTAAAACACCATTAAATAACCACTGGAAAGAAGACTGCATATTTTTTAGATGAGACTATCCATCTTCAGGCTTCTGCACTTAATTTATAATATACTGTATTTATATTGTCACATGTTTCCTTCATATTGGTGGGGGCAGAATCATCCTGTGACAACAGAGCCCAAAACAAAGAGTTCATTCAGCAATTCCAATGTCTCCAGCAAACAATAAAAAGTAAGGATGCAGGTAATTTTTTTTTTGTTATTACCATCAGGACTGTGGAGCTTTAGCCCTGAGCCAAGAGCATATTTATACACATCTATACCCAAAGTGCAGTGTCACCCATTTACCTGCCAAAATTAATCATTTAATCAATCGCTTATTCATAAAGCACTTTAAAACAACAGAGTTTAGGCCAAAGTGCTGTACAAGGACAATAACCAATAAATATAAAAATAATCAGTCAGTCATTTCCCAACCCACTATATCTTAA
This sequence comes from Polypterus senegalus, assembly GCF_016835505.1. Taxonomy (NCBI): domain Eukaryota; kingdom Metazoa; phylum Chordata; class Cladistia; order Polypteriformes; family Polypteridae; genus Polypterus; species Polypterus senegalus. The sequence continues at coordinate 155,475,835 of NC_053162.1, forward strand.
CACAGGGTCACAGGGGTCTGCTGAAGTCAATCCCAGCCAACACATGGTGCAAGGCAGGAACAAATCCCTGGGCAGGGTACCAGCCCACCACAGGGCACACACACACACACACACCAAGCACATGCTAGGGACAATTTAGAATCACCAATGCACCTAACCTGCATGTCATTGGACTGGGAAGAAACCCGAGTACCAGGAGGAAACCCACACAGACACGAGGAGAACAAGCAAACTCCATGCAGGGAGGACCTGGGAAGCAAACCCAGGTCTCCTTTCTGCGAGGCAGCAGTGCTACCACTGTGCCACCATGCTGCCCAATTTAAAAATAATGACAGAAACAAATACAAAAATTAAAACAGTACAAGGGAGGACAATCAACTCTCAAGGTAAATTAAAAGCCAAAGAGTAAAAATGAGTTTTGAGACGAGATTTAAAAATTAGTAATGATGGAGCCATCCTAATATTTAAAGGTACCTCATTCCATAATTTCAGTGACAGAATAGAAAACTCCAGGTTGCCTCTCAGTTTTAGTCTGGCTCTTTGTGTTGTCAGCAAGATTTGGTCAGTGGATCTCAGAGACCTAGCGGGAATGATCACATAAATAGCCTGGGGCCATACCTTTTAAAATTTTAAAGGTGATTATAAGAATCTTAAAATGAATCCTATACTTAATAGGAAGCCAATGTAATGCCTTAACTTTTGGGGTAATATGATCATGTTTTTAGACCCAGTTAATAATTGGGCAGGAGCATTCTGAACCAATTAGAAATAAGAGAAAGAAGCCTGACTAACCCCAAAATAAACCCCATTAGAATAGCCAAGCATGTGTGACTTTCTCCAAAATGCGTAACACCCAATTGGCTCATTCCACAAGTACACATTCTCCGTTCATTACTAGTGTTGATCAGTGAAATTCGCCAAAGTGTTATTCTCAGTGAATTTGCTGTGTTCCTGTTCGTCCTTGTTTGTTAAATTATTTACTGATAATTCAGCCGGTATAGGAGATTTTTTAAAATTTTACACCAGTGCTCCATAATACTTTGCGAGGCCAGTTCAACATTTTCCAGAGCTGTAACAGCCAACAATGATGGGACTGCCCCTCCAGGTATGTAATGCTGATCATTTGTATTACAGACTCAGTGGGACGAGTTATTTGTGCTTGTAGCTAATTGTGCGATCGATCTTTGAGTTCCATGTTAGTGTAAGAGAAGGAGCCGTGTGCCCTATTGCATGCATAATAGTCAATCATGTCGTGCAGCAATAATGAAAATAAACATTGAAGGAGCCAGACCCCAAACATGTAAGGAGCCTGAACACATGAATTATGAAATCATAGTAATAATGAAACATATATTACTATTTACAAAATGTTTCAATCTCTTTGATAGAATAAAAAGTGTAAAGCATTAGCCCAGGGAGTTTCAGCACGATTTCAAAAAATAGAACGAGCCACCAGTTTCAATCATGACATGCCACTTTGAATTGTCTGCCTTTAAAAGACCTACGTATTTGTTCTGACTTTTCACTACAATTTCTGCATTTCTGCTTTGTTTTGATGAACTATGTAATTGTATGTCTCTGACTGCATTCTTTAATCTCATGCTGGCACGATGAGGCAGTAGTGAGGCACTGCTGATGCACAGCTCAGGTCACCTTTTTGGCCACAATAATTGGTCCAGTATAGTTGTCAGACGTTTCTATAGCCCTCAGTGACATTTTAAAGACGATTGCACCATTATAATCCAGTCAAATCTAGTAGAGTTAGTCATTCCCCTTTGACTTTAATGAATTTCACCAAGTTTGGCAGAAATTGCAAATATTTCCATAATTTTGGGCAACTCACAGCAAAGCGAACTCGGTAATGTTCACTCATCCCTATTCATTACAATATCATATTTACAACTCCAAGGAAATGGATATTAAACATTTGGAAGCATATGTGTTGTGATTTTGGAGTAAAACTGAGAGAACAAGCTACACAGAAGGATTGAGCAATGAGAAGAGTAAAACACTTATTTGCTGCTTAGAGATGCTGCATGTCAGACCGCTAAGATATATTACTGAAGGCAGATTAGAGGGGAAAGTGGTGCAGCAGATAGAAAATTATATTGTTGGATATTATTAAAGGGACTGAAACCAACCAGTGTGTGAAAGGGAAGGCTTAATACAGTAAAAATATGAGTTGGCATTCCATGACAAGGACTTGCCTATGGGCATAAAAATAATGAACGAATGAATGAATGAATATTGTGTTTACTTCTGTCAACTGACCACTGATGTTGGCTTTATTTATAAATTTAGACCATGGAGCCAAAGTATGCTGTCAGCTCAAATGATCAAAATATGGAGAAAGAGAAAATTGTGAGACTTCTTCTCACAGAATGTCTATAATCCCTTTCCATCATTACCTATAATACAAGTAAACTTACAGTAAGTGACCTCTAATAACCAGAATCTGATTAGTTGCTTCTCTTAAAATTACTTTGGCTTCTCATCTTTAGAAATATCTTTGGTTTGCTAAAATGTCTACGAAATTCATGCAAAAGCCTTATACAGTATATATATTTATATCAGTAAAAGGAACAGATTTGACACACGTAAAAAAGGTTTGGGGCAGCCACCTGTATAATATTCCTAGCTGCAAAGGTTTCTTTGAATTTCAACAGAGTTGTTGATTGTACAGAGTCCAAGACAGAACTGATGAAGGTTGGAAAAGATGGCGGTTTTAAGTGGTCAGACAGGAAGTGATGTAGGGTCACCGGAAGTGATGTTTTTCTGGCATCAGCTTGGGCACCGGAACAGGAAGTGATGTTCTTTTGGGCACCTGAACCGGAAGTGACTTTCTTCTGGGTGCCGGAACCAGAAGTGACGTTCTTGATTCAGATAGGTTTTTCCGTGGCTGGTCTATAGAGATAACAGGAGACAGTTTAGTGCACGCCGCCCTCCCCCTGGCCTGGCGTGGAATTACCTTTACTTGGTCCACACAACGTACCCCTACTCGCACATGTGTGACTATATATATATATATATATATATATATATAGTTTCTTTCACTGCAGTTGGATTGATATAATCATTTTTGGTGACTCGTTTCTTCTTATTCTATGTAATTGTTTAACCTCCTTAGTGTTATGTACAGAAAACTACTTGCACTCTGGTGAAGCTTTACAGGACTGATTTCACCATGCAAATTATGGCAGTTTGGTTGTAAAGTGCAATATGCAGCAGTTTTACTACCTATGTGAATATCTGATGACTAAATCATATTGTCATCATTATTGCTTGATTCAACTAATGTAATTTTGTTCTAAAACTGACTTTACAGCTCCTCGTTTACATGCGTTTACTTGTGTTTAAGTTGCAGCGCGGCCCCCCTCATGAATACAGTGCAACCGGAAAGTATTCACAGCGCATCACTTTTTCCACATTTTGTTATGTTACAGCCTTATGCCAAAATGGATTAAATTCATTCATTCATTTTCCTCAGAATTCTACACACAACACCCCATAATGACAACGTGAAAAACGTTTACTTGAGGTTTTTGCAAATTTATTAAAAAAAAACTGAGAAATCACATGTACATAAGTATTCTCAGCCTTTGCTCAATACTTTGTCGATGCACCTTTGGCAGCAATTACAGCCTCAAGTCTTTTTGAATATCATGCCACAAGCTTGGCACACCTATCCTTGGCCAGTTTCGCCCATTCCTCTTTGCAGCACCTCTCAAGCTCCATCAGGTTGGATGGGAAGTGTCGGTGCACAGCCATTTTAAGATCTCTCCAGAGATGTTCATTCAGATTCAAGTCTGGGCTCTGGCTGGGCCACTCAAAGACATTCACAGAGTTGGCCTGAAGCCACTCCTTTGATATCTTGGCTGTGTGCTTAGGGTCGTTGTCCTGCTGAAAGATGAACCGTCGCCCCAATCTGAGGTCAAGAGCGCTCTAGAGCAGGTTTTCATTCAGGATGTCTCTGTACATTGCTGCAGTCATCTTTCCCTTTATCTTGACTAGTCTCCCAGTTCCTGCCGCTGAAAAACATCCTCACAGCATGATGCTCCCACCACCATGCTTCACTGTAGGGATGGTATTGGCCTGCTGATGAATGGTGCCTGGTTTCCTTCAAACGTGACGCCTGGCATTCACACCAAAGAGTTCAACCTTTGTCTCATCAGACCAGAGAATTTTGTTTCTCATGGTCTGAGAGTCCTTTAGGTGCCATTTGGTAAACTCCAGGTGGGTTGCTATGTGCCTTTTACTAAGGAGTGGCTTCTGACTGGCCGACTTAATAATAATAACAATGATAATTCTTTAAAAAATATAAAGGTTATATGGCACTTTTCTAATTAGTTAAAGTGATTCAGTGAGTGAGGGCCGCATCAATTACCACTAATGTGTAGCTTCCACCTGGATAATAGGACGGCAGCCATTTTTGTGCCAGTATGCTGACCACAAAATACCTGAGACAGCTGGCCAGTTAGAGACAGGAGATGATTAGGAGGCCACAATGACAACGCCCAGGACACCGGGATACACTCTACTCTTTAGAAAGGATGCCCAGGGATCTTTTATGACAACTGAGAGTCAGGACCTCACTTTTACATCTCATCCAAATGACAGTGCCATTTTTACACCACAGTGTCCCAATGTGCTGGGGCATTGAAATCGACATTCAGACCACAGGAAAAGTGTCCCCTGCTGGTCCCATCAACACCTCTTCCAGCAGCAATGATAATCTGGGTTTGAGAGTGTTCTGCATTTCTATGAAATTTAATTTATTTGCCTGTTCTTCACCAATTCTGTGAAAAAATAGTAGATTCAATTTTAAGGCTGACCGTTGCATCATTAAGTTTTGTCATGTCTCATTTCTTTTTGGCTTATTGAATCTAATTTCCCTTTTACTTTGCATGTGGCAAAAGAGCAAATAACCATTAAAACATCCAACCAGTACATTCGTTTCTCCTCTGGTATGTTGTAAATAAATAGAATTCTAGAATTATTGAGCATTTTATTTAACACATGCCATTAAAAAGCCTTTCTTTTACTTCCTGCCTTTTGATGCATTAGAATGATTTCATACCTTGAATTAAAAAATATGCTTTATGGTGACATTTATTGTGTTCTAAGAAAGCATATTCAGCTTTAGATTTATCATTGTCTCTTCTTGATCCATTCATACAATTTAAATCTGATTTTCGTGTTATTTGCATTAATGTTCAGAAGAATTTTTTAAATGTCTTTATTAGTCATGTACTGATATACTGCATATATAGTCCTGTACCATCATATCCGAGTCAGGCGAATTGGCTGTATGTCAGATTGGCCATCTGTCGGTCAAAAAGTGCTCAGGTCATTGCAAACAGGTTCTGCAGATCTGGAGTGGGACACTAATGCACACACTTTAACTGTTGGTATGAAGTCACACAAAACAGTCTTCGAGTCTGAGCCTCCACACATTTCGTCTGTGTAAAGCAGGAAATTATTTTTTTATACATTGAAAAGGATTGGTTTTATGCTTAAAATTGATTTCTGCCGTGTTCCTGGTGACGTCAGTGTTGGCTCTGGCTCCCTGTAGACCTATATTAGATATACAGAATGGATGGATGGAAGGGGTACTTGATTTAATTAAAATATCTTATATTCAAGGTCCATAAAATAGTGAGTGGGAATGATATGAATATATGCTCACAAAGAAACATAACTTTCAGGTACGTTTGGGGACTTAATTAAATCATTTAAAAGTGGGAGCATTGAAAAGTTTGTATTAGTAACTTAATCAACAAGCCAGTTATCATATTTTGTTTATTAAATATTTTTGTAACGTGAATAATACTCATAAATAACAGTGATAATAGAATGTCATTACATTAGAGTACAGTAGAGTACATTAAATATGTGCTTTTTAACAGGAATTTACCATACAGTGTAGTTAAAAATGCAGATCATATTGGCTTGTAATGGCTCAATAGCTTTCATTCAAATGTTGTAAAAATGGCATTTATTGATGGCCCTATGATTTTTTGATTTGTTCTAGAGCAGGGGTGCCCAACTCCGGTCATGGAGGGCTGCAGGTTTTCATTATAATCTTTTTCTTAATAAGTGACCTGCTTTTGCTGCTAATTAACTTCTTTTGAATTCATTTTAGTTGACTTGTTTTTTTAAGATTTGTTCCCCTGACATTCTTCATCATTCCTCTGAATTGCTTCATTTCTTTTCTTAAATGGCACATGAACAGAAATGAAATGTGCAATGAGTGAGCCGACAGAAGACCAACTAAGTCAAAGCCTCAAACTCCAACTAATTTCACTCCAACCAGTTGCTTAATTAGGCTATGAGTCTTGTTGTTAATTAAACCAAATCTTTAATTTCATGGCTTGCTGCTGCTCTCATTGTGCAATAGCAGACATTTCCAAAGTTGTTGATTTTCTCTTTTGTAAGACCACTGGTAAAATATTTTGGGGACCTGAGCAGATTGACATTCCTGAGATCTTCATCTTTCTTTATTTTCAGATACTGTATGATGGACACAGTTTGCTGGTCATGGTTTGACTGCTAATTAAGGAAAAGGAAACAATTAAGGGGTCTGAATCGCCATGAGTAAGTCAATTTAAATGAATTCAAAAGAAGTTAATTTGCAGCAAAAACAGGTCACTAATTAAGAAAAAGGTTAGAATGAAAATCTGTGGCCACTGTGGCCCTCCAGGACTGGAGATGGGGACCCCTGTTCTAGCAGGTTTGTGACTAAACTGTATTGAAAGATGTAACTGAACAGGTAAAATCTCAGGGTAAAATTATTGGGCCTAGATGGAGCTGGTGTGAAGCTTTGCTGATAAAAGATAGGTGTCAGACAAATATTGAATCATTACAATGTGCACATAATGCAGACATGAGATTGTTTTTAGTGTAACATAAATGCTGAGTATATCTTTTGTAACTCTAGGTGGATCTTGAATTCAAAGGCTCAATCCCGTGTGAACGCATTTCTTCAGTGTGGACAATATTTGAGCAAAAAATGCATCTGTTTTGCCCATTCTGAGTATCTGAATGGATGGCTTGACATGTTTATTGCGTGACACAAAGCAACGTGAGATTTTTTAAATGGCCGTTTTTATATTGATCTTCACAGATGTCCATTCTATCAAAAACTTTGTTATCTCCATTCTCTGTGAAAATATGACATTACAATTTTTTTATGAGCCATGTCTACAAAAAACATAAGATAAGTAACATATAGAAAACATTTTTGGATGGAGTATTTGTTTAGGAATATCACTCTGTCCTCTGTTAATCTTGAAAACCAGTATTTTTCCCATCTTTTGTATAATTTATAAATATTTTGCCCACTGACTGCCAATGTCATTTACACACCCTAAATGTCCTCAGAACCCTCCTCCATATTCTGTCCCTTCCATTTTTTTTGTTTTAAACTTTCTCTCATAATTCAATCCATTCTGTTTAGATCCCCCTCTTACCCAACATCGTCCTTCTCCTCGACCTTTCCATGCTCTTGCTTAATCTAAACCAGGAGAGGTTGTTTTTCTTGGGTCTGATTTCTGCAAAGCTGGAATTGGCCTCTTGCTTGAAGGTTCCTCTCCCTTTTCCTGTTGATTCTTGAAAGTCTTCTTTCTAGAACCTGATTCTTCTTGAACCCCTTAGCACTGAGGATCAACAGAACAACTGGCCCCAACATTAGGAAACAACTTTCAGTTGCCAATTCCGTGGGTTACTAAATATCTGGTGGTTGCTGACCTGAGGAGCATCTTGTTTTTTTTGGATTGGCTGTGGACTGCTGCTCTCCTTAATTTGTAACGTAGGTTTAGTTATTTCCTCTGGTTTGTACATTACTGTTCCTCACAGGGTAGGGGACAGTTGGGGTTATCTTTTTAATGCATACATGATTCTTCTTGAATTTTACATATTTTTCAAATAAAATCTTATTTAAAAGCAAATAATTCTGCAACATTGCAATTGTAATTGAAATAACAAGTTCCTTTGGTGATACACATGTATGTATTTATTGCAGATCTCCCAAATCCTCAGGCTCCTCACTTATCCTACACACACCCCATGGTCAGTGAAGTATGTGATTCAGAGAAACAGTTCAGCTGTCTTAAGGTACCCTAGTCTGTCTGGCTCGACATGTTGCCACAGCGACCATCACCGGGAAAAGTGGATGAAAGGCAAAGCTGAAGAATTTTTCTTGGAGACAGTGACGTGTTCTACTCTTGAAATAAACCTAGAGAGTTTATAACAGGGGGGCTGGAGGGTGGGGAAGATACAAATAAATGAAAATGTCCAATTCACTAAACAGTAATTGATTACAGGATATTTTGTTTAGTAACTGTTGCAGTTTAGGCAGTCTAGCCATGTTTCATAAAGCAGGATGTATTTCTCCAAAAAGTAAAACTACAAAAACGGCTAATCCCCCTGGGCCAGCCCACCACCAGCTTTCCTATTACCAATGTAAATAACAAAAACTTCAGAAAATGTAGGCCATCAAAAATAAAGGCTGCTCTCCTCCTCCAAAAACAAATTGCTCCGTGTCAATGAGGCCTCCCTAAATAATAGCACTACTATGCCGAGCCTAACGTTCATTTGTCCCTTCAATTATTTCATTGTGTAGCACACTATCAGAAACCAACTGCTGTCACACAAACCTGCTTCAGTTGAGATTCCTTTCAATCGGCGCTGGATTTAGCAGATCTGATCTCCCAACCAAATCCCACGGCCTCTCGTGAAGTGAATACTGATTTGCTCAGAGAAAGCACAGTACGGAATTTTGCATTTTTGTGTAATAGATTTAACTTAAACATATTTGTGGATGTAATATAGGAATTTCTAGTTTGAATAAAAACAGGGATGGAAATTGAAAACTGAATCTAGAAAACTTGATTTAATGCTAAACCGAGTGAGCAGATAAAGACTGCTGAGATGCTAGTCTATTATTTTACCAAAATAACTTTTCTATCGGAGTTAGAAAGGGGACCTTTCTTCACACACCAAGTCTTACTCACAAATTAATGCCCCAAGAACATCTTTAAAATATGTAGGGAAACAACTGAAAAGTCTACTCAGATAATGGCCACTTTGTGTCCTTGGACTAACGAGGAAGCAGCACTAACCAGGAGACCAGCAGGTCACTCTTTTGTATTCTAACAGAAGGTGATACGTTATTTTTGATTTACTAATATAAATATGTTTGGTAATGGTGACAGACACAGATGATTTTGATATGAATTTTCAAAAATGACAAAGTATGCACTAAATATAGAACACAGAGGTAGTTAACTCAGTGCCATCGCATAGTGGCTTTACCATCTTATTGCATTTATGTTCATTTTTCCGCACATTTATGACTCATCATTGCTTTATATAATATCAGAATTTTTACTTTGTATTAGCATTTTATGACATAGATCACAATGCAATTTTCTGTATACAGTAAAGAGGGAGACTGATTGATTAACTAATTGAAAAGAGTTTGGAATGTATACATCTGTTGCCTTTGTCTTCTGTGACCCCAAGGGGCATATCCAGGATAACTGTGACACAATGATTTCTTTTAGCCTTGTCAGTTTAAGGGAAGATTTTCAGTATCTTGTCATCTATCTGTATCTCAAGGACATCTCAAAATGACCTTTCTCCTATAAAATAAATGTATGATTGTTATTGTTACATAGTGTCTTCCCTGCTGTTGTCATGAGGCATTCATGAAATAAAGTAAGTTTTCTTAAATGAGGTCTGTGCTGCTGTTCATATAGAAGATTCTCACATCTGAGCTTAAAGTCTTAAAGTGTGATTTGATTGTTGGTATTTGTATTAGTAGAATATTTCTAGTATGCTAACATTATTAATCAGTCAAATACAGTTTATTATCTATCTATCTGTCTGTCTGTCTTAGCTGTATGCATGAATTCGTACAAAACAAGGCCCTGCTTTGGGTAGCACACCAGTCTATCACAGCAGACATTCAAATGCAGTGGTTCTTGCTATAATACTGAAGAAGTACCAGGATGCCAATCGGCCTAACAACATGTATTGGGACAGTGAAAAAATTCAATGTTGTGTTTCCATCTTTCCCTTATTTCTTACAACGTGGAAGCAATCTTGTTATTTCTTCCCTTTTACATACAGTACACTGTACACTCTTGAGTAATCTGGATGTAGGGAGCAGGTGGTCGTTTTTTGCTTACCATTCTGAAGATACATTTTTTGTCATTGAACATGAGGTGGGAACCGATCTTTAACAGGGTGACAGTTTATCACAGGGCATTCAGCCACACATTTATAACTCAAGTAAGGTTGCTTTTGAGTTGTTAGTTAATCTATTGAGAGGGAAAAAATGCAGAATAACTGGTGGAATACTACAGATGTCATGATTTGGACTTCAGGATTTCCTTGGCATCTAAAAATGTGTATATTGTTGTATGGATTTTAGAGGTCAAGGAATGTAATGATCAGATTTTTTTTTTTTATATTGGACATTATGAAGACATGTGTTATATTTGACATGTGTCTTGCCATAGTGCCATTTTCATTTTTTGTGGTTGCCACCACTGTTTGCTGTTTGGTATACAGGTTTGCCAGGTTGTTGGTAGGTCAAACTATTGGTTCATTGGGCATATTGGATGGCTAGAGTCCTAATATGACAAGCTGCTATCCATTCAGGTTGTACTGGTATTATTTTTTAAGACTCATTTTACTTTGCTCTTTGTTTTGGAGACATTTAGAAATCTTAAGTTGAAGAATGTTAGTATATAATACATAAATAAAAGTGTAAACCTTCACTCCTGCTTGTTATGGTGCTCTTTATGGTCACCTGGGGTATAGATATAAGAAAAAGGGAGCAGTCAGCCCTGACGGTGACCATAAATGGAATTGTAGATTGCAGCCTCATCTCTGTGACAGTCTAGTGAGTGTAATTTTATGAGAGCTATTGTGGAGGATTTCAGACACTCTATTCAGAAGTCTGAAAATGGGAAGAAAGTTATCCTAATAATAATAATGTCTTTACAGTGGTTTTCATAGTGAGTGGAGAGCCACTTCAACCACCACTAATGTGTAGCATCTACCTGGATGATGACGGCAGCCATTTATGTGCCAATTTGCTCACCAAACATTAGCTAGTAGGTGTGAAGGGGTGCAAGAGATAGCCAGTTAGAGACAGGAGATGATTAGGGGGGCCCCAGAGTGACTAGGCCATGAAGTGAAATTTAGTCTGGACATCAGGATGCACCCTAGTCTTTTACAAAATTATGCCCAGGGATCTTGTATGACCACAGAGAGTCAGGACCCCAATTTTACGTCTTATCTGTAGGATGGCACCATTTTTACAGCACACTGCCCTTGTCACTGCACTGGGGCATTGGGATCCACAGGGTAAGCACCCCCTTCCAGCAGCAACCCAAGCTTTTCCCAGATGATCTCCCATCCAAGTCCTAGCTGGGCTGGAACATACTTAGCTTGAGGTGGATGACGTCTTCTGAAGTGCTTGTCATATGGTTACTGTAGGACTCCTGTACAATAAAACAGAGGCAATGTGTTCTAACAGGGTCCAAAAAAGACAGTACTAAAACATGACTGAGTCTGGGAATAGTGTAATGTTTCTTACTGTGGATGTACTGATTTCAATGGAAACAGGAAAATGCTTTCAAAGAAACATGTAATTATCTCAGTGAGGCTAGGTAGAGGCACATAGTCTACAAGGTATTCATGTAGGACATACAATACAAATATTTCTAGTGATAAATTTAGGATTTATAAGAGCTTGTGATCAATGGTTAAAAACAGGGGTGCCTAATGCATTGATGGCAATCGACTGGTAGATCGCAAAGGGAGTGCAAGTAGACTGCGTTGCGTACAAAAAATTATTTTTTTAAAAGTTAGTCTATCATATATCCTCCCTATGGCAGGGTGCCACTTGATTGACATACAGAGCAGCCAGTCTCTTTTCTTCTAGTTAGCCTTCCAATTTATATCGACTAAAGAATATGCTTCTATAGCTAAATGTGGAATTGGAAGAGGATTTTTTTTTTCTCACAATGTCACAATCAAAGTGCGTTTGTCCGAGGTTCGATCCCCGATGAGGGGTGCAGTGAGTGTGTACGCCTGATGAGCCCAAAATAGGGTGAAAAATGTGTCGCGTACTCTATGCATTATTTGACAGTTAACTATGCAACATTCTATGATCTGCTTCTCGCAACTGAGAGGGCACCCATGGCTGATGTTTGCCGACTTATAGACCAACCACACGCGTTACCTAGTAGGTAACCACCCATACAATCAGATTGTGATTCAGACTTCAAATGCTATATACAGTATATAGCATATATATATCATTTTTAATTTTTTCATGCAATAAAATTAAACTCATCGTTATCAGACAAGTTGTCATGTCATTGTTGGTGAGTAACCATAATTAATTTTCTACTTACAGTACTTAGTACATGTACATACGTTTAGTGTCACTGTACACACATTTGCTGTATACAATTTTTCTTGCATTGTACGTATTTATTGCTGGTGGCCTGTCTATCGTAATGTCTGTAACATATGTGATATCGGAGACACTCGATATCTTTAAAATAATATTTAGGTTTTACTGTATATAAACAGTGTGTTTACATACATAATTTCAATGAATCTTACCTAATATGTAAGAAAATACAAAGAGTTTATGCTGTATAACTGTGCGGGGAATATTTATAAACAGTGTGGGAGAGTTTATAAGGGCTTAAAATATATAAAAATAACCATACAAACATATGGTTTCTACTTTGCGGATTTTCACGGATTTTTTCGAGGAGGGATTACTGTATTGCACATTGGGAGAATGATATGGAGCAGTTTTATTCTGAGTTCAGGACCATGATTGCTTTTGGATTAAAGCTGTTTTTAAGGCAGTTTGTACAGGTTTTCATTGCTCTGTACTATATCTCTTGCACAATGGTAAAAGCCGTAAGAAGCAATGACCGGGATTTGATGAATCCTGTGAAAAGCCTGCTGGTTTTTTGCAGCATCAAGAGGTGTAGATTTGTTCCATAGTGGGGAGAGTACCACCAATTGTTCTCTCCGCTCTCCTGACGACCCTGTGGAGAACTTTCCTTTCTGAGGAAGTGAAGCTGCCGTACCACACACACAGTCCATACATGAGCACACTCTCAATGGAATAGTCATAAAAAGCAAGAAGCAAATTTTTGAGGAACTTGCCCAAGATTGCAGAAACACACAGATGACTCCTAAGCCAAATATATATAAGAAATACTGAAAAATATTTGTATAAGATTAGATCATATAATATATAAATATTAGTATTATTTAATATTTGTTTATATAAGTGCATATTATATCTTTAAAATTAAAAGTTATTTCCAGTCAAAAAAAAGTGTGAGGCAATGTAGCATAGTCAGTAAATGCTACACATCCGTCCGAAGATCTGTAAATTGAGGCAAACCTTCTTGTGTGGAGCTGCAGATATACTGGCCTCTAGTCTATTTTACCTTCATTGAGTGGATTTTGCAAACACTACTCCAGGTCTGGATCTAAGGTTTGAGACTCTACCACCATGGTTGCCCCATAATACCACTGCAATCTGCCTCATCCTTTGCTAAGATAGACAGTAAGTCTTCTTTTCATTCCACTACTAACACTAATGTGGCATCGGTTCTGAGCGCCAGAATGGATATTTGCTCTTTAAGGTGCCTTGCTATCCTCAAAAGGACCGCTCGCTGTTGGAGATGTGACATTTTTATAGGCACCTCTGCCTCTCATGATGTTATATTAGCTCATACAATGGGTGGTATTACAAAATTAAGAACAACAGCAACATTTATTTATATAGCACATTTTCATACAAATGATGTAGCTCAAAGTGCTTTAAAGGACGAAGAAAAAATATAAAAATAAAATTAGGCAATACTAATTAACATAGCATAAAGTTAAGGTCCAATGGCCAGGGAGGACAGAAAAAACAAAAACTCCAGATGGCTGGAGAAAAAAAAAAAAAAAAATCTGCAGGGGTTCCAAGGCAATAAGACCACTCAGCCAACACTGGGCATTCTACCTAACATAAATGATTTCAATCAGTCCTCATGGTTTTCAGGCTCCACATGGAAGAATTAGACGATGATGGTCATGTGGACGTCTGGCCTTCAATTCATCAATGTAGGGACTGCACAGAGCTTTGATTAGGTGATGGTGGTAGCGCAGATTGCCACCATAGAAAATTGGAGAAAGAACAGCAGATAAAGTAGGGGTTAGTATGGATTAGTATAGTACAATTAAACGCATATACAGAATATCAGGGTTACACTAAATGAACCCATATACAGTAAATCAAAACAGTGTTAAAACTCAACTTCTTTAAAACAGGTCCACTTACCTAATCATATGGTATTGGGGAAAAAGCATTATTTGTAAATTTTTAAATCCGTGGGGGTCTTCTGCTTCCTAGAGCCTTGTGAATGGGTTACTTGTAGCTAAACAGTTAAATTAATGTCTGAGTTTTTCATAGACTTTGAGAAGCAGAATGCAGACTATAGTCCTTTCTACATCAGAAGAGGTTGGAAAATTGTGAACTTGTTAATTATAAAATACGAACAAAGAGCTTGAATTTGTGTATAATTGTAGCTAATCTGGTATGACGGCGATGATTTGCTGTTAAGAATTATTGGATATTATGTTACTGTCATTAATCTGTGGAAGATATGTAAGTATGAATTTTATTGAACTAAAACAAACATGACAAATAATTTGAATTTGAACTGCTGAAAACAAAGCGGAAGCCAGAATGTATTGCATCTTAAACAAGTTTTTATGTATTGAGCACATAATCTCATGGCATTCAAAAAATACACAGAAAATGCATACATGGAAGGGTGTTTTGGTATCTGTTTTATTGTGTTATCAGACCACCTGTGACATGAACCTAACACAAAAGGTACCAACTAATCTTTTAGATTCTTACCTTAATAAGGATACAAAGAAATATCAAAACCAGCTATGCAACCATTACCTTTATCCTCTTACCTGTCTCACTGCCCATATTGTGCCTTGCATATTCAACCAAAGTTAACCGTATGGCAGGCTGTTTCCTGACTGAAGCTATCTTTATTTTCAAGCGAGTTTACTACCAACAGAGAGCTTCACAAAAGTGTCCTCTCATGCTATTCAGGAACTGCAGTTAGGCAAAGAGTGAACAATCTAAACCTCTCACCAACACAAGGAAATGTATTTGCATCAAAACCAATAGCAGCAAATATAAAGCTTGGTGCTGTAAACAGACTGGGTATACAAAACATTCTAAGGTCCTGATTTATTTTTTAACTAAAATAAAATACTATGAATGCTGTTTTGCCTTTCAGCTTTCCCCTAATACTGCACAATGGCAATAAATGAATTTAATTCAATGCAATAATTCACAGCACTCCTGTTTAGCACAACAGGATTTTCTCAGTGTAAGACTTATTACCTGAAATCTGTCTGCTAAAAATGTTAAACTATCTCCCACTCTCAGTTCTGAAATACGAATATAGAGGGACTTTACTATGTTTTCAAAAGCAACAATTATTAAAAAAATAAATAAATTAAATAACAGAAGCAAGAGCTTGTCTTAGTGTCCCTCGATGTTGTATTTATCTTTTATATACCTGACCTGTTAGTCTTTTCTTACAGGTGTATTTCACCGCAGTACATGCCTTACATTAGCCTGAAAACTTGGACACAAATTAGGGACAATAATCCAACCGGGACAGCAGTCCATGGCAAGGAATAATGCTAAGTATTAATACAAATTTATTAGCAATTAAAAATCAGGATTATAAGAATCTACAAAGTATGGAATAATAATTCTAAAGTGTAATCTTTTATTTATGGTATATTGATTTTAACTATTTTAACTCAGTTCAACTCTCTGGGCTATCTGTTTCTTAACTTGAAAAACAAATGTATACAACATCAAAAAGATTTGATCTGAAGAAATTCACACTGTGCGGATCATTTCTGATCATTAGTTAAATTTTAGAGGCCCACTTATCACTCAGTATTAACTGCATCAAACAGGAAATCATAGAATGTAAAGTAAGTGGAGAAACTGCCTTGAAAAATGGCTGTCACAGGCAAAAAGAGAGGGCTGGATTTTTCAAAAGGTGTTTTCACAGTATAGTATGAGAAAACAGATTTTGAGGTATACAAGGGGCCCATCAGGTGTTTTATGGAAGTTAAAGGAGCAAAAACAGTGCAGTGATTGACCACATACAATAGAGTGTGAAGTGGAGTAGAGTGACTGCTGCTCCATGTGGGTATCCCTCTATCTGTGGCACTGAATAAATCACTTGAGCTTCAAATTGGGTAGCAACAGAAGTCGAAAAACAGTGAGATGGGCTGGGAGATTCGTCAGGAACAAAGATTCACAGCCAAGGATATAAATGTTTATTAGGGAAATAAGTGAAACAAGTGCAGAAGTGTGTAGCAGTCATGGCAAAAACTTTCTCACACATGGATTTCTGACTACAGTCGACCCTTGATATACGACCGGCCTGACATGCGAACAACTTGATTTACGACCAAAATTTTAGTCTTGATTTACGACCAACATCTTGCGTTACGTGGTCACGTGTATCCGCTTGTGCGATTGTAAACAAACAGCTGAGAGTGTTCGTAAGCGTCAGTCGGAGCCCAGATACATGTGTTTGTGGACATAATTTCGGTCAGTGCAGTGATTTATCTATATATATAATTCATTAAGACCATGGCAAGCAAGACAAATAATTGCTAAGGATGGAAGAGAAGGTAATGAAAGTAAAGATTGTTTGTGATTGTTAAGGGATGTTAGCTAGTGGGCTGGCGCGGCACATGATGATGTCATCAGGCTGAGTCAGCACCGGCTTTGCTTTGGAGTGTATTATTACAGCAGTTCACAACACGACCAGCTTTGTACTGAGTGCTCGACTACTGTCATTATTAACTTGAGAAACAGCGATCGCAATCGAAACGAAGAAGGAAATTGTGTGGAAATATGAGAGTGGCGTTCGTGACCGATCTCCCTAATATGTACAGCATGTCGAAATCCACCATCTCGAAAATTTTACAAAGAAAAGATTTGCATAAGGAGGCTCCTTCTAAACAATAACCACCTTCCGTTTTATTCTCCTCCTCCTCCCTTCCTGCAAGTCAAAGATATCAACTTAAATGGTGAGTAAAGTATGAAATTGTTGTTTCTGCTAGGCTAGGCACTTTTTATAACTTTTTGGTTAGTACATTAGAAAAATTATTGGTGTTTTGGTAAATTATGCACATTATACAACCCTTTTTTATTATGAAAAGGTAAAGTAAGTGTTGCTGTGGGAGGTTCGGAGCGCATTATGGGTATTTCCATTATTTCTTATGGGAAAAATAGTCTTAACTTACAACCAAGTTGAATTACAACCAACCCTCGTGAACAAATTGAGTTCGTAAGTCAAGGGTCCACTGTATTATGTGAATTTTCCCCTTGGGATTAATAAAGTATCTTTCTATCTGTCTATCTATCTATCTATCTACTGGCCTATGTCAGATGAATAACTACTGATAATATAACATTTGTTATGTGCGGTTTGATTATATTATCTAATTGTATGACTAGGTAAGGACTAGATAATTGTTAACTCTTGAAAAGTAAAACCATAAAATTGGAATGGAGTACAGCTATTTTTCACAATTGTTTCCATATGTTTCCTTACATTTTTTAAATAATTAATAACAAACTGAAACATGTTATGTGTTGTTTGAGACCAAAGACATGATTTGTCTAATCTTAGGAGAGCTGGCTGGCTGGTATGTTCTGATTTGTAAAGTCACAGAATTAAAAGAGGGTGCTCTTACTTTTTCACATTATTCAATGTGCAGCACTGACTAGTTGCTCAAAAGAGAACAGAGAGGCCTCCGTTAATGCAGATTTTATGCACTTGTGATGATCTCCTCTGTCTTACACCCATTGTGTGTAGGCGTTTGTTATCCACACACATTGGAAAAAAAGGATATGTAAAGAAAAAAAAAAGATTTTGTTCAATTTGTTCAGTATGACATGTGCCTCCCTCAATGTGTAGAATTATAAAAGGCTGGGAAATGCATTGAGTTTTCTGTCTCTTTTTTAGATACGCACTATGAGAATGTTTAGCTCTCCAGTGTAACTGGAAAACAGGTGCTGCTATGAATAATACCACCTCCTAAAAAATACCTGGAACTTACAAAACAAAAAGAGCACAAAGAAGGAAGCTACTCGCGAAGAAAAACAAGAAAATACTCACAATTATGGTATGTGCTTTATGTGGGTGTATCTACGCTGTATAAGTATCTGCAGCTTTAATAGATATTCGAAAAATTGTGAGTTATTTAAATTGTTCATACTGGAACATGTAGTTGTAGGTGGTGTTTATAAAACCATCAACTTCGAATTCCTCATGAGAAATTCATCAATATAGCAGTAGTTGTATTATCGGCAAATGTAGAGAGTACACTGAAATTATTACTTGCACATCTGACCACGTATCATTATTACAAAATCGTATTACTCCAATAATGTAATTAAAGTTAATGTAAGTAAAAGTACCATGGCTGAAGTGATTCTAAATTACTATAAATTTAAGAAAACTAAACACAGACCCACCCACCCCACCACCAGTCTCTTAACTAGACTTACAAAGTACCACTGACCCTTTAGAATGGGGGCTGCTCATAATACCTCTCATTTACCATGTTTAAATGTGTGAGTGAGTGGGTCCTGTCATGTCCTGTCCAGAGCCATTTCCTACCTTCGCCCAGTGTTGCTAACATAAGCTCCAATCCCTTTACAAGCTAGAGTTAAATTGTCAGTACTGAGAATGTTATGGGGAAGAATTAAAGGTTATTTCCATGCTGAAAATGAAAGAAGCTTAAAGACAGAATACTTAAATTTGTACTCCCTACATTAGGTGAGCAATGGAAAATCAAAGATTATATATAGGAGGAGGAAATTTACCAGAGGGACCAGATCGAAAAAAGTGTTGTTAGTGATATACTTATAAGTTACACAGTGGCTCCTGTTATAGCTCAAAGATTCTGGTGGGGAATGTAGATGTCCTCTGTGAAATGACCTATCGATGAGAAGTTTGCGTAGGTTAAGTAGTCATGGAAGAGTTTGGTAAAAAGGTAAAAATCCTGTAAAAGGATCATTCTACAAAAACAAGATATTTTGTCTGAAGACCTTTGGGAAAGACAGAGTATTATGGCGCTTTTCCACTGCATAGTACGGCACGACACGGTTCAGTTCAGCTCACTTTTGGGGGGTTTTCCACTGGGAACAGTACCTGGTACCTGGTCCTTTTTTTAGTACCACCTCAGCCGAGGTTCCAAGCGCACCGAACCGTTACCAAAACGTGACGTGTAAACTTCTGGTCACTGATTGGCCGGAGAAAATCGTCATTACTGCGTCACTGGCTATTCTTTTCTTTATACACACGGAAGTTTGTGTCCCGTCTCTACATCGCTGGACGCAGTTTGTTGCATAAGTGGATGAATGTTTCTTCAGACATTCGAAAGTTCTCCAGCCACTGAGTGTTTGTAAAACCGGGAACAATCACATCCCACCACTCTGAAGCACGGTTAAATGTCCAAACAGATGGTCTGTTGCGGCGACTTTTTGCAAAATGTGGAAGATCTGTAATATACAGAATCAGCATTTTAATGTTACACTGGCAGTTAAGTTCATTTTATGCTTTGCAACAGTGATAAAAGTTAGCTAGTGATGTGCTTTTTTTAGATGCTTACCCTTGCGCGTCGTCGAGCTAAAGTGTTGTTGTTGTCTGCGTGTTGTTGTAAAAGTTCCACGGTGTCACGGCAGTAGAGGCGGCGCAACTATAACGACACGTGAATAATCCCGCCCACTCTAAAGCGGTAATAAACTACAGTCGAAACGCAAACCGAGTCGAACTGAGCCGAACCAAGGTGAGCTGTACTGAACCATGCTGTGCCGTACTATGCAGTGGAAAAGCGCCTTTAGAGTGGAATGGGCAGACCAGTGGGATGGGGGTTTCATAATTGGGCTTCCTCTAAGAGTGAAAGTTTCAAGATCTACTACTCACTTAAACGAGGGCCTTATTCAGAAAGTGAGAAAGGTATCCTCTACCAAATGAAGAAACTCCTTATTCTGAATTCTTAGTTGCAGAAGTCAACCTCATCACTATAGAGGTATTCCAGGGATGGAAGGAGCTGTAGCGACGATACTGTAACTGTGTGCAAGTAAAATCATTATTAAACTCTTGTAGCTGGCTTCTGGAACAAAAGACAGCGCTAATACATTGTTGATATAGCTTGAGAATGTTATTATATACTATAATGGGATACGCATGGTGATACATTGGTCGCAACTTGATGAGAATGCTTTTAAACAATACTTTCTTAATCAGACTGAATGTTACAACAGTTAGATCTCTTGTAATATTACAAAATGTTGAGAATGAAGTTGCAAATTTGTTTATAGCCGATTAGATTACTGTAATGCATTCCTAACTGGACCCTCTAAGAATAACATCAATAAATTTTGTTTAGTTCAGAATGTAGCTGCAAGAATCTAAACAAGTAAAAGAAATTCTGAGTACATTTCACTAGTCTTAGCATTGTTACATTGGTTACCTGCGCCCTTTAGAATCAATTTTAAAATACTATTAAAGGTATTTTCTTTTCTTTCCCTTTTTTTCAGTAATGTCTTGTAAAGCACTTTGAGCTGCAGGTCTTCTATGAAAATGTGCTATAGAAATGTTGTTGTCTTCATGTCTATAAGAGTTTCTCCCTAGGTATTTAGGTTTCTCTCAAGCATCTGCATATTAGGTTCAAATCCAAATTGTATTATGTGATATCATCTACTGTTGAATTCTGCTCTGTACTTGTAATATTTCTATTGCACTATTATATTATATTGATGATTACTTGTGTTCTGTTCTGTGTATTGTACTGTATTGTATTGACCCCCTTCTCTTTGACACCCACTGCACGCCCAACCTACCTAGAAAGGGGTCTCTCTTTGAACTGCCTTTCCTAAGGCTTCTTCCACTTTTTCCCCTACAAGGGTTTTTTGGGAGTTTTTCCTTGCCTTCTTAGAGAGTCAAGGCTGGGGGGCTGGCAAGAGGCAAGGCCTGTTAAAGTCCATTGCAGCACTTCTTGTATGATTTGGGGCTATACAATAATAATTTATATTGTATTGTATTGTAGACTAACTGGATCCTGTGAATTATCTCTTTATGAGAGTGTGTACGCATGTGTGTGTCTGTGTGTGTGCTAATAGGCCATCCTGTCATCCGGTCCAGTACTGTTTCTTGCCTTGTGCTGCTGGAAAATCCTCAGTCACTTCTACAATGCTGAATTTAATTAATGCATGTTTGTGAATGTTACATTTTTGATTGAATGCTGCAAAGATCTAAGGAAATAAAGCTGAAGGTGCTTTTCAGAAAGGAGACATTTTTGGAATACACTGTATTTAAAGTCCCATTCAATCATACAATACTGGATACGTTCATCTCAAAATTTAGAAAGACCTGAACATTTAAACAAAGCTGAGGAAGGAGTTAAGAAAGAAAGTGCTGGGAAAAAAATTTAACGCATACCGACATTTGGTAAGGCAACAGTTATGATGGATACTAGAAATTCCAAAAGGCAATAAAAATAAAAATAAACTATAGTAAAAGTTTCTGTCAATATTTCAGCAATAGGTGAATGGTTAAGGAGCGGGTAAAATGTGTTAAAATAGCTTCAATTGCATAAATAAATCGAAAAGGAAAGTGTAAATACTCTCATTTCATATTTTTTGAGGGTTTCGACAGCACAGAATTCAGAAACCTGCTGGTAGTGAAAGGGAAAATTAATGAAAAACTGAATGATGTGATGGTTACAAAGGTGTACTATTAGGATTACAAATTTCTAAAATCAAGTAAATCGCATAAGCAGATAACATTTACTAAAGAGTGCTCAAGAAAGTAAGTCAGGGTCATACATAATATGTTTAACATTGAAGCAGTTTTTTAAAGAAATTATTTCATTTTGCTGAAACTGCTACAGACTGAAGGCATGTTTTTCATTACATTAGAAACTAATCGGCCATTCCCAATAAATACAGCCAGTCAGCATTAACAAGCAAAGACTTAGGAACCATGAGTCTATAAACAGTTAGTCAACATGGGTTTAGTCGCAATAGATCATGTTTTGCCCAATGCAATAAGAGAAAGAAAAGTGTTTAACACAATATTTAAAAATTTTTAAACAATTGTCTTTAATGCTGTTCGTAATTATGGGTTTAATTCTGCCATTTATTAGTAATCTGGACTTTGTGTTCAGTTAATTAAAAATCATTTTGTAGATAGATAGATAGATAGATAGATAATTGTTTTCATTTAAATTTTGTTTCTTCCAGATGGGCCACCATTTAGTATGATTATCATCATGACGTGACAAGGGTTGATATGGAGCACAGTCTTGGAAAATACGTAATCGATGACATCAGAGCATCGCTCTAAAGATCGGTGTGTTAAATGTGTCAACATCTGAAGATAAGGATAAGCCAAACAAAAACCTTTGTATGTGTGTGTGTGCAGTAATGGTACAGTAATCCCTCCTCGATTGCGGGGGTTGCTTTCCAGAAACCCCCGCGATAGATGAAAATCTGCGAAGTAGAAACCATATGTTTGTATGGTTATTTTTATATATTTTAAGCCCTTATAAACTCTCCCACACTGTTAACATTATTAGAGCCCTCTAGACATGAAATAACACCCTTTAGTCAAAAGTTTAAACTGTGCTCCATGACAAGACAGAGATGACAGTTCTTTCTCACAATTAAAAGAATGCAAACATATCTTCTCTTCAAAGGAATTCGTGTCAGGAGCAGAGAATGTCAGAGAGAGAGAGAGAGAGAGCGCGAGATAAAAGCAAACAATCAAAAAAATCAAAAGCTTTTGGGCTTTTAAGTATGCCGAAGCACCGCGATAAAGCGGCATTTTCAGAGGAGCATCCGTAATCTCTGTGCAAACAGCCTCTGTGCAAACAGCCCCTCTGCTCACACCCCCTCCGTCAGGCGCAGAGAATGTCAGAGAGAGTGAGAGAGACAGAGAAAAGCAAACAATCAAGCACTGCTCGGGAAGCACATCGCATATCATTGAGGAGTTTTATTTAATACGTAATACATGCTCTGATTGGGTAGCTTCTAAGCCATCCGCCAATAGCGTCCCTTGTATGAAATCAACTGGTCAAACAAACTGAGGAAGCATGTACCATAAATTAAAAGACCCATTGTCCGCAGAAATCTGTGAACCAGAGAAAAATCCGTGATATATATTTAGATATGCTTACATTTAAAATCCGCGCTGGAGTGAAGTCACGAAAGTCGAAGAGCGATATAGCGAGGGATCACTGTAATTAGATTTTATAGTTCCGGACGGTTTACTTATGTTTTTACATTGATTAATGGGTTACAGTTTTTGATTAGATGAAAGATAGGTTTGATTCTTGGTTAGAAATTTCTGCCTTGTTTAACGTTTCCTTTCTTGCATACATCTATTCATGCTCGCGTTTCCTACTGCTAGGCTTAACAATTAGTCATAAACACTGTGACAAAACAGGGGCCACTTCTTGGTACTTTAAAGCAGTATTCCTGCAAGATGTCATAAATATTTAAATCTTTCTATAAAAATAAAATGACCTAACACAGTTAGGATTTTTGCAAATAGCAGAGATTTCTCTAAAGGAGTAATGATGGACAGAAAAACCAAAATGAGCTGTCATGAACTGCTGGCTCACGACATTCAAAATATTGGACTTTGCTTCCAAAAACCTACACCTCAAAGCTTCTGTGAGGCCTAGAAATATACAGTATATGGTATATTCAAAAGCCTGAGGGTGTTCAAGAAGTTCAAGAGGCTCCAGCCAGGGCCGTGTTAGAGTGTCTGAAAGTCCCAGCTGTTAGTGTGTGAGTGTGAGGGAGTATCTCCAGATTCAGATAAGTCCAAGTCTCCGGTGTGTGTTGTTCAGGCACAATCTTCAGTCTTCATCACTCAGTCTGAGCCTCTAGTGTCTCCAGCCTTTGCATCTCAGTCAGATAGATTGAAGAGTTTCAGGTTATCATAAGCAATTGTCCCAGAAGTGATCCTCTTAATAGATGATATACTGTAGACTTCCTGGCATGAGCCATTACTAAGCAAGAATTGAGGAAAATGTGTATTTTTTAACCCTTCATGGATTAATTACATATTTTTAGCCACTCGCAGGATTTAGAAACTCCATCAACACTATCCTCAGTGCACCAGGAGAAAAAATTCAGAAGCATCCTTCCATCGAAGAGAGAAATTATGCAGTTTACAGAATACAACCACTAGTAATGTTTTCAAACTCTCTGGTGGATTACCTTTTTCTCTGTTTTCTTTAATCCCTATAATGAAGACATTGTTTATTTAGGCCCTGTCTTCTAAAGCCACTTACTTCAAGTGAATGACACTCCGTGGCCCTCCAGTGATTTAAGATGATTGTTATGTTTGCTCACCTTATTTACCCATGTCCTAAAATTTTCTGTGGTCTCTTTTTACTCATCTTTGTCCTCCTGCATGATTCTGTTTGAAGCACGCTGAGCTCTTTTTAAAAACTGAGTTGTATGGAGCCTCTCATGGCAACCAGTTGGTCAACCACAAGAAAACAGAAACAGTATATGGAATGATGTAATGTAAAACAAGCGTTTAAGTGACTTCTTCATATCTCCTTAGAAATATGTCATATTTAATCTTCATATTCATCCAGAATTACTTTGGTGGTGAAAGCTTTCTGTTGAAATTTTGGGTGGTAATATGTGAAAAAGGGAGACGCTAACCTACCACACATCCACCCACCACCAAGTGGCCACCCATAATCTGGATCTAGCATCACAAAATGACTTTTAGAAGCAGCTCTATAATGTATGTTGTGATTTATTTAACAGAATGTCCGTTACTAGCTGAAGCTTTAAGAGACCTCAAAGTATTCTGGGTATGTATATTTAATGAGGCAGGAAAGTGAGGACTGCTTTACCTCATGATACACTTTTACAAAAATATGTTCTCAGTTTTGTCCTTTCAAAGTAGTTGCCTTACTGTCAGGTGTACAAGTGCTAGACAAAACAATTCCTTCCAGTACCGGTATGGGATAAGTTTGCTCCACATCCTTCCTTACCTACAGGATATACGAAAACTAAAGCCATAATGGAATTGAAAAGTTAAATCCCAGATCTCTTCTGCCTGCAGTGTTCTTTTTAAATGTATACAACCTAAATCTATATATGATAAAAAAAAAACCTAAATGTATATAAACTTAATCTCTATACCGTATTAACACCTAAGGGATGAGAGTGAAAGGGATGCTGTCACAGACAATATATGTTGAATGCACTTCCAAAAGCTATACAGCATAAATTTTTTAAAATGGTATATTAGACCATGGTGGCCCCTTCTCTTTCTCTCTGTCACTTTTCTTTTATTTTTTTGTGTATGGACTGTTTTGGACACTGCCAACTCATTTTTGCCAGCAGCCCAATAACTCAAAAGAAGGAAATGACTTTCAATGCCTTCTAGGTTTGCCTTTGTACCTGGTTCCCTGGAGTGAAAGATGACTGGAATGTGAAATCGATTTCATTCCTTTTTCGCACCTTGCAGCCCACTCTTCTTAATAACTAGGAATCGCTGTTTGATCATTATCAGGGCCCATCTGTAATATCTCCCAGCCTGTGTGTGCCTGTCTTCAGAACAATAAGGAGTATAGAACCTTTATTTTTTCTGCAGTTCTTGTTGCTTCAATGGGTTCAAGCTGCTCTTGGGGCAGACTTCATTGACCAGTTACCTTCATTCTTGTGAGGCACCAACATATAGCAATTGCATGTGAGGGACTTTTTTTAAAACATTCTTGCTAGGTAAGAAATCATATTATTGATGAGTCATTTTCGATGACTTATCTATGTTTAACCTGTACTTGATGCTTTGAAATACATGACAAACTGTCTTTTTTTATTATAAATAGGAAATTACTATTACTTGAATTAGTTTATTTATGAGATGCTGCTTTACTAATTAATAAATAAAATAGTAAAACATTAATATAATATAATATAATATAATATAATATAATATAATATAATATAATATAATATAATATAATACATCCATTTTAAATCCACTTATGGCCAGGTCACGTAAACTGCATGTGTTTGGAATTATATTATATTATATTATATTATATTATATTATATTATATTATATTATACCTGTATATTATCATCAAACAAAAAATTAGTCATCCCTGGATAAATCTCATTTAATAGCACATAATTCCTCCATGAGAGTGAAGAAGAGCTGCAATTCTGTCTGGAATGGGTGCCTCCAGTTTGCAGATGGCGGCAAAATCAATTTTCATCCACTCTTCCTGCATTCATTGCTCCAAATTCTCCCACAGATTTTATGTGAAATTTAAATCTGTGGATTTTGTGGGCCAGTCAAAATGTGAGAATGTTTCCAAATGTTCTTTGTTCTAGCACTCTGCATGTGACACAGCTACTCTGTAGAAGCAGCACAACAGGTAATAAATGCATGGTCATCCAGAGCTCAATGTAGCCATTCAAGTGTAATGTCACCCTGACCAAAGGACACATTTTCTCATAACTGAAACGCCACCAGGACATCAGAGAGACACTCCATGCTTGAAAACCACCTTACACACAGTCCTTATGGAAGGCTGCATAAAGTTTACAATGTACTCATGACCTTTCATCATTGGAGTATAAGCAGAATTGTGGCTCATCTGACTGGTGAACTTGTTCCCAGGTGTCAACAGTCCAGTGTGTGTGTATGTTTTTGAATAGCTATTAGCAAGGGACACTTTTTTGGTATTCTTCTCCAGATATCCATGGCATGCAGCTCCTTTCTGAGTGTTCATTTGGAAATGACTTGATGTGGGCCTGCATTGACTGTCTTTATTGTTGTCTGGTGGCAAGCAGTTTGCTGTCACGATGAGTGACATATGGTGGCGGGTCCTATCTGTGAGCACTGTCTTTCAACCATAGTTCAGGCATCAGTTAGCAGTTGACTTTGATTTATGCCACTGCTGGAAGACCCTTTGGACAGAACACTTTGACACATCTGCAAAATCTGCAACTTCCTGTACTTGATACCCTTTGGTCTGGCTGAATATAACAACATCATTTTGCCAATCATTCATGTCAGTTGTGCAACCCATTTTTTGCAGAGAGAAACAAACACATGTGGCACACCAATGTGGTGTTTAATTTTTTTGTCTATATTATATTATATTATATTATATTATATTATATTATATTATATTATATTATATTATATTATATTATATTATCCAGTGCCTATAGAAAATCAGCTTACTCTCTTGAAATCCTTGCCTTTTGTCACATTAAACACTGGAAATGAAATGAAATGAAATATAACTATGTCCAACTATATTTATGCATTATAACCATCAACATCTAACTAAAAACATTTTTAAAAATCCTGAACAATTATTTAAACTTAATTAGTATAATATCCTTTTGGATAATTGACTGTGTTCAGGTACAGCCAGTCACTTTTCAGATCACACACTGGCTAACAGGCTTCCACCTGACATCCATCGTAGTGGTTCTTATTACTTCAGAATAAATCTGGTTGTTACTTGAGGAATCCATTGGCAGTAGTGCATGACAATGCAAAGAATTCAAATTAATTGTAAAGGTGCTTTCAAAAGGACTCTCAAATACATTTGTGGAAATACCACTGTCACATACATCTGAGTAGGAGGCAGCTAAAGGGCTTAACTCTTTCAGGGCTGATGTCGACTTTAGTCAAAAGGAGGAGTTGACGATGGTAATTAAGTATAAACTGCGACAAAACCAACTGTTATGTTTTAGTTGGAGTCTCCTTGCTAGCAGGAAAGTTAGCTTTGTTGGTTTTGACTGAGATTTCCTGCACTCCCATGAGTAGCAAGGCACAAACAACGGCAAAAATGGCCCAGACACCTGGCGAGAGATCAAAGCGGACGCGTAAAGCAGAATACTCCAGGGACGACGTTTTGCCTATTCTCTCTGAACTGGACTATGACTTGTCGGACTCCGATTTTGATACAAGCAATCGACGACGAATGTGAGGTTCTGGCTTCAGCTGATTGGTCCCCAGCTATTCATGGTACTGAACAGGTACAAGCCTATGGCACTGTTCACCTGGGAGGACTGCCACTTAACACTGATAAGACGTAGAATCCAGATTGCAATGCATTGCGACCGTGACCGCTACTGCTGCCTCAGCCACGGGAAAACAGCCTGGCAGCAAGCCTGACACACATTCTTGGCAAACTGGCAGCCACAGCATGCAGCAACAGATGTTTTATGTTGATTTCTGTGTGAAGCCATTGCTTTTTTTTGGAAAAAATATTCAGCCCTCAAAGAGTTAAGGATTATACTGGGTATACTGACTGTCTTTCTCTATTCCTTGCAGACCATTCTCAGGAAATCCCACCAGGTTCCGGTGGCAATGATGACATCACTTCCGGTCCCGGGACTTTTGATGACATCACATCCGGTTCCGACCCCCCATGACATCACGTCTAGTTCCGGCCCTTTTGATGATGTCACTTTCTCTCTGGGCCTTTAAACCAACCATCTTACCTCCACCGCATCAGTTCTATTTTGGACAAATTTTTTTAAACTTTTGCAGCCGGGATATAATATATGGGAGGCAGCACCAAACTTTTATAATGTCTGGTCTTGTCCTTCACGCAACACACACATTCCTAAGACTTTTTCTGTATCACTGAGTACCTTTCAAAATATTATGTGGGAATGGAAATACAGCACTACCAAAACTTTCCCTAGACTGGGCCATACCTCCAAACTGGATGACCAAACCAGGATGCTATTGATCAGGAAAGCTACCAAGAGTCAATGGCAACTTTGAAGAACTTGCAATTGTTTATGACCACGATTGGTTGTTATGTACAACCAATGTACAATGTTATAAAAACAATCTCACAAGTTCTACACAAAGCTGGACCTTATGGCAGTATCAGGGTGGCAAGAAAGAAGCATCTACCGAAAAACTACCACACTGTGTCTCATTTGTGCTTTGCCAAAAAACAATTGGAAAGTTCTTTACATTTTCTGGTTGGATGAGACCAAGATTGAATTCTTTGGACTGAACTCCAAGTGCTATGTTTGGTGCTATCTAAAATACACCATACCTACTATAAAGGATGGTGGTGGCAACATTATTTTGTTGGGGTTTCTTTAAGGCATGGTCTGGGCGATTGGTCAGGATTGATGGGAAACTTTTCAATCATATTTCAGCCAAATTCTTGTGGAAAACTGGTTTTCATGTTAGGCTTTAAGACAAAAAAGTGACTATACCAAAAGTGTTATGACAATTATCTATGGACTCTGTTTACTGACAAAGTTGTTCGCACTGTTCTCTTATAGATTTAGTATCTTGTGCCCATTCATTGGCCGTGTGGAATTTCTGTATTCTCTCATTGTCTTTGTGGCTTTCCCTCTTGCTGCTCCAGTTTTCCTGCCACAACCCCAACAATAAACAAGATAGATTAAGGTTGCCCCAGTATGTATGGATGTGTGCAATTGGTCATAAGCCAGGTAGGTGTCTCTTGTCCAGGGATGGCTCCTACTTGGTGTGGCTGGTAAAGATGTGACCGTGACTTGGATTAAGAGAATTTGAGAATGTTCTCTTACTGACAATGATCTGTCTGCTAGGGATTTCAGATGCAAAGTGAAACCCCTCCCTCTGAGCATGTGTGCTTTTATATCATTGCGGGGCAGGGCCTTCTCTGGGTTCTGTGGTTGGGGTCACACATCCTCACTGGAGTTCTTCTCAGAAATGCAGGTGGAAGAGAAAAACCAGTTAGCGAGAGTGTCTTCTCCTAGTTCAGATCGGTATTGTTTGCCGTGTTTGAGCTGTGATGGTGATCCCTAGGTGCACATGTGGGACGAAGTCTTGAGAAGGTAATAAATCCATAAATCCATATCTAGTGCTCTTGAATCTAATGAGTTAAAAGAAAAAAAATCTGTAAAATATCTGATGTTATAAAGAACCGAAGAAGAAATAGAAATCTGCACATCTTACTCTCCTCAATGCTGGCTTCAGAGGCATACTGAGGAAAAATGGGATCTAAGACAAAGAAAAACAACAATTTATTTTTAAATAGCCCAAAGTCACACAAACTATGTCTCAGTGGGCTTTAACATGTTTAATTTACATCCCCGTAGCCCTGACTCTCTAAAAAGACAAGAAGAAAAACTCACAAAAAACCCTGCAAGATAAAAGGAAGAAATATCAGGAAGGGCAAAGGAAGTGAAAACCACTGCATTTACTTACAGTATAAGTACATGCATGACATAACATAACATAACACAATACAGCATACCATTGTTAAACCTGCTTGAGGGTCATGAGGTCTGGACCTTATCTGGCAGCACTGGGTACAAGGTAGGAAATAGCTCTGGTCCTTCATAGGGCCCACACTGGAATCAATTTAGACTCGCTGAAGAACATAAAACACTTGTCTTTTGGTAATGTGGGAGCACAACCAGGAGAAAAATATAAAGAAAATAGAATACAAAATAAATAGAAGAACACCAAAACCTACTGCATCTCTGCGCTTTCCATGATATGTTTTGAAGTCCTGCCTAGCAAGTAAGTTGGACTGCCCATTTGGCCTCCTGAATTTACTACAACACTGTTTTTTACCCTCAGAGCAGAAGACAAATCCCAGGATGGTTCATAACATCACTTCAGGTACAACTCCAGAAGTCCTGATCCTTCTGCCCAAGGTCCTATTTAAACCACAGAGGCTTAGGAAGACAGTTCTCATTTGGCCTGTGCTTATGTAGCTTAACAATATTCCAGAAAGGAGAAGTCATTTGTGATCAAAATTGCAAGGACCCTAAACGCATCTATTGTTGCTTCATAATTTTCTTTCCAGTTTAACACCTTTATTTAAAGGGGTACCCAGATGGTCCCCAATCCTTTATAAGACCCTATTTATTTATTTTTTTATATGTGCTTACACCAACAAAACCAAACAAGTAACAGACACATGGGGCAAAGTCTGCTTCACAGAGCAGTTTGCAACTTATGAAACAAGAGGAGAATGCTCACCAGTTTTCTTTGCCCCTTTTCAGTGATTGACTGTCACAAATGCCAAAGCAAATCAGCAGAATATTGAAAGGTGATGTGAGCCTTCTGAGGCATCCCTGTTTGCAACTGCATAATGGAATATGCAGCTTTAAAACTCGGTGGATGGGTGGATAGTCAACATCATAAGCAGTTTTAGAAAAAAAGGACAGATTTGTGGATAGTAGGGATCATAATGGTACATGTTGTTATGGAGGTCAGTGTCAGTTAATCAGTCAGTCAGTCATTGTCCAACACGCTATATCCTAACACTGGGTCACGGGGGTCTGCTGGAGCCAATCCCAGCCAACTCAGGGCGCAAGGCAGGAGCAAACCCCGGGCAGGACGCCAGCCCACCACAGGGCACACACACACACCAAGCACACACTATGGACAATGTACTATCGCCAATACACCTATCCTGCATGTCTTTGTACTGTGGGAGGAAACCGGAGCACCCAGAGGAAATCCACACAGACACGGGGAGAACGTGCAAACTCCACGTAGGGAGGACCCGGGAAGAGAACCCAGGTCTCCTTACTGTGAGGCAGCAGCACTACCCACTGCACCACCATGCCACCCATCAATTAATCAATGAATCTTTATTTTATGTAGAAATATTCATAGACTACACCAGCACAAGATAATTACTAAAGGATTTCAAAAGTAAATATAAGACCTTTCAAATACAGACAGAAATCTGCATAAGTTAAGAATAATATAGAGAAATAATACTGTAGCTGGAGAAGACAATATAGGGGGAATTGCGATTAATATAGTAAGAATATAGTAACAAGGGGATTTAAATGCAAGAAAAAAGAAAGAAACCTTTAAGTGAGTTTTGAATGAGTGCATCAGTGGAGCACCATGAACAGCGCTAGGGAGACAACCCCAGACAGTAGGAGTCACAAAGCTGAAAAACGCTCAGAAATAATTGCAAAATGTATCTTTGGAACTGTAAGATGGCTGGCGTCAGAGCATCTCAGGTTGGTAAGGTATAAGTAATAATGTCATGTAATTAGGGGTGTTGAAATGAACAACTTCAAAAGTCAGAAAGATAGTTTTAACCAGGGAGCCAATATAGCTGAATCAGAAGGATAGAGATGTGCTGATTGTGTTTGGTCAGAACTCTCAGTTGATCCTTTAATCATAAATGCCATTAAAATGAAACTGTAGTAATCCAGTCTAGAGCTGGTGTGGTATTTGGTAGATGGGTCATGAGCATTAAATATTATTACAGTTTTTGACACAGTTTACAAAAACGTATAAAGTTTTTGCCCAAAATAAAACTAAGACAGCAAATAATGTAATAATACATCATTTTTGTTTTCCCATTCTGTGTTTATCTGAATGTATGGCACAAACAAACAATCTTTGTTAAAAGAATGAGGCAGAACAACACTCTGGGCTTAAGGGCAGCCTATCACAGAGGGAAAGAACTACACTGTTTTTATTTAATTTATGGTTTGAATAAAAGCAGCCTAACATTTATCTTCATTTTAACACAGTACCTCAAGCTATATGACACAATAAATAGTAAATATCAGATAAAACCAATGAAATTATCTCAAAGCTGTACTGTAGCGTATTAATTAAGGGTTGTATATGGATCTGTATTGAGAGAGGACATGCAGATGATGGGTGTAACAGAACAAGATGCAGAGGACAGAAAAACATGGAAGAAGATGATCTGCTGTGACAACCCCTAACGGGAGCAGCTGAAAGAAGAAAAAGAAGATATGGATCTGTATTGTTGGGCTTTATATGTTTTATTGTTTAGGAATTATTATTTTTCTCACATTTTGATGTGTTTTCTCTTATGTTTGCATTTCTGTATTGTGTCTTTAAATGTGATTCTTTTCTGCGCACTTCATGGCCAGAGCTCCAGGAGACCGGGCCACCCACGATGTCACTGCTGCTGTGTCCTCCAACACTCCAGTGACAGACCCAACCATTGTGTGATGTTTGCTCGAATATTGTAAGTATTGCAGTTCCTTTGGTTTATTATGCTTTTACTGTCTTCTTGTTTCTGTTTAAAGATTACGATTCTGGATTAGTGCTTTGGGACTTGTTTGCTTGGGCTTGACTTTAAGGCAAATCCTTTTTGCCATTTTTGTCTCTTTTGAGCATTTACCTATATTTTCTATATTTTAAAATAAATATCTACCTTATTAAATTTATTTGTGGGACTTGTCTCTACTAGTTAGAGTTTTCAAAGTTTTTCTTTCTCTAGTAAGACAGTTATGTATATTCTGGGCCTTTAACAGTCTTTTTGAACTTTCAAAGCCAGCTCCAGTCATTAACTAGGTGTTCCTAAGCATCAAGTCCCAAAACACTGCAGCAAAAAGCCCCACAAGTGGAAGGGGCCATCAATCTTTGGCTTGAAGTAAAAGGGGCAAACAAACAGTCTTTATAAATACAAATATGTATTATTCAGAAATGCTCTGAAACAAGGAAGCCCCAAGGAGCATAAAAGGCACAAAATGAGTTGTCTTAATTAGGCAATCTAGTAGCAAACAAGTCCCAGTACAAAATCCAAATGAATAATCAGAATCGGGGCAAAAAAAGACAAAAAATCCAGGAATACATGTAATAATAATAATAATTATAATACATTTTATTTATATAGCCCCTTTCCCATGCTCAAGGTGCTTCACAGAGTCTTAGAAAAAAACAGCAGGGTGTATGTAACATTGGATGCAAATGTTTTCCTGAATAGAACAATGAAACAGATAACAAAGCATTAAATAGAATAAATGATAATAAACCAAAGTAAAATACTAAATTCAATACTAAAAGAAAAACTTAACAAACAACCTAATTTTTTATATAGCAGACACACAAATTACTCTGAGCACCTGGACAGAGACGTAAACTGATTGAAAGGGCAGAATGTTAAGTTAAGTTAAAAGCCTTCCTAAATAGATGAGTTTAAGTTGTTATTTAAAAGAATGAATGGAGTCAGCTGATCTAATTAATTTCAGGATGTCATTCCAAAGTCTGGGTGCTATGGAGCTGAAGGCCCTGTCACCCTTAGAGTGCAGGTTAGTGTGAGGCACAGCAAGATTACCAGAATCAGAGGACCTTAGTAGACGAACAGGAGCATAGTGATTTAGAAGGTCACTAATGTAGTCCGGTGCAAGGCCATTTAAAGCTTTGTAGGTTATTAATAGTACTAGGGTGTTGTACCGTGTTAGCCATTATGAATGTAGACAAAAGCCAAGCAAAATGACACCATTTATTGGCTAACTAAAAAGATTACAATATGCAAGCTTTCGAGGCATCTTGCCTGAAGAAGGGGCCTGAGTTGCCTTAAAAGTTTGCATATTGTAATCTTTTTAGTTAGCCAATAAAAGTTGTCATTTTGCTTGGCTTTTCTCTAGGTTATTAATAGAATTTTATTTTCAATCCTGTAAGACAAAGGGAGCCAGTGAAGGTGAAGCAGGATGGATGTGATGTGCTCACTGTTGCTGGTTCGAGTAAGGACTCTTGCAGCAGAGTTTTGAATCAACTGGAGCTATGATGTAAGATTAGAAGGGGCAGCGAGTTACAATAATCAATGCGGAATGTGATAAAAGAATGGACAAGTTTCTCAGCATTAGAAAAGGAGAGGAATGTGCGAACATGGGATATGTTATGGAGGAGAAAGTAAGAAAGTTTCTTAATGTAGATTTATGTGGGCGGAATAAGATAGGGAGGAATCAAAAATGACAGCTAATAAAACAGCAAAAGCACAACTAACTAACACTACAAAGGACACTCAATGAACCACAAGGGATTGTTTGTTTCCTCATTCTTTATAGAACTGAGGACAGGCCCCTGACAGAGACAGACATTTGTCCCCGCCTCTTGGAAAACCACCACAAAATATAAGGATCACAGCAGAACAAGCACAGACACGGAAATTAAATAATACTCAACAGTAACAAAGAACACAGAATGGAAATAATTAATATAATAACAATATTAATGCAAACAAATGAATCAAATATGAACAAAAAAGACATCAGGTAGGAATCTGAACACCAGCCAAGGGAGAAATGCTGGCTAAAATATAACAAATTCCTTTTTTGGGCCTGCTAGGCCAGAAGCCTGCACGTAGTTTTCAGGGGCTAAGTTGATCTGAAGTGAGCCTCATTTGAGCAAGTCAGGGAAGGCTCCAGGGCTTTATCTTCACTTTAGAGGCCTCAAAACCCTTTTTGTTTTGCTTATGTCTCTGATTCACAGCAGTAATGTGTTTAGGAAATTTATATCTGTTTTAACTAATGTCCAAAATGTCAAAAAGATGAGTCCTTGCCTCCTCTGTCTAGCCAAGGCTTTACTGAGGCCTGTTCAACACAATGTATCCTCAAAAGTTAAGTAGGCTTCAGCCTACACAAAAATAATCCAAGGGAAAGTTCAAAATCAAAATAAATCCTAAATAATCTGTAGAATAAAATAAATCAATAAAGCAAGAGAAAAAGTGAAAGTTTTGGCTTAAAAAAAAAGATTTATCAAAAAAAAAAAGGAATAATTACCAATAGCAAAAATTGAGTGCAATCCAAATATCAAAATCATAAACCGCAAATTCAAAGCAAAGAACTATATAAGACAGAAACACATTCCACACATCATTGGATAGAGGAAGGTTCTAAGTTTAAAAATTAATCCTCAAGAAGATACAAATAACTTCATTTTCATGCAAGATTGTGCTCCACCTCATTTCCACTTGGAGGTCCAGCATTACCTGAACAACACCATTCCAGGATGATGGATTGGAAGAGGTGGACAACAAGATCTTGCTCATCGTCTGTGGCCTCCCAGGTCTCCAGACCTTACCCTCTGCGATTTTTATCTATGGAGGTATGGAGGAGAAAGAGTGTTTGTTCCACCTATGCCCGCTAATCTTCAAGATTTGTGACATCGAATTGAGGAAGCTGTGAATTCAGTAACTAGGGACCAGTTGACTCGTGTGTGGCAAGAAATGGTCTACCGTTTTGATGTTTGTCGCGCTACACATGGTGCTCATGTTGAGTGCATGCAACCTCAAGGATCATAGGACCAAACTTTGAACTTTCCTCTATCCAGTGATGTGCGGAATATGTTTTTGTCTTATACAGTTTGTTTGAAATACATTTTTAAAAACTGGTCTTTCATTTTGAATAGCCCTGTAATAATAATAGTAAAACAAAAAGTTCAAAAATATGACAAATAACTTGTAAAATAATATTTAACACATAGAAATTTACTTGAGTCACAGATAAAATCCTGACTAGTACAGATGATAGTTGCAAATTGGTCATATTTTTATTTACCATATTAACTCAAGTATTTATTTAAAGACCTATTATAATAATCCTTCAGTTTGTACACATTTTTCCATAAGGTATTTAAATTGAAGAACATTTCTTTATTGGACATGGGCAACACTGGACTGAAACATATGACACCCTTTCACAAATGAACCCATCTCCTGTCATTTCAGTGATTCCCTTAGGCCCTTTAATCCCTCTGGGATGGTGAATGGTGAGGAGGATGTGCCATCAAAAGATGCTGAATGTTCTACAGCATCCCAGATATCTTCATCTTTTTACAGCTGCCAATTTCAACCCTAGCCAAAGTCCCTGTTGTCCAATGCTTGGTGGAAATAGAAAGTGACACATTTTCTTGTTTTGCTTTAAAATTCATGCTTAATGTTTCATTGATCATAGATTCTTAAAATGTTCAAGTCATCGGGTTTTCTCTTTTAAATTAATCTTTGAAAATGAAAGTGGAAATGCTAACATTAAACTCTGAAGCACATGGCCTTCTGTTGATCTGTTATGCTTTACATAGGTAAACTTGTTCTGCCCATACAGTGACATGCAAAGGTTTGGACACCCTTGCTTAAAATGTCTGTTATTTTGAATAGTTAAGTGAGCAGAAGATGAACTGGTCACCAAAAGGCAAAAACTTGAAAATGACAAATGTCTTTAATATTTTAAGCAAGAGTACATTTTATTTCCATCATTCACAGTTACAAAAAAACAAAAAAATGAAAAGCCTTAAGCAAAAGTTTGGGCACCCAACAGTATTTAGTAAGACCCCTTTAGGTAAGCATCACAGCTTGTTAAAGCTTTTGTGGCCAGCTAAGAGTCTTTCAGTCCTTACTTGGGGTATTTTTGGCCATTCATCCTTGCAAAAGGCTTCTAATTCTGCAAGATTCTTGGGCAACCTTGCATACACTGCTATTTTCA
Source organism: Polypterus senegalus (assembly GCF_016835505.1). Taxonomy (NCBI): domain Eukaryota; kingdom Metazoa; phylum Chordata; class Cladistia; order Polypteriformes; family Polypteridae; genus Polypterus; species Polypterus senegalus. Next base: position 155,513,243 of record NC_053162.1, read on the forward strand.
GTTCTATCCACAGATTTTCAATGATGTTTAGATCAGGGGACTGTGAGGACCACCGCAAAGCCATCAGCTTGTGTCTCTTGAGGCATTCTATTGTAGATGAGCTATGGTGTGTTTTGGATCATAATCTTGTTGCAAAACCAATCCTCTTTCTAACTTCAACTTTTTTACACATACTGTAGTGTGATGTTTGCTTCCAGAGTTTGCTGGTATTTATTTGAATCCATTCTTTCCTCTACCAATGACATTTTCCCTGTGCCACTGGCTGCAGGATACTTAATAGTAGTCGAGCTGTTCTTTTCCTAGAATTCTGCACCTTTTTTTCTCTAAACATTTGCACACTGTGACCAAAAAGTTCTGTTTCGACAAGTCCACAGGACTTGTTTCCAGAGTGCATCAGGCTTGTTTAGATGTTCATTTGTAAGCCTCATGCACTACAGTTGAGAAGTATCCAGCTGCAGTCAGGACAGTTTTAGGCCTCCAACAGATCCAAGCACTTCAGACACTATGAGGCCCGGAACCACCTTATATTCATGTGAAAAACAAAACAACATTTATTTTTTCCTCTTATATAACTGTACAATTAAATAATTTACTAACTGGATTTGTTTAATGCGATGTGTTGCTTTACCTAGAAAACTGAGTAAATAAATTTTTTCACACAAAAAAAGTTACATTGACTTATGAAAAAAATACATATACAGTGGAACCTCGGTTCACGACCATAATTCGTTCCAAAACTCTGGTCGTAAACCGAGTTGGTCGTGAACCGAAGCAATTTCCCTCCATAGGATTGTATGTAAATACAATTAATCCGTTCCAGACCGTACGAACTGTATGTAAATATGTAAATACTGTATATGTAAAGATTAAGCAGAAATAGAGTTAATTACACCATAGAATGCACAGTGTAATAGTAAACTAATGTAAAAACATTGAATAACACTGACACAAAACACCCAGGCTCCCTGCTCAGCTACACGAGCTGGCTCGCTCGCACTCTCTCTCTCTCTCTGTAGCACACCCTCCCACTGTCAGCCCCCTCCGCCCCCAGTCAGCGGCACTCGCTCGCACTCTCTCTTTCTCTGTAGCACACACACACACACACCCCGTCAGCAGCACGCGCTCACTTTCTCTCTCTCTGTGGCGCACACATCCCCTCCCACCCTCTGTCAGCAGCACGCCCTCGCTCGCTCCCTCTCTCTCTCTCTGAACAGAGGGGAACATTTGAACAAATCAGAACTTTAATTTAAAAACCAACCACAAGCAACCAAAAAACATTGCAGGAGTTCATGCTAATAGCCTTACAGCCCAATCGCTGTAAACAATTTTTTTAAAATGAGTGTTAAGTACAGCAGAAAAAAAGGAACATTAAAACAAATCCGAAATTTATTTAAAAAACAACCACAAGCAACGAAAAAAAGTAACAAGATCACACTATTTTAGCCTTACAGCCCGATCGCTGTAAACAATTTTTTTAAAATGTGTTTTAAGCACAGTGGAAAAAAAGGAACATTTGAAAAAAGAGAAAAGTAACATTGCAACAAATCGCGTTATGAACTGAAAAATTAACTTTTGAAAAATCCGTAATACAAAAACCACCAAGAAAACTAACCTTGCATGAGTCGAGTTCTGGCATGACATGAGGAGGAACTGGGTGGAGAGGAGGGAGAGTCTGGCTCTGCAATGGAGGGATGTTTTCCTTCAGGTGTTTTCTCTCTTGTGATTTCTTGGGTTTCTGGTGTTTTTAGCTGTTTAGCTGGTGGGAGTGAAAGCCTCATGCAGCCATTCCAAAAACAAAGTTCTTGTGACCCAACCCTTCGTGTTTGCCCTCCACATTACTGGCAGTCTGGCTTTGTTTACATTGTGCTGCTTGAAAGCACGCAGATTCTCTAATTGGTAAATGAGTAAACTGGTAAACAGTTTTTCCACCTCTTCCAGCACTTGAAGCCTCTGCCTGGTTAACGCTGTAACCCCTTTTGCAATATCAGCTGCTTTAATAGATTTTTTCTGCTTTAGAATAGTCGAAATCGTAGATTTTGACTTCTTGTACTCGGCGGCAAGATCAGTAACACGAACGCCACTTTTCAATAATTTCTTTCTTTACTTTGATTTCAATTTTCTTCAAAACTTTCTTCTCACCACTCTTCACTTGTTTAGAAGCCATAGTTAACTGCAAAAGCACACAAAATACTGTAGAGCACAAAGAGGGAGTGGCTCGCTCTCTCTTTCTCTCTCAGCTGTACCCCAACCCCCCCTTCGGCAGAAGGCAGGCAGTACGTGCACATGAACCATCCCCCAACTCCACCACCCGGCACAGGCAGGCAGACAGGCAGGCAAACATGTGCAGCAATCTCCCCCTCCCCCTCCCCAGCAGGCACGTGGCTTGCTCGCTCGCTCTCTCTCTCTCTCTGCAGCAGGCAGGCAATCTGACCGAGAACAATGCAACACGTGTGCACAAACCGAAAGGGAAACTAGCTTGTTCGTATACCGAGTGTGTGGTTGTGAACCGAGGCAAAAGTTTGGCGAACTTTTTGGTCGTGAACTGAATTGTACGTGAACTGAGACATTTGTGAACCGAGGTTCCACTGTATATGCATTTATATAAAACCAATTACAAAAGACATTCATTCTGTGGTTTTGCTTCGGATGCAGAACTAAGAGAACTCAAGAGTTTAGGAGTTTAATAAATGCTAAATACACAAGGTCATGTTGATTCCACAGGTTTGAGAAGAACTTAAAGGAATTGAAATTGATATGACGGGCATGCAATAGGTGTCAGTACACCAGTGAAACATGGGGAGTGGCCCGTGGAAAGTGGGCGGAGTCAAACCAATGCCACTGACAGGAGCGTCATCTTACGGGCCTCAGGTCACTGAATCGGTCTGAAGCTTCAGACTGTCTTGCCTGCAGCTGGACTCTCTTGTTACATTTTGTGGCTAGGACACAGGAAAGTTTTTCTTCTGCTGACTCTACCACGGAAGTCATATTTGTTCAGGTGTCGCTGCATAGTAGGACAGAGTACCACCACTCCAGTCTACTAAATCTTCCTGAAGGTCACACTTTCAGGGATTGCCTTGAGAGGGGTTGGGGGAGTTGATTTATGTGCCTTTCTAGCAGTTCAACAAGCTGTCTTTCGGAAAATCGTGTTCGTCTTCCAGAACTCAAGTTGACCTTCACTATTCGTGTTAACTGCTATTTCTTAATAATGTTACAAACTGAAGAAACAGCTACGTGAAAACAACTTGATATATTCTTGCATCCTTCTCCTGCTGTGTGAGCATCAATTATTTAATTTTAATTTATTTTATTTTTCAGAGTGCTAGGCAGCTGCTGAGAGGAGCCCATGGCTGCTGAGTGTTGGGATGAGGTTTGAGGACTCAGAGAACTTACACAGCTTTGGAATTGACATCACCTGGGGTTTCCTAGCGATGACTGGGAGCAAGCCATGGGCCTAACAAGCCAATTAAAGTCTGAGACCTTGGTGAATGTTATCCGAGACCTCAAATATTTTGGGGTGCCCAGACATTTGCACGGTGCTCCTTTCCCTTTTTCACCATACAATTGCACAAAACAAAAACAATGCATTAATCTTGCATAAAATGTTGAAAAGAAATATGTCATCTTTAACTTTACGGTTTTTGGTTTGGTTTTTCTGCTCACTTATTTATTCATAGTAATAGACGTTTTAAACAATGGTGCCCAAACGTTTGCATGTCACTGTGTATAGTGAAAACCAAATATGTGAATGAAATTACTGTATTGGGGTTAATTTTATTAAAATGTGCAGTATTTGCTGGAAAGCATCATTTCCAATTTCAAAAATGAATCTTTTTCCCCTGTGTTCATACGGGTTAAATAACAACAACGTTTATTTATATAGCACGTTTTCATACAAATGATGTAGCTCAAAGTGCTTTATAAGATGAAGAAAGAAATTAGGAAAATTATAAAAATAAGATTAGGCAATACTAAGCAACGAAGAATAAAGTAAGGTCCAATGGCCAGAAGGACAGAAAAAAACAAACAAAAAAACTTCAGAGGGCTGGACAAAAAAAAAATAATCTGCAGGGGTCCCATGGCCACGAGACCTCCCAGCACCTCACTGGGCATTCTACCTAACATAAATGATCTCAATCAGTTCTTGTGGTTTACAGGCTTCATGTGTAAGAATTAGATGATGATGTTTTATGTGGATCTTTGGCCTTCAATCCATCAATGTATGGACTGCATGGTGCATTGATCAAGTAGTGGTGGCGATCTGCAAAAAAATGGAAAAAAACCCCAGAGAAATTATTGGTTAGTGCGGATTGCTGAGCCATTATAAAAACAATAATTAAATGAATATACAGAATATCAGGGTTAAACTAAAATGAAGCTCTAAGAAAGCCATATTAAAATAATGAGTTTTTAGCAGTTTTTTAAAATGCTCCACTGTATTAGTCTGCTGAATTTCTATTGGTAAGAAATTCTAGATTTCAGATACATAATTGCAGAAGGCCGCCTCACCACTTCTTTTAAGTTTAGCTCTTGGAATTATAAGCAGACACTCATTTGAAGATTTAAGGGTACAATGTATGTAAATAGAATATTATTTAAATAGAATGTAAAATTCAACTGAATCCAGTTCTACTCACAAAGGGGTTTCTCCTTAATTGATAAAACTATAATCAGTGAGAACATTACACTATTTATTTGTTAGGACCACTTAATAGAGAAAAGTATGTTTCTTTATTTATGTTTTACAAGACATGTCAAAGCCACATGATTCAGTTTGGGGTCATGGAGGTTGACAGCTTATCTTAGCAGGACTAACTGCTAAACATGACCGTGGAGAGAGCGGCAGTCCATCACAGAGCCCAGTCACACATAATGGCCAGTGTGGAATCACCAGTTAACCTACCCTTGTATATCTCTGGGCATGTGAGTAGAAAAGTAGATGACCCTGAGAAAACTTACACAGATACAAGAAGTGCAAGACAGACTTCACACAGTGAATGATTAGGCCCAAGATTCAAACTCAGGTTAATGAAGTCTTGATGTGGCACAACTAAACAACATACAAAATATTACACATGTGATAATAAATCAAAATGCAGTTTAATGACGCTACAATGAAGCTAGGAACATATTTATTATCTGTTCTGTTGGCTTTCTGGGTATTTTGCTTTCATATTCTACCCAAATCTAAAATGAGAAATGATAAGAAATAAAAAACAGAAACTGAAAGCATAAATATTGTATGGTATATCTCGAGAAAACAAAAAAAAAATAAAATTGAACAGCCCAACATAAACCCACAAGGACATCATGAAATGGAAGGTAAACTGTGCTATATAAGCCAGCCAGTCTGTGCTATGTCAAGCTTCCTATTGTGTCAATGAACATCATGAGAATTACGTGTAATCTTACCTGCAGATACTTTTTTTCTGCTAAATAGAAAATTCAGAACTTCAACCGAGCTTCTTGTAATTGCACTTTACTTTTTGAACAAGATAAATTTCATCAATTCATCAAATTATTCCTACAGTTCCAAGATCCGCATGAACAGCTAGAAGAAAAAGGAGCCGCACTTACTTCTCTGGCTGTAACCACCTCACACCTCCTTGGCCACAAGATGGGGTTTGCTAAGAATCAGTCATTGAGACAGAATCACAGAAAGTGCAAAATATTAGGAATGGAAATAAAGTGGGTATGGCGGGCTCAGTGCAGTGCCCAAGACAAAGCAGGAGGAGCAGTATTTATTCTATTTGTGGTTAACACTGCATGTGTCATATATTCAGTTCTTTTTATTCTGTTCACCTCCTTTCTCCTTGTGTCTTTATAACCATCTTTTGTTAATATAGACTAAAACAGGACTTCAGGCCTGGTGATGTATGTGTGCAGCAGCATATGTGAATAAAATAATGTCTGCAGCTTACAAAAGGAGCCTCATTAGGTAGGCGACATCACATTTGCCATCAGCTTCTTTGACTTCATAAATGTTAACGCATTGTTTGGAAAAAATAAGAGTGGTTTTACATGAAACTTAGTGTTACAAATGCGTCACAGAAAATTGATTTTTTTTCTTGTCATTTATCCACATACACAGTTGTTGCATTTTGGTTCTTATTATAATTTACAACACACTTCTTCAAATAAACTTCATTTAAGGCTTATTTTCTTTGTTTATTGCTGCTCTTTTAGTCCATAACCCTGACTTTCATTCTGTACTCTTTGTATACAACAACACCACCACCAACAACATTTATTTCTATAGCACATTTTCATAACAGATATGTAGCTCAAAGTGATTATACAAGAAGTTAAGAAAAAAAATATGGTTACAAAGGATAAATAATAAAATACAAAAAATAAATAAATACACACTTACATAATAAACATAATCAAGTAAGTAACAGACAAATTAAAATACTTCCATTCAGCACTGCAATACATTCAGTATATTACTAGTATATTACTATTTTGGAATACGCTACCAGGTAAAGTGGTAGACAGTTGGACTTTAGGGACTTTCAAAACTAGACTTGATGTTATTTTTAAAAGAATTAAGTGGAAAAGACTGATGAGCTTTGTTGGGCCGAATGGCCTCTTCTCTTCTTGATTATTCTAATTTTCCAATGAACTAGTTGTACAACGTTCTGCAACAGCTTCTTCAACTTGCTTGTCTGGATGCTGCACTCTCTGCTGCCCCCTGCCTTTAGATCTGCTCCTAGTAGTGTCTTTATATGCAGTAAATTTGTTACACTTGTTGCTACTATTGCTTTTTATTAGTTGTCATTATTGATATATAATATAGTATAGTTCTTTACCTGCCTTGCACTTGTCCTGTGTTTATATATATTTTGCACTGTGGCATTGGGGAGCATTGTGCTTCAATACCGTGTATGGATGGTATGACAATCAAGACACTTGAGGTGACTTAATGTAAAAAGATTTCTTGCCAGCTAGTGAGTTCTTTATTGAAGTGTCCAGCTGATAAGCAGTAGATGGAAAAGGTCCTTATATATGTCTATTTTTGCAGTCGAAAAGCAACTACAAGTTCCATTTTTGAAAAAGATTACTGGAAATGGTGTTGGGGATGCCAGCAGGGGATGTTTGCTCTGTGGTCTGTGTGTGGATGCCAATGCCCCAGTGCAGTGTAGTATGCCGCTGTCCTTCAGACGAGACATAAAACTGAGGTCCTGACGCTGTATGGACATTAAATGTCCCTGGGCCCCCTTAGTAAAGTGCAGGGTGTATCCTGATGTCCAGATTAAATTGTCCACCATGGCCTGGTCATTCTGAAAATGGGGAGACCATGTATAAAAATGAATGTCTTTTCTAAATGGTTCATACAATGTTTTTGTTAAACCCTCTGAATTAAAACTGTAAATCTACACTTCAATCACATCCTAATTGCTTCATTTCAAATCCAATGTTGTGGCGCACAAAGCCACAATTATGAAAACTGTGTCACTGTCCAAATATTTATGAACCTGACTGGGTATCTCTATTATAAAAGAAAATCTTGAGACAAGACTATTGTCAAGAGATTTTTTCAAGTTCTGCCCTCCTCCCAACCATTTTCAAGCACCCACTATCCTCTCACCTCTCATTCGTGTAAATGTTTTTGTCAGACACAGTTCCTGCACTCTCAGCTCTTATAAATTTTTACGTTTTCCACACTTTAAGTTCCCAATAAAAGAAGACTTATTATGTCCAAATCTTATTGAAGAATTTCATCCTGATGGGTAATCTACAAAAGAAATTAGTACATTGGCAATTTTAGTATAGAGAAGTCAAACGAATTAACACGAAAATTGTCGATCGGTTACACGGCAAATTGGTTAAATGCGTATCAATACACTATGCTGAAACAGTTGGTGGTGATGGTGAGGAAGATGAAAACATCAACTTACAATATTCCATAGAATATCTACAACCGTCAACACCGTCCAGTCTTCCACCGGCCGAATTACTGTTGAAAGAAGCATGTATTGTAATGTTATTGCGTAATTTATGTCTGAGTGATGAGCTATGGAATAGGACAAGATTAGTTGTATTCAAAATTGGTCGAACAATTCTGACATGTAAAATTTTAACAGGCGACAAGAAAGATAATGTAGTACATCTTCTGCTGATAACATTAGACACCAAAGGAGATCTAGATATGGCATTCGTATTAAAACACTTACAGTTTCCCGTTAGAATAGTTTTTGCTATAACAATTAACAAATCATAGAGACAAACATTTGAAAAAGTCAGATTTTTATCAGAGAGAAAGAAACGATATTCAAACATGGGTAGTTATACATTGCATTGTCACGATGCAAGTCCAAACACAGAATCAACATTCAGTGCGATATTGACGAACAGTTAATCCAAAAAAATTGTTTTTACTGAAGTTTTACAGTAAAAGTGTAAGTTTAAAAAATATTTGTGTGTTAATTTCAAAGCTAAACAGAACAAAATAGTATACAACGAAAACTTCTAACGCAACATGAAACATAATTTTCTTTCAATTTATTATATTTTAATATTTTTTACCATGGTTAATTATTCACTGTAATATTAAATAGTTCTATTATGCATATTTAACAATTTCCATGAAAATAACAAACTGTTTAAATTGTACATCCGCTTCCCCATACGTGAGCGGCAGATCCGCAAAGTGGCTATCACGTACCACCCGCATGGGGGTTAACAAGCAAAGCGAACAGGGGACAGAGCCCCCTAGTGTATATATATTGTATATATATATATATATATATATATATATATATATATATATTGTCACACATGTGCACATGGGAGGCAGCTAAAGGGCTTGAGTGAAGGCAGTTCTGAGGCATGCCGGGATGTGGCAGAGTGCACTGACTCTTTTTCTCCCTTTCCTGTAGACCATTCCCGGGAGATTCCACCTGGCTCTTTTGACGTCACTTCCGGGACCGAGCCAATAGAAGTAGACCTTACCAGCTCCGGCCCCTCTGATGTCACGTCCGGGCTTGATCCAATGGTTGATGAACACGTGCCCGATCCTTATGACCTCACTTCCTGTCTTCCCCTTTAAAAGCCAGCTCTTTTTCCCTTTTCCCTCAGTCTTGTTTTCGACTCAATGGTAGGCACATTAGTGCTGTTTACTGTAAGAAATAACGACTTTTGCAGCCAGGATATCAGAATATACAGGTGGCTGCCCTAAACCTTCATCTGAGTATGTCTCATCTTTGTGACATTATAGTATGGTGTATGTGATATATATATAGGTGTATATATACTCAGCAAAAAAAGAAACGTCCTCTGACTTTCAACTGTTTTTACTTTCAGTAAACTTAATGTGTAAATATTTGTATGAACACTAAAAGAGTCCACACCATAAGACATAAACTAAAAATGTTTCACAATGTGTCCCTGAATGAAGGGAGGCTCAAAATCAAAAGTACCAGTCAGTATCTGGTGTTGCCACCAGCTGCTTGAAGTACTGCAGTGCATCTCCTCCTCATGGACTGTACCAGATTTGTCAGTTCTTGCTGTGAGATGTTACCCCACTCTTCCAACAAGGCACCTGCAAGTTCCTGGACATTTCTGGGGGGAATGGCCCTAGCCCTCACCCTGCGATCCAACAGGTCCCAGACGTGCTCAATTCCTTCCACAATAAACACAAATCCGTCCATCACCCCTGGTGAGACAAAACCGTGACTCATCAGTGAAGAGCACTTTTTGCCACTCCTCTCTGGTCCAGCGAAGGTGGGTTTGTGCCCATAGGCGGCGTTGCTGCTGGTGATGTCTGGTAAGGACCTGCCTTACAACAGGAATACAAGCCCTCAGTCCAGCCTCTCTCAGCCAATTGCGGACAGTCTGAGCACTGATGGAGGGATTGTGTGTTCCTGGTGTGACTTGGGCAGTTGTTGTGGCCATCCTGTACCTGTCACGCAGGTGTGATATTCAGATGTACCGACCCTGTGCAGGTGTTGTTACACGTGGTCTTCCACTGCGAGGATGATCAGCTGTCCTTCCTGTCTCCCTGTAGCGCTGTCTTAGGTGTCTCACAGTGCGGACATGGCAATTTATTGCCCTAGCCACATCAGCAATCCTCATGCCTCCCTGCAGCATGCCTAATGCACGTTCACGCAGATGAGCAGGGACCCTGGGCATCTTTCTTTGGGTGTTTTTCACAGTCGGTAGACAAGTCTCTTTAGTGTCCTGCGTTTTTAGAACTGTGACCTTAAATGCCTACTTTCTGTAAGCTGTTAAGGTCTTAACGACCATTCCACAGGTGCATGTTAATTAATTGATTATGGTTAATTGAACATGCATGGAAAACATTGTTTAAACCCTTTACAATGAAGATCTGTAAAGTTATTTGGATTTTAAAACATTATTGTTGAAATACACAGTCCTGAAAAAGGGACGTTTCTTTTTTTGCTGAGTATATATATATATATATATATTGTAAAACACTCAAGAGGAGACAGCACAAAGGTTTGGGTTTTCCGGCCCCGTATATTGTAGACGATCCACAATAAAAAGCAAATAAATGGTCAAAAGTATAAACACAAAATTGGTTCATAAGCGCGACGCCGAAACATGGCGTCGGCGGCCATTTAATGAGGGAGGAGCCGGAAGTGGAGGAATGCTGGGAAGGAACCGTCAGGGATGCTGGGATCGATGATGTCAGGACAAGATGGCAGAGGAAGGGCGGAAGTAACGTACTGCGGGCAAAGCCGGCTTATGGAGGCGGAGCGTCTTTTTTTCTGAAAGAAAGCACAGGGAGAAAGTTAGTACCCCACCATTCCCTGCCGGCGAATGTCTTCCCAGGTGTGTTAAAATCCGTCCGCGGTCTCCTACTCTCGCGTGCGTGACAATATATATACAGGTAGTCCCCAGGTTACGGACATCTGACCTACGACATACGAACGGGGCCGCAGCTGCGACGCATGCACCTCAGTAACTGCCGCTCCATCATCTTCATTCTGGGGACGCTGCAAGCGGTGGCTGGAGGGGGGCGATTTCGCAGCACGCACAGTGTAGTGTCCCTTGGCCAGCTCCCGGCAACAAGCGGTTTCACTGCCTGCCCAACACACACGGCTGCCCCGTTTGTTCTATGTGGGCGACTGGTAATGCTGCAAGCAGTAACCCGGTTGTGGCTGAACAGAGGCCATTGAGGGTGAACAGGGCACATTGTAATGTGCCTCGGATGGCTGCCTGTTGAATGGGAGCAGTGGTGTTGTGTAAGCTGCAGGCAGCATACTGTAGTGGAGGTGACTGTGAGGTGGACTGGTGATGAATCGCCCCTCACCGCCCCCATTCATTCTAAATAGCAAGCCTGCTTGTACTGTTACGCAGATAGCTGTCAGTGCAGGGTGATCCAAATCTAATTATAAAGATCCAGATCGTCTGGATGACTTTGATTTATGCGGGGATGATTCCAGTTCGGCGCAAAGATGATTCTTCATGTCATCAGTTCGTACACTTCTCGATGGTCTGGGATTTTTTGAGTGATTTTCTATGTAGTAAACTGAATAAGTTATAGCGTAATGACAAGTGCATAATTATATCTGGCCCACCCTTTACATCAGACATCCTGAAGATGGGTGCCCTCCTGCTGTGATAGCTGTACAGTGCTGCGCAGAAGAGCTCATCTTAACCTTTGTCTTCACCCTTCAAGAATGTCTTTGAAACACAAATCTGATGCAAGTGCTGGTGATATAGTAAAGAAGAGAAAAACCATCACCATTGAAAATAAAGTAGAAATAATAAAAAGGTAAGAGTGAGGTGAAACTCCATCATTCATTGGCAGAGCACTTGGTTACAGTCAGTCAACAATAGCATTTATTAAATTAATGTACCTGTTCCGACTTACATACAAATTCAACTTAAGTACAAACCTACAGTCCCTATCTCGTACGTAACCCGGGGACTGCCTGTATACACATATACAGTATATATGGCATTCATAGTCTGAATCACTATCTGAAAGTATGGGTGGTTACCTACCATGTAATGCCTGTGGTTGGTCTGCAAGTCGTCAAACATCCGCCACAGTGCCCTTATTCAGTTGCGAGAAGCAGATCATAGAATGGTTGAATAGTTTTACTGTCAAATAATGCAAAAAGTATGCAACAACGTGTTTTGTCCTAATTGTGGGCTCATGAAGCATACACACTCACTGCACCCCCTCTCAAAGATCGAACCTTGGACGTCAGAGGCGAAGCCTCTTTACGTTGTGCCACGGCGTGTGGTTCTTTATTTGACAGCATGTAGATCGGGGTTATTGCATTCATGGCATTCTATGATCTGCTTCTCGCAACTGAAAGAGGGCACCGTGGTGAATGTTTGCCGACTTGCAGATCAACCACAAGAGTTACCTGGTAGGTAACCACCCATACAATCAGATTGTGATTCAGACTACGAATGCCACAAATGTAATTATCCTGATCTATATGCTGTCAAATAAACCAACCACACGCTGTGGCGCAACGTAAAGAGGCTTCGTCTCTGATGCTGACGTCTGAGGTTTGATGCCTGAGAGGGGGTGCAGTGAGTGTGTACGCCTGATGAGCCCAGAATTAGGGCAAAACACGTGTCGTGTACTCTGAGCATTATTTGACAGTAAAACTATTAAACATATATATATATATATAACTATATATATATATATATACTGTATATATTTAGAATCGATAGACAGGTGGATAGAGAGATTAGTTTTTCTTCTTAAGTACTTCTCTCCTAGAACGCATTTTATTATGTCAGTTAATCATTCAGATTTGCATATATTAATGTGATATTTGCAGCTGGAGTTCAATTGTCAACAATTTTTGAAACTTCACATACTGTGTAACTTGAAGAAGATAACCTGTATATTTACCTTGTAACATTGTTAAATTCCTTATGTGGTTTTCATTTTTGTATTTATTTATTTTTTGCCACATTGGCATTATTAAGATCCCACTATTACTGTAAATGAGACAAAAAGAATGAAACAAAAGGTCTGGGAAATGGACTAACACTGGAATGCCCTTACTGAAGTCATATTATGAACTGGTAACACAGAAATATGCACACAAATTCACATGCCAGCAGAGATCAGGAATTTCTGCTAAAAGATAAATAGTACAAATAAGAAATCTCACCACAGAAAGACATTAGTAAGAAAATATTATCAGACGGAATCAGTGTTCCCCTGCACAGAATTACAGCATTTGTTATCTGAAAGCTTTTCCATTACTGAAGCAATAAACTTTGTTTTTATTAGTACAATATAATGATAAAATAATGAAACTACTTTGCATTAAGCCTTATTTTTTTAATGTTAGACATCTAGATTTTCTAGCCCCTACTGGAAAATAGATTCAAGCTGATAAAAAAACAGAGTATTCATTGCCCCTTATTTGAAGTGTCTTTTTAAGCAGGTACACAAGAAGAGTATCCAATTTTTGTGTGTGCTATAAAGCAAACTTTAAAGAACCTTATTAAAAGAGTATACGTCCAATTAATTCTGTATGTTAGATCAGGAGAGCGCTATACAGCATGTATTCTTGTCAAATGTTAAATATTCACTGATGTAATCTGTGGCACAATCAAGTTATTTAGGTCTTTTATCATGTCATTTATATTACATTTATTTGATATAGGCAACACTAACAATCAGTGGAGAGCATTGGCTTGGTAAATGCTCACCTATGTCATATTTTATTTTTCTTACTTCATAAAAGCTTTTCATATAAGAAACAGACTCAATACCACTATTACAGTACTGCTTTCAAAGGTACTTCACTCAGATACATGGCCGCAAATGATACCAAGACACAAACAGAAACTGGAAATCCTTTTTTCGTCTAAAAAATTAATTATTAATGCATTGAACAGTCAACCAGCATGACTTGTAAATGTTAACACATTAGGAGGCCTTCAAATTTTGACCACTCAGCCAGTACTGTCATTCAGTAGCTCAGTGAATGTGTCTTTGAGTGGAGCTCTGACTGGCAGAATGACAAGTTTAATCATGGCATTTTGCTTTTAAATTTATTATAATCCATTCATTTTCAACCTGCTTCAGCAACAAAGGAATTGTATTGCAGACAGGTTCACATAAAATATATGTGCAGTGGCTATGAAAAAAATATTTGTCCCTCTCAGGCTTTTTCTTATTTTATTGCTCCAAAGTACCTATTCAATTTGAACTTTTGCCAGTGATCAATGCTTTAAAAAAAAGTGAAGATTTTTTTTATTAATAAGTTGCATAAGAAGGGAGGTAACACACCATACGTGTTCAGCCCCCTTTTTTGAGACACCTTTGGTAGGCTGAGTCTTATAGATCCTTGTTGCTTACACTTCTTTCAGCACATCTGGCCACTGCAATTTTACCTTTTCAAAATTGCTATTGTGTAGATATCAATAATTTTATGATATCAACCCAGGATGGGAATGTGAAAACTTAAAGGAACCCTCCCAAATGCAACAATATGCACTAATAATGAAATTATTTAAAGAAATAATTCAGTTGCAAAGATAAAATTAATGAATTCCATAAATGAAATAGAAAAACTAAATAACCATTTTTAACCAAACAAAGAAAATAAACCAAGAAAACAAAGCAATAAAATTAATAAATAATAACACAATACTAAAAGAGACAATAACTAATGGTGCATTTCTAAACAAAAAGGAATCTAAACAAAATAATTAACAAAAATTACAAGGCATTGAAAACACATCAAAATACAATGCTGAAAGGCATAATCCTCTGAACAAAAGTAGCCATCAAACCCAGAATAATCCTTAAAAAATTTCTTTCAAACAATGAGTACTTTGAAACCAAATAGAAATGTCTATAAAGTGATGGAATAAAATTAAGTGTTTGTAAAGTGGCAAGTACCATAAAACTGGAACAAATTTTCCAAATAAAAAAGGGATAAACAGGTCAGGAGCAAACACAAATTGATGCCACAGCAAAGAGTTATTGAAAACTGAAGTCTTTTATAGTCCTCTCAGGTAGTTGGGGCCATAAGGATTTAGTATGAAACCTCAGCCCCTGTAATTTGCAAAGTAAAGGACAGAGGGAAAGCAAAAAACAAAACTAAACTCAGACAGTGGCCAGGCATCAACACAGTCCTAAAATATCTGAGGATTATTGATTTTCAACTCCTGATGCATACTCTTAATTTATGACAGGTTCTTATTTATTATATGACCATTTGGAAAGATCAAAAAAACCCACAAGATAGCAGTTTATACACTTCTCATAAGCTTTTAATACAATCCAACCGCACATTTTAGTTATTTCAACTGTTGGATCAACTCTGTTTGGACCTGAACTTGGTGGGTTGGATTCTGGAATTTTTAACTAATAGAACACAAAGACTGAGTGTTAACGGCTGTTTTTCTGATAGCATAATATGCCTATCGATACACCACAAGGCTGTTGCCTGTCACCTTTTGTTTATCCTATATATAAGTGACTGCCGAAGATCACACAAGGACAGACATATCCTGAAATTTGCAGACAATTCTAACATTCATTGCATTAATGTAAAAAACATGAAAAGGTGGAGGGGACTGATCCACCGTACATTTTAAAGAGTTAGTCTGACATTAAAAGATTCAATTTAACATTTATAATTTTGCTGAGTACAACATTTTGTAGTGATTTGGTTTAAAAGTATTTTAGAAATGATTTCTTACCTTGGTTGTGTTCAGCTGTGAGGAAGTGGCCAAACCAGAACACAGGTTGCATCAAGACCTTAAACCAGGGGTGCCCACACTTTTTCGGCTTGCAAGCTACATTTAAAATGACCAGGTCGAAATGATAACCTACATTAAAAATGCTATATACATATATATATATATACACATATATATATATATATATATATAGCATTCGAAGTCTGAATCACAATCTGATTGTATGGGTGGTTACCTACCAGGTAACTCTTGTGGTTGGTCTGCAAGTTGGCAAACATCCGCCATGGGTGCTGACTCGCATAAATAAGTAGAGCCAAATAATGCAGTCAAGGAGGTAGCTCTTGGAAGGACTTCTTATGCTTAATGATCGAGTGACTCAACTGGAATGATGCTTCGGTGTGTCTGTCTTTGCTTTTGAATTCAGCCGAGTGAAAAATGACAGCTGTCCAATAAACTGTGATTTTAGTTCCCTTTCCTTTCTCTTTTTTAGATCTCTTTTCGGAAGGAATTCAGTTTCGTAGTTTTTATGAACAGTTCGAAAGTGCCTTTCCACATTTTCCTTCTTTGGAATAGCAATGATAGATTAACAGATCAGACAAACGCCCTTTGATTGTGACATTGTGAGAAAAGAAAATCCTCTTACAATTCCACATCCAGCCCATATCCTCCCCAAACAATTTTTTTTTTAAATCCCTTCTTTAGTCGATATAAATTGGAAGGCTAACTAGATCACAGCCAGAGTTTTGCAGTAGCTCGCGCATTTGATCGTGCGTGCTTGATGAGAAGTGTGTCAGAAGAAAAGAGATCTCAGACTGGCCGCCCTGTATGTCAATCAAGTGGCAAATGCCATAGGGAGGATATATGATTGACTAACGTTTAAAAAAAAAATTTTTTAAATGCAACACGATCTGCCTGCACGGTCGATCGTGATCGATGTCTTGAGCACCCCTGCCTTAAACGCTTTTGTGTTACCTAAAACGGGTAGAATGGTTACAGTGAGTACTTAAACATGCCAGATATTTAGCTTATAAAATAACCTGAACTATAAGTTTTACATTTATTGTGGAAAAATGATTAAGGTTTAATTAGCCCCAGTGGTCCAAGTGGGAAAGCCAGGTATAAAGCCACGAGTAGAGAGCAAGAACTGTAAAGAATCAGTGATGTGACGTTAAGAGTTTGTTAGGAGTTTCAGGAAGTGACCACATTTAAGAAATCGTTTTTTTTTTTCTTCTTTGTTTGGCTTGGCATGAATAAAATGAGCACTGTTTTCAAAGGACTGGGAACTGTGTACATGGTTTTAATGCAAGCTCAATTCAGAAACTAATAAAATCTATTCAAACTATTGTGAAGGTTTTGGCGGAAGTTTCTGTTTTCTTTTGACTGAAAGAACAACTCGGAAGGTCCCATGAGACACAGAGGATGACGTGACAGTCTGACGTGAACATGTGATGAAGGTTTTAAGCCAGTATGGTTCATGACACAATTTATAGGAATAAATTGAACAGAACTGTTACAATAATTATATTTGTTACAGTACAATCATGGTCCTGTAAAAGTTTAATTTGCAATATTTTAAAAATCTCTAGATGAACATGGAGATACCCAGTTATGTGATTAGCTAACTTGGCTTTCAAAAGCAAGCATTAGCAATAGCATTCCGTGGTAATATGAATTAGCGACCCTGACAAGCTGCAAAGTACATGCTCAGAGGATCCTGAAGGTAATTGTTTTTGGCTCTAACCTTCAAATGTTGTCTTTACAAAGCTGAGCGTTTTGGGAACCTTCCATTGTGAAATGTTTACTGTATCAGTAATCACTGGTCTGCTTTTAGAGACATATTTGTAATCCATATAATGTGAACATCCCTAACCACTAGACAGAAATATCACTGGTTTTGATTACCTGTCCAGAAATGGGAACATTTCCAAGAAAAAAAAAATATATTTACAAATTCCCTTGGAGGAATACATCTTAGTTTCACAATCACATAAGGTGGCGAAAGAAAGGTTAAAAAAAGAAAAGAGAACACTTGCCAACTTTAGATTGATTTTTATATGCCTTTAAATCATTTATTTAATTTGGATTTTCTATTTATCTTGCTTCTCAACATGCATAAAAAGAAGCAACCCCAAAGAGGATTTTACATTTCAATAAATCTCTTCAGAGGAAGGAGTTTTTATTTATACAGGTACGTCTGACTAAAAAGGATAGAAGGGAGCATGTTAGGTGCTACAGTAATTGATTTTCACAACATTCTCAATACACTAGATAATACATTGAAATCATTACAGAGAATTATTTGTTATGAATGTATTTCAAATGTAACTTTTCTTCACTCATTCACAGAACAATATCTGAATGCAACAAGAATACATATGTTGTTTACATTATGCACATTTTACTGGTCAACAAAAAAATTAGATGTATAATGGTATTTTTGGCATAAACCTTGTGGTGGCGCCATACCAGAATTTTCCCTGATGTGTGCAGACTTCTCTTACATTAACATTAATTTACCTAACTAATCATATCCGTTCCTGTTTTGCTACTGTTTACCGAGACCTGCCAGTTTATGCACTTTTCATGTTATATAAAATCAGTCAAACAATGGGATGCTGGTGTCTGGTCAGTCTCATTTGGCATCAGATCATTATGACAACGTCATCATCAAACATGAAATGGCCATATAGAAACTCTAAACAGCCTGAACTAAAATGGCAACACCTCAGGCTCAGAATCATACTACTTTGAGGTGAAAATGGAATGAACCAAACTAACTTAGAGAATATACAGACTACCCACACTGCATAACTCGAACTACACACTACACACCATGCTAGTTATCATGGGTGGTCAGCACAAGGCCAGAAAACAATGAAAAACAATTATTTACTACATAAATGCCAGTTCTGCTGCGGTGGGCTAGCGCCATGCCCAGGGTTTGTTTCCTGCCTTGCTCCATGTGTTGGCTGGGACTGGCTCCAGCAGACCCCCGTGACCCTATGGTTGGGATGTAGTGGGTTGGATAATGGATGGATGGATGGATGCCAGTTCTGTGCCCTCACGGAGTGCACAGTTTTTTGAAAATGGAATATCATACTGTTGGCTCATTTTCAGGAGTGGAAGGTGCACGTAGAGGGTTCCATGGTGGATTTTTCTAATTTGAAGTGATCTTCTTTAGCGGTGGGTGAAAATCAAGATTCACAGAGATGTTTTATGAACAATGCACTCCTGATATTGATCTCTGTTCCTTTTTTTCTCAAATTAATTTGGCCAACTTTAAGGGAGCAAATGGACTTTTCATACAGCTTAGCTGACCTGGTTTTGACTAAGAACGGTTTGACCCAAAACTGTAAACACACAATGACCCTCAAGCTCCATCGCTAAACTGGAATGTTCCCATTGTGCATGAGCACACACCCAGGTATATAGTGAACATTGATGGGCCATTTGGTCCAACTCCATCAGATGGAAACAGGCTTATAGAACCTGGCATGAAGACAATTTCACATACTATAAGAAGCAGGATTTTTCTGGATAAGTAAATACTTTGAGCATATCATATAAAATTGGGAAAACATGCTTAAGAAAACAAAGATGAGGGTTGCTATAAATATTTCAATAATAAGTTAAATTCCTGAGGGAATCGTATTATGTATTTTACACAACATCTGGCAGTGTTGTGCCCACTGGCACTTTCTGCAGAAACATACTGTTGAATTCTATAAAACAATAATTTAAATATGTGCATTTATACACTATGTATTGTGATGGCTGTTCTTTTGGTAATGATTGTCATGAATAGAGAAACTGTCTTAAAAACCATGGTTACTATAAATGTTTAATAAAGAAAAGGTATTTATTTAATCAATGAATGGGTAACAACACACAAAGAATTTTACAATAGTTAAAAACAGAGCAGCGTACAAAAGACAAGCCAAAACAAAACACATAATATATATATAGAATTCTAGTTGTAAAATCTAAATGCAAAATATATATTCAAGGAGTGAGGTCTGAAAGAAAGGGAGCGTCAAAAGAAGAAAAGAGACCAATTCAAAATTGCCAAAAAGCATCAAAGCTTACACACAAAAAAGAGACAAAATGAAGCAGAAGAACACAGCTATTCAGCTAATGCTGCCGCCACTAGACTGAGGCAACCTGGAATTTCAATAACCTTTAGGTATTGCTTCATGATCTAATTACAGCTTCTGGGGGAAATTAGTTAATCAGGGGGTTCCTTCTTCTTTTAACAGTTCTTTTAACAGCACCTTCTTCTTCTTAAGCGTTTCCCACTTTCAGTTTGGATTGTTATAGTTAACCAGCCTCCTTCACTACACTTCCTTACGTGATACCCACCCACTCTCTCCCTTGGGCTCACCTTCACACATTCCATTCACTTTCTCTTTGGTCATTCTGTTCTTCCCTGTCCCAACACCTCCATACCCATGATTCTTCTCTCCACACTGTTTACATCTCTTCTCATTACAATGCCATACCACTTTACCTTTCTATATTTTATTGTCTAGGAGATTTCTAGAACTTTAACTGTGCCTCTGGTTTTCTCATTTTTGATCTTATCGAGATTTATTATTCCAAAAATCAATCTCAACAGTTTTGTTTCTGTAGCATCCATTTGTATCAGGAACCTTTTCAATTTCTCATGTTTCTGATCCATAGAACAATGCTGATCTGACCACTGTCTTATACATTTTACCTTTCACTCTTGCACTGATTCTTCAGGCACATAATGCTCCCAATATCTTCTTCCATTCTAATTGCATTCTGTTATTTATTTACTTAACCTAACAATTAACCATTTAACCCAACTGAAAAAATACAAAGGGAGATAAATAAAACAAACAAAAGAAACAGAATACATAGTAATGGGCTTTGTGCATGTGAAAGGTGCTATATAAATACAATGTAGTATTAATATTATTTATTACACACAATTAACAGACATACATCAAAGGTTAAAACAGAACAACTTAAACCAAACAGGGAAAACACAATGCAAAAAGGACAAAAAACAAAACCTAAAAGGCAAAACCACAACAAGGGGTCCAGGGGTCTAACATGGCCTTATTTAAATTGTGATTTTAAGTGTCCCTGGTTAATGTTGGAGTTGGTAAACTATGTTACCAAGTAGTAGTAAATCTGGTATGTTCAGGCTGCATCCTGGCTGTAATTTAGGGTTGGGGTTAACCACCATCTACACCAATTGTGATTGAAGGTGGTGGTGTGGTATCTCCGTGTGCTACGTTTGAATTGCACAGAGTCGCTAGTTCAATCAGACCGAGACTGGAATTTATTATTAAAATTGGGACAGATGTGCAAACTGTTTTCTTAGGGAAAAATATCAATTGGCTTGTCAGATTCAGACCAAGAGACCTGTTACACAAAGCATCTTTAGATTATTACCAAAATGCTCTTATTACACAGATTTTAGATAGATTTACACAGATTTCAAACAGATCATAGATAGTAGCTGGCAGTGGCTTCTCTGGACCTGAAATGGTACCATTTCAAACTTTTTTGTCTCATAGCCTGGCCTGATGCAATAAATGGTGTGACTGCTGCCTCTTGGGAACACAGCATCTGTTCAGAAACTCCCTCTTAAAAAGTGTTTTAATGGGAAACAAACACATTCTTGCACACTCTTCCCCTTCCTCTGCGCGGGATCAGCTACAGGCTTGCACATCGTGTGGGGCTTTGAACATTTAAAAGACTAAGCCGCACCTGTCCTAATGTCTCATTCTCCTGTCCTCTGTCCCCCAGACCCCCTATGCTCCCATCTCTGCTTCCGAGCCACTGTACCTGCTTGAAGAGGAAGACTTTGTGTTCTTTTAACCTGGAGTCGGGGGCTGAGCCGTCACACTTGACAGTTGTTTCCTGTGAGCTCAGACCACCTCTGAAAGGGTCTTGTGTTTGTATCTGCCAGTACAGCAATATCGTTTTTACTCCTCTGAAATCCTTCTCTGCTCTCCTGTGCAATTTTGTGACCCAAGCTTGACAATGGATATGGGAAGAAGCATTGTTCGTGTCTGCTATCACCCGACACTTTCTCTATACAGAAACCATCCAAAATTCAGCCCAAAGGATGATCTGCTGGAGAAGCTACACAACCTCAGACTGCTGTGAGGACCAGGCCTTCAGTCCTTTGCATGGGCTAATAAAGATGGCTGGAGGAGGGACACACAAAATTAGTATGCGAGGACGAAGAAAGCAGGTGGGAGTACGTACAAGGCTAATAGAAAGCCTTAGCTGGATGCCACTCCCGTCCATTCTACTTTCAAATGTCTGCTCCCTGGACAATAAACTGGACTACATACAACCTCAGCAGACTACCCAGCGTGAGTTTAGAGACTGTTGCATCTTTGTTTTCACAGAGACATGGCTCCACAACAACGTTCTGGACACTGTGGTTCAGCTGGATGGGCAAGCTGTGTTTAATACTGACAGAAATGCTGCTCTGTGTGGTAAGGCTTGTGGCAGTGGCATGTGTTTATGTATTTACATCAATATGGAATGGTTCTAGATCTCAGTGCTAGTGTCCAGCTACTGCTCACTGCTAGTGTAGTTTCTGACAGTTAGATGCAAAACTTTTTTATGTACTACGGGAATTCACTAATGTGCTTATAGTCAGAGTTTACATTCCTCTGTGTGCAAATGCTAAGGAAGCTCTCTGTGAACTGTACAGTGCTATAAGCGAAATGCAGAATGCTCACACAAATGGTCTGTTTATTGTAGCTGGAGATTTCAGCCATGTGAATCTTAAATTAATGCTCTCTAAATTCCATTAGTATGTGGACTTTGCAAAAAGAGGGGCAAACATGCTAGATCATGTTTACACAAATATTCCTAACGCCTATCGGGTGGAGCCCTGCACCCAACTGGCTGTTCAGGCCACCTCTGTGTTATGCTATTTCCAGCATATAGACCACTTGTCGAGTGGCTAAAAACCAGTTCTGATGCAGATGAAAACCTGACCAGAACGAGTTATCTCTACTCTTCAAGACTACACTAGCACACTAATTGGGATACTTCAGAGAAAACTGCAACTGCACAAACTTGGAGGAGAATGGGGCATCCGTGACCAGCTACATCAGCAAGTGCATTGATGATGTTACTGTCTCCAAGTTTATCACCACACACCCTAACCAGAAGCTGTGGATTACTGCAGAAGCACATGCTCTACTGAAGATCAAGGACTCCTCTTTTAGAGCAGGTGACAAAAGTAGGCCTAAGAATACGCGCACATGCCTAGAGAAACCGCACTTCTAAGACAGTGGTGATGCATGGTGCAGGTGGCAGGGCATCCAGGCTATCAATAACTACAGGATAACACCACTGGCCTATGGCAATGATGCCTCCCTTCCAGATGCACTGAACAACTTCCATGCACAGTCTGAGGTGCAGCAAAGAAGACCACCCCTACTCCTAACAACCAAGTACTGCATGTAACCACAGTCTCCGTGAGGAAAACTCTACGCACAGTCAATCCACAGAAGGCTGTTGGACCAGACAATATCCCTGGCAGTGTGCTCAGAGAATGTGCAGATCAGTTGGCAGATGTTCTTATTGACATCTTCAACATCTCCCTGAGGAAAACCACTGTTCCAACATGCTTCAGTACTACTACTTGGACCCCCTACAGTTTGCATACCACCAAAACCATTCAATGAACAGTGCCATAGCCACCACCCTCCATTTGGCCCTCTCTCACGTAGACAAGAAATACACATGCGTGCAAATGCTATTCACAGACTACTTCAGCATCCAACACAATCATTCCTTAGCACTCTATTGGAAAGCTAAGCCTGCTGGGCCTGAACACCTACCTCTGCAATTGAATCCTAGACTTCCTGACTGAGAGATCTCAGTCAGTCAGAATTGGAAACAGATTCTCCAGCACCACCACACTGAGCATTGGTGCTCCACAGGTCTGTGTACTTAGTCCACTTCTGTTTACTTTACTGACTCAGTACTCTGTAGCACTGAATAGCTTGAACTACATTATCAAGTTCTCTGATGACAAAACTGTGGTGGGCCTCATAAGCAAGAACAAGGAATCAGCATAGTGAGAGGAGGTGCAACGGTTAACAGACTCATGCAAAGCCAACAACCTGCCTCTGAATGCAGACAAAACAAAGGAGATTGTTGTTGACATCAGAAGAGCTAGAACCCCACCTGGCCTCTCAACACCAGCTCCAAAGCCAAGAAAACCCAGCACTGTCTATACTTCCTGCAAAGGCTGAGATAAGGCCCATCTCTCACTCCCTATACTCACCACATTGCACAGAGGAAGCATTGGGAGCATCCTGAGCAACTGCATCACTTTCTGGCTTGGGAATTATACTGTCATGGATCATAAGACCCTGCAGAGCATAATGAGAACAGCTAAGAAGATCATTGGAATCTCTCTTCCATCCATCATGGACATGTACACCACCGGCTGCAACTGCAAATCCATTAGCATTGTGGAGGAACTGGTGCATTCCTCAGATAAACTATTCATCTTGCTGCCTTCCATAAAAAAGGTACCAAAGCATTCCAGCTTTCACTACCAGAATGTTTCTTCCCTCAAGCCATAAGTCTCCTAAACACTCGAGGACTAGATCAATAACACACAAACACTTTCTACTCAACTAGATCATGTCTTATATATTTTATTTTTGAATTTATAATCATACTGTTGCCTTCTTCCTACTTCCAGTGTCAGCATCTGTTCCTTCTATTAAGAGATTGTCACATTTTTGGCTCATCATGCTACTTTTTGAACCTTTAGATGTCATAAATGTATAGCCAGTGCTGCACTGTCTTTGTTTCTACCACTGTCTGTCTTTGCACTGTCCTGCAATGTTTGCACATGCTGGGACACATGCACTTTATGTTGCATTGTGTAGTTTTTTTTCTGTAGTCCTGTGTTCTATGTAGCACTGTAGTCCTGGAGGAATGCTGTTTCATTTTACTATGTAATGTACTACCTGTATTTGGTTGAAATGACAATAAAGCTACTTCACTTGACTTGATTTAGAACCAGGCAAAATTTGTAAATCAGAATGTTTTCCTAAAAACATTTTCTAAAAATACAGACACAAAATAAAAATGCAGTAATGTCACCATTATAACAATAACATAAAGAAGGGCAATAAAAAATCACATTGTTTATGAATGAAAAAAAAAACCCAAAGTGTACTGTACATCCTTAAATCAAAACAAAAGTGTGAGAGAATTCGGATTGAAAGATCCCTTTCTCGTCATCCTCTGAAGTCATCTGGGAATGAATTCCATGCAGTCTATCTGTAGAAGGTAAATATGTTACATGTATCTTCATCAGATTTCATCAGTGTGTCTTGAAGAACAAATAAAAATGGAAACAAAGGCAAAGTGGGCACTTTTTACATTTAAAATAAATTCTAGCGTGTACATAGAAAAATAACACGTTTGTTTGAAGAAACAAATTAAATATAGACATGTCATAGAGTTGGAGTGACGACCTGGTAAAACCACATTTAATAGGTAAGCCTATTACATGATGGAACAAAGAAAAAATAAGCACAAGATAACAAAACAAGGATCAAAATAGTAAAATCTTTTAACAAAAAGGATTCAAGGCATTTGTATAGCTCCCACCAGATGCAGATTATTTAAATGACTACTGACTTCTGGGTTTGCTGTTGTTTGTATATTGCTCTGAGTGGAAGAGGTGGAACATCTGACCCAGAAGCGGAAGTGAGGCCACAATATGTCTTGTCTAGGGAAGAAAAGGTGAGTGATGTCACATCACTCAAGAGAATTATGTGCGTCTTGGGAGTCTTGAAAATGTACCCTAAGCGAGCAAGTCTGACAAAGATTATACAGTATAGTCATGACTCAGTTAATAATGACCCAACCAGCAACACTGCTTTTTAATGACAAAATTTCCATTAAGATACAAAATTGTATGGTGTTGAAACTCTGTTGTAAGTGGTCATATTACAGTATTAATATTGTTATTAGTGCATTATTATTATTAATAATTTGTGTGATTTATGTATTATGCCAATGTTAGGTTGGGTTATTTGAGGTTAGGTTAACTTAGGGTAGGTTACATCAAGTCAGGTGTATACTTGACACCTCATCCTGGCAAAAATTACACAAAGGCACGTCCCTGTGTGCTGCTGGCACGCGACTAGGTTTTGGCTGTGTACTATGAAAGGAATGCAGTGATGCCAACACAATGCCTTGTATCTAAAGTCAATGCGGCGGAAATTATTTCAGAAATGGAGGCACAGCCCCACCATCTATAGATATGTCAATGTGCTTAACAACAAAAATCGACTAACGATGCCTACTGGTCAGAACTATATACAGTCATTAAGTGAGATATGATTGTATTTATGACAGCAGTTTAACCCATACAGTACATACTTTTCATATTTCATGCCTTCACAGTATGGTCTGGGTCAATTTTGACCCAGGCCCAGAATTCCCTCATAATAAGTGTCTTTACTGAATTTTGAACTATTTAGAATGTATAAATAGCCTACCTGACATGAATAAATGGATGATTAATCCTTAATGTTTCAGAGAGCAGGGAGGCTGTATTTTATAGGTTTTACAGCACTCATTTTCAGAGTAAAACATCTATCTATCACACAATATCATGTCCTGTTTTACCTAAGAGATGAAAACATAACAGCTATAATGATTTAAATATATTTCATTGAAAGTGACAATGGCAAGAACATTCTGTAACTGTTGGGATTTATTCATATAACTATGTATAATCATTACAACAGTTAAATACTGTCCTCAATGCTATACCATATAAATTCCTTATACCTATCATCTACCTTCAATTACAAATCTTTCAAGACTTTTTTGTCCCTAACAAATTATCTGTTAGTGCAGAAATACATATTTATAGATTTCTAAAAATGTGAGAGCACTTTTTTTCCAAATAATATCATGATTGAAACCTTTTACATTCTAGCATACAGAATTTACTGTGTAGTTCATATAATGCTATTACAGTAATATATTTTAGGAAACATTTTCCAAGATGCAAAAAAAAGGAAAGAAATATTAGTTACATTTAAATTTTGAATATTATCACCAGTTACACATACCTGTATAGCTTTGCTGGGCCTTACTATAAATATACTGTAACATCCAGTAAAATCTCATAGTAACAGAGTGGTTATAAAATGAAAAAAGAATGACTGTCTCTCACCAATGCCCACATAAAGGTCCAGTCATCCTTAGTGTTTCTCACCCTACCTGTCCATGTGATTGGACTCAGTGCGGCCTCCATGTCATGGGGTCATCATATGCTGCTACATTGTGGTTTAGAGGGAGTTTCTCAGTCTACTTCGAGGTTCCCTTAAGCACCTTCTGGCTGAACTGTTAGAAACTTCTGATATCTGCTGGGCCTCCAACATCCTATAATTGCAGGAATGGATGCCACACTTGTCCTAGGCCACTTCTGTATCTCTTTTGAGGATGGCACCCCATCTACTGTTCTCTTTGAACACCACATAACTACAGCATATACTGCCCTTTATTAAAAGTCAAACCACACTAGTATGCAAAGTGACATTGCTACTGTTAGTAGGGTTTGGCCAAGCCCGTACCACTTATTCTTTCCATTTATGTGTTCTTTCTTGCTGGCATCAGGAAATCCTATTACAATAAAGCTACAATAAATGATAGAATGTTGCAAAGTGTCAAACAATGGCTTTGCAAAAAAACGTGTGTAGAAGTGTGACAACCTTTTAAATAAATCCCATATATACTGACATGTATGTAAGTATTCAGTGATTGTTATTGGGGAGGATTTGAATTCACCCCGTTTAATATGACACACCTAAATCATCACTAGTGTAGCCAATTGATTCCAGAAGTCACAAAATTTGTTCAAAGGAGATCACCTCTCTGCGGTTACAGTTGATTGTTGTCTAAATACGGCTGATTTGGATGATGAGGTGAGTCACTATGGTGGCCTAACTGGCACAATGTAGACAAAAGGACACTTAAAGCAAAGCTACTCTGTGAAAAGGTGATTGAAAGGTACAAGTGAGGAAATGGAGACAAGAAAACATCCAAGTTACTCAATATCAAAGCAAAGGGTATGGCACAGCTGGAAATCTCTCTAAAGCAGACTGTCCACAAAAACTGAGTGCAGGAAGAAGATTAGTGAGGGAGGCCATCAAAAGACAAATGAGAACTCAGAATGAGTTACAAGTCACAGTGGCTGAGGCTGGAGAGACTGTACAGCCAACAATTGTTGTCCGGGTGCTTCTCGAGTTGCAGCTTTATGGGATAAAAGCTACTGTTAAAAAACTATGTTAAAATTGGCCAGGAGACACATGGGAGACCTTGAAGTGAGGTAAGCTGAAAGAAAGTCCTACAGTCTGATGATACCAAAATTGAGCTTTGCAGGCATCATTCTAAGAGGCATATTTGAAACACTGCACATTGTCAAATACACACCATTTCCACCATGATGCAGAGTGGTGGCAGCATCATGCTATGGGGAAGCTTCACTGTAGCAGGCCCTGAAGGCTTGTAAGGGTAAAATGAATGCACAAAAAATGGAACAAAACCTGATACAGTTTGTAAGAAACCTGCCCCTTGGGAGAAGATTTATTTCCCAGCAAGACAACAACCCCAAGCGAGAAGCCAAAGTATTACAAGGAATGTCTTCAAAACAGCAATGTTAATCCATTTGAGAACTGGTGCCTGAACCTAAAAAAGGCTGTGCACTCCTGACACCTATGCAGCTTTGGCAAAGAACAATGAGAAAAAAATGGACGTGCAAAGATATGATTGCTTGATCAATCCATGCCAGCATTTCACTCCTTCTTAAGCTTTCATTGTTGAATTTTCTAACAAGTAGGCCATTGTGATTTGCAAGTCTTCAGCCAAACACGAAATAACATTTTCAATCCCACTGAATCCAGTGCAGGGGTGCCTTTAATGACAGCAGTCCGACACAAAGCATGGACAGAGCAATCAGTCACAGTTCATTGGTGCATCACACAGTCCCATAGGGCCAAGTTCACATGTTAGTTAGCCTAATCTGTACATCTTTGGTGAAAAAGTTGTAGCTGCACTATTTAGACACTTAGATTTGACTACATATCCCAGCCGCCCGATGGTAGTACACTGTTGGACAGTGTGGGGTGGGGGTAGCTGGTAAGAAGATCAAGCCAGCAGGAACTTTTAAAAATGAGGAACTGCTGAGATGCAAGAAATCGCTATTGTATGTGTTGAAGTAGATTGGGTAGCATGGGCACCCTCAGCCCCAAAGAAGGCACTTGGAGTCTCAGGACAGGCAGCAGAATGAAGCTTTATTGTACGGTGCACATACAGACTCATTACAGTTGATTTCAGCCCCCAGTGATGGGCGTACCTTACTTTTATTACAGTTATTATTAAAAAGTTTACTTCACTCAGTACATTTGACACTCGTACCTGACTCCAATTTCCTGTTACCTTGGTTCTAGCTGTAATTAGTTCTAGCAATATTTCCTAGCCTAACGAGTATATCACTTTATCTTATCCATTATTTCCACCTGGCAGACCTTCTACTCTGCTTGAACATGTCCAATTCCTGCCACACTTGCCACCTTGGAGAAGACGTTACGGTGCACTGCACGTATACACTTGACGTGAGCATTCATAGTTTTCATACTCTTTGTCTGTACGTTTAGCATTCGTTTGTTCCGAGGTTGATGCACTTGCTGCTGCTTGAGAATCTCTTCTTTTCTCCACCCTAGCAACACACTTCTCTTCTTTCGTTGGTATCTTTTTGCGTTAAAACTGATTAAGTCAGTGTTTGTGATGCAACTACTTAGTATGTTTTCCTGGCCGCTGCCAAGAGTTGATTCTACAATAAAACAAAATAAAAATGAAAAGAGGAATAACCTTGGAGGTCAATCATCACCCTGAAAGCAGATAGTAGACAAATTTCAGGTCAATAGGTCAAACAGTTTGTGACCTACAGGTGATTTAAAATCCTGGACAGACAAACAAACAGCGTACTATATATAAAGATACCTCAGTATTATTAACTTGAACTGTTTAACCGTGTCTCTGTGAGCAAGTGAGTGGGTGAGCGTGAGTCAGGCCAAGACTGGGTGCATCCTCACTGAAAAAATAAATAAATTATCGTCCCTTTGATGGTGTGAATCTTAGCGGCACCACAACCGCTAGAAAATGAAGAAAAAATCAAAGTACAGTACATTAGAAAGTTTTATGCACACAACTAGGCATAAGAATTTAATTCAAGACAGTGGATCCATTAGGCAGTGGCCTTAATCACCATTGCACCCCAAACTGACAAATGTACATTGGCAATTAACCAGACTTGTCTACCCCAATCCACTGATCACCGATCCAGGGATTTGCTGTATTCCTCTAAAAGTATCTGCTCCTGTCTTCGTCTGAGCATATTGTAGAAAGATCAGCGGAGAGAGTGGGTGTCTAGTTGGATGAAAGACTATGATCTGTACTTTCCCTAATGATCATGGATTCAAAATCATTTTTTTCTTAAATCTATCATTAGATGAAATTTTGCATTTACTTCCTCTACTGCCAACTGGCATTAGCTTAATATATTCACACTACTTGCTGGTATATGATTAGAAAGAAAACAAAATAAAAAAAGTTAATCACAGGATTTGTTGTGTGTAATCACATTTTTTGAAATTTGTTCAAATGAAGCCACAGTGAAATTGCTTTGAAAGTAAAGGAACAACAGAAAGAAATGTCACGTAAATGAAATAGCATTGTTTAATAACATTGTCTCAGTCAATGACAAGACAAATGGAGAATGTAAAGGTCTGGAAGCAAGATTTGTCAAGCAGTTCTCCAAGTAGCTGAGAGCTCAGAAAATGCAAAGATTTTACAGAAATCAGCTGAACTGAAAAAAATCGGTTACCCATGCAGCTTCATTACAATGAACACAGTCTATTTTAGGAATATTACTGGGTTTTAATTCAACTCCAGGCATGCTGAAGACCTTTATTAGTGTCCTTCTTAGTTGAAAAAAAGAAAAAGAAAATAAAATTCTCAAAAGTACTCCAGTCAACAAAGATGATCTCTTTCTATAGGTTTTTATGCACCACCTTTAAAGGAGAGTGCAGCTCTGAATGCTTCTGGCTTTGCCCGTAGCTTAGTACCCATCTGTCCTTAGTCGGCAGCGAAGAGAAGGGAGCTCTCTGTAAGCCCTACTAGATATATAAGTCACAGCTGTTTCATGTTTTACACGCTTAACTAACATATGTATCCATCCATTCATTTATTAACCTAACCACCATATCCATGATTGGGTCACAGGGAAGCTGGTGCCTATCCCAGTAATCACAGGGCAAAAGCAAGGGACAATACCTGGACAGGGACCCAGTCCATTGCAGGGCAAACAAACAAACACACACACACACAAACACACATGGGCCAATTCAGCAACAATCGTCCACTTACCCTGCATTCCATCAGACTCTAGGAGGAAATGGGAGCACTTGGTGAAATCCCACTTAAACATGCAAACTCCATGTAGCACGGAAATAAATCATGGCCTCCTCATTGCGAAGCAACATGTCAAAAGTTTTACAACATTCCTATTTTTCCAGTTTAATTGAAATCTAAGTATTTCAAATCTAGTAAATATCCTGAAATGGGACAAAGGTGAGCTGCAAAAGGACAGAGGAAGACTGCCTCCCAGAGCCATGTGTTCTCCCAGTACACTAGTGGGCAGCATCCCTCTGAAATGACTCTCATTTGAACACTCTAAGGACTGCATAGGAGTCCTGCTGGGATGCTTGTGTGCCACCAGAGTGGCACAAAATAGCCTTCTTGCTACAGCTACAGTGCAACGTCCAAAGTTTGATCACCGCAAGGGGAAGCAAAAGGGTAAAACACGTGTTATATACTCTGTGCATTATTTAACAGGTACTCTCTCTCTCTCTCTCTCTCTCTCTCTCTCTCTCTCTATATATATATATATATATATATATATATATATATATATAGTAGCTATGCTATCCATCTAAGATGGGTTCAAATCTAAACAATAAATATAGATCTCCGAGTTAACATTTGCAGTGCACCATGCAATGCATATGTTGCTGCTATATGCTATTTGGTATGGGATTTATAAAAGCAATGTTAACATTTGTGATGTGCCATCTATTGGAATGACAAATGCTTCTTCTTCTTCTTAATTTGTTCCTACTGCTATGTTGGGTTGATCAACTTTCGCCATATAGCTTTGTCCTGTACCACCTTGCCAGTCAAGCCATTCTCCTTCAGATCTTCTTTTATTTTGTCTATCCACCTCCGCTTTGGCCTCCCTCGCTTTCTCTTCCCCTGTAACTTCCATTCCCATCATTCTTTTGCCCACATATTCATTGTCCATCCTCATACCACTTCAGCCTACTTTCCTGTATTTTCTTAGATATCTCTCTCTCTCCCATTTTTGTTGAACTTCTGATTGTCTCATTTCTTATTCTGTTCTTTTTTGTAACTCCACACACCCATCTCAACATTCTCATTTCTGCCACATTTAACTTTTTCTCCTGCGCTCCCTTTACTGCCTATATGTCAGCCCCATGAATTATTGCTGGTGTCACACACATGTGCTTGGTAGGCAATCTAAGTGCTTATCTGAGAGTAGAATACGAGAGCAGGCTTTGAGGAAGTGCACTAACCTTTTTTCTTCCTCTTTTTTAGAAGAGAACCCAGCCTAAAAATCTTCCTCCTATTCCTGTACCCTTTACCTAGCCACATCTCCCATCGACATCACTTCAGGCGCTTTGATCCTGGACCCATCTCTTCCTCCACTGCCTCTATAAGATCCCAGCACCTTCCCTCCTTAGTTTGTCTCTATTTGGACGTGGAACCAGAGAGTGCGCTGGAGTCATTATTTTCTCCATTGTGTTGTACAATATATGGGGCGGATCCCCAAATCATTTTCTGTTCTCCCTTTGTGTTTTGACAGTGGTCATACCACTGTCTCAAAAACCTTTACCTTTAACCTTTGCCTTAATTTTTCAATCACCCAATACTTCTGATACCTTCTTCCAATTGTTCCATCCACACTGCAAAATATGGGTTATCTCCGCATCTAATTTTCCATCTTGGGCTAATACTGATCAATGCATTTTATTGCTAAAATGTATGTGATGTGCCATCTTTTGAAATGACAGAGACTAGCAACCGGACAGGGACACAGACAGACACATATAGACTTATTCTTTTATTAGATTGGAGTGGACTGCTTGCTAGAGCAATATTTTCTTACAATACACTGACCGGCTGCACATCTCTAAGTATCACTCTGTTTATGAATTTTGCTAGGCTGCATGGGAAATGTATGTGGAGTACCTGGACCTTTCAGGGACTTCTGGTGCTGGTGGAGTAAGTTTTTTGGAAACAGCTTCTATTCTGCTGTCCATCTGACCCAGAAGATCTTCTGGGGTGTGGATTTGAAGAATCAAAAGTCCTGCTTTAAAAGAAGCCTCTCCTCCTTAGTCACGTGAGGAATTAAAGTATGGACAAAGATGACCTGGAGAGGAGGAATAAATATAGAGTGAAGAAATATTGTATTGAGAAGGTACCTGAAAAATTAAGCATCCTTTGAACCGGAGACTTTGTTGTTATGGACTGTAGGTTTGCCCCTATCAGCCACAATAAATACAGTATATATATAGATCCAACCATAATTAGTTATACTATTTTGAGGATGATATCATTATGAAAGAACAGAGTGGGATTGGTATATAAAAAGAAATTCAGAGAGGGGTTTGCAGATAAAAAGAAATGATTTCACCAGGTTAGCTGATAGCCCTAGGCATTCCTACCTTGTGCATGGCATTTAGCCCCTTACGTTATTCTGGCCTCAATTGGTTTGTCCAGCCCCTTTAAGTTGAAGTTGCCACTGGGGGTCTGCAAAGCTAACTCCCAGAGTTCTACAGGGCATTCCTGACCATGGAAATTGGATTCAGGGTTATGATCAACAATTAGTTCTCAGGGGAAATTTGAAAGCTCCAGCATTTGTGCTTGCAGTAGGGAGTGGACCGATTGGCAAGGACACACCAGGAGGGAGAAAGACAGACCAGTGTGCATCATGAGAGAAGAAAGAGAGGCATGAACGAGTATTTTTGTGATTCTTGTTGTGGACAAGTAGATCATCTAACTGAAAAGTTATTTTGTTATTAATGATCATTTTTTATTCCTTCATTACTTAAATTCTCCTGCATGTATTTATGTTATTAAATCATATTTTTTTTTATCACACAAGGACTTCTTTGGTGTAATTGTAGGACTTAAGGTTTGACTTACAAGCTCCACCTACAGGAAGGTCATAATGTAGTTAAATTTGAATACATAAAATCAAAGCTGGTATGCATATTAAGTAATTTCACAAACTATAAAATCAGATCTGAAATGTATGGAGTCAATTCGAAGCATATATACAGTACATATATTGTGGAATGTTTAACATTAAATACACAATATTGTATAATAATGTGAAACTTGCTACAGTATATAAGGAGTGACTATTGAATATATGCAGTCAAATTTGCATATAAAGTTAAATCTGATATATGTGAAGTTGCCCTCACTAGGAAAAGCAGCTGAGAGATATAAAGTCAAATGTGAAAATATAAACTCTAATCTTATACCTATGGAATGAATTCTGTAATCATATATTTTTGGCTGTTATTGTATATACAGATTCATATAAAGAAAACAGATATTTTAAATTTAAAAAATATCTACTGCCATGTGATCCTTTAAAATGTATCAACTTTTCTTGCATTGACTCACTGACACCTCTTCTCAGCTTCCCTTAGTCTGGATGCTTACCCTGGACACTTGCTCCTGTACTTTGCTGTGTTTTTTTGCACTGTGATCCATCTTTCAACATCAATCCGACTGGACTGACGACTCAAACGGCATATCAGCTGAATGAGATCATTTGCATTTTCCATCAATTATGCATAATGTAAAGTCCTGAGGTGGAAAAATTCTCGCATTCCCTGTTTACATAAAGCTATGGTTGGCTGCTAAATGCTGACATAGACAAGAATGAAACTCATTCCTCATTCCTTCAGTTGCATATCCCATTTAGAAAAAAATAAAAGCAAAGAAGTTCATTTTTTTTACATATTTCATTTTTATAGAATTCCGATTTATGTTTCTAACATCATCGTAAGAATGGATACTTTTAAAATCTACATGTTTATGCAGAGATCTAGGTGAACCTGTCAGTGTTGTGAAATACAGTGGTATGAAAAACTATTTGCCCCCTTCCTGATTTCTTATTCTTTTGCATGTTTGTCACACAAAATGTTTCTGATCATCAAACACATTTAACCATTAGTCAAATATAACACAAGTAAACACAAAATACAGTTTTTAAATGATGGTTTTTATTATTTAGGGAGAAAAAATCCAAACCTACATGGCCCTGTGTGAAAAAGTAATTGCCCCCTGAACCTAATAACTGGTTGGGCCACCCTTAGCAGCAATAACTGCAATCAAGCGTTTGCGATAACTTGCAATGAGTCTTTTACAGCGCTCTGGAGGAATTTTGGCCGACTCATCTTTGCAGAATTGTTGTAATTCAGCTTTATTTGAGGGTTTTCTAGCATGAACCGCCTTTTTAGGGTCATGCCATAGCATGTCAATTGGATTCAGGTCAGTAATTTGACTAGGCCACTCCAAAATCTTCATTTTGTTTTTCTTCAGCCATTCAGAGGTGGATTTACTGGTTTGTTTTGGGTCATTGTCCTGTTGCAGCACCCAAGATCGCTTCAGCTTGAGTTGACGAACAGATGGCCGGACATTCTCCTTCAGGATTTTTGGTAGACAGTAGAATTCATGGTTCCATCTATCACAGCAAGCCTTCCAGGTCCTGAAGCAGCAAAACAACCCCAGACCATCACACTACCACCACCATATTTTACTGTTGGTATGATGTTCTTTATCTGAAATGCTGTGTTCCTTTTACGCCAGATGTAACGGGACATTTGCCTTCCAAAAAGTTCAGCTTTTGTCTCATCAGTCCACAAGGTATCTTCCCAAAAGTCTTGGCAATCATTGAGATGTTTCTTAGCAAAATTGAGACAAGCCCTAATGTTCTTTTTGCTTAACAGTGGTTTGCGTCTTGGAAATCTGCCATGCAGGCCGTTTTTGCCCAGTCTCTTTCTTATGGTGGAGTCGTGAACACTGACCTTAATTGAGACAAGTGAGGCCTGCAGTTCTTTAGACGTTGTCCTGGGGTGTTTTGTGACCTTTCGGATGAGTCGTCTCTGCGCTCTTGAGGTAATTTTGGTCGGCCGGCCACTCCTGGGAAGGTTCACCACTGTTCCATGTTTTTGCCATTTGTGGATAATGGCTCTCACTGTTGTTCGCTGGAGTCCCAAAGCTTTAGAAATGGCTTTATAACCTTTACCAGACTGATAGATCTCAATTACTTCTGTTCTCATTTGTTTATGAATTTCTTTGGATCTTGGCATGATGTCTAGCTTTTGAGGTGTTTTTGGTCTACTTCTCTGTGTCAGGCAGCTCCTATTTAAGTGATTTCTTGATTGAAACAGATGTGGCAGTAATCAGGCCTGGGGGTGGCTACGGAAATTGAACTCAGGTGTGATACACCACAGTTAGGTTATTTTTAACAAGGGGCAATTACTTTTTCACACAGGGCCATGTAGGTTTGGATTTTTTTCTCCTAAATAATAAAAACCATCATTTAAAAACTGCATTTTGTGTTTACTTGTGTTATATTTGACTAATGGTTAAATGTGTTTGATGATCAGAAACATTTTGTGTGACAAACATGCAAAAGAATAAGAAATCAGGAAGGGGGCAAATAGTTTTTCACACCACTGTATGTTTCAGAAAGTCAGAATATTTAGCAGATAAAGGCCATTAGAAAAGGAGGACTTTTGGATGCTTGGACCTGCAGAGATGCAGCTAGTCATACTTTGGAGGACAGACATCACAGCAGTTAAGGTTATGTCCTAATTTGTTACTAACCCTCACCTATTCTGTTTCTGTTCTCGGTACTTAAATGTGGCACTTGGTGCCACTTCCCACCTGCCAAGTTGTTTTGCCTGCCTAAGGTAAAATCATCTCTGATGGAGGATTGCAGGAATCATCGGGTAGAGGGGTCCTTCATCGGATTGGCTGGCCTAGCCCTGACTCAGCTGTGGAATGGCCAGTACAGGGACACAGCTTGATGACCAAGGTCTCCAGGACTCTGATCAAATCCAAATCGTATTATGCGATGTCATCTATTGTTGAATTCTGCTCTGTACTTGTAACATTTCCTTTGCACTATTATATAGTATTGATGATTACACTTGTTCTATTCTGTGTATTGTATTGACCCCCTTTTTCTGACACCCACTGTACACCCAACCTACATGGAAAGGGGTCTGTCTTTGAATTGCCTTTCCCAAGGTTTCTTACAGTTTTTCCCTACAAGGGTTTTTTTTGGGGAGTTTTTCCTTGTCTTCTTAGAGAGTCAAGGCGGGTGGGCTGTCAAAAGTCAGGGACTGTTAAAGCCCATTGTGTGATTTTGAGCTATAAATAAAATAAATTGCATTGTATTGTATTGTGTTGTATTGTTATCACATTTAATGAAAATGAATGGAAAAAATCTGTTTTTCTTCCAGTTGTTAAAGTTGTAGGAATGAATGTTTTAGGATTTAAATTTTAACTATTGGTGCTCAGATAAGTAGTGCAATCAGAAGGTTCACTGTTTACAAGTTTTGCTATGTTACAGCTTTATGCTAGAATCATTTAAATACATTTTTCCCTTATCAAACTCCTCTCATTACTCCAGAATGCCAATGTGAAAACTAGATTTTAGAGATATTTGGTAATTTATTAAAAATAAAATATTGAAATATCACATTGATACAAGCATTCAGACCATTTGCTATGACACTTGAAATTTGGCTTAGGTGCATCCCTTTCTATTGATCATTCATGAGATGTTTCTACACCATGTTTAGAGACCACCTGTGGTCAATTCACAGGTACACACCTGTCTATAGAAGGCCTCACAGCTGACAATACTGTATGTATGAGAGCAAAAACCAAGCCATGAGGTCAGACAGGGTTGTGTCGAGGTACAGCTGTAGGGAAAGCTACAAAAACAAATCCTACAGCATTGAAGGTTTGCAAGAACAGAGCCGTAGCGTGGGTGGTGCGAACTGTGCACCCACACCAGGTGCTGATCTTTCAAGGGCGATGATCAATGACGTGGTTGTCGGGTAAATAAGAAGAAAAAAAATTAAAAACATTACTGAGAGGATCTGCAAAGTAGTATGGCCTGAATACTTTTTGAATGCATTGTATATTGTGATGGATGGCATACATGAACAAGTGCCAGAATGGCTGGCAGTTAAGTTCCCGGGTACACTTGGTGGTGGACTACTCTGGTGTAACTTCCATTTGGACACCCACAGGGCTCCTTGGAAGTTGTAGTTCCCCAGATGGTCCTGTTGGGACACTTGGGGAAAGGCTACTTCATCATGTGGAGGTTCAGCTTAACCCAGAAGTGCATTCTGAATGCAATACTGTAGTACTCCCAGGTCTTGCTTGAAAAGGAGCCTATAATCTCAGCCAGGCAGTATGGAGAACAGGAGGACAACATTTGACTGGAGTAAAGGAAAAAGAAGGAAAGACAGACAGAGATGAGAGTTGCAAGTTTGGCTGTTAACTAGTGAAAAATTATTATTATGCCTTATAAAAATAAAAAAAGGTCTTCCTTAGACAGGTGTCTGGCCTAGTTGTGTCTAGGATCTGGGGTGCCTGACGCCCTTATCTGCCACTATATATATATATATATATATATATATATATATATATATATATATATATATATATATATATATATATATATATATATAAAGCAATGGAAGTTGTAAGTTTCACCAGCCTGGGGATTGCAACTGTGATGAAGAAACAAGCCTGTCATAATTTTATGGTTTTCCAACTAGTGTGGCCAAAGCAGGCCATCCTTCAAAGGGCAGCAAACTCCCTAAAAAAGCAATGTGAACAACAAAAATCAATTGGGTTCATGCCAGAAAGCTTCACACTGTGCTGCAATATAGAGAGTTTACAGTGTGTTGTTATTCTTTTGAAAATGATTGTCCACTTATTGTCAAAACTATGTCAGCCCAGATATATATATATGTAATTTTATTGTATGCAATTGTTTCCCATCCAGACAAAATTAAGTTATATTTAAGGCTAATAATTAACCTAATGGATGTGAAAAGAACACTTGATTATTGTGAGATAAACCCATACAGATGGGGAGAATGTGCAAAGTTCATAGACAGTAACAGGGCATGTGATTTAAGCACAGGAATCTAGAGACTTGGGGCCATGTCATTGACTTTACTGTGCTACTGTACTGCCTGAAACTCATTAATAACCTATAATTCATTTGGCCTATGCTTTAATTAGTTTTTAACAAATTAGCCAACAGTTCTTTTTTTCACTACATTAATGACATTAGCATCAGACAGAATATTAGGCCAAGCTGGAGTTCAGGTTCAAATTGTTCTTTTTTTCCTAAGCCATAGACCTCCAGCCTTGGATAATCAGGTTGTGGCAAAATACTTTTTTATTCAAAATAAAATGTCAATGGTCACCCCAGACTTGTTTGCTGAATCTAATAAATCTAAAAGCAGCCATAGTGTACATAATGAGGAAATCGATGTGAACACAGAAAGTAGGCAGGAGCCAGTCTTGATTGAATTGACATTCTTTGACATATGTCTGTTTATCTGTCCGACCATTACTTTTCTGATCATTGCACAATCCTAAGGAGGCCCTGACTATTCATGTAGTAAGAGGTACAAACCAGCAGTCAGTCATGAATAGGATTTCATTCCAAGATATCCATACACAGTCTGCTCCGTCAGTCCTTTATGTAATCTAAGGTTCAAAGCTCAATAGTTAGCAAGCACTATAAAGCTCCATTGGGGGTACTAGATGCTGTGGCTGTGAGCACAGGTGTTGCTTTGCCAGAAGCAAAATGGGAGGGAAAGAGAAGTAGAGGAGAAAATGGAATCCTCAGGTCCAAGGGAATCCTGGACTGACACCATCAGTTTAAGCTTAACAGGTCTCCTGTGAGCTACTCCTCTGTAATATACATTCACATCTACAGACTTTGAAATGGGTACCCCTCCCACAACCTCTAAAATTATTTACATTGACAAGTGTGTCTTCTTTCTTTGAACTCCAAACTTCATTATATATATATTCATATCTTTGAATTTTTAAAGGGGGACCACATGCAAATGACAAAAAAGCAAAAAGAAATACTAGAGTGAATGACATAAACAAATCGTAAACATCTAATAATGACAATAATATATTCTCAAATTTCACATTATTCCAACTATTTAACAGTGTAAATTCAAAAGAACATTGCAATGTCCATCAACAAAAAAGAAGTCAATAGAAAAAGTAGGAATTGATCTAAAGCAGGAATGTCTGTATATAGCATGTTCAAGATTAGGCAGCTCCAGTGACCTAATACTATCATTTCTTGTATGACGCCTTTTTCCAAGGTTCAAGATACAATTGGTTTCATTTATTTTGTTTCTCCAGTTGGAGTACAGGCAGGTGAAGTGACTTGCTCATGGTCATGCATTGTTAGTAGCAGGATATGAAGCCACAACCTTAAAGTTTGAAGTCCTTGACCCAAACCCCTAACCACAACACACAGCCAGCCAATAATATTAACCCATGGTAAGAAAACCCACAAAAATTGCATACAGAAAAGTACTTAGCTAGTTAAAGAGTACTTCTCATACATCCGACTAACCAAAAGCACTATACCTGAGGCGCATTGTCTTATGAAATTTCCTAGACAAAGCCTGGTTGTACAACTACTTGTATATATAAATATATATATATATATATATATATATATATATATATATATATATATATATATATATATATATATATATATATATACACACACACACTTCTGCCCCACTAAACCTGAACTGACTTCATTCTGCAAGATTCTGTGGCTGTGCTGTGGCTGTGGGAAAGCTATGAAGGCTTAGGAGGAGGGGACACTATTGAACTGTAAAGGAAGGCAACGGTCTTAATACATTCGCCTCTGATAACACACCAACATAATGATTTTTATGACTCTTAGGGGGGCCATTCCAAAGGATGAAAACTTGCAATGCTGTAAAAAAAGAAGTTTGCAAATGAAAGTGATCTGTCAACCTATGAGAGGTGCTTTTACTTAAGGTGGTCTGCATCAGATACAGGAGTCCATAAGATCAATCTTCCTTGAATATATATGGTAATTAATTGCAACTGAAAGGCAGTTTATAAATTCTTTCCTGAGGTATAGTTCAATCTTACTTTTTTCCTCCAGCTATTTGGGAGTAAATCCAGATAAATGAGGAGCTGCACACCCTAATTATGGGTCATTAGTGCTCTGTGACATCATAACGCATTCAACATCCGACATGAACTGGAGCTGCAATTTACTGACAAGCTGTCAGCTGCCACAGCCTCTGTGTGCGAAACAGGGAGACTGTCACAATGTCAAAACCGATGTATGGACAAGCTTATATGAGATAAAGAAAATTCAGAAAATGGAACTTGGACATGAAGTCATTACAAACAGCAAATTTTCCAGCCTCCATAATAACAGGGCATCTCTAATCTGAACGTGTAAGACAGGAAACAGCCTTGGGTGGGCTACCAACCAATTACATGGTGTATTCTAGAATGACATCTCACCCAATAAGATATAAGAAGAGTCCTAGAAAAGAAAAAGGATATTTGTCAAGTAAAATAATAATAATAATACCAATAGAAAAAACATGAAAAGATCAAAATTATTCAACAGTCTAAGAAGACATAAAGGGCATTACTAAATACGTCTAGAGTAACCATGATGCTAAATCTTACCAAGTCCTTCCCAACTTTCAGCCTTTCTCTTTAATGACCTACAGGCTATAATTTATGCTAAGAGAACCGTTGCTGCTGTTCCTCTCTCAAATTTAAGCTCATCATACTAAATAATAATAATAATAATTTGTACTTTTATATAGCCCTACCCTCACTACTTAAAGTGCTTTCTGTAGAGAGCCACTTGAATTACCACTAATGTGCAGAATCCACCTCAATGATGCAACGGCAGCCATTTTCCACCATTACTTGCACCACACAGCAGCCCTTAGGTGGTTATGGGGTGAAAGATAGCCAGTTAGAGATAGGGGACCAGAATGACAAGGCCATGGTGGGCAATTTATCCAGGACATTGGAATACACCCTACTCTTTATGAAGGATGCCTAGGGATCTTTTATGACCCCAAAGAGTCAGAATCTCGATTTTACGCCTCATCCTGAAGACACCACCATTTTTCAGCATAGTTTCTCTGTCACTGCACTGCAGAATTGGGATCCACTGCTGGCCTTATGAACACATCTTCCAGCAGCAACCAAAGCTTGTCCTGATTGGTCTCCCATGTAAGTACTGGGTGGGCCTGGACATGCTTTAAGTTTAGGTGGATTACTAAATACTAAATCTATACTAAATGGGTGGATGCCCTTTAAAGGCTAATATCAGTGGTACATCCAGTGCTACATCAACCCAGCATAAAGCACTTCTGATTCTCGTTCACCATTGTACACCTGAAATCTGTCTATCCATCTATTAGTGATGTCTCTGCATTAACACTAGAATTCCTGAAGCCCACTTGTGCACATGTTTATATGATATTTGGACTAAAGTCTTCACACATTATACACTTCACGTCATTGGAAACATGGAAAAAGTTTCTGCTTTAGGTATGTGTTCAGCATTTCTTGGATTTCTCACAATTCCTTTCATCCTACTGTAACAGGTGTCTGGTCACACTTACATGTAATCTAACTTAGACACCATATAAATATCCGACTACGCCACCCAGTTTTATCAAGAGACTGGGCACTCCTGAAATTTACCAATAATAGCACACAGGTTTCTTTAAATTGGGCGGTGAGTAAACACACAATGAAAGACACAACAGTAATTTCAGGAAAAGCAACAGTAACTTCTATTACACCAGACAATAATAAGTACATTAAAAAGATAAATTAACATAAACCAAATCTAACAGTATCATGAAGAAAATTTCTTTTTTAGAAAAGAAAGTACACAGTCTACACTCTAAAAGTCCATTAAAAACAGAATTGGATGATACAACCTGTAGTGGTGCAAAGTCCAGTTTGTTCTCAGTGTTACCCCAACACTTAATTGTTCAACTGTCCACGAATGCACTCTGTTCACCGGACACTCGTTTCCCAAGAGAAGTTTTGTGAAAATCGTGGAATCCCTGTCGGCGTCTCTTCGTTGTTCCTTTTTTTTTCCACCCTGGGCTCCTTGCATTGCTGTGAATTAGGCATGCCTTATTTCTTGTCTGCCAGCTTTGCTCGGTCCTTTCATGCGGCTTCCCTCTCTCGCTGGACCCACAACCGACGTCTCCTTGTGGAGCTGTCTCTTCCTCCCTGGAAGTATTGCCGTCCTTGTGCCTCACGTCATGCCAGCCACGTACCCTTGTCAGCCTGCGAGCCCCTGTGCTCTGTCCGAGTGCCTTGGCAGCGTTTTCTGTGGACTGTTCCCCCTGGCTTCTCCTGGCCAGAGATTAAATCTCCTTCAGTCCGTGCAATTATCAGTTCTGAATAACCAGATTAAACGATGGCACATCTAAATTTCCTGGGTTTAACAAATAATGGAAACACAAGTTAACCAAATGTATTGTTACCAACCATTAATGAGTACAGATCTGCTGTTTAGAAACCAATATTTCCAAGTCAGGTAAATACAGACAT
Source organism: Polypterus senegalus (assembly GCF_016835505.1). Taxonomy (NCBI): domain Eukaryota; kingdom Metazoa; phylum Chordata; class Cladistia; order Polypteriformes; family Polypteridae; genus Polypterus; species Polypterus senegalus. The sequence continues at coordinate 155,556,776 of NC_053162.1, forward strand.
CCTCCAAGGCCAGACTTCAAAGCGACGACTCCTTTGCAAGACAGCAAATACTTGCACAAACAATCCTGATACAATCAGCAACTGGATTATCCAGGATCCTCCAAGGAAGCAGCAGTTCTGTTATCACACGTGGTATTGTTTGTAAATTTCAACCAGCCATAAACTTCAAAATGGTGACTCCTATGCAATCCAGCAAATACCTACAATCTGCAGACAGCCTTTTAACCTCTCACCCCCACTGCCAACAATGGGTGCCTATTGCCTGTTCATCTGCTGGGCTTTAAATGTAATATTTGCATGTTTCTTTTCCTAAGAGAGAAATGGAATGACACAGTGTACAAAAATGTCCCCCCTCTGACACTACACTTACCCAGATCTTTGTAGACACGGAACATACATGAAATGTATGTATTCCAAATAACGATATACTGTATTATTTATCTTATACAACTCCTGAAATCTCACATGCAGATAAGGAGCCTTGTGCTCTGAGCGCTTTTTGCCCGAGCTGTGCTCCGTCAAGGCAGGGGATGGGACAGCAGGCTGCTTGCTGCTTGTGCTGATTGACACATTTACAAAACAAAAGACACTAAATGGAGAGATGTGAAGGGATTTAAGGTGGGCTGGAATTACAAGTTTTTTCATAGCCTTCAGGAATTCTAGTGTTAACAGGAGGTGGAGCACTGCAGGTAGAGTGCTGCAGATGGTGTTGTTGTGCAAAAATGTAATAATTAGTAAACATGTTCCTATAATTGTATGTGTTGTTAAAATGTTTATAGCAAACTCAACCTAATTCTCATAATCACATTTGTCCAGTTTTCAGTGTTATTTTTAATGCAATTTCACTTCTAGAAAAATATTTCTTTTTGGAGTATGTGAATTCTTCTTTGTGTGTGGTGTCGCTAGCCTGTTTCCATGTTACTTGTACCAGCCCTTAGACCCTGCAGTGCTCTTTCCAGACTTTTGCTCATATGCAGCCTGAATTTTTAGTACAGCCTTGTGGCTTGAAGGATGGGGGTGTTTTAAGTGACCCATTATATCACAAAATAAAATGATAATCGATGTTCTTTTTTTGTGATTTTTTTTTTATTATGTGGTGTACATTTTAATATAACTGGTGCTAGTAACTTAATACATTGTGAAATGCAGTGTCTTTCCGTCGCTCCCTCATAAGAGATTTACTAGAGGCCATCTCCTTCCTTTGCTGAACTCTAAAACTGCTGACGCCTCTCCAATCTTTGACAGCTTCTCCCATGCGGCTCCAATGACCTTTTCTTTGCTGTCTCCCCTGCCTGTACATACATGCTGCCTTACTATACAATGCTCACTTGAGGTCAAAGGATCCAACAATTGCATTCAATCTTCCCGACTCTGTGAGTTGACAAAAGTCAGGATTCTTCGAGACTCACATGTGGTCATGTACTCAGGTCAATGGATTTAAGCAGAGGAGTTCATTCTACTGTCTTTAAGTGGTTGCTCATCTCTCTTGCTCTCTCACAAACATGGTCTCTTCTTATTGTTGTCTTCTCCAGATGGCTACACCCCTTCTGAAAACAAACAGATAGTTCAGCAGCATCTCTCTCTGGTTGTACCTCACCAGAATGTTCATGCCAAACATGCCATTGCTATCAATGTGTGTATCTATTAGATATTGTCCCTTTTAATATTAATGTGCCACATTTTCAGTGTATGGCAGCAAGTATTAAAACTGTACTCTAGATATACAGTGTCACAAATGTGCGATTGGGAGACAGCTGAAAGGCCTTAAGAATAGTAATACCACTCCAGACCAGGGGGTGGCGAGCTGCACTAACTCTCTTCTCAATCTTCTGCAGATCATCCACGGGAAATCTTGCTAGGTTCCGGCGCCAGTGAAAACGTCACTTCCAGTACAGGTGCCATAGATGACATCATTTCCGCCTCAAACACACATCACTTCCGGTTCCAGCAGCATAGATGATGTTACTTCCGGTCCAGAAGACATCACTTTCGGTTCTGGTCCCGATGACATCACTTCTTAACTCAGGCTTTAACACTAGAATTACCTGAGCCTATGAAAAAACTCGTAGATCCATCCCACCTTAAATCGCATCTCACCTCTTCATCAGCGTCTTTTGTCCTGTAAATGTATGGATAAACAGCAAGCAGCCTGCTATCACATCCCCCCACCCCGCACGGTTTTCTCAGCTCAAGTCTGTTTACTTGCGTGTCAGTTGCTTAGAGTTGTATAGAGGAAGAAGTCAAGCAAAATGACACCTTTTAAAAATACTATATAGTTATTTGGAACACTTGCATTTCACGTTTGTTCCACCTCTACAACAACCTATGTAAATGCATCATTAAAACAGTGTTTTAACGATGAAATGTTTTTTATGTTTTAGTAATAACTGACAAAATGTAGACATGAAGTGTATAATGTGTGAAGCTTGAATTCCAAATATCAAAGAAACACTTTCAGAAAAGGTACAAATATACACTGCTGTTTTCACATAGAAGTGCTTTAACAGAGGTTGGGATCGTGAATGCGGCTAAGAGAATAAAACTGAATAAAAAAAAACCAAAGCTAATCTTTACAAGTATCATATATTACACCAGCTGTTACAGACTGGAATCAAATGTGTGTTTTTATTCTAAAATAGTAAGAATACGTGCAGCTCACTTCTCAAAACAGACTCGTCCGGAATCGAACCCGTGAAGTTTTGATTACCAGTCAACAGTTGATACCGTTGCGCCACCGAAGCGATCATAGCAAACGCATGTCAATGTCGCACCCTAACATGTGTTGTTTTTCTGCAGTTATATTTTTTAATAAAAGTGCACTTGTTCTGTTATATTTGTACCTTTTGTAAAAGTGTTTCTTTGATATTTGGAATTTAGGCTTCACACATTATACACTTCATGTCTACATTTTGTCAATTATTTCTAAAACATGAAAAACATTTCTGTTTTAACGATGTGTTTACATAGATTGTTGTAGACACGGAACACACATGAAACGCAAGTGTTCCAAATAACGATATAGTATTTATAAAAGGTGTCACTTTGCTTGACTTCTCACTCTATAGTACTCTAAGCAACAGATACGCAAGTAAACAAACTTGAGCTGAAAAAACTGTGCGGGATGGGGATGTGCTAGCAGGCTGCTTGCTGTTTGCTGCTTATCCACACATTTACAGGACAAAAGACGCTGACGGAGAGGTGGGAAGTTATTTAAGGTGGGACGGATCTATGAGTTTTTTTACTGGGCTCTGGTAATTCTAGTGTTAAAGCCAACATCTTTTCATTTTACAATCAGTTCTGTTTTGGACTCAAACCTGTGAACATCACAACCAAATCAACCCATTTACAGCAAAGGCACAATATATGGGTGGCTGCCCCAAACCTTTTCAATGTCTGTGGTCTGCTTGTATGACATTAGTGATATCTATCTATTACATATCTGCCTTCTATTTGTCTCTTAACTAATGCTTTAATTATTCAAGTCATCAGTTATTTAACAAAAGGTAATGATTTCCTTCTATTTGCCTTTCAACAAATGTTTCAATTATTCAAGTCATCAGTTATTGAACAAAAGATAATGATTTCCTCCTAAAACATCATCACACTCTCTTTTAGTTATTGTGTAAATGTATTGTATATTCTGTTAACGAAAAAAGTGTAAAATCACAGGAATTCCTAGCCTGCGTTTTGTTCCTTATAAAGTGAAATGAATAGTAGGCATATAAAAATAATATTGTGTAATAAAACAGTGCAGTATTCAAAACATCCATATTTCCCTCATAAATAATCATGATAATTGAGTGTTGTTACTTTGAACAGAGTTGGTTCTTCTATGAATCATATTTTATACTTGTATAATTAAATGGCCATATAAATTTGTGTTCTGAGTGTTTTTTCATTGTTAAAAAAAAAGAACACAGATCATTCCATTCAGGTTGTATGTTGCTATATTATTTGGTTTTTTTTTGGTTGGTATTTTTTGGATTATTATCATAAGTTAATGGCTTCACAGAAGGCATACGGTACAATGCTTTTCAAACTGTTAGCCCAAGGTCACCTAAAGGACCACAGGACCCCCACTAGGGAGACTGTGCATTAGTTGTTTGATTTGAAAATTCTAGTAGCTGAAGGTGATAGTGTTGAGGGATATGAGGACCTTGAGTTCCTAGAAGGCTAGAACAAGCCACCCTTTAATCTTCTTTAATGGTAGAACCCACTCTTTTCTCTCTGTGGTTCTGTCACTTTTTCTTGGAGGAAAGGTACCTTTAGTTTTTCAGTTTGTTCAAAGCAGAGCTAGTCTTTGTAGTAAAAGTGAATCAATGTGATTAAAGCCCTTTTCTGAAAGGATTAGGTTTATACCAAAAGGTACCCAAGGTTGATGACCACTCTAGTGCTTTAACCAGGGTTGGTAACACCCAGTGCGGTAACCAAAGATGGCTTAAATACCTTTACAAACCCCTGAGTGACTTGATGAATAAAGCTCCTTAACAGAGAGTTGATCACATTTTAAACAATGCAGCAGGTGAACACCCACAATTTATGGCATGCAGCTCAATTAATCGACCTTCTTTGCTGGTGATTTCAACACACAGACACTTAATCATTTCATCAAGCAGGGTGAGGAGGGTGCCCTTCGGTGATTTCACCTCTAAACACAACACAAACATTTTATAGGTAATCACTTGAGTGTCATTCCCTCTGATGGTGCCACCACCCTGAATATAGCACTGTGCCATTCCCAAAGAATTTTATTTTAATTTAGTTCTCCTTTAACTTTATTTAATGGAGGGTGAAGGGTATAACTAGGATGTTTGTTTCAGCTTAGGAGACCTTAGAAGAATATAGTCTGAAAAGCACTGACACGGTGCATAAGAACTGATAATGGTTCATTTTTTTTGTAGTCTGCAGTTTGTTCCACAATTAGCATAAAGTCGTTTATATTCTGCCCATTTTTTAAATCCTGTGTCATAGTTTTTAGCAATACTGGTAACTCTCTGGAAGACATTTCTAAGGAAAAGTATTCATGATGGGCATTTTACTATTATACCAAGTTATCTTGTTACTGAGGTCTGCAGTCAGTATATTTCAGCAAAACCAGCAAAGAAACAGCAGACTGAATACATAAAACTTTCAATAAAACATAACCAACAATTTATTTGAGCTCTAAAGGCTTCTCATGTCTTTATAACCTGAGTCTATTAGAACAGACAAATTATTAACAATGCAAATGTCCATCAAAGCTATGATGTCTTTTATACTTCAATCAGATATCCAGGTATCAACGTCATGTCTTTTTAGTCCATTGCATTTTGGGGTCACCCTTTCTTCACGGCCATGCATTGTAAATTTTTGTAAAACAAGTCCATCACAAACTATGGAATTAAAATATACAGCCAACATATAGTATTCATTATCATCACTATGGCTCTTAGAACTGAACAGCACGTTTCTGAAGCAGGCCTTTTTTATTTTTTCAAAAATACCACTTACATCCTATTGGGGCTCTTAATGAACAAGCACGGTTTCCAGCTGCCGATTTATTATTACTTTCATGAGGTGGACTTTAATGACAACATGCAAGATTTAAAATTAGTCAAAGATCTAAAAGAGTTAAGATGATTGATTAATTGAGGGCAAGTAATTTGTGGTGATTGATGAGCTTTTCATCCTGCTTTGTTAATAATTTGTCTGACCCCAAAAATTATAATCATGGAAGCTGATAAGCTCAAGTTCTAAACATACATGAGGCTTTTGGCGTGCAAATGTGATGTGGTTTATGTTTGGTAAACCTATTGGAAAACAGCAATCTGCTGTTTCTTTGGGTATGTTCCTAAGTCTTTAGTCGGCTTTTTTGGATTTATTTGTTTATATTGTGGCTGAAAGGTCATAATTGTTAGTATATTATTAATAACTAGCCAACGCCTGCCGTAGCATATGGCGGTGTAAGAATAGGAACGGAAAACGGTGAGAAAAGAATTCAGTATAACAAAGGCTTAGGAAACCACCGTCGCAGTATAACGAAAATAGCAAGGAGCGAAACTAATGCCAATGGTCGAGAGAGTACCTTCTTGTAGCAGGCTACGGAAAACACAGAGATACTGTATATAGATAGATGCCGCATTCACTGTGTTGCCCAGTCGACACGATAAGTCAGCATGTCCACCCTATTGCGAGTGGTAAAAGTGCCATTTAAACTAATACAGGTAGACGTGGAAACAGGGTTTTCTGGTGAAAAAACAATAACGTTTTAAACAGTATCATTTACATACAACCGATTTTGGTGAATCATTTACATGCAATTATTTATATCCATTTATACACTAATATTGCCAATTATGAAATAATAATTATAATTATTATTATTAAATAATTGCTCCGGAAAAAAAAGTATCCATCGCTTACAACTTCTTCAAAATTCTGCTGCCAGGATAATTACCTGCTGTTCTAAATCCACTGAACATACTACACCTATTCTCTCTCAACTTTACTGGCTCCCTAGTTAACTACAGAATACAATACTAAATACCGCTCTTAACATTTAAAGCTCTCCACCCCTCACTGATCTCCTACAGACTGACACTCGTCTCGCTCACGTGGCTCAGAGGTGCATGTGGGCTATAGCAGAGACCAATGCGACTGAGGATGTGTTTGGCGAGGTGTTGGGGGCGTGGCAGCGTGCATGCCTTGAGAGCGAGGGCGGGCGTGGGAGGAGAGTTAGAGTTGGCGGGTGGGGCTCTGTCGTACGTACCCCATGGTCAGGCGACTTGGTCGATTATATACTGTATATGGATATTAATTACTCAAGCTAGTGGGATAAATGATGACAAGAGGAGATGTCTAATACCTTTTTTGAAGGATATTATTTCAGTTAATTTTTTATGTTTGGGATTGAGACAAAACTTTAGTTTGTTAATATTCTAAAAGATTAGCATATTTTTATAAATATCTAAAATGCAGTAATGGACCATCAGAGTGTCCACCACAAAAGATTACATTCCTGGACAGAGTGCTTGATTCCTGGAGTGAGCAGCTAATAACTATATGACTTTGGGCAGCTCGGCGGCACAGTGGTTTGTGCTGTGGTCTCATAGATCCAGCATTCCAGGAGTGAATTCTGTGCTTGGTTGCTTGTGTCTATATGGATTTTTCTCTAGGTATTCTAAGTTTCCTCTCAGATCCCAAAGAGGTTCAGATTAAGTTCATGGATGACTGCAAAATGAGTGTGTGTGTGTGTGTGTGCGTGTGCGTGTGTATGAGTATGAGTGGGCCATTCAATAATCAGGACCCTCACCTGAATTATTTCTTGTTTTGGATTAATTGTTGCAGGGATAGCCTTTACCCAAACCCCTCAAACTTCAACTGGATTTGTCAGGACTGAGAACGTTGCATCAAATTATGAATATTTGTCTGACTTTTTTATTTTTTAGATATGGTTTTTCATTGACAGAACCTTTTATGATTGCTGGAGTAAATAGGTGGTGTAAATTGTATTTCTTCATAACATGACACAAATTTTTATTACATTTTTATCATTCTACCCAGAATGAAATGATAAGTCTACCCTGTCTATATATCATTAGTGCAAATTTCAACTAAAATTCACAAACTTTGACTTGGAGTTCGGCCAACCAATTCTTATTACAATTAAATTGCCATATTTATTTTTGGGGATTCATTGAACAAAGTATTATTTGCACATTCCATAATAAAGATGATGTTATGTCGTTATTTTATTGTCATTGTCATTCTCCTCCGCGTAGTTTAATTACATTTCTGTGTTAAAGGCTTTCTCTCCCATTCTGAGTGCCTAATGCAGCACTGATAATTGGGAAACTTGGAGTCTGTCAGTTTACAGAGTAATTTTGTTTTTGGTTTGCTCTACAGTATGTCTACACCAGATTAAATATTTACATTTTCTGTACCTGTATTAACTAGTCTTAAAACCATCTCTCTCCATTTTTGTAGAATAAAATTAATAAAAGTATTTAAATGAAAATAGGCCGTCAAGAAGTATTTAAATAGCAATTGAAATCATTTGGCTCTTGTGTTAAATGTGCAAGTCATAACATAATTGTTTCGTAAGTACCGCTATTCAAGATTTTGCTCAAAGAACAAGATTTAAGTGAGTGCAGAGTGGTACCTAATCAGGTATGACATAGGAAATACAGTATTCATTCTTTCCAGCAGCAATTTTCATTAACTTCTCACCTACCAAAGATGCTGGAGTTCTAAACTTACAGAGCCATTAAAAATGCTATTACTGTACATTGAAGTTAACTCTCTCTGTCTCTTGATATTAGGAACATGCTATAAAATGGAATCTGACCGTGTAGCTCTAACCACCCCGTTTTAATAAATCCTTCCAGTTACAAAACAACTTATATTGTTGATGGACACAGAATGTTAACATAATGATGGCACTCATTACTTATTGTGCTTTTTATGCAAGTATATTTGACAAATAAAGATGATGAAAACAGCCAAGACTTCAGTATGCTAGATATTTGGAGTCTTGGGGATTTGAGAGAGAGGAAGAATGTAACAGCAAAGCAGAAAAGTTGTGTTAGCTATATTCTTTAAAGCCTCGAAAGTCAAAATGGTTGGCTGAGGATTAATAGAATGATCGAAAGCCCATAGGGAATCAATCCAGAAATCACAAGTACAATCAACAAGCTGAAATGCAACCAGTCGAGCATTACTGGAATGCAATTTCTCTGCAAAAGATTCACGACCCACCATCAGCTGAAAAGAGAAGAAGGAGAGCCTTATGTTTGGAGCTGGGCTTTAGAGTGTTGGATTGAGAGAACATTTATTTATTTTGACTAGAGCAATTACTGAGGCATGCTGGGTAATTTCAGTTTCCACCATTTGGTAAATTCAAATCAAAATGAATAAGCTCATCCCTACAGTCTACTGCTTGCCTCTCATTTCACCTTGCAGGTTCTTATAGAATTGCCTGACCTGGTCAGAACAGGTGAATGAATAAACAGTGGATTAAATTGTCCTGCTCTAGGAAAGCCAATAGCACAGGGTAACATAAGTTTTTACCTACTAAATCTAATTTGGGGTTGTGGATGAGCCCACACAGAGCCCATTTAGAATAAGGAATTAAACTAAAACACACATCCTCCAAATGTGGGAGGAAAATGGGAGTAACCAGCAGAAACACTTACGTGGACTCCACACAGGTATTGAGCATGCATGTGGTGTTAACCCAGAAAACTGGACCTGTGAGGCAGTTGTAGTAACCACTGTGCAACAATGCCAGTTCACATCGGCTCACAGTTCAATTTCTTTTATTTTTTGGAAATACTAAATGTATCTAATTTCTCTCTGTTTAGCAGTTTCTCCTGTTTGCCTATTATTATTTACTCACCATCCAGTCCAAATTTATGGTAGTGCCATATTGAACCTTAATGATTCATACCTATATTTCCTCTAATTTAAAGCTTTGGTATTGGTGGATGCAAAACCTGTCACAGGCTAAGAAATTCTGTAAGACAAACCTGAGGATTTGTGTGTGGAGGCAGCATTTATTATAGAGGTGTTATAGGTGACTTCTTAGAGAGCAGTTTATTTTTAAATATGTTCCTATTTGATTTCGAAAACTCACTTAAACTGAAATGATCCCACAGCCCAAGACCTGTACCAGAATGGTGTGAAAGATCATCCAAATACCAATAGTAAATGTAACCTGTAGCTTGGTGAGGGTTTACCTGAATGGTCCCACTTTTAAGCTCCGGTACAAAACGTAGTCTGTATGGTATGTCACCTGGGTGCATGAGCCATGAATGTTAATAAATTTAAATTCTGAAAAATATCCTTTCACAACATGTGAATAAGGGAGATGAATATATTTATTTGTTGTTTTTACATTCTTATCATAGTAAATGTAAACAAATTACTGTCTTTAACAATTAATAATTTTTGCTGAAAAGAAATCTGTTTCAACATCTCTGTATCCAGAAGACAGTACCTGCTCTCTGGTAGTTTAGTTCTTTTAGGTGTAATGGTAAGTTAAATGACACTTTTGTTTCTAAGCATTGGTCTTGAAAATGTCACCCTTTCACCATCAGTCACAGTCAGAAATCTTGCCATAACTCTGCACTCCTGACTTTCATTCATCGAATATATTTCTTCAATGGCCCTTCCTCACTAATCATGCCATGTAACACTTGCTCTTTCTCGGCTGGACTATTGCAATTCTCTCTCAGCGGGGCTTCTTTCAACTGCTATCTGACCTCTCCAGCATCCAGAATGCAGCTGCTTGACTGGTGTTCTCTTTCTCTCATACTAATCCTCTTCTTCGGTCTCTTCGTTGGCTTCATCTTGCTAAAAATATCCAGTTCAAAGCATTTGTATTGATCTACATTTCTCTGAATGGTTTTATTCCTCAATAGTTTTAGTGCTTGGTCTCCATATGTCCCTTCAAGAAGTCTCCTCTCTGCCTCTACCTGTCTGATGACTTGCCATCCTTTTTCCAGATGTACCAAGATTGGACAATGCTTTTCCGTTCTTCCTCCAAAGCTGTAAAATGACCTCCCTTTGTTTATTTAGACTGTACTCAACTTATTCATGTTTAAGTGTCGTTTGGAAATGCATCTTTTCATTGAGTATTTTGGAACTGCCTAGTTTTTCCTCTTACGGGATAGCTGCAGTTGTATTAACAATGATTTTAGAATAGTGATTTGTGTCTTAGTCCAGTTGCAGGTATAATTATGTAGTAGTAGTAGTAGTAGTAATAATAGTAGTAGTAATACTAACCTCGTGTGCAGTTTTCTATTATATTCTCTGTTATTTTTGATGCTTGCACCTTCTAATTATTCTTTTGTGTTATAACTTTCTTGTAAGTTACCTTGGATAAAGTGTCTGCTGAATAAATTAATAATACCTGTAATGTAAAAATTCACAAATATGATCTGCAAAGACAGAAAAATTTCTGAGAATATTTGGCTAGCATATATGGGCTTACATCAATTTTGGTTTTGTGGAGCCATAGTGGCTGCAGGTTTTTGTTTAAAAAATTGATTATTTGACGCTAACTATTGCTGCTGAAGCCAATTATTACTCAACGAGCATTTTTGAGTTTTATTTTAGTTACCTTACCTTTGAAGATTCTCTTAAGGGCTTCTTTTAGTCCTACAATAAGTTTAAATAGAGATAATTCACCAAGGAATTTTATTCTGCAAATTTTCTGGGTTCACTGGCGACCTTGTTCAACCAATTATTTCCTGAAAATCCACAGTACTTTGTTTCTATGGTACTCGTTATATAGGAAGATGGAGTAATGACAGCATCCCTTGGGTATATCATATCACATATATGTATATTGAATCACAGGCTCGGTGGGTATGTTGGTAGACACATTTACAGCTGGTACTCTGAAGCTCAAATAGGGAGATGTTGGTATAGGTAAGTGGAGCAAATGAAGAACTGCAGTCGAGTATATAATGCTGATCCCAGTGCTTTAATTCAGTGAATTCTGTAAATGCATGCACAATTAGCCATGTGGTTTGTTGATGAGTCAAAATAAACCTTAAAGGATCCCTCCCTCAGCCCTCAGAAAGCACATGAGAACCCATATAATAATAATAATAATAATAATAAAAGATTTATTACTATTTGCATTTTATATTTTCTGCACAGATAGATTGGACACAAATAAGACACGCCATCTGCTTTTAAAATATAATGGGTGGCACGGCCAATCTGTGCCTTAAAGATTGGAACTCTGTAAATACAATGACTTTTTTTTTTTTTACTTATGTCTAGTTTGTGACCATTACTTGCATTTTGTTTGTGTTTACAGCTCCATTTGCATCTTTTCTTTCTGAAAGCACACTGGTACATCGGTGATAACTACTGCCTCACAGCTCAGGACACATAATTGACCAGCATAGTTAGTCGATGCTTCCCTAGCTCTCAGGAAGACTTAAAAGTCTATTGTACAATTATAATCCTCTCCAACTAGTTCAGTTCCTTCTTCCCCAATGAATTTAATGTATTTTCCCAGATTTTGGCAAAAGCTCCTGAATATTTCTGTGATTTCTCCAAACTTGCAGTGATATAAACTGCACAGGATTTGCTCATGTCTGGTCTTAAACAAGCTGCATTCTTGGTTTTTAACAACTTATTGTTTTTTTAACCAATTAATAATGTACGGTGAGCAGACGTCCTCTTTTCTCCAGACATGTCCTCCTTTTAAGACCTAAAAATGCGTCCAGCTGGGATTCTAAAATCATCCAGGATTTATTTTGAACATTCTTACATTGGATTTGGGTTGTGTTTCCCTAAGGATTTCCCAAACAAGTTACTTCACCCTTCCCCTGCCTGCTCACTTCCTTTCGCTTTTTACTGTATCGCCTTACTGTATAAATTGAGTGGATGTAGGGAAGGAGCGAAGTAATAGTTTCAGAAATGAAATTACCACCATTGGTCAGTCACACTCACTCTTCATGCCAGCTTTGGTCAGTCTACACCTCAACAGCTGTCTGTTGATTCACTGAAGGGGATTCTGTGCACCCAGTACAATTTTAAACACATGACTTGCAAGGACTTTCATACTACCTGATGAGTAATTATCGACTGTTGGAAAAGATGCAGTCTTGCTGAAAAGTATGCCCAGCCACATCAGGAGGACTAAAAGTCTATTGAAATGGCTGAATTTTTTATCTTATTTTATTCTGTGGCCTTTTAAGAAATATGTTGAGATATGCTTAATGCTTTCATTTTATTTATTTTATTATTATTATTGCCTTATTTATGGCCAAACATTTAACAGAAAGAATTGGCATTTGTCCAAAACTTATCTTTTGTAGGTACATTAAAAGCACCAAGTACCACATCACTGAAAGTGGACTGAAGGCCACTGAAGCACAGGATTGAATGCCAATGAAATGGAAGTTTACACTTTATTTTAATCTTTGGCCATAAAAAGAAATATGACATGTTATTGTTTAATGCAAGATTCAGTAAAAAGTTCAAACGTTCAGTGCAAAGTAGGTCTTTTGACCACTATTGCTTATAGTGTTTTTGTTTCTGCACTTTAGTCGTGTTAAAGGCCAATCAAGTTAATTATCATAATATCCATTCACATGGCCATGATGTCACATGCACTGTCCCCCCCACTTCAACCCGCTGCCAACTTAAATCTAGAGACCCAAAATAATGAGATGAAAGAAAGCAGAGGCTCACCATGTAGCTTGGGCTAATTTACACCTGTGTGTGTTCATCACAAAGTATCTGTTTGAATAAAATGTTTGAAAAAAAAATGAAAAAAGAAAGTGAAATACTGAGATTTTACTTGAAAAGGAAAAATCTACAGGGTGCGCACAAAGTCCGTATACCCCTATCTTTTGGAGGATTTTGAAAACACGTTTCGATTGCGGGAGCTGCAATAAATCGCGCACTCGTCAGAGAACATAACCTTTTCCTTCTCAGCATTTGTTACAAATTGGTGCAGCATCAGATCACAAGCTTGTCCAAGTCGGCATCTGATAACTCGTTAACGTGCAATGGACGCCAACATATCATTTGCAAGTCCTGTTTGATGTGTTTTTGCATTGTCGATTCCGCTATTCCCAACTCAGCAGCACGTTTACGAGTGGATTTCATTGGGGATCGTTGGGCAGACTCTGCCTCATCTGCACATGTTTCATGCCTTGTGGATGGTCTTCCACTTCGCGGCGCATCTTGGACGCTGCCCGTTGCAAAAGCCTTCTTCTCCCACTGCAACAATGCCCACTTTGTCGGCGATGCCTCCCCAAAATGCACAACAAAGTCATCCATGACATTTTTGATTAATTTCCCAGTAACAGGCCGCTCATGAACTCACACAGTGGCCACCAAACGCTCCTCGATCGTGAAAACACCCTTCACTTCGTCTTGGAACGACCGCCATGTTGTTGTGATTTCTTGAGCAGCAGCAGGTGGCAGCACCAGACAGGAAACACACCTCGAAATACTAGGAAAACTTGGGCTTATGTCCGCAGGAACCAAATTGTCATGGTTATTCCTGTAAATGCTCCTAAAGATAGGGGTATACTGCCTTTGTGCGCACCCTGTACAAAAAGAATTACCTGGCATGACACAATGACAGCCACAGAATTAAAAAACAAATTTTAGTATCAGCCATGATTCTAAGTAATTGGACTGCAACAAAAACACCTGAAATCACAGTGGCCTTGCAGGGTCAAACTTGAGAAACATGAGGAACCCTGGCCTAGACTGTCAGTTATCACTTTAGAGTTTCACTTACAAATTGGTCATCTTCAGAGCCTAAAACTCATATGTATATTTATAGCTAAATGAAAATCTAATGTTAAATACAAAAAAAAGGGGAATCTGCTGAGATCAGCAATTATATGTCATTGCTTAAAATAAGCAAGGAAAAAGAAAATGAAATGACAGTGATGTGCTCAAATTGGTAAAAATAGCTTTAGAGTGTGGGCTTAAAATCCTGGCGCAAGATACTATAGACAGTGAATAGCAGCAAAATGCAAACTTCTAATTAAGTCTTTTGCACTCAGCTGCCGGCATTTGTCATTTAGAACATCCTTATTTATTTTTCAGAATGTCTTTTTTGCTTCTTATTTTCACAAGCCACAGCAGAGGATTGTTCAATTGTCAATCCATTTTCAGAACCTGACTTTTCTACTACAAAGGTGCAGCAAATTTATCAAAGGAAGGGCCAATGTTGGACAGATGTCTATAAAATAAAGTTTGACAATTTTAAGTTTTGGGTGTGATTGTGTGTGAGTGGGCCCTGCAAGGGACTGGTACCCTTTTCTGGGCATTTTCTTACCTTATGAGCAATGCATTCTTCCTTGTTCCTGAATTTTATTAAATTGGTTTAATAATATCATACTGTGCTCACCATCTGCTTTTATTTCTACAGCCAATCTTTTCAAATGGTCTGCTAACAAAAAAGAGAAAGAGTGTGTATTCTGCTTATAGAGAGCAGAGTAATTTTAATAACACTGATCAGGACATAGCAAAAAATTCCAAAATTAGGAGATTGTTAGCAAACACAACAAAACCAAGACCTTTGGCAAAAATAAAAGTCAAAATATTTAAGAACGGGGTCAAGACCAAAAGTACACAAAAAGAATAAGTATTGTAACACATATTAGTTATCAGTGAAATTGGATAGCAAAATGCCGCATCAGGCAATCTTTTAACTCCGCACAAATTAGTTTTTTAGTTGTGACCTCCATACTCCCACCTCGTCCACAAGGTATTCCTTGCAAAAGAAAAGTATGATAGGAACACCAACAATAACTAAAAAATGGTTAAAAAAATCTAAACAAGGCATTAAAATTAAATTCTAATTTGAAAAAATGAATTCTCCAACTTCAGAAACCCAGGTAAAGAGTGTGTGTGTGAGAGAGAGAGAGCTAAATAAGATATATTTAGTAAAAGAAGATACATGTCTTTTGACCAAAAAAAAAAACTAAAATCAAAAGTTTCTTAAGGGCCTGTGATTTACTATTGAAGTTGAAGTTTTACAATGGCATATATCCTAATATCTCTCAACCTGCTTGCATACATCCCATCAACATATTCATACTTATCCCTATGAGCTCATTCCTGTCATATACTCACTGACTAAACCTTCTATTCAATTAGGCACTTGCTTGTTAAACTCCTGTTTAAATACACACAATCAAAAACAATGCTAGCCTTCCTCTATGAGCTCTACAGTCTTGTTTACCCAGTTTATTCACTCAAAAATGTTATCTAAATAACAAAATGCTCCTATATTAATTCTTCATGTAAATTATATGAGTCTTATTTACCCCAAAAAACCCCTGCTGTTGGTTGCATTAATGAATGTAGATGTTCTAATGGTGTCCTTTTCTTTTTAGGTGTATTCGCATATATTGCATGGAGCACCAAGCGCAATTGCCCAATTCTGTTTGTATGTCAGTTAGTCTCCCTATCTGCATGAAACAACTTGCCCTACCCATGGACAAATTTTGTTGAAATGTGGCACACGTATTCTACAAAGAAGTATGCCGAAACAGATCACGTTGTTCAAAGTTTTGAAATTTCAAAATCTCCCATTGAAAAGCATTGTCAAATTTGTAAACTCATCCATCTTAAAAATAAGAATGATACAAGTTTAACTAGGAATTAGTTTATTGTTCCAATTTTACCTTGAGAGTGTTTGCTTCAACTTGTGTATTTTGTATATTTTTCTCAGTTACTTGTCTGACAGCTCTATGGATGCCCTATGTAAGTAAGACGAATGCTGGGAGCAAACAGCTCACACAGCAGCACACTTCTCCTGCTGCTTTAATTAAGTTGACTAATAGAGTACAAGAAAGTCACATCTCTGGAAAGAAGTTCAAGGGGAAAGCAATTATGTAAGCATAAATAAAAGCGAATTGATAGAACAATATTACCTGCAGATCATTATTATAGAGAACTAATGTTATCAACTTGCAGCTAAACAGTGTTTTAACTAATTAATAACATGGGAAAGGTGCAGCTGTAATAAATAATATAAACAAAGGATGGGCTTAGCTGTGGCAGTGACGCCTGGTGCCCGGGCCCAAATATGCATGAACAATCGCACCAAAACCCTCGATCTTCTTGCCCATCATATACAAAACAGCCCTTGGTCAATGGTAAGCAGTCTATTTCAAGATACACATGCGACTCCCATGAAATCCCAAGGAAGACAGATTTTACAAGCATGTACAAGTCATGCAAAGCCCAGCTCTTCAGATTTTCATCCATGTGTGACACCATGCAACAATCACAGAGAGGTAAAACCCTGATTACTGCAAATCCTAGAGACACCCCTGAAAATAAAACTGGTGCTGATATGCGTTGCAAAAGATCAGACCCCACTGGCCACTAATAGCAAGGATGGCACAGGATTGCATTTTGCTTGGTGCTGATTAAATAGTGGTATAACACAAAAGAATGAGCATCCATACCTAAAAAGCCGCCTTTACTTCAGTTTATCTTTAGGCAGGAATTAAAATCTTTAAGATTACAGAAGACTGAAGTTGGCTTCTTATTTGCAGCTTATTCTTCAGCCTCTTTAATATTGTTGTCGCCTTTCATATTCCCAAATTATTCAATAAATCATTTTTACCAATGTCTTATTTATTT
The DNA here is from genome assembly GCF_016835505.1 of Polypterus senegalus. Lineage (NCBI taxonomy): Eukaryota > Metazoa > Chordata > Cladistia > Polypteriformes > Polypteridae > Polypterus > Polypterus senegalus. The sequence goes on from NC_053162.1 coordinate 155,573,900, forward strand.
ATAGAATTTTAATGAATTACTATGTTTTATCTAACATCAAGAGCTAAATGGAAATTTTATTTATCTTGCTTTTCTCCTTTCAAATAGAAATATTGACAGTGATTTTATGCTAGTATTGGTCATTTTGTACTAATAGATATTTTTTGATCGCTAATTATTGGGCACTACTCTATTGGGCATATTTTCAAAAATGTAATGTTTAAGAAAACTGAATAACAGTCAGTCACAGACCATTCACCACTAACGCTCATCAATTGGTGACATTTTCACATCTCTTGAATTGCAGTTTGCAGGGCATGAAAGCTATTGAGCCACCACAGGCCTCTTTAAGATATATTTTTAATCCATTGTTAAGTGCTGTTAAAAAGTACAGATTTAATTGAATTCTGTTATTGCTTTTATTTTTTTATGTAATTCTTTGTTAAAAAACTATTTCATAAAAAAAAATGTGATAACTGACTCTAGGATGAAGTAAATACAAAATGTGAATTGCTACAACTTTCATAAGAGTTAACTTGGTCACTGAACACGCCAGAATGATACACCATGCACACAATATCAAACATGTTATATATTATGATACTCAGATCATAACACTTTTCCCTATATTATGAAAATCCCTGGGTCTTTGTACTACCTTATCAATATATACTATCTCTTCAATTTTTGCATTATCTACAAATTTCATTAATTTCTTTATCGTATCCAAATCTATTTTATTAATGCAATTTAAAAAAAATAACTCAGATCCCTAAGGTTTAAGTCTACATTCTTATTTTTGTTTGTTGGTCCATGGCCACTAAACAGCTCATATTGAAATCATGGCAGGTACTGCTAATATCTTTCATCTCCTAGTTCGGGTCTGATTTTTATTCGTAATAGTCTGAGTGGCTGGATTATTTCTGCATGATTCTTAATTGGAAAATGGGTTTGGACTTGACTACTCAACAAAATTGTGTCATTGAACCATGTTGATATGTTTGTATTGCCCAGTCAGCCATCAAATATGTGAAAAGTCTGGTGCAGCTCAAGAAGCAAAATAGTAATTTATTAAAAACCCACAAATCAGCTGCAAGGCCTCACATTAGGCAAACAGAGAAAGAATTATTATCCTATACACTACATAATTAAATGAGTGAGCGACTAATAAAACTGCTTATTTAGAACTTGCTTCTCCTTTGTCCCCTTTGACATTCTTTATCCCCAGTTGCTATTTAACATCTGTCACAATACACACACCCAACTCCTGTTGTGCTAATTAAGATACGCTTTCCAGTAAGGTAGTGGCATGTTGGTACAGTTGTTAGCATGGCTACCTCACAGATCTAACATTTTGGGTTCAAACTCAATCTTGGTTATTGTTTGGGTGGTAATCTCACATTTGCCAGGCATCTGTTTGCTTTTCCCTTTCATTACCAGAGGTGTCTTTCTAATTCCCAAAAGATGTGCAATTTAGTTTATTTGGCAGCTCTAAATTAGACCTGCATGGGAGATTGCTTGAGTTGGCCCTACAATGGAACCTGTCCAGAGATGGGTACTGTTGACAGGACAGACTGTGCCCGTGTTGAACCTGATTTTGATTAAATAGTTTAGAGAAGGTTGTATCTGTCAGGAAATCTATTAAAATTGTGGGTGTTTTTATTTGTTAATGAATTGGGTTGGTTTTATTCACATTTCCACTGTTAATGATTTTTATTGTTACTTTAGTACTGTTCTTGTTAAACGTTTTTATGTATTTGCCACCATTTTGTGTGTTATTTCTCATTGATGCTGCCATGCTGTTTGTGGTGACATCTGTTGCTAGTCATGGATATTATCAAATTGGCAAAACAAATGATGGTGGTGCTCTCAGTCAGACTTCCAAATTAAAAAAAAAAACTTAGGCAAGACTTTAGCACTTCAAAGTCAAAAAGCAAATTGAGTTCAGAAAATCGAAAGTCGGATCCAAGACAAAGAGATCAGAAACTGGGAAGTCAAAAAAGTTTCTTTTGTCAAAAAGTCAAAACTAAAATATGATCAAAAATTAAAAGTCAAAAAGACAAGAGCCCAAAGCCACAGCAGAATCAGAAGACAAGTTTATGAAAGTCACAGCATGTGAGATGGGCTCCTCACAGCACAACAGCTTCAAGCCCAGCTTAACAGTGGCTGAAGTAAGCAAGTCTCATTTTCTATGCTTTAATTTCAGAGTGGATTTGATACATTACACAACGTAAAATTCAATAAAAACTGGAAAAGTGGGGGTGCGCTAAACCTTTTGACTGTTTTAGAAATGGCATATTTTTAACTGCCAGTCAACCTGTCAAATCAGTACCTCAAAATCTTCTCTTCACATTTGAAAGGGTCACTTTGACCACTGTCCTGTGTGGCGCTGGTCACTCAAGCTGTTTACTCTCAGAAGCTTATCTTTTTGGCTCTCTTATGGCTTTAGGTCTACCAGAACTGTTCCTGTCCATTTTTCTACCAATTCCCAAGTTTATGGGTTTTGTGAACTTGTCCACCTGTTTCTTTGCAATATCGCTAAAAGAAATACCTTTACATTTAAGGGTTAACGTGATATGCCTCTCTTCATTTGTTAATTGCCTTTTTCTTGCAAATATGCAACTTCCTGCAGCACAAAACTTTCTAAATAATGCTTCGGAAAATATAACAACACTGTTTCTTACAGCACTGCTTTAATAGAGTTTGTGAGTAATCGGAAAAAGTTAGGACACCTAAAGGTATTGTTTACATTACCAGGCTTAATTAACATAGTTAATTAGATTAAATTAATTAACTTCTATTGCTGCAGAAAACTTGCAAGTTCTTAACTCACAACTTGTTTCCTGAAAAAAAGGCCTTTTTGTATACCTCTAAAAATTAAACTTTTTCAGTGTTTGGTATTTTAAACTTTCTTTTTTAACATCCGGCAGGTTTGACTGGTAGTGTATATATTTTCTGACAATAACAATATCAAAAATAAAGGCAAAGGGAATGGTGAAAAATGCAACACAGACCCAACAAAACTCAGTCAATAATCTAAATATCTAAACTACAGAGAAAGAAACTAAGAAATCCAAAAACTCAAATAATTGAACATCACATTACAACTAACAATACCATTATGGAGGGCATGACCATCTGTTTTGAATAAATAGGCAGAGGATGGTCCTCCAGCCGCAGCCTTTGTTAACAGGTGCATAACATCAAACACATAACCATACAGCCTCCATTGACAAAAATTGGCAGTTGAATGAGCCGTAGGGAAGAGCTCTGTGGTCATAGAAGGCCACCTTTGTCACAAGTTAATACATGAAATTTCTTCTCTACTAGATCTGCCCTGGTCAACTGTAACAGCTGTTATTGTGAAATGGAAGCATCAACGAACAGTAACAGCATAGCCTCAAAGTAAGAGACCACACAAACTCACAGGGTTTCACATAGTGCTTAACAATTGTCGATTCTCTGCTGCATCACTCACAACAGAGGAACAAAATGCTCTCTGGAAGCAAAACCAGCCCAAGAACTGTGCATCAGGATCTTCATGAGATGGGTTTTATAGAATTTTAATCAATATTTTTAATCACTACATGATCTAATTTGACAATTTAATATAAGTATTTACTTAAATGAAGTTATAACAATGAATTATTAAACATAAGACTTAAATGTAACTGACGTTTTTACTAAATGTTGTTTTGAGCCTGAGTCTTTTGTCTCATCTTAGAGAAGCAACCAAGACTGTTGTTAAGGTTAAAATGAAGTAGATGAGTAACAAACACCCCTCCAGAACGCAGGAATATACTAATGGGAAAGCCCAAACACCCCCCTTATGAAGTGTTTCTAAAATCAATAGAAGAGTCGCCCCTGTTTACAAGGCAACATTCAGATTAATAGGAGAGTCAAAAGGAATCCGAAAGTACTGGTGGTACTTGTTGATTGGATGAAGCTCTGCATAGAATGCATATTAAGTATCAGATGATGTGATGCATTAGATGAGGTAATGTAACAGAAAAGCGTAAAAGCAAATTAATTGTTTTATTGATTGCTCACTCCATGGACTGAGACATTTGTGCATACCTGTGTACAAATAAAGAATTGTTCTACATTTCCATCTGGCTTCTGAGAATTACTTCTTTGAAAATAGAGGAATTTTTCAGTTTCCTTTGTTGAGCATCTTCATGCAAGACAAAGATCATTATACGCAGTGCAAAGTGTTGGCTGGAGTGATGTAAAGCACATTGCCATTGGAGTCTGGAACAATGGAAATGTGTTCTCTGTAGTGATGAATCATGCTTCACTATTTGGTGGCCTGATGGATGAATCTGGGTTTGGAAGATGCCAGGAGAACACTATCTTCTGGACTATGTGGCACCTACTGTGAAGATTGACGGAGGAGGGATAATTGTCTAGAGTTGTTTTCCAGAGCATCTTGTTTCCAGTGAAGTGTACTGTTAATGCCATAACACACAAAGACATTTTAGACAATTTTGCATCTTCAACTTAGTGGCAACAGTTTGGATAAGATCCTTTTCTCTTCCAGAATGACTGTGCCCCTCTACACAAAGCCAGGTTGATAAAGACATGGAGGAGCTTGAGTGGCCAGCACTGTGCCCACAGCACAGAGCAGCACTTTTATTATTCAAGCCTAGCCAGGAGTTCTTGTGTGTTTTTGAAAGGTGTGGTTTGTTATAACATAATTATAATATTAAATTCTTCATGAGCTTCTGTAAACAAGTCAGGCCTTCTCATCCAACATCAGTACCCAGTGTCACAAATGCTCTTTTGGCTGAATGGAAACAAATTCCCAAAGATACACAGCAAAATCTTGTGGAAAGCCTTTCCATAAGAGTGGAGGCTGTTATACTGTAGCTGCAAATGGTGGGTCAACTCCATGGTAATGCCAATGATTTTGGAATGGGTTGTCCAACAAGTTCATACTGTATATGTGTGATGACCAGATGTCTATAAACATTTAGGCATAAAGTTTATTTCCAGTAACAAAATATGCCACATACTATACAATTAACAACAAGCATATTAAAATAATTTGGACTTGCATACTCAGAGACTGCCAACTGATTTTAAACCACATGCTGATTGGATGATTGACAGTGAGACAGAGGTCATCTGTGCCATTCTTAACACTATCCTATTGGTCTAAAGGGAAAAGAAGAGTACAACAGATACATTTCATTGGACATTCTTGCAAGACATTGTGAGTATCATGTGGGATTTGTGACTTTACAGATGTGCTAATCATTTGTGCTATTCCTAAAATACTAAAAAAAGACAGAATGTGAAAAAGGGAAAGCTACATTTGCACCAATACTTTCATCAGACCTACAGTTTTGGGTGTTTGTCTTCAGCAAGCCCATTCTTGACACTGTAAATAATGAACATGATTATCCTTCTTGCTTTTGTATTTCCTGAGATAAAGCAAGTTAAAACATATGAAGGACAGCTGGGAGGTTAAAAACGCTTTTGTTGGGGTATTGTGAGTTTTCAAGGTGGGTGATGAATGGGGCTGGGAATTAAGCAATCAAATACAGTAACTGTGAAACTCAAGGACCTGCATTTAAGCTTTAAGTGAAATGATTTCAGGAGCTGATGGCAAGTACTCCATCAAAAATCAACTGGGCAGAGTCTGTGCAGGGTACCCACTGGATTTAATTACTTGTTTGTTTGGAGTAGGTTTTTCAGGCCTTGCTCAAAGCTATGGCATATTTTGTACATTTTTTAAAATTCCAAATAATGACTCAGTACTAAGGCGAATATTAAAAAAATATATAAACAAAACTATGTAAATAGTCATATAATTAGCAATTACATTTTGATGGAACATTGTAGAATACTATAAATATTTCCACGTCTTGACTCCAGCCTGAGGTAATGCTTTGGTGCGAACAACAAGCGCAGCTGCAAAATAAATTATTCATTGCTTGCATTTTACAACCACTGCACAAATCTATTTCTATGGCCGCCTTTACATGTAAACATTCTTGAATATACAAGAAGCAACAGAATAACCAGAAACTGAAAGAACGTGTGGCCATTTGTCTTACGGGCTGGCTGATGGCTAGCGAAATATTTTTTTTGGAAAATCAAGAATTATAAATTAATAGTAGCAATTGGCTGTTAACAGCATTAACCAGTTTTATATTTTATTACTTACATTTAAATAAGCCACTTTCTTTAGTTTATAGTTATGTGTTCAGTAGGACACATGGCGAACAGTGGAGTATCAAAAGAGTTACACTGACTCTCTTTCTCTAACCTTTCAACCTGTTAAAAGGCATTAAAGTGTTTTGGCATAATAGAAAGCATTAATCAAAACCAGCATTTACATTCCTGTTTCTTTTTCCCTATTGTTTTGTCCCTTGAGTGATATGAATCGGCTTCATTTTTTGTGCTATTTACAATTGTTTTTGTGGTGGTTTTTATTTTTTTTTGCTGTTCTGGCAATGCCTTTTTTGTCTGTCACTAGCACTTTGTCGCAGTTTTTGCTTGGCCAGAGTTATATTGGTTAGTCGCTATGGTTGCAAATCATCAAAATCACGTGACCAATTGTGCCATTGTTCCCTGCCTATGTAAGTGTGGTGGAGTGATTTTTAGCATGTAAATTAATAAATATTTTATATGACTTTATTTGTATACTAGACAGAGCAAATGTAATGTTAGTGTTTCATGTTTTACTTCATTGATGAAAACAGCGGGGCTTTACCTAACCAACCCCCTTCCAGTCTTTAGGACTAACTCAGGATGAGGAATTTATGGTGAGCATGATGGAGCTTCTATCAGACCAGCTTGAGAAGGGTGAATGTGTTTGGACTTAGAGCCTATAAGCCATCCACCGCAGCAAGGCCATGAATTGCTTAAACAAAGCAACTGGGGGATGAGTTGTACTTGAGAACTTTCATTGGTAACTGGCTCAAGAAGAGACAGATAAATTAATTCTTTTGGTTTAAAGTATGATAGTTTATGTTGAAGACATTCGGTACCGAGACACCCCATTGATTTTTGTTTTGTGGAAAAAATGGTATAAAGTTGGTCACCTTGCCTTTAGTTTAAGACAACTCTAGCTCAATGGCCACGTGGCCTGTTTCAATATTCCATTCAAAGGCCATGTGGTAGGAAAGCAAGCTAGAATGAAGATAAACTGAGAGCCGGCTATGGTAACAAGATGCACTACTACTTAACTTGTAAGGGTATGGTTTGCCAATATTCATGTAATATATTGACCATTTTTATCAATAATATGTAATTATCTAGTGTAATTAATCTCCTGCCTGTTTCTTTACTCTGTCTAATGGCCTGAGATTACAGATGTAGAAGGGAAGAGGGGAGTGGTAAAGGTTTGAGAGTTTAGACATTTTATTAAGGTCTACACATTCAAGAGAATAAATGGGGAAAATAGGGTAACCATAAGAACATACGTGATAAAACAGTAAAATATTTTGGATCACAATAAATACAATTGACTTTGTTAAGATATAGATAATGTAATGCCTCTGTAAAGACAGAGATGTTTTTTTTTTAATATAGGTCAGGAAATGAAACTTAGATCTCAGAAGGAGGAACGGTCAAAACTGTGAAACTTTCCTATCTGTGGTCACAGCCAAATCACTGACTAAACAAGTCGACCAAATACGACTGCACAAATTCTCAAACAATCTCAAAGATTTTTTTGATTTCTGTCCCATCTTGAATAATTAGTAAATGACCCCTGACTATGACTCCCTCTAGTCAGTGACATCATGGGTTGTGACCTCAGGTTGTCCTTCTGTTGTGTTACAGCCAGAGTGTTTTCTCAAGATTATAGTTTGGGTTTGTCTTTCAATGCAGAGTTTTCATGGTTTTACGTCCCTTGTAAGGCATTTTAATATCTGGGACCTTCACCTTTACATTTACTTATTTGGCTGATGCCTTTATCCAAGGTGACTCTTATGATACAACTGGTGACATTTCTTTTGTGTTTTTCAGTTGGAGCACAGGCAGGTCATGTCACTTGTTCATGGTCACACAGTGTCAGTAGTTGGATTTGAACCCACAACCTCAGGTTTTGAACTTGAGCCTTAGCCACTATGCCACATTTATACTCTTTTTACATTTTTAAAAGCCAGCTTCCCATTTTGGGGCCTTCTAAACTGGAATTCAGGAAGTAGTTGTCAAGGGCACGCTGCTCTAAAGTGAGTCTCTTCAGAGTTAGCCTGTACAGCCTTAAATGGAGCCTTTTGGATGCCTCAGATCCATCTGTTATAGTTGGAACTCCATTATTGGTGAATGTTTACCTGCACAACAGTGAACCTAAAGACACTCACAAAAGAGGACTTAAAAAACTGGCAAGAACAATAGGATAAGTGTGTTCAAAGCAAGGGGGAGTATTTCGAGGAAGATTAATGGCAATGTGTCTTTTACTGGAATATTTTATTTTTAATGTAAACATTCGCTGTATTTTTTTATCACACCTCATACATACCAATGTGGCTGACAACTGTACACAAGCTAAGACCAACATGACTGTGCCCATGAGAAACAATATGGCATGGCAATATGACGTTAAACATTATTACAATTTTAAAGATTGCCATTAGCGCACAGCAACCCTTAAATATGAATTCTCTGAATTCTAAACACAAAGACACAGAGAACATGAAAAAAAGATAGATACATCCATAAAATAATAAGGAAAATGCAGAATCTTTCAAATATAGGCAATTAAAACATGTTTGTATAAGGAGTTAGTATAAGCAACATATTCCCGGCTTACACCTCAGGTTTGATGTCAGGTGTTGACCATCATTTCTATCTGATTCTCCTGTGAATTTGACCCAGCTCTTTGACTGTTTTCATTCATTGATCATTTTCTTTTTCTAAGTTTCCTGTGTGTAGGGTGTTCAGAACAGTTTGGTTTAAGTTCAGACACCCTGCTCCATATGCCACTGTATTTTAAAGCATTGTATCTGTGGACATTAGACTGCATCTGTGGCCACAGAATAGTGGCACTTTTGGAGAATGTTTTCGCTTAAAATAACAACATGGGTGCAACATGGGGATCATCTCACCAGGACAATGACAGGAAGTCAAATCAATAAGAAATGAAAATTAATTACATGTCAAAACAAGGTGAAATTGTGAAAAAAGATTACAAATGCCATGCTGACAGACACAATGAACTGGCATCTTGGCAGAAGTGTGTGCCCACTTTGCTTTCTGATGCTGCTGGCATTGAATTTTTGATAATGACATTTTTGTCATTCAAGTTTAGATTTGTTACAGCATGTATTGAACACAGTTTTAGTCTTTTTTTTCCTTAAACAGTTAATTTTCATATCTTGTAATATTTTTGTTAACATTTTTACATTTATTATTTTACATTTTCGAACCATGCATACAGGTTTGAATATTTACCTTGTGTTTTGTGGGAAAAATTCCAAGATATGCTTTACACTCTAAACCTTTATATTTCAGGTTAGTGAGAAGGTCCTTCATTCGTTCATTGCCTGTGGAAGAGTTCATATTAATGTAAGCATTGATTTTATGCTTCTCTCTGTATGGATGGTTTATGGATTTACTGTTTTGTGCTTCTTTTTGTTTTTTAAATAAATTCTTGCATTTATAAAGATTCTCTGTTTTAGACTTGCTTTTCAAGTCAGAGTTTTAATGGCTCCTCTCTTTTGAGGGGCATTTTTGTATAATATAGAGAAGTATTTATAACTTTTAATGCCTTTTGCCCATTTTGGTCCTGTGCTTTCATAAGTCTGCCTCTAGAGTATTGGGTCAGGCTGCCAAGGATGAGGCCTGTTTGAGGATAGTTTGGAGGCCTCACATTCTTTTCAGTATCCTTGGATCACTTTATCATACCAAATATAAGCACAGTGTATTAACAGTACAGATGCAACATACAGTACAGGCCAAATGTTTGGACACACCTCCTCATTCAATGTGTTTTCTTTATTTTCATGACCATTTACAGCACTCCATCACTCTCCTTCTTGGTCAAATAGCCCTTACACAGCCTGGAGGTGTGTTTGGGGTCATTGTCCTGTTGAAAAATAAATGATCGTCCAACTAACCTGACTTCTGCACAACACAACTGCTGGTCCCAACCCCATTGATAAAGCAAGAAATTCCACTAAATAACCCTTATAAGGCACACCTGTGAAGTGAAAACCATTTCAGGTGACTACCTGTTGAAGCTCATCGAGCGAATGCCAAGAGTGTGCAAAGCAGTAATCAGAGCAAAGGGTGGCTATTTTGAAGAAACTAGAATATAAAACATATTTTCAGTTATTTCACCTTTTTTGTTAAGTACATAACTCCACATGTGTTCATTCATAGTTTTGATGCCTTCAGTGAGAATCTACCAATGTAAATGGTCATGAAAATAAAGAAAACACATTGAATGAGGAGGTGTGTCCAAACTTTTGGCCTGTACTGTATACAACCTGCCATATGAATGAATGATATATTAAAGTGTTTTGCATCAATGAGTCATATTATTATCAACCGATATTGTTTTTGTCAGTGCTGTTAGAATGGCATGCCCTTTACAGGAAAGGTAAAGCTTTTTGGTGGTTGGTTTTCCCAGTGCCGTTTTAATCCACTGATCTATTTCAATTATGCCTGTGAAAATATTTTATGGAGTATAGAAAGCAGTTATATTTTAATGAAGTGAAGAGATATGAAATAAAATATGACTAATTAAACAAGAAACTAAAAAGGCTATATATAGGTTCATGTATGGTGAAATTTAAATGTTCTTTTTTTAAAGCACATTGTAAGCAAAAGTGACTAGTATAGTCAATATTTGAGATGTCTGGAATTCATTTCAGAGTTGTTTTACTTTAATTAGTGGATTTCTATTTTTCAGTAATTAGCTGGATTACACACATAAAAGTACATAAACACATTCTGTAATACGTCCTGCTTACACTCACAAGAGGGTCATGGGGGTCCACACTCTATCTTGGCAACATAGGGTGTAATACAGGAGGCAGACTGAACTGGACCATAGCCCATGGGCATGGAGGGCTCCCCATGCATACATCCACACTCATTCAGACTGGGGCCAATTTAGAGACATCAATCTACCTACCATTAATGATATTTGGTAAATTAAAATTACATTAAATGAGAAGTAAAACACTGTAATTCAAATTAGCATTAGACATCACTATTTCTTTTACTTGCTATTGTCTCACTCTTCTGTCTATTTTGGACCTTTACTCATCCATGGTATCTCCTTGTAGCTTAAAAACTGTAGAGAATGTACTGGCCTGCAAGATAGTTTATTTAACAGTTTATTTCTATTCTAAAAACCCTTGTTGGTCACATGCCATTCAGATTCATCTGCAGTAAGAAAAATAGAACTGTCTGGATGTGCCATTACACACTGTTGTTGTGAGAAGATGGAAATTTCACAGCCTAAATGATAAAAGAATTAATTTATGGATGAGTAAATGCAGCAATTTAGGAGGTATTACAAATTCAGAGTCAAATAACAAGCTCAAATCTATACCATGAAAGCAAAACAGGTCTGCCATCTCAACACAAAAATGCAACATAAAAGTCCCGACTGCCTGGAGAGCCATTCAGAAACATTTACATCCTCAAAGAAAGTTGAATTGTGGTTGTTTATTCATAAAACTTGGACACCAGATCTATTAATAGTGGCAAACTTTAAAAGAGACTATGATGTTGCATGACTGGAAAAGTGGTACCATGATGACGTCAACAAAAAGATGTTAAAAAATAACAATGTAAATAATTATTAAGTGAATTATACGACTATAATTCACAACAGCTACCACATAAAATGGCACATGCTGTGTGAAACCAGACTTGGAATCAGGTAAGCTCATGATGAATATGACGCGAGTTAATGGTTAAAACAACTGACTTAACAACTCTGTGATCTAAAAAATGGAATCTGACAATAAGACTCAGGCAAACATTTGTAAGGCAAAAAAAAAACAGGTAAAAGTCAAAAAGCAGGAATCCAAACCAGAATCATGCTTCATTGCTAAATGAAATTCAAAAGACCAATGAACTGAGTAAGGGTTAGAAAATACTACAACGCTAAAAGATGGTAAATCAAAAGCATTGGGAACAGGCTGTCACAAAAGCAAGAATACAAATGCTAGAGTGAAGCCACGTCCTTAAGCTCCTGTGTGTGCAGCCCTGTCCATCATGTTACTTCTAGCAATGGGACGTTGGAAGCCAAGGCTTTGAAGTTTGTATCGTGTTAATGAAGCTCACTGCATCAAAACAGTATATGGAAGCTTCATCACTACATGACTGATGTTGTCACTGAAGCACCCTGGAACAGTCTGATTGCTTTGAAGTTTTGCTCTGTCCCTCGTGCTATGAAATGGAATTTGAAACTACCATTTGTATTTTAAACAGAGGAGGTATTGAAGTAAATATGGACCCCTGAAGTGTGGAACTTGCTATTTAACAATTAAGTAAATGCCATGCTATACTGTTCTTCTGTGCTAGAACATATACACTGTCATTAGTATTCTAGCTTACTGTTGGCACATTCTTTAAACCTACTTATGTGTGCCCATATACACAAGCACATTCCCTAAACCCTTTAATAATTCTTGTTGTCATTTTGTTCATTTTATGTCCAAACACTGATGGAAAAATATAAGTTGTCACATAATTATGAATCAGTAGTGGCTTATAGTGTATTATAGTTTCACGCTGGTGCTCCTCTGTTCTGAGTGCCAATGGATTCTTGTTTACATTGCTATTGGAATGGCACTGACATGCTGCATCATTCTGGGGGGTAAGTCACCAATAGAGCGAGCAGGCATTCCATCATGCAAATGGAAGGCAACAGAGCCAGCTGCAGGGGATCCTATAAAAATGGTAAGTCTGCCAAAGTCACAGAATTCCAACTAGAGCGGAAGCAGTGAGCCATCCTTCTAAGAACTGCGAGCTACCATTGGTACTCGGTGCTGATGAGTACTGATGCAGTGTTACAACATTCGTAAATGTTGCTGTAATGACACCAAATAACATCTTTAGGACAACACATTTAAACATTATTTTACTGTAGAAAATTGTTGGCAATACTAACATGTACAATTACTGCAACATTGCAACATTTTAATGACAATGTAATTATTATAAGATCTAAACGAACATAGGTAGCATTATTAGGCTTTAAGTGCACCTGTCCAATTCGAACTATGCAAGGGTTTGTGAGTGTGCTTCCTCCGCTGTCTTTGTCAAGCTCATGGTGGCAATGATTTCTGTAAAACACCAGGGGCCTCATGTATAAATGGTGTGTACGCACAAAAATGTTGCGTATGCCTGTTTCCACGCTCACATCGTGATTTATTAAAACTAAATTTGGCGTATAGCCACACACATTTTCATGCCAGTTAAATCCTTGGCGTACGCAACTTCTCCACTCAGTTTTGCAAACTGGCAGCACCCAGCTTCAAAGCAGTGCTTTTGTTCCAGTGTGGTTTCCTTTTCTTTTTTAGATCCACATCCCTGACGTGGCTTTATCATATACATTGAAATTAACTGCATATCGTTTATTAGTTTAAGGCAGTGTTTCCCAACATGTATATGTATTTTTTTTAACCAAACTTAGTTTTCTAATTTCTATATTGTACCCAAAACACAGAACTTGGGAAATAATACATCACTTAATTAGCCCAGGAGTCCAATTAAAAAGAGAAGCTGGTTGGAACAAAAACCTGTAGCCACAGTGTGCCCCCAGGAACGAGGTTGGGAAACACTGGTTTAAGGCATCTGATTGTAATTAACCTGTAACAATGTAATGGTCCACGGAATGGCCACACTATTCCAAATACCATAGCTGCTTTAGCATTGTTACTCTCAGTGCACCAGTCAGACTATTTATTTCACTGTATCTGAGTGTGGAATCGCAGCTCTACAGCAGCTGATCAGATAGAGAATTATCGAGGTATAGCATCAAGCACATGCTGCCTCAGCCGTGCTCTATATTTTAATTGCTCCCATACCGCAAACAGTTCAGAGACTTTCCTGTAGCAACCTCGCAGTTCAGAAACAGTTTCATCCCAATAACCATAAACGCATTCAATCCGTCCATCAAGTGCTCCTTGTAGAACTGTTTGTACTTACAAGTACAATCACCTCACTGTAAACTTACGGTACAGTTATAATATTGCACGACCTGAGTCACTTTATTAAGGGCATATTTACATATGATGACGATATCATTTTTCAGATGAAATGTATCAAAATGTTTATTATATTATATAGATAAAATTTTAACATCATTTAAATAACCAGCGCTAGAGACAAGCTGGAGCCCATTTCAGGGATTGTTCCTGCCTCACGCTGTATGCTTGCTGGGGCTGGAGCGACACTGGATGGATAGGTGAATAGAATAATTAAACACAAAGATATTTCAATGTTCCTTAAACGTTTTGAAGAATCGGCATTCTAAGCTTACAGATGGCTCGACATCTATTACAGAGCTGATTGTGTGGCAATTGGGTACTTGGAGAAAGAAAAGGAAGGACAGGAATTGGGGATTAGTACGTTTGAAAGAGACAGTACTGCTGCAATAAATTATTTCATCGAAGGTCGCACACGGCACAGCAAGCATCTTGCGTGAGGCAGGAACAATCTCTGGATGGGGCACCAGTTCATCACTATCACTGCACCATCATGTTCCCATGTTTAATAACAGGCTTTAATACCTATCATCATGAAAATATCAAGTATACAGTACATCTCAGTATTTAAGTTGTTCAGAGAGCTATAATATCACGAATGTAATGGATTCTGTGCCCTGTGGTAGGAAGAGAAAGCCTGTTTAAGAAGCACGTAGTGATTCACACACAGAGCACATAGAAGAACATTTAACGTGCTACTTTAGTTATGATGGCATTTGAGAAACTAGTAAATTAAACGATTTTAAGATGAAGTTTATGACGTTCTACTTTAATGACAAAATAAACTACATGATTAAAGTGGAAATTTCGAGATTAAAGTTGACATTTCAGGCTTTTTTTCCACTGTGTGCCTATTTTTGTATTTCCTCTGTATCCTTATAAGCTTTCATATGACTCTCTACAACTCACCTTTTCATAGCAACTTTGATATGTGACATTTTCTTTTTATTTCGGACACTGTGTGACTTTGTGAACTTGAACTTTTGAGTTTCTCCAACACGCTATGTCACTCGATCAACTTCCTTTTGTTGTTTATATCACTGTTTAAACCAACAAATAGTATGTTTTTCCTTGCCTCCTGTATTTGCTGAAATTCTTCTATTTTTCCCCGTGCTTTTGTCATTGTCTTTTCACAAAATGCTGAGCTTAAGAGCTATTTATATTGATTTGCATATACAAAGCGCTGTAATTCTGGGAGGAAACGGGGCAGAACAGCAGGCGTGTGCATGAGCGTTACTTTTCACGCTAACCGGGATTTATGTAGTGGAAGAATGTGGAAGTTAGCATATGCACAGATTTATGCATCTGCATTTTTTTGTGTGTACGCAAATTTCCGTTTTTTGTCCGCATGCCATGTTTAAGTGTGAATTCTACGCACGGCATTATGCCTGAGGCCCCAGATGTGACTGTTATTGGAGATCTTTTTCTGGCTTAAGCAGGAAGAACTATTAATGGTTTCACAGGACTTGATCTGCACATCACTAGTTACTGCTATCAAGTAAATGTTGTTAAGCTCTAGCCCCAAATTAGGCGTATTATGGCTGTTGGATAAAGAATAACCAAAAAGTGGTAAAAAAGGAAGGGCTAGGAATTAAAGAGTGCGTGAATGGAAGGGACAAACAATAGTTGAGAAACATGTCAGAATGGAAAAAAAAAACAAACAGTACTAAAACCACAAAACATTAAAAACAATATCGAATTACTCAGTTCCTTGTCTAGGTCTTCTTTCCTTACCCTGAGAAAACACTTGACCAAAAAAAAAGTTATATCTTCAATTCAATTCACACATATCAGGAACTGTGCACTGCTGTCTTTTAGGTGGGACATGATGTCACAACTCACCATGTAGCACAGTGATGGTAAATAATACAGTCATGCAGAACTATCCAGAAAATAGTGGTGATGATCAAACAATCAGAACATAAAATGACACTGTCAGAAAAGTAACAATAGACAATAAATAATTATAAAAACAAAGTAAAAGAATGTATACATAGCCCAAAAAAAAGAGGTTCCAAAAATCTGATAATAACAGGAGGGGCCTGGAAAAATGTCAGGTAAATATAAGCCAAGGATGGAGCTCCACCTCATTCCAGGCAACAGTGAAGATAACATACAGTATATCTTTATGAATTAGAAGTGCCCTCCCCACTGTAACCCTCATTTGGATTAAGCATATATGAGAATGTTACTGTATGGTAGGTCATGTTATGCTGTGTTGTATTACTTTATGTCATGTCATTTACTCTTATGCTTTATGTTGTGAATTTCCCCTTGGGATTAATAAAGTATCTATCTATCTATCTATCTATCTCATGTTGTGTTGTATTATGTTGAGGTAAGTGGTCTTGCATTGTGTCATGTTATTTTATGTTATGTTAGCCTATGAAAAAAACAGTAATCCTGGCCCACCTTAAATCCCTTTGCACCTCTTTATTCAGCGTATTTTGCTTTTTAAATGTGTAGATCAGCACAGGCAGAAAGTAGCCTCCTATCCCGTACCCCCCACTGCTGCGGAAAGGGCAAAAAGCTCTCCCAGCTCAAGCCTTGTTTATCTGGGAGTGAGATACCTAGAGCTGTAGATGGTAAATAATATATCATTATTTGAAACAAATGCATTTTATGTGTGTTCCATGTCTACAAATATTCTATGTAAGTGTAGGATTACAGGAAGTGCAACAACAAAATTTTGACATGAAGTGAATAATGTGTGAAGACTGAAGTCCAAATTTCAAGTAAGCACTTTCACAAAAGGTATAACCGAAGAAGAAGAAATCGGGTTAATGTACTTCATTGACACGACTGCTTTGGTAGTACAGCGGTAAGAACTGCTTACTCAACAGGTCATGGGTTCGATCCTGGTCGCTTTTCAGAATTAAGGACCTTTACATAAATCCAGGACACATTTAAGAATAGTCATCCACCCTTCTTGTATTAGGTGATTGGATCTCTTAGTGCCTAGAGACTGTAGTTCTATTGTCATACACGTTTCATAGATTATTTATATATGTAAAATCTTTCTGAACAATCTTTGTAAAATTATGCCAAAGAACTCCAAAATTAAATCTAATTCTTTTTATAAGTCACTGGTTCTACAAGTCTTCCCACCTACTATCATGTGTCCTGCTACCATTACGAAACTTTAGAATGTAATCTTTCAAATAAATCTTTCAGAAACTTGCGCTCTGAAAATCAGTGGAGCATTAATGAAGCTCATTTAATCCCATGCATTTGTGAACTTGGCATGTGTATTTCTTTAATATTTTTCAGTGAAGTTTCTATAGTGCATAATCTTTAACTGGATTAAACAATTTAGAAAACAACAATCTACCTTACTGTGTACTTTTAGGTTTCTACAGCACTATTTTTTTCATTATTTCAATTTGACCATATAACACTCCCCACTAGTGAATTCTAACACTTTGCGTAACATTTCCACAAAGCAGCAGATGTATATTAAAGAAAAAAAAAATCAATGCTGTTTTCAGTTTTGGGCTTCTAGGCAAAGTATAAATTGTGCTTCTTTCTGCTTTCTAAGAAAAATATTGATTGAGTATCCCCTGACCATTAATTCTCACCAAAGTGAACAAGCTAGGGCTTTTGGGAACCTCAAAGAGAAACTAATCAGACAAAAGTGACATTTTTGAAGAGATGTTCAACAAAAAACCAAGGTAATTATATAAATGGACACAACTTATTACGGGAAGAGGTTTAAATATTGTAATTAAATATCATGCATGACATTGACCCCTGCATTTAATTTCCTTCAAGTTTTATGCTTTTTACCATTTATAAATATTGACACTAAATGTATCTTTAAACACAATATAATTAATGCTTTTACTCTTCACTGAGTTTGACAACATAGAGGCATATTTAGAAGAACTCATGTAAGTGTTCGATATGCTCCAACACTGATGTACTGGGAGTTAGGATTGTACAATCAAAGAGTACAGCAAGAGGGCGAGTAGGGAGATTAAAAATGCAAATGTAAGAACAAGACTCTGTCTTTTTGACAACTTTTTATTTTTATTACATTTTTGAATAAGTTATTACTTGCAGAGCTGTCTTATACAACAGGTACTTTTAGAAGCTTCAAAGTTTAGGTTCCACAGAAAAAAAAAAAAAAAGCTATATTATACCTCAGCTAAAACTGAATAATTTTAGAGTACATTCTAAAAAGCTCACCATCAAAAGCAAAATAAAAAATAAATGACACAAGAATAGATATAGGAATGGACATACTATTTAATATGAATGTGCCTAATAATAAATGCAGTAATATCCTGCTCTCGGCATTCAGCACTGACATGGCACCTTGACATTAAGCAGTAGGTGGACTGAGAAGACCACACAGACTGTGCTTCAGACCTTGTGCTTTGCTGACAGCCATAATAATATACTATATATATTAGTGATGGGAAGTTCGGATCATTTTACCGACTCGGACCTTTGAGTCTCGTTAAGCAAAATGAACAAATCTTTTTTCGAGTCATTTCGTCCATTTCGTTCATTTTAGCAAAATATAATTAAAATGTTACCTGTTACCTCCCTAACACATCTACTGCTTACACAAATGTTGATCACAATAATTAATCTATAATTTATTTGTAACAGGATTATTTATTTATAAAATAACACACCTCAGATCCTCAAGAAACAGTAACAAAATCATAGTGACAGAAATTGACAGACCTTTTTTATCTATAAGAAAATGCCTTTTAGATATTTTTGATAAGTTTATGATAATTTCTAAATATGATCCAACATGCAACAAATGGAATTTTACCTTAGTATTTGACTGAGGTACTGAGCCGGTAAGTGGTCACGTGACAAAAGAACAAACGACTCGAAAGACTCGAGGAATGAACTAATCAATTCTCTCTCTGGCTCAGACTGCATAGGTTAAGCTGATGGTGCTGTCACGTGATGAACGAACGACTCAAACCCGAAGACTCGAGAGATGAACTAATCAATTCCGTTTCCGGCTCAGACTGCATACTAGGTTAAGCTTATGGGGCTGTCACATGATGAACGAACGACTTGAACCCGAATACTCGAGAGATGAACTAATCAATTCTGTTTCCAGCTAAGACTGAGTTGGTGTAAGCTTATTCCAATATAGAATCTATAGGAAGTTGTGTAAATGCGCATGCACGACTGAACGAATCACTCCCACAAGACAACTCGTTCTTCCCGAGGTACATTAAAAATTTGTTTAAAATAAACGAATCATTCATGAACGACCCATCACTAATATATATGGATGAGTATATGTATATAATCAGCCTGACTACACTTTCTTTCTTTGCTGCCATGACTCCTCCACTCACAAGTTCTGTCCTCCGGCTCCCCGAATGGAGTGAGGTGGCCTCTTTTATACTGCACCCAGAAGTGCTGCCGGAAGTTCTGCATGCCAAGGCTCCGGAACTGTCCAGGCGCCTCTTGTCGGTGGCCACGGGCCCCAGCAGGGATGAGCTTCTAAGCTCCAAACCTGTGGCTCCGATGCAACCCAGGGGGGCTGCCCTGTCGTGTTGCGGGGCAGGTACTGCTGTTGACATGCATATATATATATATACACACACACAAAGTGATTGTTAAAGTTATTCACCCCCTTGAAAGTTTTCACATTTTATTCTAATACAGCATTGAGTCTCTGTAGACAGACTGGGTTTGCTTTTTTAGATATTGATCAAAACAAAATGACTCCTGAAGCCCTGTTTAGACAGGATTAGTTTTACAGCAAGAAGTGGCGCAAAAGTATTATTATTGCCTTTATTAATTGCCTTGTTATATAACAGTATATGATTAATAGATCATTTTTTGTGGTACCTAAACTAAAGAGTTACCAGGGCTTTAATGTAAAAATGAAAACAGGTCTCTGCAAAATGGTCTAAATTAATTACTAATATAAAGCAGAAAAGAACTGATCAAATAAGTATTTACCCTTTTAATATGACACTCTTAAACCATCACTGGTCACCGAATTAGTTCAATGGAGATCTCTTGTCTGGGTTTTCTATTGATTGTAGTCTGAATACACGTTATCTGGGAGGACCAGCTTCTCATGAATCAGTATGGTGGCCAAACCAACACCATGAAGACAAAGAACAGACAAAGCAGTTCCATGGAAAAAGTACTTAAATGATGACAGGAGAATATTCAAGTCACTGAATAGCTCTTGCAGTCCAGTTAAATCAATCATTTAGAAGGAGTTTGGCACCACTGTGAATTTCCTAGAGATAGTAATCCACAAAAACTGAGTGGTCGTGAAAGAAGATAACTAGTGAGAGAAGCCACCAAGAGACCTACGACAATCTGATGGCGATATAGATTACTGTGGCTAAGATTGGTGACACTAAGCAAATGACAGCTCCCAAGCACTTCTCCAGTCACAGCTTTATGGGAGAATGGTAAAGAGAAAACTCCTGTTAATAAAATGCAAATAGAATCTCAGCAGCAGCCACACGGGAGACTCTGATGTCAGCTGGACCAACAATCCAGTGCATAAAGCCACAGCTACACAGGAATAGCTTTAAAATAACAATGTTAATATCATGGAGTAGCTGAGTCAGAGTCCAGATCTCAATCGGAAAGTAAATTTGTGGCTGGACTAGCAAAAAGGCTCTTCACCCACAATCCCCTTGCAATTTGACAGAACTTTGAAAAGAACAATGGGGAAAAATGACATTGTTAAGATGTAACATGTTGGCAGAGAAAGACTTGAGGACAAAGACTCAAGGCTGTTATGGATGCCTAAGGTGCATTTACTAAATACTGACTGAAGGGGGCGAATACTTGAATTATTTGAATGAATTATTTTGTGTTTCATATTTTAATTACTTCAGACCACTTTGCAGTGATCTTAAACATTAAAGAGTCTTTTTTCTGTTTGTCAGTGATGAAAAAGCCAAATTTAATCTGTTATAATTTAACGTTATACAACAAAAATCTTCCAAGGCTGTGAATACATTTACAGGCACTAATAGATATAAGAAAAGAGACAAACATACTATTCAATATTGTCAGCAGCTTTAAAGGTGTTTCACATAAGAAATATGTCTAAAGCCCACTAAAAGTTTAAAACTGACCCCATTTCCAGGTTGTAAATCAAAATGGAACTAATGAACATTGTGTTAAATATGACTCCTTTAGTTAAGCGTCTAGCAGTGAAGGCAAACTCCGTAAATGGATCAGGTTCAAAGAGGGAAAACACACTATGGAAAGGTCATTCACCTTCGAGTACTACCTCAAAGCCACAACAATAAAAAACTATTACGATGAAAATAATAATTTTATTGTTAACTTGTATTACTAAATCTTTTAGCATGCAGTGCACAGACAGGTTATGTCAGGGTCCCAATAATAAAAGTCAACAGAGATGAGCTAAAGTGCCCTTAGTACTCCATTTTAATTTTCTCCAGAAGTGCCAGAAAGAGTTTTGAATGGCTGGAAATTTGAAGGCCCAAAGTTGAACAGGTCAGCATCTGAAAAGCTCCAGTTTGTCCAGGGTTCAGCAGTTGTGGGATTTCAAATGCCATGGTATAATGAAACTTTTTAGTACAATAAGCCAATTAGCATCAGACTAGGAACTTCACCACTCTTTTTCTAGAAATCTTGAGAGACAATGGTTCTTTTCTGTGTTTCTCCTGACCGATCCCCAGACTTACTTTCTCACTAACTTCTATAGGACGAAAACAAAAAGCAAGCAATACATAATAAAAAGGAGTAGCAAGCAATGTAACACAGTAATAATAATAATAATAATAAGCTGAAGTAAAATTTATATCATAAATAAGAAAATAATATTTCAGTTTTAGGCTAGTTATATGAGTTCAAAGCTTATTAAATACAGACACCAGTGACACTGAATATTATTGATCTTCACTGCTGCCTACAACATCAAAGTAACAAATGAAACAGCAAAGAGAAATTACATTTTTTTTCCATTCTTTCGTTTACTATAGATCTTACATTATGTTTTTGTTGCTGAGGTGGCTCGATTCTTAAGGCTGCTACTTCACATCTTCTGTGTTCAACTCTCAGCCCAGTGATAGTCTGTGAAGAATCTGCACATTCTTCTATAAAGAGCTAAATGGAATTATTTGTTGATATTTTTTGTTAGTAGTGTTCTAGCAACTGGAACATTCTCACACATCATATCCCATTTTTGCTACACATGCTGACACTGACTGCAAAAAGAAATGGGGTATGCAAGTCTATGCAAATGAAGGCCAGTATGTGCGTCTTGGGAACTGCAGGTCTGACATTGTGGTCAGCAACACAGGAGCGCCACAGGGGACTGCACTTTCTCCAGTCTTGTTCAGCCTATATACATCAGACTTCCAATATGACTCGGAGTCCTGCCACGTGCAAAAGTTCGGTGATGACACTGCTATCGTGGGCTGCATCAGGAGTAGGGCAGGAGGAGGAATACAGGAAGTTAATCAAAGACTTTGTTAAATGGTGTGACTCAAACCTCTTACACCTGAACACCAGCAAGACCAAGGAACTGGTGGTGGATTTTAGGAGGCCCAGGCACCTCATGGACCCCGTGATCATCAGAGGTGACTGTGTGCAGAGGGTGCAGACCTATAAATATCTGGGAGTGCAGCTGGATGACAAATTGGACTGGACTGCCAATACTGATGCTCTGTGTAAGAAAGGTCAGAGCCGACTATACTTCCTTAGAAGGTTGGCGTCCTTCAACATCTGCAATAAGATGCTGCAGATGTTCTAAGGCAGGCTCTATTGTAGGAATAAAGCTGGTCGGTTTAACATCTGTAGCAGAGCGACGGGCACTAAGCAAACTCCTGTCAATCATGAAGAATCCACTGCATCCACTTAACAGTGTCATCTCCAGGCAGAGGAGTAGTTTCAGTGACAGACTTTTGTCACTGTCTTGCTCCACTGACAGATTGAGGAAATCATTCCTCCCCCACACTATGCGACTCTTCAATTCCACCCGGGGGAGTAAATGCTAAGATTATTCAAAGTTATTGTCTGTTTTTGCATGCATTTTTATTACTCTTTAATTTAATATAGTTTTTTTTTTCTTGTATCAGTATACTGCTGCTGGATTATGTGAATTTCCCCTTGGGATTAATAACGTATCTATCTATCTATCTATCTATCTATCTATCTATCTATCTATCTATCTATCTATCTATCTATCTATCTATCTGCAGAAATGAAGTGAAAGAAGTTCATTAATACTAGATTTACCAGAGCCTACGAAAAAACTCGTAGATCCGGCCCACCTTAAATCCCATCGCACATCTCCGTCAGCGTCTTTTGTCCTGTAAAGACAAGCAGCCTAGCCTACTATTCAATCTCCCCACCACCGCACAATATGCACAAAGTTCTCCCAGCTCATGCCTTGATTATCTGGGAGTGAAGTGCTGGAGTTTTAGAGTAGAAATAATAGATCATTATTTAGAACACATTCATTTCACGTGTGTTCCGTTTCTACAATAATCTGTGTAAACACATTGTTAATACAGAAACCTTTTTCATATTTTAGTAGTAAATGACAAAATGTTGGCCTGAACTATATAATGTGTGAAGCCTGAAGTCCAAAGATCAAATAAACACTTTCACAAAAGGTTCAAGAATAAGACAACTGTTTCCATGGCGTAGCAGTAAGATTTGCTTATTTGTAATCAAGAGCTCCCTGTTTGATCCTGACTGCCTCCTATATTTGCCGTTTTCAGTAGTGAGCTGCTCTTATTGTTAATATTATACAGTACACACATACATTTGGTTTGTGTCTGTAACAGATGGTGTACATTTATAGTACTTGTAAAAGTTATTTTATTTTCACTTTTATTCTCTCAGTTACGATACATACTAACACCCCCCTTCCACCCCACCCAGGGATCTGACGCTGTTAGTTTTTATTTGAAACTGGGAATAACTGTAGATGTGAACGATGTTTTGAGGCAATTGAACTGGACATTCTCTGATCTGGTGGGATAAAAGCTGACACACAACCACTGGTGAATCTCCCTTATTTGCATCTCACTGTCACTTGATTTTTTTTTATTCAGTTTTATTGAGTGTTCCTGCTCACGCTGAATTAGTATGCACCTTATGGTCTATGATGTCAAAAAAAAAAAAAAACAATGACATAGGTGTATATGATATTTGGAATTATTCATTTTGTGACCTGTATAGTACATTTCGGAAAGCATTGTGGCACGAATGCAATATTATTCATATTCATTCGCATAACATATTGCGGTTGTAATCAGTGGCCGCATGTTGCCAAAAATCTTGACAGTCCCCACATGTTGATGTATGGGTGGTGTTTCTTTTATACTCCAGGTCATGCAGAGGAAAGAATTGTACAGAGAAGTCAGTTGTGCACTATATGCAATCATCAGATTCAAATGTTAACAGTTCACACACACCCAAGGACCGTCCTTCCTTCATTTACGACATGTGCACCTGTTGTAATGTACACACTTCTCTCGCTGAGTGCCACCAGTCTGCAAAACTGAGCGCAGAACTTGCGTACGACAGGGTATGAGCTACCATGGAAATGTGTGTGGCTTTACGCCAAGTTTAGGTTTTATACATCACGATTTGAATGTGGAAACGTTCTCACGCAACATTTTTGTGTGTACGCACCATTTATACATGAGGTCCCAGCCCTTCAGTGCCAGATAATCAAGGCATGAGCTGGGAGAACTTGGGGATAGAATTGCTGCTTGTTGCTTGTCTTTATCGGCACATTTACAGGACAAAAAACGTTGACAGAGAGGTGTTATGGGAGTTAAGGTGGGCCGGATCTAGGAGTTTTTTCGTAGACTCTGGTAATTCTACTGTTAAGACGCTTTTAGCAAGCACTATAAAACTCAAGTGTTTGTCAGGAACTGTGGTTGTGAGTATAGTCAATTTCACACACCCAGTCCAGTAAGAAAGGTATTCAATATACTCTATATTACTTACCCCCTCATTTTATCTGCGACCTTGTGAAAAATGCCGATGTTGGCACTACAAATCTCATCAGCTAGTGCACTGCTCCAGATGATTTCATCAAAGCTCATAAAGTTTAAATAACAGCATCGACAAACTGCAGCATTTGTTTTTTCATTTCATTGTCGTGCTGCATTACACTATTTCTCTTTTTGTCTCATCTTGGATTATGTTTAGACATGTTGCATCTACAAAAAACACCTTATTTTACAAAAATTTTAATCTTGTTTGTTTTCCAATAAATATGTTGCCAAAACCAGTATATGCCATGTTGCCAATCCCAAAAGAGAAATCTTTCTTTCTATCTTTCTACACTTACCCAAAAAGAATCTAAAAAAAATCTTAAAAATCTTAAAAAGACTCCAAACCCTCATACCTGTTTTTAGTGTGTTTCACATTTGCAAAATCTCATGCGAAATGAAACATATTAACATTTAACATTTTACCTATTGTGATGTTATACTTAAAGCAAGCTACAAAGTGAGATTGAGGCAGCTGGACAGTGACGCACACTTTATTTTACTGTGTCCACTGTATCTTTATATATAATACACTACCATGGCTGCCCATTTGTCTGTCCTGGATTTTAAATCACCTGTAGCTCGCAAACTGTTTGACCTATTGACCTGAAATTTGGTACACATATACTACGTGACGTCTACTATCCACTTTCAGGGTGATGATTGACCTCCAAGGTCATTCCTCATTTTATTTTATTGTAGAATCAACTCTAAGCAGTAGCCAGCAGGGTGGTAGTGCAGCTCGTGTGTATGGGCACCATTCTCATTCCCTTACACCTTCGCTGTCACTTCCTCTACCTCTTCATATCTTAAATCATTCTTGAGGCAGATTTAAGACTTAATTGTCAACTTAAGTGAAAAATTAAAGAAAATGTACTAAGTAATTGCAAAACAAACACTGACTTAATCAGTTTTAACATGAAAATATGCCGACAAAAGAAGAGAAGAAGCGGGCCGCTAGGGCGGGGAAAAGAAGATCTGCTCAGGAAGCAGTAAGCACATCAACCTCTGAGCAAATGAATGGTAAACGTACAGAGAAAGAGTATAAAAACTATGATTGCTAAAGTCAAGTGTAATTAAGTAATTTTAGGGTCTGATGCTAAAGGAGAGTTAGCAGCTATTAGTTTTGAATAAATTATCTTTAAGTCACCTTGGTAGCATTACCACATACCCTAATTAGGCATTAATCTATACAAAGTTTTGGTGCACTCTCTTTCACACCAACATCACCAAGGACTGTGTGTAGCATGTTCAACAGTAAGTACCTCAAGTGAACTAATAAGAGTAGTCCCTATTAAAAAATACAAATATTGTATATAGAAATAACTTCATTACATAATACTTCTGATATATCCAATTAACCTTCTTCTTCTTCCGCTTCAGCTTTTCCCACTTCGATTTGGGGTCTATGTGCTTCATCAAACTTTTCCAAACAGCTCGGTCCTGCACTTCCTTGCTTGTCAAGTCCTTTTCCTTCAGATCTTCTTTAACTTTTTTCCATCCACCTCCTCTTTTGCTCCATCACTTTCTCTTCCACTGTACTTCCACTCTCATTACTCTTTTGCCCACATATTCATTGTCTCTCCTCATCCAAGTCCATACCCCTTCAACCTACTTTCCTTTGCTTTCTTAGATCTCTCCCACTTCTTGTTGTACCTCTGTTTGTGTCATTTCTTATTGTGCACTTTTTTGTATCTCCGCACATCCATCTCAACATTTTCATTTCTGCCACATCTAACATTTTTTCCTGCACTCCCTTTATTGCCCATATCTCCACTCCACACATCATTGCTGGTCTTATCATTATCTTATAAACCTTATCTTTAAACTTTGCCTTGAGTCTTTATTCACACAATACTCCTTATACCTTCTTCCAATTGTTCCATCCACACTGTACTCTATGGGTTATCTCTGCATCATGTTTTTCATCTTGGGTTACCATTGATCCTAGATATTTAAATGTATTCACTCTTCTTAATATCTGCCCTGCAGGCTAACGTCTGAATCCTGGTCATCATTAAACCTCATATTTGCTGTCTTCTTCCTATTTATCTTCAACCCTCTATTTCCCAAAGCCGTTCTCCATTCTTCCAACTTTCTCTTTTGTGATGCTACACAACACAATGTCATCAGCAAAAAACATGCACCGGGGTATTTTTTTTTTTATCCCATGACTCAATACATCTGTAACCAGACCAAAAGAGATAAGGGCCTAAAGAAGATTCTTGGTGCAGACCTACTGTAACTGGGATCTTTTCTGTGACCCCAAAACTGCTTTTAACCCAAGTCCTCACTCCCTCCCTCATACAGTATGTACCCTGGACAATCATCACATACTTCTCTGGAACTCCACAACTGCACTATACCAACCAAATATACCAGCCCAGTAGCAGAGCCAGTATTTCAATGTATATATATGTATATATATATATATTTTAAAGCACAGATACTTATATACTTTTCTAATCCTATATATTGTTACTATGATGATTGCCTTTCAGTCAACTGAAAATAAAGTGTGAATACCGAGGGCAGGAGACTGACACACAAAAAAAAAAGTTGCAACCTCCAGTTTGCTTTATCATGAGAGATTTTATTCCTCTGTAATTTAAATCATCTCTCCTAATATAACTAGACAGTACCCTATTGTACATATTGTATATACTTTAAAGGTGTACCATTTTTTCCTGTCATAAATGTTTCTGATATATTTTTGTAATAAATCAAACAGACAGTGTTTAACTGTGGTTAATTAAAACCACAGTATGATGGGGATGGGCAGCCGTCTGTCGGTGAAAAGGATAGCGACGTGCATCCATTTGCTCTCATATAAGGGAGATCATCTTTTTCTTTAAATGACTGCACCATGCCCTTTTGCAGTGTGTGTACTTTGAAGTTCTACCATGCATTTATTTCAAAAACCACAAACACATACCTTTCATTTAAAATTGACTCACAGTACCAATTACATTGGTTTTAGCATGCATACTCTAATTATTCACAGTGCACAAATGAGCTGAGATCATCTCTGTACATTTTAAACAAATTCTTGAGGGATTTAAGCTCTTTTGGCAGATCCATATGATATGCAAGTATAAACCAATCATGAGAGAAAATTGTTAAAACCAACCAAGGGTGAATGGTTCAAAGTCTGCATTTCTCTACAGTCATAATCAGGATGCAAAGCGTCTGTTAGATTTTGTTGCAACTGAGCACTTAATTAGTGGATAATACATTGGATCACAATTGCCAATTGGCAGTGGCTCTGGTGAATAAGCTGGACAGGACTGTGCTGTTAACATAACCATCAACACATTGACTATAACTGCACATACATATAAAAAGTCAGAATATTTTTCAGAGGAAACTTAATACTGTATGTTGCTCTCACTCCTTTCTTTTGCCAGATGTTACAGGATCATTGGCACACGCTGTAGTAGATTCAAGGACAATTTCTATCAACAGGTGATAGGGTGCTGAACATTCAGTCTCAAGAATAAACATAATAAAGAGTATACATAGTAAAAAAGTCAGAGGGAGACAGAAAAAGGGTTGGGATGTCACTTAATCTCTGGGCTCTTCAAAAGAAACTCAAGTATAATGAGGGAGGGGTTGATTCTCACCAGTCTTGCAAAGTCTTATGTAAATATAGTAAGCTTCTCTGGGCAAATGGTCAACAACAACAACATTTATTTATATAGCACATTTTCATACAAACAGTAGCTCAAAGTGCTTTACATAATAAAGAATAGAAAAATAAAAGACACAATACGAAAACAAAATAAATCAACATTAATTAACATCGAATAAGAGTAAGGTTCAATGGCCAGGGGGGACAGAAAAAACAAAAAAACTCCAGACGGCTGGAGAAAAAATAAAATCTGTAGGGATTCCAGACCATGAGACCGCCCAGTCCCCTCTGGGCAACAATGAACAATGAATGCCAACCTCTGGTGGGTTGCAGGTTTAAATGGAGACTGGACTGGAAAAGGCTGAGTTTTTATAAAGGATATATATATTGTAATGAAAACAAAGAGAAACATATTGTGGTTTTCAAAATGAAAAATAATAAATGATGTCTTATTCAGTTGGGAGCCTACTTCAGACTGATCAAAGATGGTGGTCCAGTCAGTTACTGTATCAGTGTTATGAAATGGTTGGGGCAGGCTCAGGAGGGTGGAAAATGCAGATGACATCAGAAGCTGAAGGAGCGTCAACCATCTGTTCTGCAGAGTGGGCATGAGAAAAGGCATTAGGTAACAGCGCTAACATCTGATTCATAGTGCAACAACCATTACATGAGCTCTGAGGCTGTTTTCCAAATGTGTGTGTGATAACATATATATATATACAGTGGAACCTCGGTTTGCGAACATAATTCGTTCCGGAAATGTGCTCGCAATCCAAAGCACTCATATATCAAAGCGAATTTCCCCATTACAAATAATGGAAACTCAGATGATTCGTTCCACAACCCAAAACTATTCATATAAAAATGATTAATACAAAATATAAAGAAAAATACATAATACAAATTAACCTGCACTTTACCTTTAAAAAGAATCATGGCTGGGGTGAGTTTCTAAACTCATGTGGGATTCCACCCAACGGGACGACACGCGGAAGAGCGTCCCAAAGCAATCGCAGTCTCCCAGCGCTGTAGCAGTTCGCCGTATAAGCGGATCCAAAAAGATCGCAGACATGCTATAAGCGCCTGTTGTCAATGGGTCATACAAGGAACATTATAAAGATCCCGCTACAATAAATAACAGCGCTGTTGCTGTTTCAAGCTGAATAAAGCTCGTGTTAAAGTACTGAGACTCAGCTTCGTGTTTTGGGGAGCAAGATGGGGACTCGCACTTCACAGCACACACACACAGTCACAATGCTGTAGTAAACAGTATACGCTCGTATGGATGTTGACTATATGAGTGAGGCACACAGACTCAGATGGAGAATGGGAGACGATTGCCAGAGAGAGAGAGAGAGAGACGCGCTGGGCGAGCGAGATAAGTAGAGAGAGAGAGAGACGCGCTGGGCGAGCGAGCGAGATAAGGAGAGAGAGAGAGAGAAGAACCATCAGCTCAGTTGTGATCACATGACGCTCAGCAGACAAAGTGTATCCATACTACTCGTATTGCAAGACATCGCTCGTTTATCAAGTCAAAATTTATTAAAAATTTTTGCTCGTCTTGCGAAACACTCGTAAACCAAGTTACACGTAAACCGAGGTTCCACTGTAATGTCTCGGTACATGTACAACTTGGTTTACGACCAAAAAGTTTGCCTCGGTTCACGACCACACACTCGGTATACAAACAAGCCAGTTTCCCTTTCGGTTTGTACAAGTTCAGTTTCTCCAAGTGCATTTCCTGTGCAGCGAGCAAGAGAGAGCGGGACACACATACACACACACAGGCAGCGCGAGAGAGCGCGACACACACACACAGAGGCAGCGCGAGATGCAGACACACAGGCAGCATGTGGCACACAAACACACAGAGGCAGCGCCAGAGAGAGCGCGACACACAGAGGCAGCGCCAGAGAGAGTGCGACACACACACACACAGAGGCAGCGAGAGAGAGAGCTGGATGCATTAAGGTAGGAAGGCATTTAAAGAATGCACTGGGCTTGATTTTGTTTTCACTTCTGTTTCCAGCGATCGGTTCGTAGCGTGCATTGTTGTAATGTTATTTTTCTTGATGGTTTATTAAATTACGGATTTTTTCAAATGTTCATTTTTTTCCCTGTGCTTAAAACTCATTAAAAAAAAGTGCTTTTAGCCAGCGGTTGGTAATGCTATATCGCAAACTATTGCAGTGTTAGTTTTCTCTGTTGTTCAAGGTTTTCTCAGTGTTATTCAATGTTTTTACATTTAGTTTACTAATACGCTGTGCATTCTATGGTTTAACTAACTATATTTGTGCTAAAACGTGTAAAAACGTAAAAAAATATATATATTTACATACAGTTTGTATGGTCTGGAACGGATTAATTGTATGTACATACAATCCTATGGGGGAAATTGCTTCGGTTCATGACCAAATCGGTTTACGACCAGAGTTTTGGAACGAAATGGTTGTGAACTCTGGTTCTACTGTATATATATATATATATATCTATTATAAAAAAACATCTTGATAATAATCTTGGAAGGGAGACCAGAGAGACGAGACATGATCTTCTGGTAAGACATTTAAAAGAACTGCGAGACGAAAGAGATTGGCAACAGACCCTCTCCCTGGGACCTTAAACATGAGACTTGGTGCCAAGACATTGTCCCAGGACCGTCTCATGGGGACGTGGAACAGGAGATTCTTGCAAGTCACGCACTACTTACAACCACTTTCAAATAAGACCACGGTCATCAAAACTCTCAGTTGTGTAAAGGCTTTTAGCACTCACAGATCCTCTGCTCTCAGCTCATATAAAGCGTATAAAGACAATACATTGTAGATGAAACGTCAACGACTAAGTGAAGAAGAAAGAGCAGTGTGGAGAAAAGAGACCCAAAAGTGTTGGAGAGAAAAAAATGCAGATAAGAGATTATGAAATCAGTGGAATTTGAAAGGATCAAAAAAAAAAAAAAGGCGCGATACACATTCAGAGAAAGCTAAAGAATATGAAAGCAGTAAAATTCAAAAGTATCAAAAAAAATAGTAAAGATCACATTAGCGCAAACAAACGGAAATTATTACTCGAAAAAAGGAAAAATAATCATCACGGACCAGATGTAATTGAAAAAATAGTAGGACAAAGCGAGGTCAGAAATAAAAGACAAAGAGTAGAAAACAAAGTAAAACGTTATAAAGAGGTTCAAAAACGAGGAGGCGAAACACACGCAGAGCTGGTTAATGAAAGCAGTGGATTCAAAAGACACAAAAAAAACGTAGGCGTGATACACACAGATGCAGATCAAGTTACAGAATATAAAAGCAGAAAAATTCAAAAGTATCAAAAAAATGATAATAAAGATCGCATTAGCACAAACAAAGAGACATTATTACTCAGTGAAATAACGGAAAGGCGAATAGAGATTGAATATATGGACATAGGTGATATCAGAAGTATGGAAATATTGTAAGGCTTTGCAGTTTAAGTCAGAGACTTGTAGATCGTCTAATTCGTGTTGCCATCAAGGAAAGGTAGTGTTTCTACACAATGAGGAGGCGTATCCGGAAAAATTAAAAGATTTGATGTTTGGGGAAAGTGAAATCCACAAAAAGTCAGTCAGTCATTTCACAACCCGCTATATCCGAACACAGGGTCACAGGGGACTGCTGGAGCGAATCCCAGCCAGTACGGGGCACAAGTCAGAAACAAACCCTGGCAGGGCACCAGCCTACCGCCGAATCCACAAACACTACAGGCAAAATATATGAGTCTACAATAATGTTTTCGCCTTTGCATCATTCAATGCACAAAACGTAGATTTACACGATAATGGACCATACGCTATGAGAATCTGTGGTCCCGCAACAAATAAATCAAAGACAAGTTTAATTTCGAAGAAACCACAATATTCGGTCAGGTGTATATTTATGATCACGGAGAAGCGGCGCAAATTTTAACAGGCGAAAAGAAAGGTAATGTAGTACTGTATATATTCCGTAAATAACATTAGACACCAAAGGAGATCTTGATATGCCATTCGTATTAAAATGTTCACAGTTTACCGTGAGAATAGCTTTTGCTATGACAATTAACAAATCACAGAGATAAACATTCCAAAAAAGTCGAATTATTTATTAAAGAAAAAAAAACGATATTCACTCACGGGCAGTTATACTTTACATTGTCATGATGTAAGTCCAAAAACAATCAAAATTCAATGTGATCTTGAAGAAAAGGTAATTCCAAATATTGTTTTTACTGAAGCTTTAAAGTAAAAGTTCAAATAATGAAATTGAAACAATTCCAAAGAAAAAAAACAAGCTTTTAAAATGGTATATCCGATTAACCAAACACGGTGGTTGGCAAGCGAAGCAAGCAGGGGGCAGAGCCTGCAAAAGTTGGCATGGCCTCCAAAAAGCCGTGATCTCAACATCACTGTAGCATCATTACTGCTGTCTGGGAAAATCTGAAGAAATAGGAGAAAACAAGACAGTCTGCAGAAGGACTGGGGCAAGTTCTCTGAGATGCTCAGAACAAACTGCCTGTTGCAAGATTTTATCTTATAAAACAGCATGATAGTCTACATAAGAGAATTGATGCAGTTTTAAATACAAAGTCTACTCATGCCAAATATTGATTTGATGCAGTTTTTTACAGTTTACTGCTCTTTGTAGCGTAAATATACAGTATTATCTGCATCAGCTAATTAGAAAAATAAAATAGTGCAAATACACCTGTATGTTTTCACTGTAGCTTCATCTTTGGCCAGAGTGCTTCAATGAATCTCTCAGGATACGTGCAGCTCCCCTCCATTGTAGTGACTATTAAACTGAAGAGCTAAAACACATTTGCTTACTTCATGCTATCACAAGTAAGGGATGAGAATTTCCAGGGTTACCATAATGTGATTTTATTATGGTAATTGGGTCACAATATGATATGATTTTTTTTTCAACATTTTTCCATAAATTAAGTAATGGCAACTCAGTTCAGTAATACATTGCAATTTATCATTTTCTTTTTATCTGTCTGAAGTTAAACTTGCAATCATATCATGATAAATTAAAATGTGCCACTCTGTTACACATTATAAGAAAAAACTGAAGTCAATTAATCTCATTTCAATCTTTTGTTTTTTAAATTGTGAAAATGTATTTAGTATCTTAGTAATCTGCACAGTATAATTGGGAATATTCAGTTATGTCACATAACACACATGTACATCGGTAGATACTTTGCTCGATGTGAATTCTTGTGAGACGTGCTCTTAGGTTAGTATTAGAACTTGTAGGCTGATGTAAAGTTCATTGAATATTATTGTGCTTGTTTTTCCTTTTAATTCTTTTGTTTTCTCATGATTTTGTATGAATATTAGTATGTTAGAAAATATTTCTTTGACTCTTCCAATAAAAACACACAGAAAGTTGTTTTCCCCAGAGATTTTTATTTAGAAACTAATTGTTTTTTTGTACTGAAACAGTATTATTTTGAAGTTATTAAAAAGTGTTACCACACCCTGACATTGAGAACTCCACCACCACTGGACTCCATTTATGCTAGAGTACCTGGATAAGACAATAGGGGGCAGAGTAGATCACAGAGAGAAAGACTACACTCACCCCTACAGTACGACACATGGTCGTCTACTGATCACCCATTGGATCCTGCTGAGGCTTGCAGTACCACCTCAATTAGAGGGGCCACTGTTACTAACTTTATTATCTCTTTTTCCCTTTGCAGTGCTAAGAAAACGCCCAGTGATGGTAACTGAGCACCAGCCACAACACTATCTGAAGTCCCGTCCCTTTCAGTCAAGCCTTATAAATACTGACATCCCTGGAAGGAATGGCGTTAGTAGACGAGCAGACGTCCTGTATGCTGGATGTCCTTAGGATTGATACACTCAAGATGACATTAAAGACTAAGAAACCAAGTAGGCTACCCAGGCAGCTTATGTACATATATTCAGTTCCTGTACCACCAAGCATTTATTTCAGTTTTTTTTTTCTTTAACATTAAATGGGGTGACCCCTTTGGTCCCCCAAGTTTTTACACTGTGCTGATTTCTCCCTTGACAGCAGTTTGTTATGCAAGTATCAACAAGACGCACTCTGTTTAAATTCCTTGACATAGTATGAAAAAGCCAAAAGTGCTCAACTCTGTATTGGAATCACTTCAGCATTACCAATGTTAGTATTGCTCCATCTGTGGGAATGCAGAAGCAATGAATTTTGTTATGCAGAACCTTCAGCTGATTTATTTAAGGCTAATAAGAACCACTTGACTTAATGTCAAGCGAAGGCAGATTATCTTTGCAAATGGCTCAGAAAGTAATTGATTAAACACAGAGACAACCAAGGTAACCAAAATAGAAATTGAAAATCATTATTGTCACCTCCCTTAGTAGCAATAATGCTAAGTCATCTGGATATGGAAAAATAAAAAGAATTCTTACGCCTGTGTGTTTTGGCTTGAAGGTGTAAGCAAACCACCAACCTACAGGATGTGTCAAGTGTTCCGGTTATTGATTACTATCCATTGTGGAAGATGGCCCGGACACTGACAGGTAGACATGTTTAAAGCACCACCACATGTTTATTATACAACTACTATATACAAGGTGCAGCACACAACCCCAAAACTCCCCCAAAGTCCAGGTCTCTACCAAATGCCTCTTTCACTCTTCAGGCCACCTCCACTCCACTCCTCTCCTCCAAGACTTCGTCCTTCTTCCATCCGATACCAGCCCTCAAATGGAGGGATGTGGCCCCTTTTATGCACACCCGGATGTGCTCAAGGTTGCTCCCAATAATCTTTCGCCAGCACCCACCAGTGTGGCGGAAGTACCGGCTGCGCATCCGGAAGCACTCTGGGTGTCCCTGGTCTTCTTCCCCCCAGCGCTTCTGGGTGTGGCGGAAGTGCAGAGGGTCAGGGCTCCTCAGGCATTTGGGCAACCCCTGGCGTTGACCATGGGCCCTTATAGGGTTGAGCTTCCAAGCGTAATTCCCGTGGTCGCCAAAGCCACCAGGGCGGTCACTCTCTCATGGTCTGGAAAGGCGTAAGCCCTTCTCCGTTCCACCTGGGCGTCCCGGCTGGGTACCACCCCCAGCCACTCGCCACACTATCAAGAACTAAGGAACACATAATAACCTCCAAAATCTCACAAGATTGTAACAGCAGACCCTTTTAACTAACCTGGTTTGCATTACAGCAATAAATATTTTAAAAGTAAAATTATTTGCTGATTCCAAATTTACTTCTGTGCGAGTGTGGGGGATGTACGTATGTAAGTGGGCCTTTTTAATACAGAAAAGGTGAAAGATGACCCAAAGAGTGTCTTTCCATATTTATAGTTGTTAAAGAATAGTCAGGGAGGATGTGAAGAGTATTAGAAATGGTAAAGTTCAGCTAGTGAAATAGCAAAGGCTTTCAAATTGCATTCTATTGAAGTTTATGTGTGAAGATGCCAGTAACCCCCCCAAACATTATAGAGACTATTAAGGAGGTACCGAGTGATTTGAAAATTGTAGAGAGAGGAGTAAATCAAATAGGCTGAAATCTAACAAATTGCCAGGACCAAGTAATATTTATCCTCAGGTGCTTAAGGATGTTAGTGGGTACATACATAAAATATAGAGAAACATTTTTTTAAATCTCTGAAAAAATGGGGATGTCTTGAGGATAGAAAATATTATCCTGTTGCATTATAAATGGTTATTGGGCTAATCCAAGAATCTATTGGCCAGTAAGCTTAACATACATCACAGTTAAATTAATGGAGGCAACTATTAAGGAAAAGACAGAGCAGCACATGCCCAGAAAAGGAGTTTTAAAAAAACAGTCAGCACGGCTTTAGAGTGAGAAGGTTGTTTTTCACTAATATGTTGGAATATACTGGTACCTTTGTATTAGAAATTCAAGCGTTATATTCTAAAACTGTGGAGTTTTCAGCGTCACATCTGTGAACTGGAGGCCAACGGAGCTGAATGGATAACAATGATGAGAGCTACTACACCACAACACTCCCAGTGCACATCTAAGAGCGTCAACTCTCCACAGCACAAAAATGAGAAGCACTGCCCACTTCAAACAATGACCTATGTGCCAGATGATTCTCTACTAAAATCTCACTTTTATTCCAGTTTATTTCAAATCCAGTGATCTTTTCAAATTTTCTATACTAGTAGTATACTGTATATGATTGTGGGTGGAATAAGGGGATATTTTCTCTTCTTGGCCTTCACATTTGATTCCCTTCATCTTTGATTGACTCTGGAAATTATGGCAATCGTATTAGCATTATAATCTAAAATTTTGTAATATTTATTATTTTGCAGCATGAGTTTTTATGATTATGAGATATTTGTACATTTTCCTGAGAGTGAATAGGTGTTCTCTGACACCTCCAGTACCTCCCCACATTTGAAACACTTGGAGGTTAGATTATCTACTGATTCTGCCCAAACGTGCCCAAAAAGAGTAAGTACATGAGAATGTGTAGGTTTAAGAATAGTTGTGCCCTGTTATCAATCAACTAGCCTCCAACTCAGGCTTGTTTACCACTTTGTTACTCAAAACTGTTCTGACTCTACATTGTGGAAATGGAACAAGAAGATTTTGAAAAAATAAAAGTGAGACAATGAAAGAATACATGAATAAATGGCTGGATGGAATTCCAAGAGGGATAGGGGGCTGAAATGATTGATTTAGGGACTCTGGCTTTTATTGACTAACTATCTGTGTAAGCCCTTGGTGTAAAACACCTCGGCTCCTAGAAACCATGGATTCTGGCACTTCAATCAATCAATCGCATGGGTTACATTAGCGGCTAAGTGAGATTCTATTTACTTGGCGGTTTCATTTTGCTGACATGCTCGCCTCCATTGTCTATCAGCGGCTAAGCGAGTTTCTCCTCGGAAGTTTTGTTTTGCAGATGTCCTTGCATCTCTTGTATATTAGCGGCTAAGTTAGGTTCTCTTTTCACTGCGGTTTCACTTTGGCGACAGAGTCACTTTCTTTGAGTTTCATGCTGTAGCCTCACACTTCTGTACCACTTCACACTTCTGGGCCGGACAGACAGACACACACACTTACATGTGTAGGCGTTCATATATAAGTTTGTGCTGTCTCAAAATGGACGTTAAATAGAGCGTTAGAATAGTAGAGAAATCAAGACGAGAACAAGCCATTCAGCCCAAACAAAGCTCACCAGTTATATGCATGTAATAGCTCCAAAATAACATCAAGTCAAATTTTGAAGATCTCTAAAGTACTACTGTCTACCACACTACCTGGTCACTTTTTCCAAGTTTCTCTGTGTGAAGAAAAACTTCCTAAAGTTTGTGTGAAATTTACCTATAACAAGTTTCCAACTGTGTCCCCATGTTCTTGCTAAACATATTTTAAAGTAACAGTCTCGATCCACTGCACTAATTCCCTTCATACTTTTAGACACTTCAATCATGTCACTTCTTTAAACTGAAATGGCTCAGCTCTTTTAAATCTTTGTTCATAATTCATGCCCTGTAGCCCTGGGATCAGCCTAGTTACTCTTCTCTGGACTTTCTCCAGCACTGTTATGTCTTTTTTTGAAGCCTGGAAACCAAAACTGCGCACAGTACTCCAGATGAGGCCTCAACAGTGTGTTATAAATCTTTAGCATATCCTCATTTTACTTGTACTCTACACATCGTGCTACATAACCTAACATTTTGTAAGCCCACTTAATTGCTTCTGAGCAATGTCTGGAAGCTGATCGTTTAGTTTCCACCATGACACCTAAATCCTTCTTATAAGGTGAACTTTCAATTTTCAGACCTCCCATTTTGTATTCAAATCTTTTACTTCTTATGGGTAATACATTACATTTACTAATACTGACTTTCAACCTCCACAAGACTGTATGCTGTCCAAGTCCCTCTGTAATGATTCAGTGGATTCTAGATTAGTATGTGCTTAGCTCTTTTCACAACTCCTTATTTTAACCCAAACTTATGGATCCATTCATTATCTGAACCAGGCTTTTCCATCAAAGAGTCTTGAAGGATAATAAAATAACTTAATACATTTTGATGTTTTCATTAGCAATATAACATTAAACTACAAACAAGATTAAATAGTCTTAATGCATTGTGAATGAGTTTCATTTTAAACTTAGGCAACCTGCCTGTTTTTATAAAGTACATTTTATTGCTATAGAAGCAGAGCAGGGATACACTGAAGTGTGTTTGCAAAAAAGAGAAAATAGATGAAAGTTAATTCCTGGCTAACGAACAAATGGATAATGGAAGAGCCCAGTGGCAGATGGATTAGCACTGCCCCATCACAGCTAATGGTGTCATCCTCTTCGTAGCCTCTGTGCATTTTTCACATTCTCTACGCTTCTGAGTAGTTTTCTTTGGTTGCCTTAGCTCTCATACACATCCAAAAAAGCATTTGTGTTAGGTTCATTGTCTGCTGGGTGATCATGAGTGAGTGTGTGCAAGTGTGCCCTGTGAGAGACTGTTACTTTAAACTCAAGAGCCAGTGCCATCAAAATAGGCATTGGCTTCCAGTCACCCCAAACTGGATAACAGGATTTAAAAGGAAAACTGTGACCGTTAAGCCTTCATTACCTTTCACATTCTAGCAACATATTAAACAACAAAAATATTGAGTTTCTAAGTTTTGTAGTCAATCATGGAAGTAATTTTCACTGATTTAAACCATGATTACTTAAAAAACAGACTCGTATGATTGCAATGTCTGTCTATTATTGTGTGCATGAGCTATCACTGGCCCCAACAAAATTGCAATGATTAATTTTGCATTGGAAAGAGAAAAGTTTTGCAAATGCATTTTTTAGGATAAAAAAAAAAAAACAAACTAAAGTTCTCAGTGAATGTAAGTGGGTGTGAATACACAACTTCCATTAAGTAAGTGAATGTAATGTCACACATTAGGCAACCATAGTACTAACGGTTTTTGTGCCAGAGCAGTGTAAGTTTTCTTCAGACGATGTAAATATTATGAACACAGGTTAATTTAATTTTAAGGTTAATCCCACTAAATGGTCAGCTAATAATTTACCCTTTTTAAATGTGTCTACCCGTCCACTTTCTGAACCTGCTTGGTCCAATCTAGACCTGTTCTAAATCTTTTGACAATAAGCAGGAATCATTCCCCAAATGAGATGCTGCTCTGTTGAATGGTACAGGTAGCACTCTTACACAGCCATACTCACTTACAGTGCCTATAAAAAAGTATTAACCCCTTGGAAGTTTTCACAATTGATTGTTCCACAAAACAACTAAATAGATTTAGTTGGGTGATTTTAATAGTGATCAACAGAAAAAGACTCCTTAATGCCAAAGTGAAAACAGATTTGTGCAAAGTGATCTAAATTAAATACAAAGCACAATAGATCACATAAGTATTCACCCCCTTTAATATGACCTGCTAAAATCATCACTCTTGCAACTATAACTAACTATAGATGGCAGAACCTTTAGCTCAATTTAAGCATGGCGTCCATACAAACACTACACCTAAAGACTCCATTCATTCAAAGCAACTTAAACACAGGCAGGCATTTAACTGGCCCTGCCATTCTTACCCTAAATCTAAGTTCCTTTTGTATGAAAGCTACTGTATGTTACTAGCTCATTATCTTTTAGCATGTCTGTGCATTAATTTTTTTCATCTAAACCAGAATTTTGTATTTTGTGTACAATGCCTATAATTCAAACCTCTGAAAGTTTTTTTGTTGTTGACTTACAACATAAAATAAAACCATGCCAAAAAAAATGCACCAGGTGGATTGAATTTACCTTGGCACAGTTAGGCAGGCAGTGTGGTATAGTGGTTAAGGCTTTGAACTTCAGACCCTGTGGGTGTGGGTTCAAATCCTACTTTTGACACTGTGTGACCATGAACAAGTCACTTGACCTGCCTGTTCTCCAACTGGAAAACCAAAAAAGATACGTAATCAATAAGTTACCTTAGATAAATGCATCAGCTGAATAAGTAAATGTAAAGTATAAATAATCTTCCATAGACGACTAGAGTTATGTGGTTGTACATTCTATGTCATGTAGTAGCATTTTGCATTAACTGAAAGTTGCATAATTAACAATTTTAACAGCCTATGAATTATGCATTGCAGAAGCCCATCCTACTAGAAATAAACACTAAAGTGCTTATCAGTATAATATTATAACATAATATACTTACCTGGTTGGTGTGATACCATGACCACTAAAGTGGTTCTCCCAGGGCGAGGCCCAATTAATGCACTCTGGGTGTGCTGATCCCTACAATTTTCCCAAATGCAGTAAACTCGACTGCATAATGCGTGATAGTGGGGTGGACTACATACACACTCTCCTTTAGTTATAAGGTGGAGTGGTGGCTCCATGGCTAAAATATCAATGCTGGTAACTGGAAGATAAGGTTGCTAGTTCAAATTCCAACAGTGGCAAAAGGAATGCTATTGAGCCCTTAAGCAATGCACTTAACCTGTAATTATTCCAGGGACGCTA
The DNA here is from genome assembly GCF_016835505.1 of Polypterus senegalus. Taxonomy (NCBI): domain Eukaryota; kingdom Metazoa; phylum Chordata; class Cladistia; order Polypteriformes; family Polypteridae; genus Polypterus; species Polypterus senegalus. The sequence goes on from NC_053162.1 coordinate 155,615,199, forward strand.
TACACACCTCTCCGTGTGTCTCTGAAAAGTAAGTTGGAGTATATGAAAAATGACAAATTCCTATTACAAGAAATTGTATATGGCAAATAAAGTGAATTATTATTATTATGGAGAAAGTTGTAAAGTAAGTACAAAATACATTTGAATTCATTAGTCCACTGATTCCCTAGTGTCATCCTTTAGAAGACACAGGTAAAACATGACTAAGCTGCACATACTCTTATGGATTGAGCCCAGGACCCTGGAGTTGTAATGCAGAAGATGCTCCACTTAGACATTGTCGGAGATTTCTGGGGTGGCGACCCTGCCGGGACGCCTAGGAATACTGGAGAAGGGCTTGCGCCTTCCCCAGACCATGTGGGGGCGACTGCCCTGGTTCCTTTGGGGGCCCGTGGCCACCGCCAGGGGGCGCCCCCATGCCTTTGGAGCCCTGGACCTCAGCACTTCCGCCACACCTGGAAGTGCTGGGGGGAAGAAGAGAGGGGACACCCGGAGTGCTTCCGGGGGTGCAGCTGGCACTTCCGCCACATGGGGGCTGCCTGAACCCAGCTGGAGCACATCAGGGTGCTATAAAAGGGGCCGCCTCCCTTCAGACAATGGCGAGAGTCGGGAGTGGAGTGGACTGAGCTGGAGAGGAGAGAAGGAGGCGGTCTGAAGCAAGGCATTGTTGTGGCCAGGTCTTTGGGGACTTGTGGGTTTTGTGGTGCGCTTGAACTTTGTACATAGTGTATAATAAACGTGTTGTGGGTGACATGAACGTGTCTCCCTGTCTGGTTCCAGGCCAGCTTCCACAACATGTTAACAATGAATCAAATGATGTGGTTAACCAATCCTGTTTATTTTATTTCCTTCTTTTCTTTTATATTTATGCAGTCACGTTGAAAAGGCCAAAGAACACTTGTTCTTTGTTATTTTTATCAAGTCTTTTAATATATTAATAAAGTGATTTAGCTCTCTTTTTCAACTTTGAAATTAAGGGTAGGTTTAGGGTTAGGGTTCCTATAAGAAATGTTTGGGACAAAAACAAATCAGGCAGAACATGAAGACAAATACATTTTATTTAAATGGATGTTAATGTAATTTGTGTTTATGTATGTAAACATGTGGTTTAATAATTTACTATTGGTGCATTACATTGATAAATAAGTGCAAGAGCTGTGAGTCTGTACTCAGTCAAGTGCACAATGCAGAAAAAAATGAATTGAATTGAAAAGGAATGTTTTGCTTCACACAAAGTGTAAATGTTCTCACTAGAGGATGCAGTTTTTTTGCTAAAAGCAGTCCAGCCATTATTAACATAGTGAAGCTTTTATTTTTAGAAAAAAACAATGGCATAGGAGAGTGAGTGTGGCACAGACTAATGCTAGTTATTGATGGAAACTGATCTGCTGCATTGACAAAAGAGCGATAAGGTAGGCATGTCTGTCTCAGTCCAAGTGATTCCTAAAGACGACAAGAAAGGTTTCCTTGTTAGAACCACTTTATTTATTTTGTTCCTTTTTTAATTCAAACTGACTGACAGGAGTGTTTATCGCCTTATTATCAGCAGTTTCATATGTAAAATCTCATTGTTATTCATTGCTCCCTCATGACGACTGTGGAGAATAATATCCGAGCTACACCTGGGAATATTGTTACTTTTAACAGTTTTGCAATACAAAACCAGTCACCCAACAGAAAACTTTCATTAGTGCCGAGCTGATAATCATTCTTTGCCTCAGCTCGGCTTTATTCAGAATTTTCCTGGATTCCTCCAAGACCTGAATGCAGTGGCTAGTCCAATGCTTTCAAAAAGTATTCCTTTTAGGCATATGAAGAAGCTAGTACTCCACTCCATTCTATTGTTAGACTGGTCATTTGGCTCTTCATTTAGGCAGCAGATGGCTTCCACACAAAGACCAACAACACCACTTCTTATGCTGGCATACAGAACTACTGTAGGGAGATGAAAATACATAAGTAGTGGTTTTAAGGCTGTGAAAGCTCCATACTTCACAAATATGAATGGCTTTTCATCCAAGTCATACTTCTATGTGCTTTTATTTAATTTACGAGAATAAAGATGTTTTTACCCATGCAAATTTACTGTCTAACACACACTGGTTTCAGCACTGTAAGGTAAATTGAACAATGCAAAGAATGTTTGTTTAGCTTCAGGCATACATGCAACTCGCAAGCACTCCATTTTTTTATATTCCTTTCAGGAATGCTCCCATCCCTTATGGATAACTTGCATCTTTACTGTACTAAATGGTAACTCTATCAAAAGACAGATACCACAACAGCACTATCCAATTGGTTTCACAGATAAGTAGACTGGCCCCTCGGCACCAGCTTCCCAAATGAGCTGAGCCACAAAACCTCACTATGGTGTATAAAGTGCTGCAAGAAGTGTGAACCCAGATGCCGTTTTTATTTTGTTGTTAATTTGTGAACTGTGTGTAATGTAGTTATTTAAGTTTGTGATTCCCAATGCATGTGGATCTCTGCACAGATTAAACTCTGGGCATCTTGTGGTTAATTTTCATTCAGACACCAGTAGTGGTCAAGTCAAGACAGAGTTATAGAATTTAGGGGTAACAATTGACTCTAACCTGAATTTCAAATCGCATATTAATCAGATCACTAGGACAGCATTTTTTCACTTAAGAAATACATCAAAAGTTAGACATCTTATATCATTGAAAGAGGCTGAGAAATGAGTTCACACTTTTGTTTTCAGTCTACTAGATTACTGTAACACACTCCTCTGAAGACTTCCCAAAAAAGACATAAATCGATTGCAATAAGTGCAGAATGCAACTGCTAGAATCCTAACTAGGAAAAGAAAATCCAAGCACATTTCTCCAGTTTTGATGTCATCACATTGGTTACCTGTGTCATTCAGAATTGACTTTAAAGTACTGCTTATGGTTTACAAACCCTTAAATAATCTTGCTCCATCTTATATTTCGGAATGTCTGACACCTTACATGCCAAATTGTAAATTAGGTCTTCAAATGTCTCCTTAGAATTCCAAGAGCTAAACTTAAAAGAAGTGGTGAGGTGGCCTTCTGCTGTTATGCACCTAAAATCTGGAATAGCCTGCCAATAGGAATTCGCCAGGCTAATACAGTGGAGTACTTTAAAACACTGCTGAAAACACATTAATTTAACATGGCTTTCTCACGGCACCATCTTAGTTTAATCCTGATGCTCTGTATATTCAATTAATTATCATTACTATTCATGGTGGCTCCAAAATCCATACTAACCCTTACTCTCTCTTCTGTTCCTTTTTTGGTTTTCTGGTGGGTATCTGCACCACCACCACCCGATCAAAGCACCATGATGTTCCTACATTGATGGATTAAAGGCCAGAAGTCCACTTGACCGTCATCATCAAGTCCTTCCATGAGAACCCTGAATACAATGAGGACTGATCATTTATGTTAGGTAGAATGCCTAGAAGGGGCTGGGCGGTCTCATGGCCTGGAACCCCTGCAGATTTTATTTTTTCTCCAGCCGTCTGGAGTTTTTTTTTTTTTTCTGTCCTCCCATGGCCATTGGACCTTACTCTTATTCTGTGTTAATTAGTGTTCTCTTACTTTAATTCTTATATTGTCTTTTTATCTCTTTCTTCATCATGTAAAGCACTTTGAGCTACATTATTTGTATGAAAATGTGCTATATAAATAAATGTTGTTACTGTTGTTGTAGTGAGAAAGAAAGACAGTCAAGAATTGAGGTACCAAAACAAAAGCTGCCCTTAAAAACTTGTTATTGGTATGGAGACTGGCCCAGAAACAGACAGGCAGACACGTTCATGTCACCCACAAACACGTTTATTTACAATATACAAGTCGCAAAGTGCACCACAAACCCCCAAAGTCCACAAAATCCTGGCCACTATGCCTTACTTCCTTCTTCAGGCCACTTCCTTGCCACCTCCTGTAGGCTCAGTCCACTCCGCTCCCGACTCTCGCCTCGAATGAAGGGAGGCGGCCCCTTTTATTATCACCCGGATGTGCTCCAGGTGGGTTCCGGCAATCACCCACCGACACGCCCCTGTGTGGCGGAAGTGCCGGCTGCATCCCTGGAAGCACTCCGGGTGTCCCTGCTCTTCTTCCCCCAGCACTTCCTGGTGTGGCGGAAGTGCTGAGGTCCAGGGCTCCAAAGGCATGGGGGCGCCCCCTGGCGGTGACCACGGGCCCCTACAGGGTGGAGCTTCAAAGCTCTGTACCCGTGGCCCCCAAAGGAACCAGGGCGGTCTTCCCCAGATGGTCTGGGGAAGGCACAAGCCCTCCTCCGGTCCTCCTGGGCGTCCCGGCCGGGTCGCCACCCCAGCCACCTCTGACATTGGATAAGTGGCAGGGGCCGTATGTAGTGACTGCCCAGAAAGGTCCTGTCACATTTGAAAATTTGATTCCTGATCATCCTAAAAAGCCAGAATAGGCTTTCCACATTAACATATTGAAAGAGTGGTATGAGCATATAAACCCTGTCATGCAGTTTCTAGTTTACAGCATCCTGGAAAAAGAATTAATGGAAGAACAGTAAATATCATCTTAAAGAAGCAACAGAGAGATGAGATTCAGCATCAGATCCCAGAGGGACTGCTGGGACTATACCTGGTATCACAAAATAATAAATATTATCATTCACGAAATATGACTTACTTCCCCAGGTCCTGTGAAAAATGCATATTTTAGGATACCTAGACAACTTTAGGAAGGCTTCAGGGTGGAGCTGAAAGAAATGGTACAATACTGCATTATGGAACTATCTGTAAGTGACTGGTGTATTTCCAAAGAAGTACGGGCAGATGCTGCTCTGTGTAGACTATTCAATGGGCAACTCAATATCTGCCTTTGATACCTACCCCATGCCAAGGATAGATGATTTAGTGGAGCATTTGGGTCCTATTTAACAACCATTGATTTACAGTATGTGTAGGATTTTGGCAGATATTACTAACTTATGAGTCAGAACTGGTGACCACATTAGGGCAGCAGGAGAACTCTACCAGTTCACTGTGATGTGTTTTGGTGTTCTTGGTGCAGCCGTCAATTTTTAGCATATAATGTATGCAGGGAGCAACAATATATACTAGAGCATATATCGACAGTGTTGTCATATACAGAAGGATGTAGGAGGAACACTTAAAACATTTTTCAGATTTGTTTGACTGTTTACATGTAACAAGGTTAGAGGGCTCAACCATTATTCAAAAAGCCATCCCATTTGTTAATGTTGGATTAAACATTTATTCATGAAAGTGCGTTAAACTGGGAAATCCAATGATGTAGCGTTCATGGTTCCAATCCAGTCAAGGGGTTAGAACAATTATAGAATACAATCATATGCAACAAAAGAACAAACTCATAAGAGCAGAGAAATTAGTAGTCAGACTGTGATACCCAGGTTGCCTTCAGCTGGCATTGCTCCTCTTTGAACTTGGTACATCAATAGTCATAAAACAAGAATTGACTAAACAACAAGGACACAAAACTAGACAAGAAGGTGCTTAAAAAACTGCATTGTGTCATTTTATTTCTAACAAAAGGCAGTGTCCAACAATGAATGAATTGCAGTGCACATCTCCATAAATGAATAATAAGTCCACAATATTCCATGTTTTGTGAGGAGTTAAAATCACCAAATGACAATCTATAAATAATACATTAAAACCCAGGATAAAATCAAAAGTCAGAATTGCCTTTAAAATGAGTTTTTTCGGTGCTCTCTTTATCTCACAATCTTGTCTCGTCTTGCTCACCCATTTATGGATATGCTCAGTAGGGCCAAGACCCTGGTGAAAGATGTCCTTTGACTTCTGTCTTGGCTACCATCCCTCAGCTCCCACTGCGATGTGATGAGTCTGACTCTGTCTTCCCTACATTTTGTCATCCACTGGATACCTAGGAGCCCTTCCTCGGCTCCTTTACTTTTCACCATTCCTTGGTGTCGACCAGAACACAATTAGACCGGCTATGTCTTCCCCCTATCACCGTTTGTGGAATCCCTAGGAGCCCCCATCACTTCTGCTGTCCACAGTGCAGCAGGAGTGATCTGGTCCACCCCGTTACCGCCTCTCATGCAGCTTCATCAAGGGGTTTCCTCTCATCACTTTGCTGTCTTCTCTCCACACTGGCCCTAACCGATTCTGCTTTTTATTTTTTCTTCTTTTTTTCTTGATTCTTTTCTTCTTTTCATTCTCTCAGTCTAACCTTCCTCAGGCTGCACTTATCCCAGTGGGATCAGGTGCCTTGATTATGACCCATGGAGCATCAATGAGCAAACCAGCGGAACTGATTGTGTTTGCACATGAATACATGAGTAGACAGTTCTCCTATTTAACACCCTGGGGACCAACAGCTTAGCAGCAGTACACACCCACACCCACCGAGCCGAGTGCACTGATTTTACAACTAAAAAAGTACTGCTCTGCCACAGACCCCTAACAGACTTTGTCACACAGACAGGTGGATAATGACTGACTAACTGACTACCATATGTACTCGCGGATAAGTTCTCCTGTAGATAAGTTGGGACTTGATTTTATTGTATAATTTCTGGTATTTTATAATGTCGGTCGTATAAGTCAAATGCTGAAAACTCACGCTATTGGTACAAGGGATTATGATATGCTAATGCCCACCTAAGAGAGTAACCATGGAGCACAGTGCCTTTTTTTCTATGTGAGTGCGGCAATGTGCTGTATCTGTGCCTGCTCCTAACCTCGCTCTCTCTCTCTCTCTCTTATGCCTACGTTACCACACAGTAATACCCAAACTATTCCGGAGCAACATGTGCACTGCTTTGTGTTTTTTGTATCTCACACACTCATACACTTTTATCGTAAGAGCATCCCTTATCCATGATGGAGATTTCGATTAGAAGAAAATATGAAGCTGGTTTTAATTTAAACGTTGTTGAAGTAGCGAAAGAAATTGGTAGCTGCACTGCTGCAACAAAATTTGATGCGTCTGAGAAACTGATGCAAGATTGGAGGAGGTAAGAAGATGTAAAAATAAAAAATTAAGTGTTGCATTTTTGAACGGGCATATAAGTCAGGGTCTGATTTTTATAATCAATTTTTTGAGTTTCATGACTCGATGTGCAGATCATTACTGATTTACTCATTTTTGCGTTTGTCTCTTTGATTCAGTAAATGATGGTCTGCAGGCCATTGAATCCTTTGAAAATATGGTGTCTTTCTCACTTTAATAGGTTATATCATCTTTATTTGAAAGCATGAACATGATTATCTGTGGTTGCATCTGTCTTTCTCCAGGACTAATGTTATGACAGAATGAGCTTACTTTTTTTCCTTTCTCATGATAGGTTATTTTATTAGGTATTCATTTAGCTTGTCTTGTATCTTGTATTCTAGTTTCAGTTTCCTTTATCTCTTACTGCATGTTACAGAGATTGTTTGTGCTACATTGAACTTACTCTATTATTTGGGCAAGCAGGAGTGGTGTTCTTTATTTAAAACTCTACTTCCCATTATAATCACATCCCCAAAAATCTAATGCTTTCCTCCTGTCTGTGCTCCATTTGAAATACACTTGAACCCCCCTGTGTTTTTGCAGTACTAAAACCACCAAGGCTACATCAAGTGGTGTCTGAATCCTATTGTTCTTACAAATGGCCTATCAATTCAGCATCCTAATAACACCACCCTACTGCCCTACCCCCAAAAGCCATGGATGACTTAATGCAGCATGAATGAAAGTACAAATAAATATCTTCTTGGCATATAGGTTATTGTGAGCTGGGGGGCTGATCGCTCCCCCAGAGAATACAGACATTCCTAGGAAAACACCTGAAAAACGTTGATAGACTACCGCCACATTGCTCCTTACCTTATTTACACTCTGTCACGTGATAAACCTCTCGCGCGGTACTCTGCATACTTAAAAGCTTGTTCAGCACAGGTCAGTATTGGAACTGATTGTTTTGTTTTTTCCCTCTCTCTCTCTCTCTCTGACATTCTCTGCTCCTGACGGAACTGTCATCTCTGTCTTGTCATGGAGTTTAAACTTTTAAAGAAGAGACAGATGTTTGTTTGCAGTGTCTGAATAAAGTTCATGTCTTTACAACCTCCTGTGTTTCTGTGCAAATCTGTGACCCAAGCGTGACAATATATTGTTTAAATCTCTTTTCACTTCATATTTTAGCATACATTTTCAATCCAAAACAAAGAAGAAAAAAAAACTCCAGGGTTGCATGGCCATTTGGGCAGCAAGCTGCTTCAGTATTTATTAGTGAAAAGCAAAACAACATATTTTAGTCAGTTAGGCATCTATATATATAATTCACTAAGGCAAGACACCCATTGGGGCGTGGATTCACTAAGCCGCCGACAAGTAAGACACCTATGGCGCACACAGGAAGGAGCCATGCCGGAGGTGAATCGCCATATGCAGTGTGTAAAACGGTTTGTGAGGGGTATCCCATGGGATCCTTAAAACAATCCTTTACAACTGAGTTTAAAACAGGAGTTTTCGGTTATGACGCATGGCCGCGTGCACCATAGCAAACTGTTTTACACGCTACATACAGCAATTTGCATCCACGACAAACATGCGTCTTCTTAGATGCTCCTGCAGGAACACGGAAAGTCTTTGTGAGTCACAGGTGCATCTGGACTGTGCAAAGACGACAACGACTCAAGTGACGAGTTGTAGGTGGGCACATGAGCGATGGCAGTCTGCCAGTTTTCAGTCACGGACGATTGTGTGTTGGTTCGTTCCGTGCATTTTTACAATGTTGCTTTTCTTGCTGATTTATCACATTACCGATTTTTCAAATGTTAATTTTCTCCCTGTGCTTAAAAATCATTTAACAAAATGGCCTGATTATGCGGCATATGGTACTCTGCGGGTTGGCTAGTATAAAATAAAACACAATCACATCACTAGTGCCTCATATATTTTCAAGGGTTACCCCTGTGATCTGAGGGTAGAATAAGATCACTCCCCTCTTCTGTGTCATAAAAGGCAACTAAAGGAGGGCGGAATCAGGAAGGACATTCGGCTTTAAACACTTCTGCTCCAATACACAAAATCTGGATGGCATCTGGCTAACCCTGTGAACCTAGAAAATGGCTGACAAACCAGGAGAAATCTAGAAATGCTTGAGGTGTCAAGTGAGTGATGTCAACTGGTTTTCTTTAGAAATAATTATTTTATTTGTTTGGACTCCATTGTTTATTATCGAGCCATTTAGTTTATTAGGTGTTCTTCTTCTTACTATTTGTAGTTTGTCTTTGTGCATTGTTTTGTAGTAATTTTATTAGTCATTGACAGCAGATTATCTTCAACGAACCTGCAGCTTAAGAGCTGAAGCAAATCCTGGCAGGCTACATAGCAGTCTGGTAGTCTTTCTTTTATTTTAGGCTTAGTGATATGACAGGTGGAAGACTGACCACAGTCAGTGGTTCCTCTTCAGTAGCATGTTTTTTGATCAGTCGCATGACTAACTTTCTTTTATTCATGCATGATTCTATCATGACTATTATTAATATTAAACACTATTTATGTTACTGTTATTATGCATTCTACAAATCCGAGCATTCAGACCTCCTTGGGTTTGATTTCTGCTGCCAATGGCAATGATCTCTTCCTTTAGCTAAGCCTCAGATGTTTAGATTCCCCCCAGTGCCCCATTTTCATATTATGTCATACTTCTATCCTCAACTGATCAATTTGCAAGATGGGTTTTGAGATTCCTCTATAAGGGTCAATCATATACTTAGGTAAGTCAGATTAACAAAGACTAACAAAAAAGTGAACTAAATAAATGAAACAGACAATTGAAAAGTAGAGAATTTAAAAAGCCACAAAATGAATTTGCCAAGACAAAACAATTTCTCCTACTAGCATGCATTCTTTTATCTCAAAATCTTCCAGGACCTATTTCTCATGTAGCAGAGGGTGTCTACTCTGACAGAACTGGCTGACCAGAATGTGATTTAGTTTTTAGCCTGATTTGACAGAATTGTCTCTTGGTTGCAGCTTTTGCAGAAAATGGAAATTGAAGTTGCGAATAAAAAACGAAGCTGAGAAGGAAACTAGGATGACTCCAAAGGCAAAGCTAAAGTACAAAAAAATTGCATGAATATTTTGTTCAACACTGTGGACAGGAAAACAAGTGTAAAAAGATACAGCCTGTAAAAAAAAGTTTCTGGAGAATATAGAATAAGGATGAAATATTTGGAAAAAGAGACCAAAAGTGAACACAGAGAAGAAGAAGGTTAAAAAATGACATAAATGGAAATTTGGAAGAAAGTGGGGAATGAGACAATGTAGGTAGAAATTTTTGTTCTTGTTTTTCAGAATCCCATTTTTCATTCTTCATAATATTAACTGATGAAAGATGAAAACAGGACACAGTGCTCATTTTAAGTCAGTGACATCATGGTCGTTATTTTTATTTTATTTGAGGATACTGATGATACTACAACACGCCTGACTAATTACTTGTACTATGGTCGTGGTCTTGAGCAGTAACCTAGAAATGACCTCATTTCTTTCCTTCCTTTTAGTGCTGTGGACAGCACTCACTAGATACACTAAACAAAGAGAGACGCAGTAATGCAGGGTATTGGCTGCAGGAGGCACAGCATACTGAATGCTAACGAACAAACATTCCCTGGGTAGACAATGAGCTTATTGTAGTGATTTGGCTCTGTGAAAATACGTGTGCAAGGAGCACTAATTAGAGACAGCTTTCATTCCTTGGACATGGTGCTGCAACAGAAGCACGGCATATGGGTCAGGAGTGGAGAGAGGTGATGCTGTGTGTCATGGCGTAGTCTTGTATCAGATTTTTGTTTTGCTTTATCACAGAGACATGCATTCAACCACTTAATGAGGAGACAAACTTTTCGTTCTTTTTAACTGTGTTGCCATAAAATAAGTATTTATTTGCAAAGAGTTTCACAGTCATTGCAACAGTATAACTTTTTAATAATCTGTTATTGGTAGGTCAAAGATCCTTTCTAAGTTTAAAAGCTGTAGTACAAGTTTTACTTGGCATAAGTTTCCCCATTTTTTAAATGTCATTTATAAACAGCCAGACCAGACAAAACAAAGATTTCAAAAGCAGTTTATTGGAGAGCTTCCTGGAAAAGGAAAAAGTGAAAAAAAAAATCCTCTTCTGGCTCTTTAGATACAGTGCTTGGTGGTATTTTAACTGTGGTGTTAGAAACAACTGCTCTTTCTTTCAGTGGTGCACATATTAACTCATGGTGGCACGTTTGCTTTCTGTCTTTAAAGGACTCCAATATTGTTTTCTCAAGTTCAACCATAAAGTGTTTTTAAAATTACTTAAGTGTTATTAGTATAGCTCTGAACCCAATACATGACAATATGTAGAGTCCAATCAGATGGTATTCAGACCCCTTCACTTTTTTCACATTTTGTTATGTTGCAGCCTTATGCTAAAATCATTTAAATTTATTTTATTAAAGAGAGAAGGAGGTTAAATGATCTTAGCATAATGTTGCATAAGGCTGCATCATAAGAAAATGTGTAAAAAGTGAAGTGGTCCACAAGCTTTATATATATACTAGACATTAAGCCCGTTAAAATAACGGGCGCTAGAACAGTAGTGCATAAACATTTGTATGAACAGTCTCTATTAAATGGCAAGGGACCTTGTATGTGGCTGTAATATGCGTCACTGTATTGTGTGCCTTTAATTTTCTCAGTAATACTGGTTTGTATTTCCGTGAAATTCCTGTAATTTTGTCTGACAGTAATACAGTGGAACCTCAGTTCACGACCATAATCCGTTCCAGACCGTATGAACTGTACGTAAATACATATTTTTTTTAAGTTTTTAAGCACAAATATAGTTAACTATACCATAGAAAGCACAGTGTAATAGTAAACTAAATGTAAAAACATTTACTAACACTAAGAAAACCTTGAACAACAGAGAAAACTAACACTGCAAGAATTTGCGCAATAGCCTTATGACCCGCTCACTAAAAACTCTTTTTTTAATGAGTTTTAAGCACAGGGGAAAAAATGAACATTTGAAAAATCTGTAATTTAATAAACAACCAAGAAAACTAACATTGCAACAATGCACCCGCGTGCCTGTGTGTGCGTCTGTCTCTTGCGCGTCTTTGTGTTTGTCTCTCGCGTGTGTTTCTTAAACGCACGCCTCTGTGTCTGTGTCTGTCCGTCTCTCGCCTGTGTGTGTGTGTGTGTGTCTGTCTGTCTGTTTGTCTCGTGTGTGCGTGCGTACATGCGTGTGTGTGTCTGTCTGTCTCTCTCTGCACAGGGAATGCACAGGAAGAGACTGAACACGTGCTGTGTGGCCCCACGCATGCGCACTTCTCCAGAAGACACACACACGGACTGTGCGCGCGCGCGCCTGTGTGTGTGTGTGACTCGCACGCGCCTGTGTGTGTGTGACTCGCACGCGCCTGTGTGTGTGTGACGCACGCGCCTGTGTGTGTATCTATATATATATATAGTAAGACACTAGGGTTTGCTGTTGCCCCTTTCAACCCAACAGACAGAAACACTGAACACAGGGTAAAATCACCAAGAAGGTTTTTAATTCTTTTTCTTCTTCTTGTAGTGCCCTGAAGCACCTCCGCCACTATACACAGGCAATATAATACCAATTATAATAATAATCACAATAATGCACAAAACTCCTCTCCACACCTCCCAGCAAGCACTGTCCTCTACCTCCCAACTCCAGCTCACTTGCTGGGTCTCCATCAGTCCTTTATATAGTCCTTGACCTGGAAGTGGTTATCCTCTTCTGTTCACGTGACTTGCCAGCACTTCTGAGTCAGATGGAGAACTTGCTTTCTTCTTCAGCTCGGAAGTACTTCAGGGCTTCCGTCCCCATGACTTTATAGTACTTCCGGGCTATGGAAAAGATATGAGTCCCCAGGTACCCTGGCTGCGTCTCTTGGCGGTATCCAGCAGGGCTGAGAAGCCGAAATACAAATCCCATGGTGCCCTGCCGGGAACTTGCCCTCTGCCGTCTTGGGGGAGGCAGTGTCCCACAGTAGCCGCCTTCCCCCATCCTTCTCTTCTTTGGGCATCCCGGTTGGGTTGAGCAGCTGACCGTCCGCCACAATATCCATCATTCAACCGCTATATCCTAACATCTGAGTCACGGGGGTCTGCTGGAGCTAATCCCAGCCAACACAGGGCTCAGGCGGGAAACAAACCCCAGGCAGGGCAACAGCCCACTGCAGTATATATATATATATATATATATATATACATATATATATATATATATATATATATATACAGGGTGAGTCAAAATTATGTTAACACTAATGATACTATGTATATACTGTACTTATATGCAATTTTTGTGGACAATTTGGTATATGTTACATATGGTACATGTGTTGAACTTGATGGTGAACAGGTTGAGACATTCCTGTAAATCATCTTGTACATATGAAGTATGTTTTGTGAATAACTTGTTTCCGCCATGCAAATGTTAACATAATTTTGACTCGCCCTCTATATATAAATGGGTGGGTGTCCTTACCTGGATGGGAGGCCAGCCCTTCAGAGGCAAAAGAAGAAAGGGAGGGTGTTCCCTGCCTTAGTCAGGAAGTTGGCAGAAGATTCCAGTCTGGATGTGGATATATTGGCATCCCAGTAGGGCTGGACCGAGGAACAACACCCAGCCAAGAGGCCAGTATGTTGGAAGGATAGGGGAAGACAACCGGTCAGGGCTTCATACTCCCCTGACACGTTAGGTGCCAGCATCTTTGAACCGAGTTACCAGTATGGACACCCACAAGGCAGGCTGGAAATTGTCATTCCATGGGGCAACCTTGTTTGGGTCCTGAGGTTGACACCAGAGTGTGCTGTGATGAGTCATGATCCTTACAATTAAAGCCCAAGAAGTGATTCGAATGGGCTATGCCCTAACACTGAAAATACTCCCAGATTTAAATCCCAGAAACTGCTCAACCTCATCCAGGCAGAGTCTGGAGAGGAGCTTGACAAATCTCACATGTAAGAATTGGAGAAATAAACAAGAGAGAAAGCGAAAGGAGAGAATTGTGCTTGAGTTTGTGCTTGAGGATGACCTTTGGAGGTTTTCTTTTAAAATAAATCTTTTCATTGAACCCGTGACTTTTGGAGTTTGGGGTGATGCAATGTCCCCTACTTGTCACAGTACACACACACACACACACATACATATACATATTGTAATTGTGATGCTAAGTTGCCTCAACCTGAGGAAGATATCACTAACAGTATGAGTTGGCATTCCATCATTTAAGCAAGCAGCTTGGAGTTGATGGAGCTTACAAAAATGGCAACCCTGCCACAGCAGCATATGAATTCCAGCTATTGTGGCAACAGTTAGCTATTCTTCTAAGGTTGGTGCATTACCTAAAAGAGCGATGTAAAGAATATATTGGATTTGGCATGAAGCACCACATTGGGATCAAAAGCTGACTGAGACCAAAACTTACAACCTGACTTAGCAAAGCAAAATAGACTTGCTGGAGGTGCTGGAGAGTCTTGAGGCTGAAAACTAGGATGTGAAGTCTAATTTGCTGCATCAGTACAGAAAGGAAGACAGGTGTGGCTCCACCATCACTTCTGAATCTGCTGTGGCCCATTGGCGTGGGTGTGCAGTCACTTTGAGAGCTTCAGGCTGATAAAGTTGGGGAAAAGTGTGGTAGATTGAGTTTCCTTTAACTCCAGGTGTGCAGTGTTAGGTTGGGCCAGTGGCAAGACTACAGAGGCAAAAGATGAGGCAGACTGTAGCAGCATTAAGGAGTAGCTATGGAGGGAGAGTCTCAAAGCTGAGATCCAGGACCTGGCCCTGTACCACATCAATGAAGGAAAGAAGAGAATCAAGTGACTGTTACTTCAGCAGGTCTGCAGAAGGAGGTTCCCTTTCCCACATATAATGGACACATCAGCACACAGAAGTGCAGCATTAAAACATCCCTGACAAGACAACACTCGACATCCATCCTACACTAATCACAACACAACACTAAAGAGCCCTGCTGATGTGCCCTTGTCACCAGCTTCACAACCACTATTTCAAAGAGTTTGTGTGCCAATGCATGGACTTGGAAATGTTCTCTGGGGACAGCGACTTCCAGGGGAGTGCTATGTAATGGAGCTCAGACTGGAGGTAGCATATCCAATAAGACACCTATAAACTGGCATTTCATTATGCAAAAGAGCCAGCTACAGGACAGTCTATAAAAAGGGGAGGTGATGGTCCTGAGAGGCCACAGCTGGCATCACTCCTTAAACCGGGGTTATTGAAAGTCATGTGCCAAGAATGACCCGGGCAGTGAGAACACATAACAGGCAAGAGTATGGTACAAAGTGCACTGCTTTTTATTCATAACAGTCAAGGGTTCAAAAGCCAAAAATTCCTAAAAAAAGTGCAAAGTTTCTCAATTAATAAATAAATAAAATATAAAATATATAATCTATACTAATAAAAGGCAAAGCCCTCACTGACTGACTAACTGACTCACTCACGCACTCACTCACTGACTCATCACTAATTCTCCAACTTCCCGTGCAGGTAGAATGCTGAAATTTGGCAGGCTTATTCCTTTCAGCTTACTTACAAAAGTTAAGTATGTTTTATTTCGAAATTCTAAGCGTAACGGTCGACAATGTCCGCTATGTTGAACTTTCGTATTTATGGCCCCATATTCACGAAATTTGGTAGGTGGCTTCCCTGCGCTAACCAAAACCGATGTACGTACTTATTTCGGTGGTATGACGGCACTGTCGGCCGCCTTATTGAACTTTCCAACGTCACTAATTCTCCAACTTCCCGTGTAGGTAGAAGGCTGAAATTTGGTACTTATTTTGGTGGTATGATTAGATGACGTTTGGAAAATTCAATATGGCGGCCGACAGTGGCGTCATACCACCAAAATAAATATGTACATCGGTTTTAGTTAGTGCAGGGAAGCCTACCAAATTTTAGATATATAGATATACGGATAGATAGATAGATATAGATATATATATATATATATATATATATAAAATGTGTGTGTGTGTGTGTGTGTGTATGTATGTACAGTATGTATGTGTATATATATAGAGAGAGATATAGATTTATATAGATACAGTGGTACCTCGGTATACGTCTGCTTTGGAATAAGTCCAACTTGGTATACGCCCTGTTTATAGGCGAAATATTTTGCTTGGTATACGACTCGTATGCTAGAACAACACGTGTGGTATACCGGGCGTGCGCCTTCAAAAAAAAAAAGTTTTAACCTGTACTGTAATCCCTCACTATATCGCGCTTCGATTTTCGCAGCTTCACTCTATCGTGGATTTTATATGAAAGCATAACTAAATATATAACGCAGATTTTTCGCTGCTTCGCAGGTTCTGTGGACAATGTGTCTTTTTACTTCCTGTACATGCTTCCTCAGTTGGTTTGCCCAGTTTATTTCATACAAGAGACGCTATTGGCGGATGACTGAGAAGCTAACCAATCAGAGCACGCAGTTAAGTTCTCCTGACTGAGAAGCTAACCAATCAGAGCACGCAGTTAAGTTCCTGCGTGCTGAATGCAGTGTTAACTAGGAAGTCTCGTCTCGCTCATTCAGCATCGACGTGTTTCGCTGTGTAAAGAGTTAACTTTTGTGCTCTTTTGTGTTTATCTTTGTGCATAGTCAAGCCCTTCATTATGGCTCCAAAACGATCTGCTACTGCTTCAGGGGCCGTGCCCAAGTGCAAACGGAAAATGTTAATGATTGCCGAAAAGGTAAACGTTTTGGATTTGTTGAAGGCTACAATTCTTTTTATTTAAAAAGTAGGATAGTAATATAAGATCTACGGCCGCAGTGTCCTTGTAACCAGGGTGCAAAACGAGTTGTAAGTGGATGTAATAAGACAGTAGTCTGGATGGAATCTGCTTTAGGGATTTGGATTGAAGACTGCCAGAAGAAGAACAACGGCAGTGCTTCACATTTGCCTGAAGAGGCTCCTTTGGAAGAGCTGTAACGCTCTCCTTTGTTGTGCAGTAAAATTAAACTCATTGTTATCAGACAAGTAATTTTCATTTATTTCATCTAATTGCTTTTGTATTTATGTATTTTAGTATTAAGCAGTGTTTAAATTATTTTATACAACACCATCAATGTATAATATGCCAATAACAATAGGATTTTTTTTTCATGGGAACGAATTAATCATTTTCCCGTTATTTCTTATGGGAAAAATTAGTTTGGTATAAGTCTTGTTTGGTATAAGTCCAAGGATCTGGAACGGATTAAGGACTTATACCAAGGTACCAATGTATATATATAGATATTAGATATATATATATATATAGATATAAATACATACATACACACACATTATATATACAGTATATATAATGTGTGTGTATGTATGTATGTGTATATATATATATATATATTTTTATATATATATGACAGCAACACTCATAACAGTGACAAAACATTAAATTGACAATCATGTTACGTTATTTTCAAAATGTTTCCTTTAATTTTTCGTTACTTCTTTAACACACTACTTCTCCGCTGCGAAGCGCGGGTATTTTGCTAGTAATATATAATATATAAAAATATCATATGTAAAAAATAAATAATAATATAAAAACTAGTATGTTGGGAGGAATAAAATCAGCAATAAATACATTCTATAAAGCCCAGATGTAAAATATGTAGATTTTGGGTTCACGACTCCTGTCAGCCCTAGAGTATAACCTTCTTTTGCACCTGTAGGATAACATGGCACAGCATTATCAATGTTTTGGTATGGCTAAAAAAAATCCAGGTTCAGACACTCTTAAAGCCAGCTAAAAAGTCTCAGCTTGCTTGATAGAGCCCCTCTGCAGAATGCAGGCTCCATGTCTTATCTGATAAGATGATCAATCACAGACCATTTAAATGTCAGGGATAGCTCTCAGAGATATGAGATGGATACCCAAGTTCCAGCAAAGACCCATGCCTCAAGGACTGACAATCTGGGGGACAGAACTTTGACCCAGTTGTGAACCTAAAAGGACGGGCTTATGTGCACCCAGAAACCCAATGCCAAGACATATTGGTTGGACTAGGGATGCCAATAGTTAAGATAGCAAGTGCCTGAGCTGAGAAGACTGTATGAAAATCCATGCACTCACCTTGCTGAAAACAGCAACTGAGTTCCTCAGATGATGCAATGTTGCTACCAACCAAGAACATTATGTGTGTAAAACTCTCAAAGACAAGCTTAAGTACTGGCTGCAATTAGAAGGTGAAATCAAGGCAAAGAAGGAGAAGAGCTTCTGAGACAGAAGAAAGAAAGCATGCAGACAATTCTTCCATGTGACTGAAAAAAACTGACCAGGAAGGGAACAAAACATTGCTTACCTCACACCATAAGTACATATATTTTGATTCCACTAACTATTAATTATAATTTAATATATAGGACAAAGCCTGCTAATATATTATGGTATTGGTGTCATTGTAACTGAAAGATAAGTGAACTACAATATACATTCTAACACGGTGAACAGTTTCTTCCAAAATTCAGAAAGCAACTGCAGAGCAGCATCTCACATACACAAGCACTCACGCAAACACAGAGAGAACTCTGTGCATGGAGGGTATAATCCAGCACAGACTAGCTGTGAGGAAATTAAAGCCACCATGCAGAGTTTCTCCATCTTAAACACAAGAATTGAAAGACCAGAATTCATAAGTTATGTGCCATTTTCTATGAGAAAGAAAAAGATCTATCTAAGCCATGAGATAGAATTCATGTTATTTGTGTTTTTCTCTAGTAGGAGGAAAGTTCAACTAAGATTTCATAATTTGATTTTGTGTTGTTTGTTATCACCTTTCATCTATCTATCTATCTATCTATCTATCTATCTATCTATCTATCTATCTATCTATCTATCTATCTATCTATCTATCTATCTATCTATCTATCTATCTATCCTTTCAAACTGTATTATTTAGTTTATGTCAGCAAGTGTAGCTAGTTTGCTTGTGAAAGTAAATCTTTGGTCATACCCAACCATTAAAATATCAATGCAGACTTTCAGCAACTTATGAACCTTGTTCATGAATTGTACAGATCTCTTCATATTTCTGGCAACCCATCCACAAAATGAAACAGAGATCCCTCACTCCACCTACATTTAACTTGACATCGATTGGAAGAGGGTGTCTTGCTGATTGTTTTAGTTGACTGACAGCACTGCTGAAGGTAAGACTCTTCATTATTAATTAAGTGACCATACACCCAATCCTACCCAATTCAGTCTAATTTTAGGTTGTACTTACTTTTAACACATGCAAAATTTACTTTTATGTTTTTTTTAAATTACAACACAGAGTGGACTACAAAATGTTAATGTGGCATGATGTTTGTTGTAACACTTGTATCTGTAGATACTGTTTAAATGGAGATCAAAATGTGTCCACATACTGTATGTTAAAAAAGAAGAAACACCAACGGTGTACATACTTTTTCACATGTATATTTGTGTGGATGTGCCTGTGTCTGTTCTTCTTATTTATGCTGTTGTATTTAAAGCACACCAGTGTATTCATGGTGAAGTGTGGGATATTAAATACTTAATTGTATTCTTATTATTATTGTTATTAATGTAATTGTTATTTAGTGGTGGCTCTGAGGCTAGGGATTTGCACTGGTATTCAGAAGGTTGCCAGTTCAAATCCCGCAAATGCCAAAAGTGACTCTACTTCATTGGGCCCTTGAGCAAGGCCCTTAACCTGCAATTGCTCCATCCTGGGTATGATGTTAATCTGCATCCAACCCTGCACGTAGGCTCTCCAACCTGCAGGAACCAACCTGGGGCTTGGTGGCAGAATTGGCACTCCAGCCACCATAAAAAACCTCACACTGTTCAGTGTGGTGCTGAGGAGTCAGCCATTGCATGGCTATACTTGGGTCCTAATCTGGGATCCTGAGTTGGTTTGTCATGTGGTGGGTGCAGCAATGCGCTGTATTAACGTGTGCTATTATCCTCTTTCTCTAATAAATAATTGGTAGAAGCTTATCATAGTGTACACCATACTGAGCAGAGTCTAAAACTGTTGTTTTCATGTTAGTACATACAGCAACCTGATGATTATTTGATTCATTCAGAGGTCACAGAGAGACTTAACGATGGGGATTGAACTGGCAACTTTGTTGTTTGCAGTCCAATTCACTGTCCAATGGGCCACTCATATAAATATAATGTATTGATGTATACTATTGTTAAAGTAAAAAAAAATCTGTTGCAGTGTGTACACTTTTAACATTTTCACAAATTAAATTTTTCAGTCATATCATTAATTAAAAGCTGATCTCCCTCTTATTAAATGCTACTTCTTCTGGTTGTGTTTAGACAAGCACGCATATTGTGTATGGATGTGTGCCTTCTACTGACTCAGAGGGGAAAAAAAAACAACAAAACAAATTAATAACTGCCAGCTAATTATTAAAGTAAATAACATGTTGGCTGACATGAATAACATAGCGTTGCATGCAGTGTTGCTGAATAAGCTTTTGTTAAAGCATTGGCATTAGAATTGGAAAGTAACTTCAGTTAAAATGATGTAAATGGCAATTTTCATGATGCATTATTTTTTACTTAGCATTGGTTTATTAACAAGTTCAAGGAAGACCACTCTAAGTGAACTGGTTAAGCACCACATGGGATTTTAAATTCCAAAGCAAGGTTGTTGCAGCTTCATTTTTTCATAGTAGTTTTTACTTGTCTTATTTTCAACATTCTTTTCATTTCACTGTAATTTTACTTGAGAATAAAATACTAATTTTTATTTTGATTTAGTTTTTATTTTTGGAAAAGTCTGAATTAGCATAAACCATCCTGATTCAGGATGTTCATAAGAAATGCAATGATTTATTTCATGATATAGAAATACCCAATAAACAAGAATAGTTGAGAAACATATTTGAAATATTAAAATGTGTGCTTCAGTGTAACTGCCGTGCCATTTTCTAACTTACTTAATCCCGACCAGGGTCACTGCTCAAGCCGATCCCAACGGGCATAGGACATAAACCCTGGACAGAGCGCCAGGCCTGCAGGGTACACACACACATACACACACGCACACAACAAATACACACTAGGGCCAATTCAGCCTCTCTGTTTCACCTAACCTGAATGTCTTTGAACAGTGGGAGGAAACCCGCATAGACATGGGAAGAACATGCAAAATCCACACAGGGAGAACCTGGGACACGAATCCCTGGTCTTCTTACTACTAGGCAGCAGCACTGCCACTACACGCCCCTCAATTTAATTATTTAAACTATTTTATTGTAATCCAGATATGTCACACTAGAGGTCCATTGAGGGCTGCAACCCAAATAAAGGATCAAAAATCAAAACAACATCATATCATATTTGGGCAGAGTGGTGGCTCTGAGGCTAAGGATCTGTGCTGGTATGCGGAAAAAGAGATCCTACTATGTTGGGCCCTTGAGCAAGACCCTTAACCTGTAATTGCTCCAGGGGGCGCTGTACAAAGGCTGACCCTGCACTCTGACCCCAAGGGGTATGTGAAAACTAACAAATTCCTAATATAATAAATTGTATAAGGAGAAATGAAGAACAAAAAAAGTATATATTCATAATCATGATTGAGGGAGATAAGTACCAAACTGGTTTATATAGTATCTTTTCGCACTGAATACTGTCCTGTAGCACTTTACAGATTCAGGACATTTGCTTACAAATTCCCAGACTTGAAGATCGAGGGATGGCCTCCTGTGGGTGTCACGATTAGGGAATCCATTCCCAGACAGGTTTATCCATTCCCAGGAATTTGAGAATCGCTCATGTCATTCCTGGGAATCCCGGGTGCCCAGGGATGACACAGTGCAGGGGCATTTGACATGTGAACATTTTTAGAACGACCAACACTTATTTTTTGATAAAACTACTGCAATATTTTAACACCAATAAAAGACTAACCTTATCTACAAGCAGTTCATGCTGTCATATAAGTACATGTATCTAGTTAGTTGTGGTAATAAGAGCGTAGAAAGCACAACGTATCCAGCGTGCAGTCGTCCAGGCGAGAGTGAGCCAGCCGCTAAGAAAGCATGAGATCAGATACTGATACACTTGTTCTAAACAACGCCCATGCTTGCCGTTGCTCTATAACACTGCCATTTCAGCTTTTACTGATGCATTCAATTTCTTGTCATCATTCTGTGATGGCAAGTTTCTTGGCACAGATAATGCAGATGCAACAGACTGACTTATTGCAATTTCAAGTTGCTGTTCAAAGCTGTTGTCTGACAGATATCAATGAAGTCTGCCCTGTCCCGGCATTTGTGAGCTGCAGAGTGCGGACTCCTCCCAGTCCACTGAGCCGGGAGACTGACTGCTGCTGGTCTGTTGTTGACTAAATTAACGAGCAACACACTACACCGTGGGCCTAAACAAGTATTATTTTTAACTATAACTCTGTTATTTCTTGATAGATTTTTACAATTTTACACGCTATATATGTGAGCTTGGCTGTTCCTGGTTTCCCAGGAATTACAGCAGTTTCATTCCCGGGAATGCAGGAATGAAAAATGTCTGGGAATCCTGGGCTCCTGGTAATGGATTCCCTAGTCACGATGGCGAAGACTGAACCTGCAGACTTGTGGCTTATCTAATTTGTCACTACACCACACGGCCTGCTATGTCAGTTGTTCTTTCTGAGGCTCATGTTTCCACTACTGGAACACAATCAGCATGAGTCAAATCTAAGCACAAGTTAGAAACAAACCCTGAACTGAACGACTGTCCTTCAAAATGCACTCTCACTTACAACCTATAATTTTCTTTTCTTTAAAATTCACGTGGATGAAAGGTCAGGTCAGGTCAAGTTGGGGAGCGTGCACTGGTACATTGCGTTGCTTCACCCAACACAAAACAAAACAGCTCGGAATCCTGGTTAACAACTCCCCCGGCAGACGATCTATCTGCTGCAGCCAGGTGTTACTTGGGCGTCCCCTTGGCCTGGTCCAGCCACTCAGGTCATCAACCATGAGGATCCTGCTAGGCGGATCGCCCTTGGGGAATTGTGCCACATGGTCATAGTGCTGTAACTGACGCTCCCTTACAATGCAGGTAACATGCCTTATTCGGAACTGCGTGAGCAACTGCTCATTCGACACAAAATTGGTACCCATCTATTCTCCGAAGAGACACAATACCGAAGGAGTCCAGTCTTCATCAGGTTACTGGATAGCATCCATGTCTTGCAACCATATAGCAAGTTAGGAAGCACCAAGACTTGGAGCTTCGACCTTTTGCATAGATAGCGGGAGTGCCATACACCCCTTTCCAGTGAGCTCATGACCACCAAGCTCTGACAATCCCTCTACTGACTTCATAGGAAGTTACCAGAGACATGAATGTCACTGGCAAGGTAAGTAAACCACTCAACGAGGTCTCTGCAGACAGACATACTGCTGATGGCTGCGCCCAAGAAGTCATTAAAGGCCTGGATTTTTGTTTTTATCCAGGACACTCAGACTCCTCGCTCATTCTCTAGAGAGCCCCGAACAAAGCCTCCATTGACTCTGCAAAGATTACAGCATCGTCAGGAAACTCAAGATCAGTGAGTCTTTCTTCACCAACAAATACCACACAGCCGCTGGACCCCACGACCTTGCCCACCACCCAGTCCATGCAAGAATTGAACTCCTATGGATCAAAGAACCTGTAGAAAATCCACAGGTATGTGCCAACGTCAAACATCAGTAAAGGGGCTGGAGAATGAACCTACTGTAGATATTCAGTATTCTAACTGTGAAGCTAATCACTTTACCACAGTTCTGCCAAGTCACATTATGTGTCCAAAAATAGTTCTATTTTTGGTTCAGTTTGCTTTTTGCAAATTGGGAACAAATTCCCCACTTCATTCATTATTAGCACAAGTGACCCAGTTTCGACATTCATAAAAATTGTCCCCCATAATCTTACTCCACAGTAACACCAGGTCTGCTTGTGATATGAAAGGAGAGGCTCCGCTCTGTGGAATGCTTGAAATTGAACTAAGGATAAATGACAGTCCCTGTGTAACCCTGGAAACGCTTACTATTTTCCCTAATAAACACACTTTTTTTAGATAATATTTTGATTTAAGTACAAAGAAGCCATGTCAACGGCTGGTTGAGAAAGAACTTCATAAGCCATGTATTATGTGATTGTAAATAATTCATTCTACAATAGTGGAGGCTGGCTGCAACCTAATTATTATTCTCTTTTATTGCACATTCAGCACTTATAACAATTAATAATAACAGCTTTCTTCTGCTGAAGGTTTTGTTTTCTTTCTTCCTTTTTAGCAGCACAGAAAACAAACTGAATTGATAAGCTACTGTTCCATTTTGGCATATGCAAATTGCACTAAATAAGTAGCAGTAATTCTCATTTTTTCCATTCACAAACCGTGCATTTTCCTTTCTTTCCGAAATGCATTCATTCAGGGATATAGAGGGGCACAAACTACACTATGGAGCACAAAGGGCAAGGCAGGAACTAACCCTGAATGGGTGGCCAGTTAGAGCCAGTTAATCCATTAGGCAACACAGGCAGCCACCATTTATGAAAGTTATGGGTTGCATGTCCTAGACACATAGGGATCCCTTCCCCAGGTCGTAGAAGTATAATAATAATTCCCACAGTATGTACACAAAAGGGTGCTGTCTGGGTGTGTAAAGATGCATGCACTCCGGACATCAAGGGGGACCACATCCTGACTCAGTCATGAAACTATGATGATAATGAGTGGGCACCAATTATGAAAGTAAACCCAAGCCAGACTGGTCATCAGACTGATACTGAGTGGGTGCTGTTCCCGGCTGGGCACTGTTAATGGACGTAAAAGTGCACACACTCCATACACCAAGGGGTGCTCGATCATTAAAGTCCGTAGTATATGCCCAAAGGCGCAGTTGACAACCTACAAGTGATTGGTATGTAGAAGGAACATCAGGAGATACATAGAGAACATCCAAACCTGGGGCCTCATGTATAACGCCGTGCGTAGAACTCGCACTATAACATGGCGTAAGCACAAAAGCCGAAATGTGTTTACAAACAGAAAAATCCAGATGCAGGAATCTGTGTGTACTCCAACTTCCACGTTCTTCCGTTACATAAATCCTGATCAGCGTGAAAACTAATGCTCGTGCACGCGCATTATGTAACGCCCCAAATCCTCCCAGAATTACGCCTCTTTGAATATGCAAATCAATATAAATCGCCCTTAAGCGCAGCCTTCTGTGAAAAGACAATGGGAAAAGCACGGGGAAAATATAAGAATTTCAGCGAATACCAAGTGGAGGCAAAGGAAAAACATACTATTTGTTCAAATAAACCGTGGTATAATCAACAAAATGAAGCTGATTGAGTGACATAGCGTGTTGAAGAAACTTGAAAGCTCACATTCACAAAATCGCACAGTGCCGGAAATAAAAAAGAAGTCACATATCGAAGTTGCCGTGAAAAGAAGAGTTGTAAGCCCACTGTCTGAGTGTCATATGAAAGTTTATTAGGGTACAGAGAAAAAAGGCACACGGTGGGGAAAAAGCACGAAATGTCAACTTCAATCTCGACATTTCCACTTTAATCACGTAGTTTATTTTGTCATTTAGTAGAACATTATAAACTTCATCTTACAATCGTTTAATTAACCAGTTTCTCAAATCACATCGTAATTAAAGTAGCACGTTAAATGCTTTGTTTTGTATTTGATCTTCTACTCGTATCTGCTCTATGTGTGTGAATCACTACTTGCTTCTTAAACTGGCTCTCTTCCTCCAACTGGACACAGAGTCCATTACATTCGTGATATTACAGCTCCCTGAATAACTAAAATACTGAGATGTATACGTGATGTCATTTTCATGATGATAGGAGTTAAAGCACATTATTAAACATGTGTTTCACTTCGATGAAATAATTTATTGCAGCAGTACTCAGGGCGGCTCTAGGCTTGTGGTGGCACTGGGCAGAGGAAGAATCGGTGGCTCCTTCGCCGCCAATGTCAGTAAGGTAGCTTATCACGGTGGATGGCCACGTCTCTTGCGGACACTGCACAGCGGCCTCGTGCTCATGACAAGCATTTATCTTTTGTCGAAATTTGTCACTGTGTTTTTAGCTGTGTTGTTATTTTCTCTTTCTGTTTTATATTCAATATATATTGCGTAGCGCCCAAGAGTCCTTGCTTTTCTTTTCCCAAGTAACCGATCGCCATACAATCAGCTCTGTAATAGACGTTAAGCCATCTGTAAGCTTAGTGCCGATTCTTCAAAACGTTTAAAGAACATTGAAATATCTTTGTAGTACATGTTTAATTATTCTATCCTTCACGACACTCCCAGTGAAGAATATAGATTATTTAAATGAAGTTAAAGTTTTATGTGTATAATTTAACAAACATATTTTGCTGCATTTCACCTTAAAAATGATATCGTCATCATATGTAAATACGCGCTTTATAAAGTGGCTCAGGTTGTGAGATATTATAACTGTAGTGCAAGTTTACAGTGGGGTGATTGTACTTATAAGTACAAACCGTTCTACAAGGAGCAATTGATTGAGTGCATTTAAAGTTCTTGGGATTAAACTGTTTCTGAACCGCGAGGTCTGTACAGGAAAGGCTTTAAAACGTTTTGCAGTGGCTGAGACAGCATGTCCTTAAAGCTGTATACCGATAATTCTCTTTCCGATCAGCTGCTGCTGTGATTCACACTCAGATACAGTGATTTAAATACTCTGAGTCGTGCATTGAGAGAAATATGGAAAAAGATGATAAGCTGTGGCAACTCCTAACGGGAGGAGCTGAAAGAAGAAGAAGAAGAAGAAGAAGAAGAAGAAGAAGAAGAAGAAGTGAGAGTAACAGCGCTAAAGCAGTTATGGTATTTGGAATACTATGGCTGTTCCCTGGACCATTATATTGTTACCAGTTAATTACAATCAGATGCATTACACTAATAAACAATATGCGGTTAGTTTCTGTGTATTTATAAAGCCGCGTCATGAAAATAATGAGTAATCACACAAGAACAGTACCATTGCTTTGACGCTGGGTGCCGCCAGTCTGCAAAACCGAGCGGAGAACTTGTGTGCGGCAAGGTATGAGGTACCGTGGAAAAGTGCGTGGCTTTACGCCAACTGTAGGTTTTATACATCACGATTTGAACGTGGAAAAGTTCTTACGCAACATTTCTATGCGTACGCACCGTTTATACATGAGGCCCCTGGTCCCTTATCTTCATGGAATTTGCATGTTCTCGTTTTGTCTTTCTGGTTGTCCTCTCTCTTACCTGTGTTTGAAGTTAATTAAAACAAAAAAGTGTGTCTGGGCTATGTTTCTGCCATACAATAACTGGCATGACATCTAGGGTTAGTCACTACATGGCACTTAATGCTGCCAGCTCCTGTGACCCTGCTAATTAAGCTTGAAAATGGATGGCTATACTTCATTTGGATTTGTACTTTTCAATTATAGCATCTACTGCTACCAAAAAAGGTGAGAAAGTATGGAAAATAAAAACAAAAATGACTGATTTGTAAATTCTATTCTTACTGTAATATATTGTAAACAAGATTTTATCTAATGTTTTTACCTTGTGAATTTACTTGAATTTTTTTGAAACTATACACTCACATCAAATTTGATGACTAAAACATGCCTCAAAAAAGCTGAGACAGTCAATTGTTTACCGCTGTGTAACATTGCCATTTCTTTTAAAAACACTTTAAAGAAACACATTAGTTAAGTTCAGCAAAAAATATTTCTTCCCATTCATCCATTATTCAGGTTTTTAGCAGTGCAATTGTGTGGAACCTTTGTTGCCATACTTTCCATTTCATACTGCGCCACACATTCTGAATCGGAGACCGGTCAGGGCTCCTGGCAGCCACTTGTAATCTGAGAAGAATGAGGTTTAGTGTTGTCCTGCAGGCAAGTGCGAGGATGTCCCTGGAAAGGACAGTATTTTGATGGCATCATATGTTGCTTTGAGCTCTATACGTATCTTTTTGCATTAGCCTCTCTTAGCATTACATTATTTCTCAAAAAAAATGTAAATAGATTGCATTTTTTATTAAATCTCATCTTTCTACTGTAAAACATGCAAAACAAAAAAAGTTAAAAGAAGTATGAAAAATAATATAATGATACAAATAATAATAATAGTGAATAATAAGAAAAATAATAAGAAATCTATACTAATAAAATAGCAAAGCCCTCACTGACTGACTGACTGACTGACTCACATACTCATCACTAATTCTCCAACTTCCCGTGTAGGTAGAAGGCTGAAATTTGGCAGGCTTATTCCTTACAGCTTACTTACAAAAGTTAAGCAGGTTTCATTTCGAAATTCTACGCGTTACAGTCATAACTGAATCCTACTTACGTACATATATACGTCCATAGCCTGCAGCTCGGTCGCCGTGTGAGTCGGAGTTGCGTCCCCCATCCCCACGCCTCCCACGTAATTGACTGCCTGCCCATATAATGCTGTATCAGCAGCAATCCGAACTGTGAAAAAACAGTAAAAAGGAGACGTGTCAGACATCGTGGTACATTTTCTGACGGAAACAACTTTGTGACGCTGCCGCCAAATACTCGCAGAAAAATCCACAAGTTAATAGACACGCTGTCGCTAAATACTCGCAGGCAAATCCAAAAGTTCATAGAAACTCTGTCGCTAAATATTCGCAGGCAATTCCACAAGTTCATAGACACGCTGCCGCTAAATATTCGCAGGCAAATCCACAAGTTCATACTGGGAATGCCTGTTAAACATCTTAGATTCACATGTAGCGATTTGGGTAGTGAACACTTCGATGAATGAAACCTGTTATCTTTACAACAATTGACAAACACAGAATGTAACTTGAACACAACACATCCTCCAAATACGAACCTTATTGAAAGAATTAATGATAATCAAATCCTTGATGACAGCAACACTCATAACATTTATTTTTAAAATGTTTCCTTTTCTTTTTCATAACTTCTTTAACACACTACTTCTCCGCTGCAAAGCGCAGGTATTTTCCTAGTGAACAATAATAATGAAATTGATGCTAATACTGTCAAAATATGTCTTTTGTGTGGTATATCTTTGAACGGGAAAACTGCTTAGTTGTACAATCAGTTACCCGACACTGTTCCGCATAACGGTTAATCTTAACAACCATTATTTCCATCAAAAAAATAACTTCATGTAAGTAAGTGGATCTTGGCTGTCAACATTTTATTCCTGGCTGCCCCACAAAATCAAAACAAGGTGGTCCAGTTTATTTGAAGCAGGGTCAACCGAAACCCAAACGTGAGAGTCACTTTCAGATTCATCAGAATCACTTTCAGTTTCACTGTTCATTTCAGTTCCTCTGACTAAAGATAGGTTCACTTCATCATCACTGCTGATTAGAAGCTCCTCAACATCACTACTTGTACCACTGTCAAGAGCGTGCAACACCTGGGCTGCAAAAAAATGTTTCCTACTAGGAGCCATTATGAGGCTAGGAGAAGATGAATTTACACTGCTGGCAGGTAACGCTCAGACCTTATGCTTCTGAAAGATGCCTATACAGTTGCCTGAGTAATGCTCAGGACTAACTTTGTTAGCAGTTTTACAGCCCAAGTAATCCTCGGGTCTAACGCTTAAGCAACACGTGGCTGTACAGTTGCCTGAGTGATGCTCAGGTCCAATGCTAAGAAGGTTAAATTAATGGTGCCCTCCTACATGTGCAAGACGACCATGCAATGAGCACTTGCATACTCTATACCACCATAAAATGGTAGATGCTGGCTATTAGATGTTATACTGAAAATAGCTTAGATCCTTTCCTATTTTTGGCCCAGAGAAGATAACAGCTTTTCTTTTCAAAAACTATTTGAAATGTTGATTCCTTGGAATACAAAACATGATTTCCACTTGGATACTTTCCATCTCAAATGAGACAGAGTCCTGAAATGTCTGTGGTGCTTCTGGACAGAGTTGATGTATAGCTCTGCTGTGCATAGTAAAGCCTTAACTTGCATCTGTGGATGCAGTAGTGAATGGTGTTTACCAACATACTCCTGAGCCTATGTCATGATATCCATTACAAGACACCGACCTCTGAGGGGCTCTTTGCCTTGACATTAGCACGCCGAGATTTGGCCAGATTCCTTGAATCTCTTGTTTATGCTGTGCATTGTACAGGCTGATAAACCCAAAATCCCAGTTTGTCTTTGAGGAATGTATGTCTCAAAAAGCTGAATTATTCCATGACTTTTCTGTTGGAAAATGGACAAGCTCTTGAAGGACTAGGTCCTTTTTGGAGGCTCCTTTTATATTATAACACAATAGCATCACCTGTTTCACATCACCCTGTTATTTCAACATGTCACAATATTATTAGTCTTAAACTATCCCTATCCCATTTTTTTAACTGTGTTGTTGAGGTAAAACATGACATACCTTATCTTTATAATATTTTTGTTTAAATACAAGTCAAAGTAAATTTACAAATCACTCCTTTTGTTTTTATTGGAATTTTACATACTGTCCCAAGTTTTGTAGATCTGGGACTGTATACTGTACAGTCGAACCTCGAGATATGAGTTTAATTCGTTCCAGCACTGAGCTTGTATAGCGAATTTCTCGTATCTAGAACAAACTTCCCCATTGAAAATAATGGAAATCCAGTTAATCCTTTCCGCACCCACAAAAATATCAACATGAAAATCAATTTTCCTAACAAATAACACTGATAAATAATATATACAAGTGGAACCTCGGTTTGCAAGTAACTTGGTTTACGAGTGTTTTGCAAGACGAGCTAAATTTTTTAATTAATTTTGACTTTATAAAACGAGCGATGTCTTGCAATACAAGTAGTATGGATACACTTTGTCTGCTGAGCGTCATGTGAGCATAACTGAGCTGATGGTTCTTCTTTCTCGTGCGTCTCTGTCTCTCTCCTTATCTCGCTCACTCGCTTGCGCACGCGTCTCTCTCTATCTCTCTCTTTCCTCATCTCTCTCGCTCACTCGCGTGCGCCTCTCTCTCCCCTCTTAAGGGCAATCGTCTCCAATTCTCCGTCTGCATGTCCGCGATATTTTTAGATACGCTTATACAGCGAACTGCTACAGCGAAGTAATGGAATCACAAACGCACAAACGCGTAGATCCTCACGCTACGGGAGAGCAAGGAATACTGAGTGAGCTGACGGGCTGGCAGCGTCAGCTTGGGTGAATCCCCGAGTCAAGGCGGATCGGGAAATGCGTCACGCATAACCACAGCCTGGCTCGTGGCTCGTTACGCGAGCCAATGCTCATATTTAGATCCGAATTTTTCGCTCATACTTTCCTCTTATCTTGAATTTCTCGTATACAGAGGTGATCGTATCTAGAGGTTCCACTGTATATTCCTTTAAGGTACAATTAAAGCTGAAACTGAGTAGTTATTACCACATGAAAACACAAGTTAGACAAATGAGGAGAGATCATTCAGTCCCTATGTTTCCAATAACTTTAAAATTAGGGTTTCAAAATTATCAAGATTTCATCTCTATGAGTAGGTCATTTTTTTTCCATATTCCTATGTCACTTTGTGTTAAGGAGTGCTTTATCGCTCCCATATGAGTACCGTTTTATGAGAATTACCATGCAATTGAAAGTTGCATCTGGACAAACTACACCAATGCCTTTGAAGACCTGGATCAGGTCCTTAAACAGCCTTCCCTGCTCTTGACTAAAGATGTTTAATTCCTTAATCCCATTTGAGAATGACATGGCTGTTGGGATGTAATCAGTGCTCTTCTCTGCACAGCCTAATAATAGTGCTATTATGTCTGTTTTATGCTAATGGATATTCCATTTGTTGCATTTATCAATTTATTTATGAAGCAAATGTGCTGTGAACTCCTGCAACCTTATACTGCAGAAGTAGGCTTAGATAATGTATGGCCTACATACTGTTTTTAGGTGTGCAGGCAAAAAAAAAATGCAAAAGCGCCTATTGTTGTCGTTATGTCTGTTTGTCTGGATGAAACAACTCAGTTCCCAGAGGACTGACTTTGGCACATTTATTCTTTAAGAAATTGCTGAGAATGTTCAGTTTTTGGTACAATATCTTGAATAGAATGTGCTCTATAAATATTTGAAAATTCAAAAACTCCAGTTAAAAAAGCTTTGCTGAAGTTTCCAAAACGGCTGTCGTAACATAAAAAAACATTTTGTGCAGCTACAATTATTGATTAATTGACTCTTTCAAGTGGACATCTAGAGAAGTAATTTCAACTTGTATGCTATTTCCTTTTATACGTCAGATAGCTGCCACTGACAGCAGAATAAATCCCCAATGCAAATTATTGAAATACTTGAGTTGGGCATATGACAAAGAACTAACTCACTGTCAGATCAGCTGATTGCATGCACAATGGCAGACATCAACAAAGATTTTATCTTCTTTCAAAAAGTTTATGTTAAAGAAATGTGAAGTACAAATAGCCACAGATCTCTACAACCAACAACTATGAACAGTAGTACACCAATCAATGCAATTTTCACTTCACTGTTTTTGAAAGCCACACATGTTTAAGGCATTGTTGGCCTTTTTGGACTCCATTGTTAACTACACCCATCCATGCATCCAATTCCAAACCTGCCTATCCTATGCAGGGTCAAAGGAAAGCTGAAGTCTATGCCATCAAACATTGCAGGAACAATCCCTGGATGGGGCGATGATACTGTATTATACTATTAAAAATGTGTTTGCTATGTATTCTCTTATTATGTATTCATATTTGTGAATATAACATTGCTACATACAATAAATATCTAAAAACATGAATGTCGTATCTCTGTATTAGATAAAATGAACAAAGAAAAATGAAAAATGCTCCAACTTTCAATATGGTTAAGTCTTAGAATGCACCTAAATAAGTTATTACTTTGACATAATTCAGCATCCAGATGCCTAAATTGTACAGCCAAAGATACACGCTTCATTTTCTATAGCAGTGTTTTTATCATAGAAGGGTTTTAGGGTGGCCCTATCCTAAATCATAAATTCTTTTATTCTCATATCCAGATTATTTGTTGTGTAGACTCAAACATATGTCCCAACTCTTGTCCTCTTATTCTTGCACTCACCTGTCTGAAAAAGTCAATATGGCTGACTTTACCAAAAGTTGACTGCTTCACATCCCTATTGGAAGATGTCACCTCTTATTCTAAAAAAAACTAATCCTGACTCTGGTGCAGTGAGGATGAACCAGTAGGTTCACCACAATTGCTGATGTCCCATTATCCTGAAGAATTCCTAGGTTAAGGGACAAATGTCTAGGGATGTTTTATCTTATCAGTAGAGTCATGCAGGATGCAGAAATTAAGACAGAATCAATAAAAATGAAGTTTAAAGTCAAAGGCCAGAAAGGAACATTACTTACAGTGGTTAATACCCATGTCAATTATTGAACAGGATGTCAAAAGAGATGCAATATGTCATGGCATTTCAAAAACTTCAAGGTTTTATATTAGAGTGTTAATTATTCACTGGACAACCGACATTTTTGGGCATATCTTATGGACTTTGGTTGCTGAAATCACAAAAATCACCTTTACAATTTTTTTCTATCACATAATGTTTTATTACAATCACCTATTTTTGTGATTTCCATTGTGATAGAAACCAAGGCGTCAACAGCCCAAACCCCCAACACGAACACACAAAACGTCCCGGGTTCAAACAAAGAAGGGTATATGCAACCTTATCCCTTCCCCGTTACCACAAAGTAGCACAAAAGCACAGATTTCTATCTCCATAATACACAAAGATTTCCCTCCTTCTAACTCTTACCATAACACTGCCCTCCTCCAGTTGATTGTTGTCTTTCTTCCTCCCAGCTCTGACTCAACTGGGCAAGAGAAGGAAGTCCCTTTTATTACCCGGGAGTACTTTCAGTGTCAGGGCCATTGCCCAAAGGAAGCAATTCCAGGTCA
The DNA here is from genome assembly GCF_016835505.1 of Polypterus senegalus. NCBI lineage: Eukaryota > Metazoa > Chordata > Cladistia > Polypteriformes > Polypteridae > Polypterus > Polypterus senegalus. The sequence continues at coordinate 155,649,214 of NC_053162.1, forward strand.
TACAGAAGTCGCATTTTAGGGAACTCATCTCCCTGCAGCGACTCTTTTGCTGCACCCACAGACCCCAACAGGATTGTGTTTCCAGAATACACTTCCCAGTATGCCATACTGGTTCCATACAGGGCACCGATTTCTGGGGCTGCTGCCATCTAGTGTGCTGGTGAAGTAAAAAGTCCCCAGCGATATCTTCCTTTTCCGGTGGGCTGTCCATCCATCCTTTCTGGCCCTCTCTTCCGCGTCTGATCCCCTTCTCCTCCCTGGCCAGAATGCCTGTCTTCCTGCTAAAAGCCTCCTGTTCAGGTAAGAAACCATCCCCTCTTCTGGCTGGGATGCCCATCCAGCCCGTGTGGCATTTACACCTTTTATTTTAAAAGTATACATTGTGGCAGATGACCAGGGGCCTCATGTATAACGCCGTGCGTAGAACTCGCACTATAACATGGCGTAAGCACAAAACCCGAAATGTGCTTAAGCACAGAAAAATCCAGATGCAGGAATCTGTGCGTACTCCAACTTCCACGTTCTTCCGCTACATAAATCCCGATCAGCGTGAAAAGTAATGCTTGTGCACGAGCTTTATGTCCCGCCCCAACTACTCCCAGAATTACGCCTCTTTGAATATGCAAATCAATATAAATCGCCCTTAAGCTCAGCCTTCTGTGAAAAGACAATGCGAAAAGCACGGGGGAAAATATAAGAATTTAAGCGAATACCAAGTGGATGCAAAGGAAAAACATACTATTTGTTCAAATAAACCGTGGTATAATCAACAAAAGGAAGTTGATCGAGTGACATAGCGTGTTGGAGAAACTTGAAAACTCACGTTCACAAAATTGCACATTGCCGGAAATAAAAAAGAAGTAACATATTAAAGTCGACGTGAAAAGGCGAGTTGTAGCCCACTGTCTGAGTGTCATATGAAAGCTCATTAGGGTACAGAGAAAAAAAGGCACACAGTGGGGAAAAAGTACGGAATGTCAACTTCAATCTCGACATTTCCACTTTAATCACATAGTTTCTTTCGTCATTAAAGTAGAACATCGTAAACTTCATCTTAAAATCGTTTAATTAACCAGTTTCTCAAATCACATCGTAATTGAAGTAGCACGTTAAATGCTTTGTTTTGTATTTGATCTTCTATGTGCTCTAAGTGTGTGAATCACTACTTGCTTCTTAAACCGGCTCTCTTCCTCCAACTGGACACAGAATCCATTACATTCGTGATATTACAGCTCTCTGAATAACTAAAATACTGAGATGTATACGTGATATCATTTTTGTGATGATAGGAGTTAAAGCACGTTATTAAACATGAGTTTCACGGTGCAGTGATTGTGTGCGACCTTCGATGAAATAATTTATTGCAGCAGTACTCGGGGCGGCTCTAGGCTTGTGGTGGCAGTGGGCAGAGGAAGAATCGGTGGATCCTTCGCCCGCCAATGTCAGTAAGGTAGCTTATGCACGGTGGATGGCCACGTCCGTTGCAGACACTGCATAGCCGCCTCGTGCTCATGACACAAGCATTTAACTTTTGCCGAAATTTGTTGCTGTGTTGTTAGCTGTGTTGTTATTTTCTCTTTCTGTTTTATATTCAGTATACTGTATATTGGCGCAGCCGCCACTGCAGTCCTTGCTTTTCATTCCCCAAATACCCAATCACCACACAATCAGCTCTGTAATAGAAGTTAAGCCATCTGTAAGCTTAGAGCGCCGATTCTTCAAAACGTTTAAGGAACATTGAAATATCTTCGTAGTACATGTTTAATTATTCTATCTTTCACGATACTCCCTGTGAAGAATATAGATTATTTAAATGAAGTTAAAGTTTTATCTGTATAATATGAAAAAACATATTTTGCTGCATTTCACCTTAAAAATGATATCGTCATCATATGTAAATACGCGCTTTATAAAGTGGCTCCGGTTGTGCGATATTATAACTATAGTGCAAGTTTACAGTGGGGTGATTGTACTTATAAGTACTAACAGTTCTACAAGGAGCAATTGATTGAGTGCGTTTATAGTTCTTGGAATGAAACTGTTTCTGAACCGCAAGGTCCATACAGGAAAGGCTTTGAAACGTTTTGCCGTGGCTGAGACAGCGTGTCGTTGAAGCTGTATACCGATAATTCTCTTTCCGATCAGCTGCTGCTGTGATTCACACTCAGATACAGTGATATAAATACTCGAGTGGTGCAGTGAGAGTAATATGGAAAAAGATGATCTGCTGTGGCAACTCCTAACAGGAGGAGCTGAAAGAAGAAGAAGAAGAAGAAGGTGCAGTTAGAGTAACAACGCTAAAGCAGTTATGGTATTTGAAATACTATGGCTATTCCTTGGACCATTATATTGTTACAAGTTAATTAAAATCAGATGTGTTACACTAATAAAACAATATGCGGTTAGTTTCAGTGTATTTACAAGGCCGCGTCAGGAAAATAAGGTGTAACCACACAGGAACAGTAGCATTGCTTTGACGCTGGGTGCCATCAGTCTGCAAAACCGAGCGGAGAACTTGCGTACGACAAGGTATGAGGTACCGTGGAAAAGTGCAAGGCTTTACGCCAAGTGTAGGTTTTATACATCGCGATTTGAACGTGGAAAAGTTCTTACGCAACATTTCTGTGCGTACACACCGTTTATACATGAGGCCCCAGGAATCCTGCCCCACCGGGACGCCTGGAAGAAGGATGGACTGGGAGAGTGGCACAATCTTTTCCTGTGCTCAAAAGGGCAGCCCCCCTGGATTCCATCAGGGCCACAGAGATGGAGCTGGGAAGCTCAATCCTGTGGGGAACAGTGGCCACCACCAGGGGGAACATGGATGGTCCTGGAGCCCTGGAGTACAGCACTTCTACCACACCAGTCAGTGCTGCCAAACCAGGAACTATGTACGCCCAGAGTGCTTCCGGGTGCAAGGGCAGCACTTCCGCCACACTAGGAAGTGCTGCCGGAAGACCATTACAGAGCACCTGGAGCACATCCGGGGTGAGAAAAAATGAGCCGCCTCACTCCATTCGGGAGCCGGAGTTGGGTGGAAGAGGACGGAGCTTACGAGAGACGAGTGGAGGTGGCCTGAAGAGAGGAAAAAGGACTGAGTATAGTGTGGTGTTTTTGTGCACTGTGGTTGGCTTTGTGTGTTGCACAATAAACGGTGCGTGTTTTGTACATTTGGAGTCCGTGTCTGTCTGTGCTGAGCCTGGTCTTTCACAACATATACAGTATAACAAATACAACTGATGTGTATGATGATCTAAAAAGAGTGCCACTGCTACTAGAAATGTAGCTCAGATGTCCCAAAACATGTTGTTTCATTTGCAAATGGGGCAGCCAAGCTAAAGAGTCTCATTACATTAAAAAGAACTGGCTCCTCTGCAAGCAGTTAGTTCAAGAGCAGAAAAATTTAGCACCTAAAACTATTGTTGACCCAACAAAGATATTTTTGCCCCTTTTCACTTAAAACTTGGACTGATGAAATATTTTGTAAAAGCAGTGAACAAGGAATATTTGAGACAGATGTTTCCATAAATAATTGATGTAAAGATTAAGGAAGGTGTTTTGTTTATACACAATTAAGAAACATCATCGTTGACAAGCGGTTTGAAGATCTGCTAGTGGGACAGCAGGAAATATCATAGAAGGCATTTGAATATGTTGTTGAGAATTTTTTTACCACTGTGTGTTTTGAAACATGCTTCAAACATCCATTCATCCATCCATTTTCCAACCCGCTGAATCCAAACACAGGGTCACGGGGGTCTGCTGGAGCCAATCCCAGCCAACACAGGGCACAAGGCAGGAACCAACCCTGGGCAGGGTGCCAACCCACTGCAGTCATTCAAACATACAAAACAACATGTCTCTAAAGATTAATTATCTGCAATTACACTTTTTTCCCTTCTAAGCTTGGTGTAGTCAATGATGGACATGGTGAAATGTTTCACCAGGACATTGCAAAAATGAAAAAATAGTGTCAGAGAAAGTGGGATCCATAAATACCAGCTAACTGCTGTTGGACACTGAAACAAGCATCAATAAAAATCCAATCAAAATCAGCAAAAAACATTTTTAGCTCAGTTGAATTAATGCAGTGTGTCAGCATCATTAAGTGAGTCTTCTTCTTTCGGCTGCTGGGGTTGCCACAGCAGGTCATCTTCTTCCGTATCTTTCTGTCTTCTGCATCTTGTTCTGTTACATTCATCACCTGCATGTCCACTCTCACCACAGCCATAAACCTTCTCTTTTCTCTTCCCTGGCAGCTCTATCCTTAGCATCCTTTTCCCAATATGCCCAGCATCTCTCCTCTGCACATGTCCAAACCAACATAATCTCACCTCAACTTGAGCTGACCCTCTAATGTACTCATTTCTAATCCTATCCAACCTCGTCACCCCCAATGCAAATCTTAGACTCTCTTTAACTCTGCTACTTCCAGTTCTGTCTCCTGCTTTCTGGTCAGTGCCACTGTCTCCAACCTATATAACATAGCTGGTCTCACTACTGTCCTGTAGACCTTCCCTTTCACTCTTGCTGATATCAGCCTGTCACAAATCACTTCTGACACTTTTCTCCACCCATTCCACCCTGCCTGCACTCTCTTTTTCCCCTCTCTTCCACAATTCCCATTACTCTGTATTGTTGATCCCAAGTATCTAAACTTATCCACCTTCACCAACTCTACTCCCTGCATCCTCACCATTCCACTGACCTCCCTCTCATTTACACACATGTATTCTGTCTTGTTCCTACTGACCTTCATTCCTCTCCTCTCTAAAGCATATCTCCACCTCTCCAGGGTCTCCTCAACCTGCTCCCAACTATCGCTACAGATCACAAGGTCATCAGCAAACATCCTGGTCCATAGGGACTCCTGTCTAATCTCGTCTGTCAACCTGTCCATCACCATTGCAAATAAGAAAGGGCTCAGAGCTGATCCCTGATGTAATCCCACCTCCATGTTGAATGAATCCGTTGCTCCTACCGCAGACCTCACCACTGTCACACTTCCCTCGTACATATCCTGTACACTTCTTACATACTTCTCTGCCACTCCAGACTTCCTCCTATAATACCACAACTCCTCTTGAGGCACCCTGTCATATGCTTTCTCCAGGTCCACAAAGACGCAATGCAACTCCTTCTGGCTTTCTCTAAACTTCTCCTCAACATCCTCAGAGCAAACATTGCATCTGTGGTGCTCTTTCTTGGCATGAAACCATACTGCTGCTCACTAATCATCATCTCACTTCTTAACCTAGCTTCCACTACTCTTTCCCATAACTTCATGCTGTGGCTCATCAATTTTATTCCCCTGTAGTTACTGCAGTCCTGCACATCTCCCTTACTCTTAAATATCGCCACCAGTACACTTCTTCTCCACTCCTCAGGCATCCTCTCACTTTCCAAGATTCCATTAAACAATCTGGTTAAAAACGCCACTGCCATCTCTCCTAAACACCTCCATGCTTCCATAGGTACAGTATGTCATCTGGACCAACGGCCTTTCCATTTTTCATCCTCTTCATAGTTGTCCTTACTTCCTCCTTGCTAATCCATTGCACTTCCTGATTCACTATCTCCACATCATCCAACCTCTTTTCTCTCTCGTTCTCTTCATTCATCAGCCTCTCAAAGTACTCTTTCCATCTGCTCAACACTTTCTCCTCACTTGTGAGTACATTTCCATTAACTGAGTAAACAGGATATATTTAATAAAAGTTTATTTCAGATTTCTACGTGATATGATAAATCTGAAATGTCACTTCTGCTCATCTCGGAACTCATTATCATAATCACCAAAATGTTTCATGAAGCAAAGCTTTGGAAAAAAATGTGACCTATAATGCCCACAAGAAGGGAACTCAGTCAGCCTGGTACACCACCATAGTATATAATGTCAGTACAATATTTTTGTTTAAGAGTGACACTCTGTTTTTTTTTTTTCTGGTGCTCTAAATTTGAGTTTTTTTTAAACACGTGCACTTTGGTTAACTGATTACTCCGAATAGAATGACAGCTCCCAGTGTTAGAATGACATCCCATCTGGGGGTGTTCACACCTTGTGGCTGATGCCTGAAACATAGGTGACTTCTTTGTGCTACCCTGTAATAGAAAAACATAATTTAGTAAATAGATGAGCAAGCCCATGAGAGATGATACTTTTAATAATATAATATTAATGAATGCCTGTGGTTGACTGCAGAATGTTTTCATGGAAGAGTAAAAAAGAAAATCATTAAATATCACAATTAGCATAATACAAATTAAATTAAAATTCAGTCATTTCAGGCCATATTTGTTTTCTAAGAAAAAAAGAGACTATCTTACAAAATCAGTTTTGCATTCATTCCAGAAATATTAGATACAGCGTAAAGCAATGTTGCAAAAGCAGTAGTGAGCCAGAGCTCTTCACCACCGACTGCCGGAGTCTGTGAATAATTATAAACAGAAATGAAACAGTCTGCTGTTATGGGTCAAAGAACACAAGAGAGAGACTACCACTGAATGTTTAGAGGCTGATAATGGAGACAGGAAGAAGGAGTTTCATACACAGATGTTTACCAACCTTTGACTAATACAGATGGGACACTTTTTAACAAGGGTCTCTGAAGGTCAATTTCCTTTTATACCCCTAATCGTTCAGTGCAGTCTGTCTCTGTTGTCCCTTCAATGGGCAGTAGTGTGAGGTAAGTTTTCAGTCTCATTTGCTCACCATGTTGTTTTGACACAGCAGCATCTCTCATCAGGAGTGTTGCCCTCACATATTCTTTTTAAATATGTTAACAGAAAAGATAGAACTCTGACAAGACTGATAACAGTGGCAGCCGCATACAAACAGAGAAACATGGCAGAGTAGCAGCAACATTTCCACTGCTCTTTAATACATTTCAGAATGCATCTATCTATCTATCTATCTATCTATCTATCTATCTATCTATCTATCTATCTATCTATCTATCTATCTATCTATCTATCTATCTATCTATCTATCTATCTATCTATCTATCTATCTATCTATCTATAGTCATGGAAAAAAGTTTCATCCATCTTTAACAGAGCCCAAACGAAAATATAGAACCACTTCTTTATTTGCACAAATGTCTCAGTCCATGGAGTGAGCAATCAATTAAACAATTCATCTGCTTTTATAATTTTTCTAATAACCATTACCTCATCTAATACTTAATGTCATCTGACTCTTAATATGCAAAGCTTTATTACCTCTTCCAATCAATTAACATCACCAGTAATTTCTGACTCATGTCGATTCTCCCAACAGTTTATCCCTGCTTTTTGGAGGAGTGTTCGTTACTCATTTGCCTCATTCTAATCTTGCATTGCTACTTTCTCTAAGATTAGGCTTCTTGCTCTTTATTCTTTAAGTTACATTTAGTTATCAGTTGAATTACATTTAATTCTTTTCCTTAAGTTTAATATTTCATTCTGTTATATCTTATTAATCCATTATAACTTTATGAGTGTTCAGATTGGGAATGGATGCAAATAAATTTTGTATAAATTCCTTATCATCAACATTAGGTGCATAAACATTTATCAAAATCATTTTACAGTTAGATAAGTCTCCCATGACCATTACATATCTCCCTTCAGGATCCAATACTACATCTGATGCTACAAATGGTACAGTTCTATGTATGAGAATTCCCACCCCTCTAGTTTTCTTTGTAAAACTAGAATGGAACATTTGGCCAGTCCAGTCTTTTTGCAGCCGGAACTGATCCTTGCTTAGTAAGTGGGTTTCCTGTAAAAATACTATTTTAGCATTTAGACCTGTTAGGTGAGAAAGTACTTTCTTTCTCTTTAATTCGTGATTCAGGCCTTTAACATTCCAGCTTACGAAGTTAACTGTCCCATCATGGAGACACTGATTCTGAGTTTTTGATGTCATTTTATAGTCTTAACTGGAAGTGAAATAGTTTAGGTCTTAATTTCCTATTTCCCCAAGAGTTGTTGCCATGCAGCTTATTATTACGTTGATAGTTATAAAGATTGAGATGATAGATTAGGTATAGATCAAGCCTGCTCTCTTTCTCTTCCCCCCTTAATTTTGCCTCCCCAAGTGAGGCTAAAACCCACTTCACGCAGTCCCAGTCCTCTGACATACCCAGAGACAGAGCACGTCCAAAGCACAACAAGCCCCCATGCAGTGGCGCTTTAGGGTTAAAAGATAGAGATATCTGTTACCAATATAGTCTTTAAAAGAGAAAAAAAGGAAAAAAAAAAAGAATTTTGCACTTAAAATATATATATATAGTCTTCAGCAATTTTAGTGCATTAAGATGATACCCCCAGATAATAAACCCGGGTGATGGTGTTAAAGATGTGTCCAAAATAAGCATAACAAGTCTTAATGCAGTAATAGCAATAACAGTAAACCAAGGGTATGATATTGAACAGTCTCGTTTAGGGTACATATGAAATAATTAGAAAAGAAAAAGAGAAAAAAAAGTAATTAAGCACAATAAAACATAAACATATAGCCCTAGTAATACTAAGTAATAATAAGAATATATGAGAATATATGCTGATAAAAAACCCGTATTTTAAAACGAATAGATCAGACAGTAGATTATTAATCCTAGCTTTATCATTTACCGCCATGACTCACTATTATGTATCAGAATAGTCCCGGGATCAGCTTTCTTAATTCATTTTCTGCTCCTTCCTTGCTAGCGAAGACATAGAAATGACCTTGCCATTCCACTTTCAGTTTTGCCGGATACAGGAGGCTGTATTTGACACTGGCTTGCCGTAGCCGCTGTTTAATATTATAGAAGGCTGCGCGTTTAATAGCTGTTGCTGGAGAGAAGTCAGGGAAGATACGAATGTGGTTATTTTCATATATAATATCTTCCTTGTTTCTGAGGAGTGCCATCACCTCTAGCTTAAATGATAATCGTTCAAAACGAACTATAAAAGATCTTGGTCGGGGTCTGACGGTGTTTGATCCGCGTATGCGGTAAGCCGCTGCTATCTCAGATTCTGCTTTAAAGTCGCCCCCGATTATTTTAGAAAAAAGTTCAGCTGCGAATTTCACAGGGTTTGAACTTTCTCGATTCTCCGGCAGACCTTCAATTCTGACATTATACCTTCTACTCCCATCTTCTAAAGCAGCCAGTCTGTCTCCAAGTTTTTTACATTCGGAACTGACATTTACTGCTCTTTCCTCGGCACTGGCAGCTAACTGTTCGGCCATTTTAATCCGATTCGTGAATGTCTCCTTAAGATGCTCCAATTGATCAGCAAGCGTGCTCAGTTTAACCAAGTTTTTCTGAATGCGCTCTTCAATTTTACCCAGCACCTGTCGAAGCTCGAGTTGTACCTCTTGACGCAGCCTTTCATTTGCCTGTTGGAATTCCTGTCGCAGCCTTTCATTTGCCTGTTGGAATTCATGTTGCAGCCATTCATTGGCCTGTTTCATCTCCTGTTTCAATTCCTGTGCCTTTGCCGTTGCTTTCTCATTAGCCTTCTCACTTTCAGTTCAGATAGCTCAATTGTGCCTTCTTGTACCGTAGATGAAGCAGCAGACTTTGCTGAAGCCGGTGTCCCGCTGCTCCAGGCTCGCGTAATTGCGTAACTGAAGCCGCGGACTTCCCGGCCCTTTCCAGTTTCAGGTAATCTTCTCCAATCAGCGAGCTATCCACATCTGCACTCACAATCGCACCTTTGCTCCCCTTTTCGCTCTCAGCCGGCGACGATGTAGCGGACCGTGGTCCCGAGGAGTCTGTGCTTTCGCCCATCTGATCCAGGTCTGTCTCTGATAGGCCGTATCTTCAACTGGGGCTTGCTGATCGCAGCTTGGATGTAGCTTTAGTTTTCGATTCTTTTGAACCCCCCTTCTTGCTGGCCATGTTTATATGTGCTTACATATACTGTAGCAGTCCCTCTCGGGTTGAATAATTACAGGATATCTCAGAATAATAAGCAAATAATATGAAAAATAGCACCACTGCTAGCGGAGCTCCACTTCAGACGTCCATCTCTCGCATCGGACGAGACCAAATTCTATCTTATATTATATCTTATTAATCAATAAAGGACTTACCAAAGTCTTGGATATTATAGATCAGGAGATCAAAAAATGGACTACAGATGTTAATGTGTTAGCCATTAGATCTGTCATTAATTCATTAAATCAGGATGGTTTTAATAAAGCCGCATAAAAGTCCCTTTTCTGAATGTTTTTTATCTGGCGAACAAATACAAAAGTAACAATTCAAACTCCCACCGGTTGTGGGATAATGATCAGACCAAACATTAAGCATGACGTATGGTCTAGAAGTATGAGTTTAAAAATTAATTACACAGGTGATATTTTATTTCAGTTTATTAAAAAGAAAGAATATTTATGTTAAAAAGTATTTTATTTCATTCATTTGAATGAAATGCCTGTCTCACATTGGAGAAAACCTTTAAACAACGATGACCCAGCTGCTCCTACGTGGAGAACTATCTATAACCTCAGGTTAGGTCAGGTGTCATACCCACCACATGATGAAACAGCTTGGGATCCCAGTTGGCAACCCCCCAAGCAGACACGCGTCCAGTTGCACCGTCTGGAATTGATCGCCTATCTGCTGAAGCTAGGTATTATGTCACCGTCCTCTAGGTCAAAAATGAGGATTCTGTGAGCCGGATCACCCTCGGGGAAATGCGCTACATGGCAGTAGTGCCATAACTAATGCCCCCTCAAAATGCAGAACTTCTTTCGGGACTCCATGAGCGACCATTAGTTCGACACAAAGTCAATCCAGTGATACCCAAGTATTCTCCGAAGAGACACAGTACTGAAGGAATCCAGTCTTTGTCTCAGGTCACTGGATAGCATCCATGACCCTGCCCAACACCCATTTCATGCAAGCATTGAACAGAGTAAAAGTAAGAACACACCCTTGACAAACTCCAGAATCTACTTGGAAAGACGCAGAGGTTCTGCCTCCATTTTGCACAGCATTCACAGTACTAGTGTACAGGCTAGTCATGGTAATAACTTAAAACCTCTCTATATAACTATCTCATATATAAACATTTGTGTGTGTCTATCTGTCCAGCCCGGAAGTGCAAGGCTACAGCATAAAGCTCAAAGAAATCAATTCACTTAGCTGCTAATACACACAAGCGAGGCGAGCACATTGGCAAAACAAAACCTCTGAGGAGAGAGAAACTGCTTAGCTGCTGATAGACAATGAAGGCGAGCACGTTGGCAAAACAAAACCGCCAAAGAAAGAGAACCTTGCTTAGCCACTAATGCACAACCGATGCACGTGAGTTTCTTTTCACTGCATACTGTTACATATTTACTCTCCAGTAGCCTCCATTTGAAAATAATCTCAATGTATTTTATCTCAAACCACTTCTCTTCTGTCTTGTAAATATTTGGTATTAATGTTTATCAAGGAATTTTGATTAACATTTACTACATATGGACAGCACGGTGGCGCAGTGTGTAGCGCTGCTGCCTCACAGTTAGCAGACATGGGTTCGCTTCCTGGGTCCTCCCTGCATGGAGTTTGCATGTTCTTCTCTCCTCCCACAGTCCAAAGACACGCAGGTTAGGTGCATTGGCGATTCTAAATTGTCCCTAGTGTGTGCTTGGTGTGTGGGTGTGGGTGTGTGTGTGTGTGTGCACGCCCTGCAGTGGGCTGGCGCCCTGCCCAGGGTTTGTTTCCTGCCATGCACCCTGTGTTGGCTGGGATTGGCTCCAGCAGACCCCTGTGACCCTGTAGTTAGGATATAGCGGGTTGGATAATGGATGGATTTACTACATCTGCCAAAGTTAATGTACACATTGAAATTATGTCCCATCTTGCATGCATAACTTTGTGGTGTAAGCGTAGGTGCTTTGATCGCTGGTTTCACAAGGTTACTGCTAATTGTTTCTTGCCACCTCAGTATGTGTTTTGATACCCCATCCAAAGTGAATTTACACCTTTTTTATAAATGGTCAACTGCTGACAAGACAGCTGTGAGCTTGAGGTTTGGGATTACTCTGACTAGGTGAGTAAATGTGCAAGTCATTTAATGGAAATTGTGTTACATTTTCATCTGTATTACATATTTCTTTTATCTCTTTATTGTTTTTTAAAGTTCCACGTGTAAGAAAAACACAGAAAAGATAAAAAGTTTAGACACCATGAAGGCGAACCCAATATAAATAACAAAAAACGTAAAAAACAAAAGCACAAACAAAATGTCTTTTCAGACACCAGTCATAAAGTAGACTGACCCAAGATGGTGGTGGAACCGTTTTAGAGGAGGCCAGAGCGGAAGGGGTGGGTTTAGAGGACCATGACCCGGAGGTGACATCTCTGGGTCAATGAGAAGCCAATTTTTTTTGCTGTTAATTAAACCTGTTATTTAATTCCACAGCTTGTTGCTGCTCTAATTCTGCCACAGCAGACATTTCTAAAATTGTTGATTTTGTTTTTTCCTAAGAACATCGTCAAAAGGTTGAACTGAGAGGTCAGCCTTACTGAGACCTTCACCTTTCTTTATTTTCAGATATTGTATGACGGGCACAGGTGAGCTGGTCATGTGGCTATTGTTTGGCTGCTAATTAAGGAAAAAGAAACAACTAAGGGGCCTGAGAGAAGTTAATTAAAACGAAGGCAAAAGAAGTTAATTAGAACCAAAAACTGGTCACTAATCAAGAAGATGGTTAGAATGAAAACCTGCACCCACTGAAGCTCTCCAGGTTCAGAGTTCGATAGTCCTGAGCTAGAGTGCATGTCTAACTGATATCTCAACCTGGTTGAAGAACCACCATCTACAGCTCAACCTGGCAAAACCAGGGCTGCTTGTGATCCTAATCAGCCAGTTTGCGCAACTTCCTCACTGGCTTACTGCCACTAATACCTTCCAAGTCAATACACAACCTTGGCGGGGGAAATAATGAGTGGCCATCTGTTTCTGACCGTATTATTATTGTATCTCATTCAAGTAGGCCAATGTTGTACAACATTTCACAAGATCAGAGTTTATCTGACAGAGCATGCAACACAACTTCTGGTCCAGGCTTTGGACTTCTTGTGTCTGGACTACTGCAAATTACTTCTGGCAGGAGTACCCGCATGTGCTATCAAGCTGCAGCAGATGATCTAGTGTGCGCAGCCTGTCTTGTATTTAACAAGCCAAGACGGGCACACCCCACTCCTCTCTTCAGGTCGCTACATTGGCTCCCTGTAGGAGGCACGCATTACATTCAAATCCCTGATGCTTGCCTTCAGAGTAGTCAGTGAGTCAGCACCTGAGTATATGGAGACATTGGTGAAGTGCTATGCTTCTTCTCTCCCACTCAGGTCTGCCAGTGAACAGTGTCTGGTGATGCCACCTCTGCATGGTATCAAGTCTCAATCCAGACACTTTTTGTGTGTGATTCCTAGTTGGTGAAATGAGCTGCCCAGCTCCATCCGATGTGCCGACTCCTTCAATGTATTTAAGAAACAATTAAAAACCTGTCTGATTTGTGAATATCTGTCTAATTTGATTGGAAAAAACTTTGCTCTGTATTCTATCATAGTGTTGGCTGATTTTTTGTTAGATTACATTTAATTGCTTTATTGATTGTAACCTATGATTGTAAATGTATTAGTTATTTTTTTCTTTTCACTTGTGCCAATCAAATTTTGTTACCTGTCCTACTACACTTGCGGAACAAACAGACTCCAACCTAATGTTACTTAATTACGTTTAGCTCTTTTGTAAGTAACTTGGGTAAAAGTGTCTGCCAAGCAAATACATGTAAATGTAATTGAAAAAAGGCCTTCATCTTTCATATATACAGTCCATCTAGCAGAACGTGCCCTCAACCTCAGACGCCTTCCATATAGTACCTCATTACAAGTTCTCTTCTCATCTCTGTTTTTCTCCCTTTCCAAAACATTAAGCTAAAAAGCACCTTACCGTTTCTAACATGGCAAAGAAAAAAGAAGTTCTAGTTAAACCCTCCACAATCTTATTAAATAACAGAGAGGTAAAGGTACAATGGGTAGTGAGGCTAGGATTACAATGTCTGTTTCAGCCTTGGGAACATGATTCAACTGCATGTACATTATTACCTTGGGACCTGCTCTGTGCTTAGGAGGCGAGAGTAAATGAAACCCAGTTTATGTCTTTCACGATAACAAAAGAACAATATTATACGCGTCGAAATTTTACCAAAAAAAGATGGACCCAAATACTGTATGTGCCTCTGCTAAGCGCATAACAAAATATCTTTGGATTAAAAGGAGCTTTAATTTAATTATGTGGATTTGTCCTGTGCAGAAACTAAAAAGGCATCTTCACAGCAAAAATGTGAAACACTGGGGATTTTTCGTTTCTTTTTTTTTTGTAAAGCCTCATATTGTCTCTTTGACTTTAACAAGCTAAGCCAAGTTAAGTGATCCCTTAGCTGAGCAAATCTTCTGCGAGGGAGAAAACTCAGCCTCTTTAAAAACCAAGTTGCTGTTAAAAGAAGAAAAAGCACAAAAGTAAGCAAGGCTATTTGTTCCTGTCCAAATTTTTGATTTTTATTATTTAAATCAAATCCAGACTTACTGTAAGACCCGCCATACATTTCTCCTCATTTTCCAGTTATGAATGAATGACTACATTCATTATCTCTCTGGGAGAGACAATGGAAGAAATGAGAGATCCATTAAATTAAAAATTTAGGAGAGAAAAGGGATGTTAGTGTGAAAAGCAGTTGTGGAAAAATTAGTAATAGACATCCAGAAAGCCGAGATCGGGAGCCAGTTCTAAAACATATGCAAAAAAGTATCTTGGATGCTTATCTGTCAGAAGGGACAAAAGGATCAATCAAAAGGCCCACTGACAAAAGCTGTTAGGGTAGTAAACAAAGTGCAATGAACAATTCTAAATATGTTTTGGAGATTACAGTTTGTAATGGAAGGCACGGTTGGTCTTGCATGGTAGTTTCTTAACCGGTCGACAGTTGATTAAGGATGAACACCTTGAATGGATTGGCATCCTGGCTGGAATGATTGCTGTTTCCTTTTCTGGTAAAGAAACCATTATAGAAAGACTGCCTCACAGGTCCATGTGTTTCCACAAGTCCACTGCAGGTCAGCATCCCTTTAGCAAAAGCTCCCACTTGGACACTGGCAGAACAACATGGGGGTTGCAATTCTGGAGGGCAGCCATCTTGGGCCACTAGGGGGTGCTGTTGGGAGGAGAGTCCCATGTTAGTTGGAATTTTTGCCTGACCCCCAAGTAGTTCTAGGGTACAATATGGAGGCACCAGAAGTTCTCCCGAGTCCAGCATAAAGCAAGCAGCTCTGTCTCACCCAGGCAAATCAGAGTTGGAGTAGAGTAGGGTGAATAATCACCAGGAATGGAGTTGGAGGAGAACAGAAGAGTTTATTATTGGTAATGATTGTTGTGCCAGAGCACGTGAGAAGGTATTTCGCTCTATTATAAAAAAAATCTTGGAAGGACATGGAAAGAGAAGAGACGAGACGTGTCGGAGACACTTTAAAGTCCCACAAGACAAGGCAGTGAGACAAAAGGACAGCTGCTGTACAGGCTTTTAAATGTTCGAAGCACTGCACGACATGCAGATTACGCAGCTCGGCAGCAGCAGGGGACAAAGCTCCCTAGTTTTTAATAAAAAAAAATTGTTTTTGAACTTAGGGCTTGTGTCTGTGTAATTATGGTCTGCAATTGCAGCCTGTGAGGCCCCTTAGTGTCACGGGTTCTTTGATAAGTAAAAAATACAGGAGAAAAGAGATTTCCAGGGGAAGGGCCATGTCAAGAGAAGGTCCCACTGTCAAACAGAGAAAATTGGTAAAGGGTGATAAGAAGAGGAGCATACAGTCATAACAATGGTGGGAGGAAAGAGCTGAAGACAGGGAAAACTTAGTTGTAGAGTAAACAAAAACTGATGAGGATGGAATTACAAACCCAGCCTTCTATGATTGGAAAGTTCAGAGCCTGGCATGGATACAAATGTCACTAATAGTCAAGAGTCTTTCTCAGACAAAGGAGGGGAATGAAATGGGGCAACTATCTAGACATAATGCAAGGTTGTTGGTGATGAAATTATGACAGTGCCACTTAGGACAATACTCTATAATTTTATGAACTTTGTGCTATAAAGTCAACATATTGGACATAATGGTAGCACAGTATTTTAGTTTTAGTGCTGTGAAGGAGAGGCGAGAGGGGGTTTTAGAGGCAGCTGTCTCCACTTTATCCATCAAGTGTTACCAAAGCCTCTTCTGGCAGAAGCCAATCCTGGAATGAATGTCAGTCCATCCCAGGTTATTCTCATTCACACACCTTTACACACATGAGCTGGACACCTTGTTCAAAAGGATTGTTTGCATTCCTTTCCCATGCAAGCAGAATACTTCTTGCATGGCCATCCTTTCCTAGGCAGTGTCTTGACAGCATGATTCAGCTTTCCATTTTTTGAACATGGAGCCAGCCATTCTTAAAGTGTGATTCAATTTCTACCATACTTTTGTGAACCCATTTCTTCATCCATGTGCTGTTATCATTTTGTTCCCATTCTCTTTAAAATGTTATTTAGTCCTCATTTTCAAATGTTTTCCTTCAGATTCACTTTGTGACCAATGATTCCTATAAAGAATAGATTTTTTATCTAATAAATGTGACACTGACTTCAATGGTGCACAGGAAGAAACCAATGGAAAGGCAAATAGTGTACAGGGGGCTATATACTATATACAGTAGGCAACACATTTCAGCATATCTACTGACAAATAAGACATTGTCTTATAAAACACATATAAGACATAAGAAGCATACGACATATAAGACGTTGTCTAATAACAATTTGTAGGAGCCTTTCCAGTCAGGTTTCTGCCCCATTGTAGCACAGACACTGCTCTTCTTAAACTTCTAAAATGACTTCTTCCCCTAAGCTGACTCTGGTCTTGTCAATATTTCACTCCTCTCCGACCTTAGTGCAGCTTTTGTTATGGTTAATTATAACATTCTAAACTCCCATCTTCAATTTGGGTTAATGTTTTGCCTGGTTCAGGTCCTACCTTTCTGACATCTTACATTTCATTTCCATTGGAAAACACTCAAGTATTCCCTATCACTGAAGTCATTTAGATTTGTCTTTTCTCAAACGCTTCACTACAGTCTCTAGTTCTTTTCAATACACATACAATGCATTCCTCCCTAGAGGATGCCATCTTTCTCTAGTGATAGGACAACATGGATCATCCCTGACAGTGTATGCTTGCCAATCTTCCCAAGAGCTATGCTGGGTCAAGACTTGTTTTTAAAGTGATTGCACCTATATAAAGAAGATTAATTTTCACAGGATATAGTAGGCTGTTTTAGCAACCACCTTGGCAACACACAACGCAATGCAAGGTGCAAAATTACAATGCAAGACTGTAGGAAAATAAGAATTTAAAATATTTCCTTTTAGTAATTGTGGATTTCCAGCACCACTTCCTTTACAATGATCTGCAATACAGGCACCCACATGTAATGTACTGATCCCTGTACTGTACTCCAAGTTCATCTATGACAGCTCCAACTCCATTAATAGATTTGCTGATAACACTAGAATTGTAGGCCTGGTCATGAAAAGCCATGAGGCAGCTTACACAAAGGAGATCTGCCTGACAAAAATCTATCCCATTAATGTTAAGAGAACCAAGAAGATGATAATCAGCTTTGAAAAGAAGGAGGTAGACCATACTCCAATCCATATTTTAGGGGATATTGCTGAGAGGGTCCACAGCTTTTGAAGTGACCATCACTCATGATCTGAAGTGGGCAGGACACATCTTGAATGAATGGCTCATGAATGCTTTTCACTTCCTTAAGATGTCTCAATCTACAGTCACCACCTTCAAGGTGATACAGCACTTTCTTGGCTTATGACTGCAATGGGTGGCAAAGGCAGCACTGAATTTGACTAATACACGACCGCCTCCTGTCTACATAACACGTGCTTTAGAAACATAAAATGTATTATTAAGGACGTGTACCACCCAGCACTGTCACTTTTCACCTTCCTCTGTCCATGACCTTTAGTACTATCACCACTAGATTTGGGGACATAGGGTTACTCAACAGCCAATCATATTGACACATACACATTCTTTTATATGTTATCTCTATATATTATCACAATAAGAGTCGAAAGACATCAAAAAGGTTTAGAGCAGCCACTGGCTGTGCCCTGGCTGCAAATGGGTAAATAGGTTGTGAGATGTTCACAGGTCCAAAACAGAACTGATCTTAAGGTTGTAAAGATGGTGGCTTTAAAGGCTGCCAAGGAAGTGACATCATCACTAGAACCATAACCGAAAGTGGCTTCTCTTCAGGGCCGGAAGTGACATCATCACTGGAGCTGGAAATGGAAGTGACATCATCAATGCTGCCAGGACCGGAAGTGACATCATCAGTTTGGGTTGGCTGGGTGGAAGTGACATCATCAATGGCACCGGAACCGTGCAGGATTTCCTGTGTAAGGTCTGTGGATGATTAAGAAAGTCAGTGCATCTCGCCACCCCGTGGTCTGGCATGGAACTGCTATTATTCAGGCCCTTTAGTTGCCTCCCAATCGCACATGTGTGACAATATATAAAATCCAACATCTGTCTGTCTGCTTTTCACGAGAGAACTACTTTTCTGTGACTTTTCTTATTGTGCTATGTATCATAGTTCACTTGCAGTACCAATATATTTGTGTGAATCTGACAGACACGCAGCGGGCCAAGGGGAAGGGCCCTACTCACTCACACGCCAACCTTGGGGCGTACCTTACTATCTGGGTGGAAGTGACATCATCTTAGCTAGCGAATGAGAGAACTACTTAACTGATTTAGATTTTTTTTTTTCTATAATATGCTTGAACATTTTGGTTGATTTTGAGACTTCTCTTATCACGCTAAGAATCATAGTTTGCTTGAAGGAGTGATATATTCACGCTAATCTGAGACAGAGACTGTGGGCCGAGGGGAGGGGAAGCGTGACATCAGGAGTGGGGAGCCAGGCAGGGCCCTCCTCACTGTCCTGTTTCACTACTATGTGGGCAGGGCCTAGGGGCTAGTAGAATATACTGTATGTATTGCATCATTGCATTATATGAATGTTATTGTAATGTGTAACCTTATTGGTATTATATTACTCTAATTAATCGGAGTGAGACCTGCAAGTAAGAATTTCATTGTATTATGTAAACATAACAATAAATTTGAAATTGAAACTTAATCTACTGTAAATTTTGATTTAAAGACTTATTTTTAATTAATTACCGAAAAAGTAGTCCTCATATTCCCTATATTACTGAATATGCCACCCCTGAGCTTCATTGCACGAGCTATTACCTCTCTGAAATCCTCACTCTGTCTCTTTACATTAGTTGTTGCCCCCTGAAGAGAAATAATTTGAGTTTTGCATGCATTTGCTTACTTGTATTAATTATTGCAAAAGTTCTCTGCATGTTGATTTAATGAAAATAGTCAAAATAAATGCAAAAAGCGTAACAGATGTTGCATTTTGGTAAGAAGGTAGAGTAGTGGTGATACACCTTTATTATTTACCTGCTATTTGAAATGTTGGGATCTTAATCTAGGAGACGTGAGAAAAATACTTGCACTGGTTGACATTACAGACAAAAAAATAACACAGCTAAGATTACAGGGGTCCATGCAAACTACATGGACAAATGCTTTCAGATCCTGTCTTCTGGCTACATATACAAGACTCCAAGATCTCCACTGTGTCCAGACTGCTCAAAAAGGAGAAAGTGACACAGCAACAGAAAAAAGATTAATCCAGTGTTGTGCCAACAAGTGGGATCTGAGCATGTTCTTGAGGAATAGCTACTTATGACAAGGTAAGATTTGAGCACATTCAACATCTTTTTACATCTTTTTACAGGTTGACATTCAAAAATCTGGCAACCTCCGGACCTGACAAGTGCCGGATTTTCAAAAATGCTGGATTTTGGATGGTTATATATACTGTATATATATATTTAACAGAAAATGACTACCTGTACAGTCCTTTAAAGAAAGAAAATTAAACACTAAATGAAGAGCAAATGAAATTTTAATGTTCACCAACTAAATAAAACAGTTTAGTTAGCCCTAGCCTCAGGAACAAAACATTTTTGAAACCAATCCAATGTAATATCAGTGGTAACCCACCCCTTCTTGTTGGCACGGTAATGGACAGGAAACTGTGTCATACTCTTGAAGGCCCTCGGATGTAAAGTTTTCCCGTTAACGAGCAACTTACATCTATGGGTACCCGCAGCATCAGGGCAGCACATTACCATGACGCAATCCTTCGAAGCTTTAAAGCCCGATGGCAATTCTGCATCCTTAGTTGTTAGAGTTCTTTTTGGCGTACATCTCCAAAACAAGGCAGTCTTGTCAGCATTGTACACTTGTTCAGGACTTAAATGTTCATCACTAACTAACTTTGCAAATTCATCTAAATATGCACTAGCCGCATCTTTCCCCACACACCGGACGAAACTGTAAGCCATGTCGCGACTTGAAACAATGCAGCCAACCTTCTGAATATTCACACTTGTGTTGCAATCCCAGCTCTTCATGAACCACTTTGGCTTGTTCCTTCAATAAATCACCAGAAATTTCCACACTTTTACTTACACGAAGATCAAACCAGGTTATGAGAACTTGGTCCAGTTCCGAACGTTTTACCTCCATCATTGACTTCTTTACAAACATTTCATTTTTTGATCCACTATCAGAAAAGAACTTTAACAGTTTTTCTTTCTATTTTTTAATATCATACAATCTTTAGATAGATAGATAGATAGATAGATAGATAGATAGATAGATAGATAGTGTCATTTTAATAAAGTCCTTCAGACTAAAATAAAGGTTTGGGGACCGTCCCCGTATATTGTCGGCGAGACAATAAGCAAAAATGATGATTCAAAGTCTTGAAATACAGTGAATGAATGATTCAGACAAAATGGTGTTTATATCTAAATGACAAAACATGTGACAGGAAGTGGTTGGCAGTCTGGAAGCTTTAACAGGAAGGGACGTCATCAGGATTGGCCGTAAGTGATGTCATCAGGGATGGCTGGAAGTGACGTCATTGAGGCCATCTTGAAAACCTGAAAGTTGATTTATTTTTTCCCGTCTTGGTTTCTGTTGGCAAAAAGAGTTCAGGTAAGCACCACGTGACAACCCCTTCTCACGATGTTTCACTCACCTTTAGGCTCTCTGACTGCCTCCTAATTGCACATGTGTGACAATAGATAGATACAGTAGATAGATAGATACTTTATTAAGAGCCAATGTCATAAGTTTCACAAATGGTTTACACAGACACGCCGCTTTCAAGTTTTTTTAGCACTTCCACTTTCTCTGCGATCGACAACGCACAATGTTTTATGCCACCTCTTTTCTTTGCTGAGTCCGTAATGGGGCTATACAGCAGCAAATAAATGATAAAAGGAATGAGCAGGAATGTCTGTTAGCAGGTGCAATCCAGACCCAACAACTGATTATCGACTACAGGGCCATCAAAACATAAACGCTGCCTACAGAAAACAGTGGCGCGCCAACATGGTAAATTTAAAAATGTGCACCAAAATCCATGCCGGAAATCTGAAGGAACTGGATTACCGATGGCCGGATTTTTGAATGTCAACCTGTATCTCTTATGCTTAATATACTAATCTGGCTCAAAATCTAAATGTGTTGGGTTTATCTATTTATATTATAAAATGTCATTTTATCTATCTAGCCATCTATCTAAAATTCTAGAATATGCTTGGTTGTAGGGCAGCACGGTGGCGCAGTGGGTAGTGCTGCTACCTCGCAGTTAGGAGACCTGGGTTTGCTTTCCAGGTCCTCCCTGCGTGGAGTTTGTATGTTCTCCCTGTGTCTGCGTTAATTTCCTCCCACAGTCCATTGGACTGTGCAGGTTAGGTGCATTGGCGATCCTAAATTGTCCCTAGTGTGTGCTTGGTATGTGGGTGTGTGCCCTGCGATGGGCTGGCGCCCTGCCCGGGGTTTGTTTCCTGCCTTGCGCCCTGTGTTGGCTGGGATTGGCTCCAGCAGTCCCCCGTGACCCTGTAGTTAGGATATAGCGGGTTGGATAATGGATGGATGGATGCTTGGTTGCATGTTCTACTGTCTGTCTTTGTATTTATATCAATTATTACCCTCAGTATTAACATAACATTTTGACCAATGATTTTTTTAAATTACAATTACATTTATTTAGTGCTTTCCTTGCTACTCAAAATGTTTTACATAGACAGAGGGGAACCATGTCAACCACCACCAATGTGAAGCACCAACCTAGTTGATACAACAGCAGCAATTAGGGGGTATAGGTGTGACAGAGAGAGACAGTTAGAGACAGGGGGTGATTAGAGTGTCCAGAATGGATGAGGCCGTGATGGGAAATTTAGACTGGACATTAGGGTACTCCCTACTCTTTCTGAAAGATGCAAAAGTAAACTTTTATATGCAATATGTTAAAGCTATACATTGCAAAGTCAATTTGGTGACACTACATAATGTACCTTAGGTGTCCCAAATGTCATAGGCACAATAGACTGCACTGATGTGAGATCACAGGTACCTCCCAGCTCATTAGAGGCTAATCATGTAAAATACAAATCATGCCATAGCATTAATGCACAGGTAAATCCTTTTAAATGATAACAATATGTACAGCCAGTCGCTTTGTTCAATCAGATATTCTGATCAGGGCAAACTCCTTCAAGCAGGAGCCATTTTGGGACATTGCACTGCAGAGGCAGAAGCTGCAGCTTTCCTTTTGAATACTAAATGTAGTGTTGCATAAAAGTGTATATTCTATTAATTCTGAAGTATGTTCTTGTATTTAATTTTCACTTGGTGCCAAATGTGATCCACATTGCTACTGAATACTTAATTGTTTGAAGTTTTTAAAGTATGAAATTCACAAACTAGTACATTTGCAATCAAACTGAAAAATTCAAAGGAAACTTTTCTTACTTTGAATAATGCCATTAACATTTAATTATGCAATGGACAGAGTGAGAGCCCTAATTTACTCAGTCTGCTCTGGATTGCCACACAGCATCTCTCGCTTTTTTATTAGCGGATGAATTTCCTTTTTCTGTTATTATAGATCAAGATCACCAAAGTCTCTCTTACATGTTCTTCTGTTGTATGACAATTAAATAAGCCTCTGAAACCGTTTAAAGCTGTCTTATAATACAGCTGCATACTTAAAATCATGGGTACTCATTCTGCAGATGGTGCACTCTCCTCTATGCTTTTTAAATTATGATATGCCTAAATATCATTAGTGGGCATATAATCATGGGTTGCCTAAGCCCGTCTTGATTTAATGAGAAAAACGCTGCATGTATGTAATAAACTGAACGTGGATTGTAAAAGGAGACTTACTCTGCTAAGCCTCAATTTCATAAGTGCGCTTCATGGACTACCATTCCGATGTCTATGATATCTGCATGCTTTTGTCTTGTTTAATTATAAAATTATGATGTCGTATTTACTTCGTATTACTCTTCACAAACAAAAATGTACATAAAATGAAAATACTGCCCATCAATAGTTTTTCAGTTGATTCATGTTCCTTTTTGTAGTTGACTTTATGGGCAGAGCCAACAAAGTAGGACTTTATACTCCCTCATAAAGGAACCAATTAGGAGGGGTTTTCGAGGAATCCACAAAACATTTACTTATACGTGAAAAATTTCCCTTGCAGAGCTTTTTGTTAACCTCTAAGAGTCATCAATTATGGGAAACTCACTCCGCTGTTGAATTCCAACTGACTTCCTGTGTGCGATTTGGTTTTCTTCCTGGTCTTTCATTTTCCTCTATCAAATGAAATTTATTTCTAAATTGTCCTGGTTTGAGGGTGTGTGTTCTGTTGTGGACTGAAATCCAAAAGACAGTTGGCTTCTGCTTTTGCCTGATGCTGCTAGGCTGGATTACTTCTCCTAATGTATTCATTTGTAGATATATGGATGGTTAAGAATATAAAAAAGTTAAAAACTTTGCTTTTCATTTAAAGTTTGTTTTTTAAGAGAACATTCCAATATAAACTAACATTGTAGTATTATTTTAAGCACTGCATGTCATTTTGAGATTTAAATGACTCAGTTCTGTTGCAAAATATGCTTTTCACTGCTGAAACATCATCTTGAAAAACAAAGAATATGCAAAAATGACAGTCGGTGAAAATTCTCTTTCATGACTAGACATTGTCTCTGAAGTAATTTGTGCAGAAGAATTTAGAAATGGAAAAAAAAAGACCATTATCAAAAATGAATCTTCATGCGTAAGCTTTGTTTTGTCTGTGATGAATAAAAGACCTGAATGTTTTAATGCAGTTTCTTTCAAAATTTTTGAGCTGCTTGGAAAAAAGCCCTTTGGTTCATCTGTATTAACAGCATGTTCTAAAGAGAAGAAATCTGTATTTTAAGTGTTCTGGGATTTGTTTATATTCTTTTGTTTTTGATTTTATTTTTCTTCTTTTATTCTTTTCAAATCACCCAAAAAATGTTTGATTCCAAGTAAGAGAATATGTGTGTATCAGGTGACAAACAACATGGATTGAAGTTAATGAAAAACACCCAGAAAGCATAATAATAAAAGAAAAAAGGTTAATCTTGATTGTCACCCCACTGTGGATGCATGAGACAGAAAATGAAGGCTCAACACCTTATCAAAGCTACTGTGGAGCAAGACTGTTAAAAAATAGAACAAATTTGAAAACTTTAAATAAAAACTGCAAAGGCAATGAACACATGTGGATTGAATGTGAGACAAAGCAGCGTCTGCAGAGACTGTTGGAAGCAGATAAAGGTACAACAGAATGACAGCCAATCAATGTCATTCAGTTTCTAATGAGAATTGGATTTCATGACTTACATTTGTCTATGAAAAAACTGATTCCGTTACCTGCTTATCTTTATTATAAGGATTGTCTCCACTACAGGCTAAATAAAGAAGACCACCTTTGAAACCAATACCAGTGTAGTATTGTGTGTGCAAGTATGAGGTCCTGTATCTCTGTTTACATTAGAGCATATAGTAAATCGACAGATTCTATCACTCAGTTATCCATTGTGCACATGACTCCACCATACTTCATATACCATGCATTAGTTCCAGCCCCAACATCTTGTCAAATGCCTGCCGTCTGCTGTCTCCATAATTAATTAATACTCTACGCTCACATTTGTCTCATCCAGGCCCCACGGTATTGAGTTATATGCCAGGAGTGACAAGCCATAAATCAGGCCTGAACGGGATACCAGTCTACTGTGGAGGACTCTCGCTCACATATTCAGCAAATTTAGGATCTGAATCAATGAATGATTTATCCAGAAAACCAAAAACATGCAAATTAAACATGGAAGATGCACCCTGGAAGGAACAGAGTTCCTATCACTGGAAAGGTGAGGTATCAAAAAGATGAAAAAAAGAATAAGAAAAAGTAACAGATGCACAAATGACTTAGAATTAGAGAGTGGACAGCAAGTAATGCTGCTTACACACAGCCCAGAGTTGGTTGCTGTTTTATACCTAATGCCACCAGAGTAGGTTCAGAAGCAAACAGGCATGGTCGGGGCCAGGTCAGTGGCCAAGTTATAATGTTACCTGCATCACCCATCGGGTGACAGGTGCTTTGCAGTCAGCTTGCAGTTGTTTCTGTGGCACTGCGAACCTGCGGAACCTGTGTCAATAGATGTGGCGATCAAGCTTCTGCATGTTGTCCCATTGGGGAGGGTCTCAAAAGAGTTCAGAAATCTCACAAAATGAATAGAGAGATTTCTATATACAAGACAAACCACGAGGACCTCATTGAAATCTGGAATTAAAACTTCAGTTTTAATATTAAGTTTTTATTTGGTAATATTGTATTACAACATGGTCTGCCTTGGGCACTGTCATGTAAGGATCAGCTCTGGTGAATGGTGACTCTAAATTGGTCCTGTATGATTAATAATAATTATAATTCTTTACATTTATATAGAGCTTTTCTCACTGCTCAAAGAGCTTTATATACAGAGTGGGGAGCCATTTCAACCACCACCAATGTGCTGCATCCATATTGATGATGCAACAACAGCAATTTTGTACTAGTATGCTCAAATGTGTGAGAGACAGCCAATCAAAGAGAGAGGAGATGATTAGAGGGCCGGTATAACGTGCTGTAATATGCAATTTAGCCAGGACATAGGGATAAACCTTATTCTTTACAAAGGATACCCAGGGATCTTTTATAACCACATAGAGTCAGGGCCTTGATTTTAAACTCATCTGGAGGACAATGCCATTTTTACAGCACAGAGTTCCGGTCACTGCACTGGGGAATTGGGATCCACATTCAAATCACAGGGTAAATAAACTCTGCTGCTCTCACAAACACCTCTTCCAACAGGAACCAAAGCTTTTCCTGGATGGTCTCCCATACGAGTACAGGCCAGGCCCAAAAGTGTTAATGTTTGAGTGAGTCTACACTGAGACGGTCATTGGTTTCTGTGTTGCCTCCAATGCTGCTGTGACTCCAGCAGATTCTGGCTGTGGATGGATGGATAATAAAAAAATAACTGGACATTTTTTGACCTGTTACTAATAATTCACAATGATATGTTTTATTTTTCTTTTACATATAATACACATGCATGCACACACAGACACAATGTGTACAGTATATTTGTGTGCGTATTAATTCTTTAATTTAAAAGCAACTGCCAATGAAAGGTCACAGCTTCCACTGAATAATCACCCCAATCTGATTTTGTGAAGAAATAATGAAGCCAATAATAAAGAAAGTTATCAGAGACTTTCCAGCTCTGTTCACTAAGCAAGTAAACAACAACATTTCAGCTACAGAGCTGTCATTTTGAGAATTGTCAGCCAGCAAGAAGAATCATCTTTGAAGTGAAAGACTTGTTTGCTTTAAACTGAACCTGCAGACTGAAATGAAGACAGCTCTGCTGGGCGGCTACGAGAATGAGTGACAATTCCATTAAAATGACGTTTCACATTTCATTATAAACAGCTTTTTTCTTTGTGACCATTATAAAGTATTAAACAAAGGATAGGCAAATATGCTGCTCTTAGGCACCCAAAATTATTATAAGTTATTGATAAAATGAACCCACTAGCTCTTGATCACAAAAAAAAAAGTTGTGGGTAAGCACTTGTATTGACAGAATGTGAAACAACACTGTACGTTTTTCAGTTTGACTCTATACAGTTATTTAACTGTGGAGTCAGGGCAACTAAGATCAGTACACACACTGCCAGTTATGACTGATCCTGTTTCCAAAGTTGTGATGCACAAGAACAAATACTTCTAATGCATAAAGGCTTTTTCTAATGCCTTACATATGTACTTAATTCTAAGCTGTACTTTAGACAATTCAGGGTTACAGCATTTCAGGCAAGAAGAAATTCTTAACAGGGCATAGGTCCATTGCAAGGGTTAATCATGCGGACATCCACACAGGGCTAGCTAAACTCTCTCTCTCTCTCTCTCTCTCTCACACACACACACAAACACACGCAAACACACACACACATAGGAGAAAACACAGAGACTCCAGCGAAAAATTCACATAGATATAGAAAGTTCAAAATTAATGCAGAGAGGAACCAGCCACTAGATAGGGACCCAGAAGGCAGGATAGATTCTCTGAGGGAGCAGTGTTAACTTCTGCACCATAATGCAGTTCCTCGAACTTCTTACTTTAAGAACCTTCCGTAAAATAAAGAAGAAAATATGTTTAATTTTCCTCACAGGGGGGATCTATCATACCTGACCATCCTAATTCACTTTGCCAGCTCCCAGTCTGACCCTACTTTTGGGTATGCACAAGTGATTGCTTACTTCTCTGTCATCATAGGGGTGTAGGTGATTACTCCCGATCACTATTGCAATGTTCAGTTTGATTGGTGCAAAACTGATTGGTTATATTTATTATTAACTGCTATTATTATTGTTCCTTATCATGCCTTAGCATGCTTGGAAAGCATATACAGTATATCACTATGCTATGGACCAGTACTGCATCTCTGAACCCTGATAGGATCAGCACCTGGGACACCTCTCTGTAGGAGGCATCCAAAATTCTGAAAGGGGGTGATATTTCGGTTGAAACAAAATGGTTGCAGTTACTCAAATTAAATTGGATTTTCACTTTAAATCCCAAAAAACAACAGTAACAAAAAATGTTCCATATGATTTAATTAATTAATTGATATTTCATTATGCTATCAATAATGTATGTTCAAGCAAAACATAATGTGATAATATGTTTGACAACATTCACCAATTTTAACACAGTCAACAACAAGGTGTTATGTAAGATGGTCTTACACACACATACACAATTAATGATTAGTAACCCTCAAAGGACCAAATCCTGCCATGCCCAGTGAAGTACTGGGGTGAATTGCTGTCTTGTAAACTCTCCTCACCATGTCATCTGTGTTCTTATTCTTTCCCAGTCTAACATACTATGCTGTTCAAAGCAACCCCTTTTATTACAAATCTAGCACTAATAGGTCAGAGTCATTAAACAGTATTTATAAATATTTATTTATATGACAAATAAGAAGGACCATTTGGTCAATCACACTCGTTTGCATAGAAAATAGCTAAGCTGTCCCAAACACTCAATTAGATACTTTTTAAAGGTTGCCAAAGTTTCTGCTTCTACTATAAGTCTTGGTAATTTTTTCCAGATTTCCACAATCTCTTGCCTAAGAAGTACTGTATAAAGCTCTTGACATATATTTTAGAAAGTCACTGGGGAAATTCAAAAGACTGAAGAATGGCAAATATTATCCTATTATATAAAAACTAGCCAACCCGCGGCGTAGCATACGCCGCATAATCAGGCCACTTTTTAAATGATTTTTAAGCACAGAGGAAAAAATAAACATTTGAAAAATCCGTAATTTAATAAACCACCAAGAAAAGTAACATTGCAACAATGCATGCTGCGAAGCAACATACAATTGTCCGTGACTGAAAACCGGAAGAGCGCTGTAACGCTTTCTCCTTCCAAAGCGAAGGACGGGGTTGAACGGCGCTCGTTCAGTACGCACTGCCCGCTTATGTGTCCGCCCCCAACTCCCTACCTGAGTCGCTTTCGTCTGTGTACAGTCCACACGCACCTGTGAGTCACGATGACTGTTAATTTTCCAAAAAACGCCTCAGTCGGTTTCACGTTGACTTTTCATTGTTCTTTGCGGTTCTGGGTGCTTTTTTATATATAATCCACTTAGTCACCCGAGGGGGGTGGGTTTGGGGGTTGGGGGAGGGAGGGATGAGGTTACAAAGGGCAGGAACGTAATCAGTGCGAGCGTATGACCCGCACGTACTGGGAATTTCTCGTTCGTGGGGAACAATCGCAAGCCACAGTCTCCATCACAAATGGGGTTCAATAGCTTACCCACGCCTCCCCGCGCTGGGTACACACACGTTGATCCATTCAGTGTAGCGCGCGCGTGCAGTACCGGACATACAAGTGCATCACAGACCTGTTAATGCTCAATGTCACGTGGCTGAAAGCCACTTGTCCCTCTAAGAATTTGGATGCCGACCGCTGTTGGGTCGTGTAACTATTTAGCAGGCGGGAGTCTCGTTCGTTTTTGGAAATAACCAGCCAAATCGCTCCACCCACAGAATCGAGAAAAAGCTATCTATCTGTCAATCCTCTCCGTGTCCGTGCCGGGTGAGGTTTCCTGTGTTGAGTCAAATGAAGCGAAAGGCTCCACGCCTGGTGGTGCCCTTCCGTCAATTCCTTTAAGTTTCAGCTTTGTAACCATACACCCCCCTGAACCCAAAGACTTCGGTTACCCGGTTGGCTGCCCGGCGGGTCATGGGAATGACGCCGCCGGATCACCTGTTGCGGGGCCTGCATTGGTGAATCAGGTGAGACGGTAATGAAACAGAGGCACAGGGCTTATTGGTTTTTAAAGACTGCTTTCTTCATTGGGTTTTAACCAATGCACGGAACGAACCAACACACAATCGTCTGTGCGGCGCACAGGCACGGAGGGTGGAACAAGAGGAGAGGAGAAGGACACCCACTCCGCTCCCTCCGTCATGCTAGTCTGCTGATTTCTCGTTCAGTATACACCGCCTGCTCAAGTGCCCACCTCCAACTCGTCACTCGAGACGTTGTCGTCTTTGTACAGTGCAGATGCACCTGTGAGGCTAGGGTTGCCACCCGTCGTTTAAAATACGGAATCGTCCCGTATTTGAGAATGAAATTGCGTGTTCTGTGGTCTTGGCCCCCAAGGGATGTGGCCCCCGCTGCAGTATGCGTCCCTTATTTGTTTGTATTAAAAGTGGTAACCCTACCTGTGACTCACAAAGACTTTTCATTGCTCTGTGCGGTTTTGGCTGCCTTTCTATATATAATCCACCAAGACACCCAACCATGGTAGTAGCGAGGTGGGAGGGGGGTGTGTACAAAGTGCAGGAGCATCTAAGAAGACGCATGTTTGTCGCGGATGCGAATTGCTGTATGTAGCGTGTAAAACAGTTTGCTATGAGCAACAGTTTCTTCAATGACATTTCTCCAAAAAACCCGACTGACAGAAACAAACAGTTACCTGAAGCAGGAATTTCTATAACATTGAAAGAAGTGTTGTTTCCATGAAATACATTTGAAGCGGCAGCCATGGAGGGCAAAAGAATAGTCAACGTGGCTCACAGCTGGGTTTGGACCGCAGCACAGACCAAAGCGAGTGAGTATGTGTTTGATGAGCTGTTTGATTTGGCGGGCAGTGGTCTGAGGTGCGTTCCTGAGCACGTGGGAGGAGGGGTAGAGTTTGTGGGCGGGGCTTCGTTGTTCCTTTCGCATGGTTTTTCATGGTGGACGCGGTTGGTGTCGAAACCGAAAAGAATAATGAAAAGTCAACGTGGCTTAGACGTGCATGTGAACTCCTAGCACAGACGAAAGGGGCTTTTTGCGTCCGGGCACATGGGTAGGCAGTGTGAATGCGTAGAGAGCGAGGGTAGACGCGGGCCAGTGAAAAAGGAGTGTTGGTGGTCAGTAAAACGTCTTCCGTGTTCCTGCAGGAGCATCTAAGAAGACGTATGTTTGTCGCGGATGCGAATTGCTGTATGTAGCGTGTAAAACAGTTTGTTATGGTGCAAGCGGTCATGCGTTGTAACCGAAAACTCGTAGACTGCTTACTTCATTGTGTTTTAACCTCAGTTGTAAATGATTGTTTTAAAGATCCCATGGGATACCCCTCGCAAACCGTTTCACACGCTGCATATGGCGATTCACCTCCGCGAGAAACATGCCTCTATGAACAGTCAACGTAGCTCAGAGGTGCATGACATGCACATGACATTAACCTGACCTGCACTGCATGTGGCCTCTATGACAGACGAATATAAATGACGCCACTTTTTCTGTGTCCTCGCGTCCGACTTGGTGGGCGTGGCCCTGCGAGTTGTCGTCATATCCAATGGTCTTGGAGTTGGTGGGCGTGGCTCCTTCCTGCGTGCGCCATAGGTGTCTCACTTGTCGGCGGCTTAGTGAATCCACGCCCCTTCCGGCGTGCTTTTCATGGTTGTCTTGCCTTAGTGAATTATATATATAGATGGTGGCCGGGCAGATCCAAGCAACTATAGACCATTAAGCTTAACATGCATAACAAGTAGATTAATGGTAGGAATTATTAAGGAAAAGCTTTAACATCATAAGGCAAGGACATGAGTTTTACCGAATAGTCAGCATGGGTTCAGTTTTATCAATATGCTGGAATTCTACGAGGAAGCAACAAAAGTGGAGCATATGATCTTATTTATCTTGACTTTCAGAAAGTATTTGATGAGGTGCCAGATGAAAGTTTGGACATCAAACTAAAAGAAGTGCATTCAGAGTTCTACATGGAGTTCAGGGTGTTGTGTGTAGATGGGTGCAGAGATGGTGTGAGGAACCCTATCAGAATTGTGTGATATTAAGAGCAGTGTCCCACAGGGGTCAGTGCTAGGGCCGCTGTTATTTTTAATATGCTGTATATACAGTAAATGCTTTGGATAGGAATATAAATAAAAGGCTGGTTAGGTTTGATGATGATATGAAGCTAGGTGGATTGGCAAATAATCAAAAAACCATTGAATCATTACAGATGGACTTAGACAGAATATTGTCTTGAGCAGGTCTGAGGAAGATGAAATTTAAAATCAAATCAACTCAACTCAACTTTATTGTCATTCATCCACATACATTGTATATGACTGAACAACATTTGGTTCCTTGCTACTTATGAGAAGGATGTAGGACTTGTAGTGGACTTCTCACTATTAATCCCTGGGCACTGTTCAGAAGCCATTAAGGAGGTGTGACGGACAGCTGGGTCCCATGCCCGGCCGGGACGCCCCTGCTGTGTATATTCCGGGGGAGCCACCATGGACAGTTCAGTACCTCCCCTGGGACGCTTGGTGGCAGCCTCCATGGCGGACGGTGATTCCCCAACCACCCGCAGGGCTCCATGGGAGATTGCGTCCTCCACAGCCTGGTTGGGGGCTCGGGTGGCCGTTAGGGGGAGCTGCATGGACTCCGCAGCCTGGCTGCTTGAATTCTCAGCCCCACCCGGAAGGGCAATTAGGACCAGGTGGTCAACCACCTGGAACTCTTCCGGGTGGGGTATAAAAAGGGCCAGCCACCTCCACTCGGGGCCAGAATCGGGAGGAAGAGGACGAGGTTGCCTGGGAGGAGTGGTGGAGCAGGAAAGTTTGGTTTGTGTGGGGTTTTGTGCTTGGGACTGTGTTGGGCTGGTGGGACACGGGGAAGACGTGTGCCCACGGCTGGAGCAAAAAATAAAAACTCTTGAGTGTGAACACGTGCCTCTGCGTAGTCTGTGCCGGGTCGGGCGCTATATAGTGCCTTTTCACAAAGCATAACAGAATGTTATGTTATATAGCACAATGTGTAGAGTACAAGTCCAAGAAAGGAAGGAAGTCTGTATTTTCATTGTACCATGCACTGGTTAGACCTCAATTGGAGTACTGTGTACAGTTTTGGTCTTCAGGTTACAATAAGGACGTAGTAGCACTAGAAAAATTTCAATGAAGAGTGTCAAGGCTGATTCCTGGGCTACTGGGGATGAATAAAAGAGCTGAGCCTTTTCAGTTTAAGTAAAAGAAGAATAAGAGGAGAAATGATTGAAGTGTTTAAATTTTGAAGGGAATTAGTACAGTGGATTGAGAACATAGGGATACAGTTGGAAACCTGTTAAGGATAAATTTTGCGCAAACATTAGGAAGTTATTTTTCACATAGACACATGGAATAAATTACCAAGTAGTGTGGGTAGACAGTAGGACTTTAGGGACTTTCAAAACTAGACTTAATGTTATTTTGGAAGAATTAAGTGGATAGGACTGGCAAGTTTTGTTGGGCTGAATGGCCTGTTCTCGTCTAGTTTTGTTCTAATGTTCTAAAGTGTTTATTGGCTTCAACCTTACACACACTTCATCTTAATTTTTACTGCTGTCTTCAAGAACACAATTGAAAGAGTTCTGCTCTTTGAGGATTGGTTTTGAGGATTTTGAAGACATGAATTAGTTCTCCATGCAGTCTCCTCTGCTCAGAATTAAACAGGTTTAACTCTCTGAGTCGGCAGAGTAGGACACCTTCCTTAAGTCCCTGGGATGCCCTTGGGTGCTCTCTTCAACACAGCCTCAAGTTCTGCTATGTCTTTATTTGTAGCATGGTAACCAGGACGGCACACAGATGTATTCTCACTTCTGCATTGTATAATCTAAGGATAACATCCCTTGATTTACTGTATATTCAACAGTTTGTACAAAACAACCTTGCATTTATTTACCTTTTTAATGGTTTCTGTACATTGCTCAATCAGTGAAAACATTGTGTCAATGTAAACCCCCTAAATCCTTATCAAAGGTTTTTTCCTGTAAGACAGTGTCTAATATTTATAATTGGTGCTAATTTTGCTCATGTGTAGCACACCGGTCTTTTCTAAAGTGCATGCTATAAACTGGAATATCCACATAACTACTATGAATTGATGCTCAGTTCACTTACTAAACAAAAAAAATAGAGACAAAGCTCAAATTAAGTATGTTAGCTTGTTCAAAAATCCTCTCCTCCAAAGCTGATGACACCCACTTTTGGTGCTCATGGTGCTGGGCCTGTGCACTGGCTAATGTGTAGTAGAGTACCTTGGTCAACCACCTATAGTATACCTTGCACTAGAATTGATCAGATTTTGATTCAAAGCCATGGAGCCTAGCTTTCCATGTTAAAACTCAATAAAATTTGCAAAAATCCTGACAAAAAATTGTACAATGTTTAGGCAATTCAAAACTTCTCACCTTAGAGGATGAGATGTCCCAATGATTTTTGCCCAAACTTGTGGAAATCAATGCGTCATTTGTAAAGGCGCCCTTAAAAGAGACCCTTGAGGATAAAGTCGGAGGCGTCTGTTTCAAGGAGATAAAAACAGGCTCTCTGCTGGCCTCAGGCTGGGAAGTTGGCTTCTTTCAAAATGGC
The DNA here is from genome assembly GCF_016835505.1 of Polypterus senegalus. Lineage (NCBI taxonomy): Eukaryota > Metazoa > Chordata > Cladistia > Polypteriformes > Polypteridae > Polypterus > Polypterus senegalus. Next base: position 155,683,747 of record NC_053162.1, read on the forward strand.
AGTCAGCTCATGCAGCAAGTCCTGTCACCTACACAGTGCTGGCGAGAGCCCAGATCATGCCTTCCTGAGAGCAAATCTGAGAATTAAGCACACTTTCACCACTTTGGAGAGGCAAGAGATGAAGAGAGAGAGAAATCGAACTCTAAATAAATAGAGAGGAATAAAATCCCCTCCAGTCCCAACTAGTTATCAAAGCACATTTTTCGTTTCTCAGTAAGTGACGTGACTTTCTGCCTTGCTTTTGACCTCTCCTTTTCACTTTCTGGTTTTGATCAACAGTGAGTGGAAACTGTAATTTAAAAGGCCGGCCAAAGAGGTGAATAGGAAAATGTGTAGCTGTATTATGAATAATGAGAGCTTTGAGATAATTGAAAGAAGGCAAAAGGGAAATAAATAAAAGAACAAACAGAAACAGGTAAAAGAACAGCCAGACACATGTAAACTCACTCTGTTAAGATGATGTGACACCTCTGTTTGCTCCTGCTGTGAGGGAAGTTTGATGATTCTATTGAAAACCCAGTAAAATGTAAAAATAATGAAAGAGATACAGTTTTAAATCTCATAAGAAGATATCAAAAGAGCAGCAGATGTCCAAATTATCTTGACTAAAGTGTTTCTTCAATGAAGGTGTATGTGGCACACCATAAGCTTATGTGCAGAAGGATTTTTAATGGGTTTACATACTTGTTAACTTATTTACCTACCTAACAGTTAGTGAAAGATGGGGTGGACAACAGTCCTGTTCCCCATTACTGTTCTGGAAAAAAGCAAATAAAGAAAACAAGTTAATTAATTATTTTTTCCAAACAGTGTTACAACACATGGTAAATCATTTTTATCATTTTACAGTTATTGAAATGGCAGATTACAGTCATGTCATGTATGAGTTAGTTTTTGGGGTCAAATGGAACCCACTTTACTCAAGGTGCCTAATAATCAGGAAACTTCCACTGGATTAGAGTAACACAGACATGCTGCATGTCAACGACGTAGTTGGGGTAGTAGTAATGAACATTATTTTGATATCTTTACTCAAGGCATACAGTATGACTGATTCTGTGTATGTTTTTCCAGAGTATATAGAGTATATAAGAACATAAGAAGTCTGATAAACAAGAATAGATCATTCATTCCATCAAGTTCAATTGGATAGCTAACAGCTAAATAGCCCCAATATCTCATCCAGATATTTTTTAAAAGCTGTTAAATGATTTGGTAGTTTGTTTCTGACTCCCATAGCCCTTTGTGGAAATAAATGTTTTCTAAATTATGTCTTAAAAACGCTGCCCTTTAACTTTCACTGGTGTTTTTGTGTACAAAACCAAAAACCTGTTTATTGAGTTTCACCACACCAAATAGTCTCTATGCCTGGATACTAGCAAGGAGTGAATGTAGAGGTGTTATAATGTTAAACGTATTTGCAGGGTACAAATTAATGACATCCTGGACCAGTCTTGTTACACAAAGGAACTATATAAGAAGGCCCTCTTTTCATAGGAGACTGTGTACCTTTAATATGGGTCCTTCACATCTTCTACAACTCTGTGATGGCCAATGCAATTTTCTATACTGTGGTGTGCTGGAGTGCTAATATCACATCAAGAGAGGTCCAGTGAAACAACAAGCTAATTAAAAGGGCAAACTCTGGAACCCCTTGAAGTTGTAGCAAAGGAGAGAATTCAAACTAAACAGTGTGTCGTTATGAAAAATGCTGAACATCCTCTCTCTGACACACTAACAAAGATAGACTTTCAGCCAGTGAATCATTCAGCATAAGTGTGTCAAGAAATGCTACGTGGGCTCCTTTATAACCAACAGCAATATGCTTACATAACATATCACTGGCACTGTGACTGTCAAGTCAGAAGTTTTCTTTCTTTGTAATTTTCTTTCAACTTATTAATTCTGGTGTATTTATATATACATATATATATGTTAGCCATCGTATTAGTGAAACGGGACAGTGAGGAGGGCCCCGCCCAGCTCTCTAATCTTAACGTTACTTATCCCCCTCCCCTCGGCCCGCAGCCTCTGTCTTGGATTAGCGCAAATATATCACTCCTGCAAGCGAACTATGATTCTTAGGGCAATGATAGAAGTCACAAAATCAACCGTAATGTTGCAAATTATAGAAAAAGCAAATTATAGAAAAAAACCTCAATCTAAATCAGCTAAATAGTTCTTTCCTGAAAAGCGGACAGACATACAAACAGGTCTAAAAAACTATAAGAAATTTCATACTTGAACCACGAAATTTTTAAAACGGTTTCTTAGCGAGCACCTATGGGCCAAGGGTAAACTACATTCCAAATTTCAAGTTCCAAGTCCTCATGGTTCGGGAGATTTCATGATGAATGAGTCAGTGGTGTTTGGCTTTTATATATATAGATTAATTTATTTATTGAGCTTTCTGTAAAAAGCCTGATTTCCACCAGGGCAAATAAACTTTCTAATTCTTCTGAATTCTTCTGATTCTCTATCTAACTTAAAAGATTCTGTTGGATCTACTTTATTAATACCTTTAAGAACTTTCATTATCTTGACTAGATCTTTAACGGATCTAACATGTAAGCAAGCCCCTAAACTGTGGAATGGTCTTAATAATAATAATAAAAATAATACATATAATTTATATAGCACCTTTCCTATTCTCAAGGCACATACAGAATATAAGAAAGAACGGCAGGGTATACAGTATATAGCATAGTACAAACCAAATAAATAAATAAAGAAGATTAAGACAGTAAATTCAGAGAAAGCCTAACAGACTGCAGAATTGATGGTCTCGCACACACACATACAGGTTACATGAGCATCTTGACAGAGGTAAACTGAGAGAAGGGGAATGAAGTCAAGTAGAGCTAAAAGCTTTCCTGAACAGATGAGTTTTGAGTTGTTTTTTACAAGTCAGCTGATCTGATTAATTTCGGTAAGTCATTCCAGAGTCTGGGCGCTATACAGCTGAAGGCCCTGTCACCCATGGAGTGTAGATTAGTGTGGGGCACAACAAGATTGCCAGAATCAGAGGACCTTAGTGAGCGGGCAGGCACATAGTGATGGAGAAGATCACTGATGTAGTTTGGCGCAAGGTTATTTAAGGCTTTGTAGGTTATTAGTAGGATTTTATATTCGATTCTGTAAGACACAGGGAGCCAGTGAAGACGGAGCAGGATGGGTGTGATGGACTCTTGCAGCCGAGTTCTGAATAAACTGGAGCTGTGATATAAGATTAGAAGGGACACCTGCCAGCAGCGAATTACAATAATCGATGCGGGATGTGATAAAAGCATGGACAAGTTTCTCAGCATTAGAAAAGGAGAGGAAGGAGCGAACACAGGATATGTTATGGAGGTGAAAGTAAGAAAGTTTCTTAATGTGATTTATGTGGGCGGAATAAGAAAGGGAGGAATCAAAAATGACACCAAGATTCTTTGCAGGAGAGGCAGGTCTGATGAGATCATCGCCAAGATGGACTGGGAATGAGCTCATTTTATTAAGTTGTATTTTAGTCCCAATTTGCAGGAGTTCAGTTTTGTTGCAATTTAATTTTAAAGAGTTCTGCTCTATCCAGGTTTTAATTTCACTAAGGCAGGTTATGAGCTGAGAAAGCTCTGATGAAGTTCCACTTTTAACATTGAAGTAAAGTTGAGTATCATCTGCATAAAAATGATAGCCTAGTCCATAGCTACAAATAATATGGCCAAGGGGAAGCATATAAATACAAAAGAGAAGAGGGCAGAGGACAGAGCCCTGAGGAACTCCTTGTGTGACTGGCGCCGAGCTGGATCTGCTGTTGCCAAGACTAACAAACTCTTGCCTATCAGTCAGATAGGACTTGAACCACTGGAGGGCAGTGCCAGAGATACCCAGCATGTTCTCCATTCTGGACGGTAGAATGTCATGTCTGAGTGTCAAATGCTGCACTGAGGTCTAACAATTAATATGCTGGTTTGTCCAGAGTCTGCTGCCATAAGCAAATCATTGGTTACCCATAGCAGAGCAGTTTCACAGCTGCACTGCACCCTAAAATGTGCATTCTGTGACTTGAAACAGGCCATATCGATAGCTCCTGTATTTTCCACACCTTACCTTCCCTCCCTTTTTATTTTACAGACTGATGCTTTTGAAACAGACCTTTGAGCTAGAATGTATTTAATCTGGAAACTGCTGGACAGAACACGTAAGTGTTGCCAGAGAGGGGTGATGTGTTGCCTGTTGATTAGCACATTGAAGTAAGAAATTTACTGTAAAGTTATACGCCGACTTACGGCTTCGTTTGAGACTGGCCATTTGGCCATACGTCAAATTGGCTCAATGTCCATCACAAGGTCAATTCAGTTCTGGTGTGGGTCACTGTTATGCACACTTTAACTGTCAGTACGTTTGTACATCCGGTCATCATAAGACAGTGTTTCTCAGCCATGGGATCACGCCACAAGTGAGTTGTATGTTGCCATCATTGCTTTGCGAGTTGGTCTTCCTGGGCCAGCTAAGTGATCAGAAGCACAGTGTGATATGTTTCCCCATTTTTATGTGAGCTTGTTTCACCAAGGGGGTCCCCTGTTCACACATTTTTCAACAATGAGGGTGCTTTGCAATTGTTGCTAATGGGTCGCTAGTGGGTTGTCAATGAACTTAAAAAGGCGAAACTGAAGGTTGGGATCATAAAGGTTGAGAAACACTGGTGTAAGGGAAGGCAGTGAGGCTTGAATCCATTAGCCACTTGAAGTGGCACTATTCAAAACAATCCTTAAAGGGACATAAAAAAGTCAGAAAACATATGAGACCTTGTGAAATAATAACAATAATGATGAAAGATTTATAACTGCGGCTGGATTTAGAAATTTCTAGAACATTGTTGTTTTCCTTATTGCCCTCTGTCATAATTAGGAATCACCTTAACTCAGTCGACAATAAATCACTGCATGACTGCATTTTGTACATGTGATAGTAATGATCTTATAAAGAGCCGAACACCGGTGTTGCCCGTTGGTTTTCAGACCTCCATCAACTAAAGTCATACATTGAAAATGTACTAACTATCATAATGTGGACAAACTCTTTTGAGTTCATGACTATGTGGTCAAATACACTGAGGTCTAGAGAACAGCAAAAATGCCAGACCAAAGAAAGACAGACAGTGTAACTAAGGGGGGCACACCTCTGTATGTTGTGTGCAAGGAAATGGTACTACAGTATGGTATTTCAAATTGTAAGGCTGCCATTAATCTGTGGTTGCAAATGATTACTACTGGGGCTGCCAAATAACTGGGTAAGGCACTACCTAAATTCCAGGGCAACAGGTTGCAAGACTGGGTCCCAAAAACTAAGCACCTGAAATATTTACAAAAGGGTAAGATATGAAGAAACAAGTGTAAATGCCTGGCACATTCATTCAAAAACCAAACAAATGGCATTCAGATACCACCGCAGTGTGATGTAGCCTGGTGTGTGTTTGTTCAGTTACTGAAAACATCTCCTTGTTTTGTGAAAAAAATAAAAAAAACTATTGAAGTACTTAAAACATGTAATTTGAGGAAGAGCCATGGGGGGAAAAAAATCATACAACCATACATGGTCTCAAGATTAATTTAACCAAATAATAGAGTGTTTGTGTTGTGCTACACTAGCAAGAATAAGTTAGAATAGGAAAGAAAATAGCTATAAGATTTGCTATAAGATTTTTTAGCAAATCGTAACATTTTTAATGACTTTTGAAACTGAGGCTTTTAATGATTCAGCTTTAAAATTGGGTACCTGAATTTTTCAAAACCAAGGAACTAAAATGACAACTCATATAACAGTTGCTTGACAGAGGTCTGAGGATGTAATATCATTGCAACTTTGCAAGGGGTCAAATAAAAAATATTGAAACAAGCCTGGTTGTTGCTTTCATTGTGATGCCTCATTGAATGCAGTAAGAGCAGCTACTATATGAACTTGCAAAGAAATGCATTCCACTTAATAAATATTGGGAGCTCAAGGCCTGACACCGCTAAGTTAACTACTCCTGTCTTTTTAACAGCAAAGAGAGGACTTCAATGCTACCTGAATGTTAGAGATATACTGACCCAACTCATTTGTTGCCTACTGCCCCTACTTTACTTTTCTTGTAAGTATTATGATTTAGTGTGGTTTATAGATTTTTTTTTGATGCTTTGTATTTTTTTACTTTGTTATTGCTAATGTATTGATAATTTCTATCAATTACATGGCACACCTTGTTTTCTTGGGGCTGCTGCCATTTTTGGACTTGCTGCTGTTTGCATTCTTACTTGTACTGACCAGAACATATTATGGGTATTGTTCTTTAATTCTGTATGTGTATTCCTCAGCTGTTTGTGACCATCTATGCATCATTTCTAGGATTTCTTAACCAAATGGCATTTATTTATTCAATTAGGGCTTTCTTAAAATGTTAACATTTTTAGCATTGTTCTGTGACACCATTTTGTTTACCATGGGTGCCACCATTTTCTGGTATTAGAGCTGATGGTTGTCACATCAATGTTTCCTAGAATTCTCCAGGTGTCATAGTACATTATACCATTAATACAACCTTTAAGGGTCAGCACATGATCCAATATTAGATAAAAAGCATGTTTATTAACAATTCTTTCTGTGGTACGTTTCTTGTTACATCGTTTGCTGAGTAGACATACGCACCTTTCTTTATTTTAATTGTATAAACTCAGAAAATATCAATACGAGCCCATATCTGAAGTGTCTGCTGTAAATGTGGCATTTGATGGCTGATGGTTTAATCTGGTGTTCACCAATTAAAACACACCAGTCAATAGAGCCCACCTTCTCAGAATTGACAAGTAAAAGTGACAGATTTAAATTCAAGCCATATTTCATGTTGCGTTTGGAGGAATATTATCAGCAAATATAAACAAATAAGTAAGCAACAAGAAACATATTCTGTGACAAATTAATTTTTTCAGTCACACTTCATGCTCTTTTCCTTTATTTATTGTCACATTTTAGGGTATTTTTATGTATTTATTTATCTGAAATAGCCCTACATACTGGATTAAAAGTTGACCACATAATGAATGACATGTATCAACACTTTTGTCACTGTATTATTGACTAGCAGAATACCCGCGCTTCGCAGTGGAGAAGTAGTGTGTTAAAGAAGTTATGAAAAAGAAAAGGAAAAATTTTAAAAATAACGTAACATGATTGTTAATGTAATTGTTTTGTCTTTGATATGAGTGTTGTTGTCATATCTATATATCTATATATAAATATATATATATATATATATATATATATATATATATATATATATATATATAGCAAAATACCCGCACTTGGCAGCAGAGAAGTAAAAAGAAAAGGAAACATTTTAATAATAACGTAACATGATTGACAATGTAATTGTTTTGTGATTGTCATGAGTGTTGCTGGCATATATATATATATATATAAAGTCAAAACTTGAATATATAAAGTCAGCGTCGGTATACATAAAATCAAAACTTTTTTCTGAACATATAAAGTCAAAACTTGAATATATAAAGTTAGCGCTGGAATATATAAAGTCAAAACTTGAATATATAAAGTCAGCGTCAGAATATATAAAGTCAAAAGTTGAATATATAAAGTCAGCGTGGGAATTTATAAAGTCATTCCTGATTATATAAAGTCAACATCGGAGTATATAAACTCACTCCTGAATATATAAAGTGAAAGTCAAAATCTATTGATTGAAACGACTCTGAACTGAACTAAGTTAACAAAAATGAATTCAGAAAAATAAATTTAAAAAACAGTGTTCGGTTAATGTTTTGAAAATGATGCATGTGCCCTGCCCAGGATTGGTTCCTGCCTTGCGCCCAGTGTTGGCTGGGATTGTCTCCAGCAGACCCCCGTGACCCTGTGGTCAGATTCAACGTGTTGGGAAATGGATGGATATTCCAGCGCTGACTTTGTATATTGAAGTTTTGACTTTATATATTGCAGCGCTTACTTTATAGCCTGTATTCTGACACTGACTTTATATATTCAAGATTTGACTTTATAGATTCCAGCGCTGACTTTATATATTCAAGTTTTGACTTTATATATTCAGAAACAAGTATTGACTTTATATATACCGACGCTGACATTATATATTAAAGTTTTGACTTTATTTATTCCGACAGTGACTTTATATAATCAAGTTTTGACTTTATATATTCGCGAATGACTTTATATATACAAGTTTTGACTTTATATAGTTAAATGTAGTCATCATTGCATAACTTTTTCTTTACCATAGAAATTTAAAGACTAAATTCAACTTCCATTCCTAACAAAGATATTTCTGGCGACTAAATAGAACCTACTTATATCCAAATTCGAGCTATTGAGTTGTCGCCTGCCTGCCTGAATAAATCACCCTCGCTTCGCTCTTATTTTTTTACCGTTCATTTAATCATGTCTAGTATGGCTTTACCAAAACAATTATTGATGGCGAATCGATTATTCATAAAGCTTCAATTGGTGATCTGTTTTTCTGTGTTAACCTCATATTTTTTCATACTTCTTCTCAAACCAAGGGGGTGCGAGGCTAAACTGAATCGGGAAGCACTGATCAATGTACCAGGAAATCATGCATTGACAGAAGTTCCCCTTTGCTTGTGATTAAATGCGTGATTTTTAACGCGTTATGGAGCACATGCATCGAAGCTTCTCAGCTGTGCTTCTGCTAATAAAAGGAAACATTTTAAAAATAACACGATTGTCAATGTAACCTTTTGTAAGTAGTGCCTGGAGGATTCAGTGTGGAGAAACTCTAGACACAGCATGTGTATTAACTTGTGGATTTTTCTGTGAGTATTTGGTGGCAGCGTCACAAAGTTGTAACACTGCATTAGCTGCGGAGCACAGCTCAGAGCGAAATGAGGTGAATGGGAGGGGAAAAGATGACGTGACTCCCCCACCTGCCTTAATTGTCAATCCCCCACAAACACAGTCTCTCGGAATTTGCGTAAGCATAGCCCCTCACCTGCAATTTTAACTTAGTTACAAAGTGATCAAAACTCGTTTATATCCTGCGTCCTCTCATTAAACTTGTATCCCGCATTACCCGTGGGCATGACAAACACCAGCGGCAGCCTGTCTATGAACTTAATTTAAAGTTTAGGTTTACACCGTGCTTTGTTTCCGAAGTAGCAGCACTCATGAATATGGTTGTATATGTCACTCGCTCGCTTCTTATTGTTTTGCTGCCTTCTGAATTATATAATGCATGTTTTCTTCAGCGCTTTTTGGAGCTCTTCCTGGTTTTCTACGTACTGCGTTGACAGTCAGTTCACGTGATTACGTGGGAGGTGTGATGATGTCACACGAAACTCCGCCCCCATGGCTTTCGAGCTCAACTCCATTACAGTATATATAGAAAAATAGTTTCCAGTTATGACCATTACACGTAGAATTTCAAAATGAAACCTGCCCAACTTTTGTAAGTAAGCTGTTAGGAATGAGCCTGCCAAATTTCAGCCTTCTACCTACACGGGAAGTTGGAGAATTAGTGATGAGTGAGTGAGTGAGTGAGTGAGTGAGTGAGTCAGTCAGTCAGTCAGTCAGTCAGTGAGGGCTTTGCCTTTTATTAGTATAGATGTAATTGGGAACTGGGTAACAGAGAGACAATTATACTTTAGATATGATTCTACTAATGTGTACCTCTCATCATCATTACTTTCTATATACTTTCCATAGATTTCAGGGCGTTTTCATATGCTCAAACATTTACAACAATGACAGTAACATTCATTTGGACCTAATGTATCTTATAGAATGCAATTTTTATTAACTTTACATGAGAACATACCTTTTCCCTATGCAATGTTCCTTTAAATAAAGAAGAATGTGTAAAAGCATGTTATTAAGTGAGAGAGGGGTACAATGTTAACAGACAATCAAATGATCAGCTGAGCAAACTCAGGAGAAATACAAGACCAAAGCAAAACTAGTAATTAGATTAGTTAGATTACTTATGATCCTGAGGATCATCTCCTTTTAGCACCGTACCACACAGTTTGGTCTTGATTCGCTGCTAGTACAATACTATTTCAGGTACACTGCAACTGACCCAAAATGTCCAAGTGACTTAACCCTAACTCAGCTGAATAAAACTAAGTATTTTTGCTTTTCTTACATTGTATCATCCACACCTAATAATAGGAAAGTCAAGGAATTATCCATGCATTTCATTTTATGGAACCATAGCCTCATTCCGAGATATTTTCAAGGTGGCAAGTGCACAAGCATCGGTATTCCAGCATAGAACATCTTAATAGAACCGATTTATGTTATTCCTGATTCTCTAGCTAATGAGTCATCCCCAGAAAAGACCATTAAAGTTTTCCTAGTTGATCCCTATTGAGCTTACAGTTTATTAATAACATGTAATAACTGGTAGTGTAGTCCTAATATTTCTTTTGATTAACTATGCATTATGATTTAGCATTTTTTGCAATTAAAAATTAAAAAAAAAATACAAGGTGATTCATTTTTTAATTTTATTAACAACAGAAGAAAGAAAAAACAGAATTTTACTGTACTGTATGCTAAGACTCAAGTTCCAGGTTCAGGGCTTTTTATTTTCTCAGCATGTCTATTGTATGATCCTAAAAAATCCTGTTCACTTATTTTACTTGGTTTGTACTATATATGACCTGCATAACTCTGTGGGTCATGCAGTAATACTGGTTATTATGGATAAGATTTCTAAAGTAAATCAATTTATTTTCCTTAAGAAAATCTCTACAACTAAGAATAAGACTGATGTGTTCATGGCAATAATATTTAAATAATACAGGTTTCTGGGATTGATACTCTCAGCCAAGTAAAGTCTATTGAGTTTTGAAGCAATCCTGTTAAGTATTTTAATGAAAAAGATGTTCTAATTATTAGCTACAATTCAAAGGACAGATAAAGGATTACTAGGAACAGGAATAGTGTTTTCAATGTATAGTTATTTCAAGAGTACTCATCACCATAGACTGAATATTTGCCCTCTTGGTGTCATCTTTTTTGATTTTTGAGTGCATGTGTGATTGTAAACCCCAGTTTTTGCCTATATGTAAATCATTAGTTGAAACACATATTGATTAAAGCACATAAGGAATTAAAAGATGTGCCCTTTGTTTACAAGTGGTTTGTAAATCACTATTATGACTGGTCACTTAGATAGCGATTGTCTACATTTACCTCACTTTAAGTAGGTCTATTGAAGATCATTAGAAATGTGCAACCAAAAAGAATGTAAGAAAGTATTTGCATCCACAACTTGTACTCTTCTACTGGGTACCCATTTTAAAATATATGGGACAAAACAATCTTGAGCCTGGGTGATCAGATTATTCTCTATGTGCATGTGTCCATGGTATAAAAGTGAAATAACATAGTGCTTTTACTTATAATTAGTGGTATAGAATACATTTATATTTTGGGAAAATAGTCTTCAGGAAACATGAAGGTGGTCAGTAAATATATTAGTAAATATTGTTCATTATAACAGCAAGTTTATGTGAAAGTAAAAACTGTTTCAAACTGATTGAAAGTCTTAATTTATTTACATAAACAAAAAAAATTAAGGAGAATTGTTTAGTCTTCCTTAACATTGTCTAGACAAGCTCTTAATGAAAAGTTTATTTTTAAATAATATGCTTTTTTATGATGTCTTAGCCTATGTTCAGGAAACACAGCTATGTCCCTAGCAACAATTCCAGTACATTGCAAAAGCAACACATAAAGAATAAAACATAACCAAACCAACAATAAAAAATGGTATCTAACAACAAACAGAAAACAAAAATAACAACATGAAAATATCCACTTTATGCACTGTGAAAGGATTGGACAGACACGGAAAGAGGTTTGGGGGCAGTCGCCCGTATACTTGAATTAGGCTGCCAAAGATTAAGGTTTGGTTCCATGAACAACAGGTCTAAACAGACTTCAGTCCAATAGAACCAAAATGACAAGCAAACATGGCGGTTTTAAAGCCGGACAGGGGAAGTGATATCATCAGGGCAGGAATCTGAAGTGATGTCATTGGGGCTGGAACCAGAAGTGGCGTCCTCAAGTCCAGGTGAAATTTCCCGTGTATGGTCTGCCGATGATAAAGAAGAAGGTTCTGTGCACTCTACCACGCCCTGGTCTGGCACTGAAATTATCCCTTTGTGAGCCCTTCAACTGTCTCCCATGCACACATGTGTGACAGCTAAATTGTTTTTGCACTTATTATTGCATCTCCATTTTCTACTTTTTAATAGATAGTTGTTACCATGTTCGGGCATTCTTAGTATGGCAGCACATATTTTTTCTATACTTGCTATTTCACTTCTGGTCACATGACGCACAGGTCACAAGATGTATTCTGTCATTATGTCCCTTCTATAAAAGATAGCAGCACACAGCTTTTGACATTCATGTGCTGGATCTCTGTGCTTTTGTAACTCTCTTGCTCTTTCTCTTGGTCACATTAATATTAGAAGCCAAAGCTCTTCCAAAAAAGACTTTAGTGCCTTATATTTTCACTTTGAATCTTGATTATTTATTTATTTAAAGGTTTATTGATTGATTGATTTAGTGTATTAGGCTTTTGACTTTCTTCTCACTGTATGGCTCTTTTGCCTGCATCTGACTGTCTTTGGCTCTTTTGTGCCACCATAGCATGTGTGAATCCTTTCAGTTCCGTTTGCAGGCTGTTCCTTACAATATTTAGTAGATAGAAGTCTACATCAACGGAGAGAATGTGGTTCCATGTTGGGAAAATCACATCCTGCCCACATCCCACTCAGCATCAACGGTTTAGATGTGGAGACTGTTAGGAGCACCAAGTTCCTCGGTGTGCACATAACTGAGCTGAACTTATATGGACGCATAACACCTCATCACTAATCAAGAAAGCCCAGCAGAGACTACACTTCCTGAGGCGGCTGAAGCGAGCAAGTCTTCCCCCTTCCATCCTCACCATGTTCTACAGAGGCACCATTGAGAGTGTTCTGACCAGCTGCATCACTGTCTGGTATGGCAACTGCAACATATCCGACCACAAGCACCTGCAAAGGATAATAAAGACAGCAGAGAAAATTATTGGGGTGCCTCTCCTACCACTACAGGACATATTTTACAAATGCAGTGTCCTCAAAGCCAAATCTGCCAGGTTGCAGGTTAGTTTTTAACCCCCAAGCTGTCGGACTCCTTAACACCATGCTTTCCCCTGGGATCTTTCACACTGCCTCAACCACCTCTAAAAACAGATTTTTTTATACATGCAAGCCACTTTCCTGCAAAGACTAATGTGCATGTAGAAAAGAACAGAAAATCTCGTACTGACCTTTAAGTTTTTTGACATTGTTGATATCCTTCTGCTGTGAAACATGCTGACCTGTCATTGTTTACACATGTCTTAAACAACTATTATCATACACTGATAATTTCTGTATTATCTATATCTATTATTTATTATTTATTTATTATATTACATATCTATTGACTATATTTATGTATCTAGATTGCAAATACCATACATTTCATCAATGTTGATGTTGCTAACTACATGTCAATATTGCTGCTAGTTCTTTGTCTTGTCTTTGTACAATTTCTTGTTTGTGTTTTAATTTTAAATTTAATTCTCTTTTTTATTTATTATTTGCACTTCATGTTGTTACACTGTGGACTCTGAGCTTCGCAATTTCGTCTATCTGTATACTTGTTGTAAACAAGGCGCTATATAGCGCCCGACCCGGCACAGAATACGCAGAGGCACGTGTTCACACTCAAAGGCTCCTTTATTTTCTTCAGCTGTGTGACACGCCTTCCCCGTGCCACACAACCCAAACACAGTCCAAGCACAAAACACACAGTTACCACCAAACCAACACTTTCCTGCTCCACCACTCCTCCCTGGCAACCTCGTCCTCTTCCTCCCGATTCAGGCTTCGATTGCTGGGAGGCAGGCCCTTTTATGCCCTACCCGGAAGTGATCCAGGTGTCTGACCAGCTGGTCTTAATTGCAGCTCCGGGTGGGGCTGATAAACCGTCTAGTGTGGTGGCTGGATCTCTGCAGCACCCCCTAGCGGCCACCCCATCTCCCAACCGGGCTGCTGTGGTGGACTCCATGGGAGCCACGGGGGAGATTGAGGAGGAATCCACTGCCAGGGAGACTGCCCCCAAGCGCCCCGGGGAAGGTATTGCAATGTCCATAATGGCTCCCCCGGGACGTATGCGGCAGAGGCGACCCGGCCGGGCATGGGATCCGGCTGTCCGTCACATTGTATATGGTTGAGATGACAATAAAGTTCACTTTGACTTTCACACTTTGACTTCGTAGTCATACACGTAGACGTATTATCTCAGGAAAATTATCTCAGGAGTCAGGAAATATCATTTTAAATCAGAGAGGATCAAGACGTGAACTGGAGAGAAGGTTTGTGCCATTTTTGTTAATGGGAGATCAAAACAGTCTTTTAGTAAAAAACAAAACTAAACCCAGGAAATAATGTCAGAGAGAACAAAGCAAGGTCAAACATCAGGGGCCTCATGTATAACGCCATGCGTAGAACTCGCACTATAACATGGCGTAAGCACAAAAGCCGAAATGTGCTTACGCACAGAAAAATCCAGATGCAGGAATCTGTGCGTACTCCAACTTCCACGTTCTTCCGCTACATAAACCCCGATCAGCGTGAAAAGTAACGCTCGTGCACACGCTTTATGTAACGCCCCAACTCCTCCCAGAATTACACCTCTTTGAATATGCAAATCAATATAAATCGCCTTTAAGCTCAGCCTTCTGTGAAAAGACAATGGGAAAAGCACGGGGGAAAATATAAGAATTTCAGCGAATACCAAGTTGAGGCAAAGGAAAAACATACTATTTATTTAATTAAACCGTGGTATAATCAACAAAAAAAAGTTGATCGAGTGACATAGCGTGTTGGAGAAGCTCACGTTCACAAAATCGCACAGTGCCGGAAATAAAAAAGAAGTCACATATCAAAGTCGCCATGAAAAGGCGAGTTGTAGCCCACTGTCTGAGTGTCATATGAAAGCTTATTAGGGTACAGAGAAAAAAAGGCACACGGTGGGGAAAAAGCACGAAATGTCAACTTCAATCTCGACATTTCCACTTTAATCATGTAGTTTAATTTGTCATTAGTAGAACATAATAAACTTCATCTTAAAATCATTTAATTAACCAGTTTCTCAGATCACATCGTAATTAAAGTAGCACGTTAAATGCTTTGTTTTGTATGTGATCTTCTACTCGTATGTGCTCTATGTGTGTGAATCGCTACTTGCTTCTTAAACCGGCTCTCTTTCTCCAACTGGACATAGAATCCATTACATTCGTGATATTACAGCTCTCTGAATAACTAAAATACTGAGATGTATACGTGATGTCATTTTCATGATGATAGGAGTTAAAGCACGTTATTAAACATGGGTTTCACGGAGCAGTGATTGTGTGCGACCTTCGACAAAATAATTTATTGCAGCAGTACTCAGGGGCGACTCTAGGCTTGTGGTGGCCCTGGGCAGAGGAAGAATAGTTGGCTCCTTCGCCCGCCAATGTCAGTAAGGTAGCTTATGGGGATGGCCACGTCCGTTGCGGACACTGCATTGCCGCCTCGTGCTCATAACACAAGCATTTAACTTTTGCCGAAATTTGTCGCTGCATTTTTAGCTGTGTTGTTATTTTCTCTTTCTGTTTTATATTCAATATATATTGGCGTAGCCGCCCCTGAAGTCCTTGCTTTTCTTTATTCAAGTAACCGATTGGCACACAATCAGCTATGTAATAGACGTTAAGCCATCTGTAAGCTTAGAGCGCCGATTCTTCAAAACGTTTAAGGAACATTGAAATATCTTCATAGTACATGTTTAATTATTCTATCGTACACGGCAGTCCCAGTAAAGAATATAGATTATTTAAATGAAATTAAAGTTTTATCTGTATAATATAATAAACATATTTTGCTGCATTTCATCTTAAAAATATCGTCATCATGTGTAAATACACGCTTTATAAAGTGGCTCAGGTTGTGCGATATTATAACTGTAGTGCAAGTTTACAGTGGGGTGATTGTACTTATAAGTACAAACAGTTCTACAAGGAGCAATTGATTGAGTGCATTTAAAGTTCTTGGGATGAAACTGTTTTTGAACTGCGAGGTCCGTACAGGAAAGGCTTTGAAACATTTTGCCGTGGCTGATACAGCGTGTGCTTGAAGCTGTATACCGATAATTCTCTTTATGATCAGCTGCTGCTGTGGTTCACACTCAGATACACTGATATGAATACTCCGACTGGTGCAGTGGAAGTAATATGGAAAAAGATGATCCGCTGTTGTATCTCCTAACGGGAGCAGCTGAAAGAAGAAGAAGGTGCAGTGAGAGTAACAACGCTAAAGCAGTTATGGTATTTGGAATACTATGGCTATTCCCTGGACCATTATACTGTTACAAGTTAATTACAATCAGATGCGTTACACTAATAAAACAATATGCGGTTAGTTTCAGTGTATTTATAAAGCCACGTCAGGAAAATAAGGTGTAACCACACAGGAACAGTAGCATTGCTTTGACGCTGGGTGCCGCCAGTCTGCAAAACCGAGTGGAGAACTTGCGTACGACAAGGTATGATTTACCTTGGAAAAATGCGTGGCTTTACGCCAAGTGTAGGTTTTATACATCGCGATTTGAACGTGGAAAAGTTCTTATGCAACATTTCTGTGCGTACACACCTTTTATACATGAGGGCCCAGGAATCAAAGAGACCTTTCAGAATCAAAGCGCGATCAAAAATTCAGAGTCAAAAAACAAGATCTAGAATTCATTAACTTCGAAAGAATCAAAAAGAAGGTCATTGGAACAATGACTGAAGGGTATATCCATCAATTTCAGGGAAAACATGGCCACTTGAGCTGACAATTAAACCCATGATTAGTACAGCAAAAAAAACTTTGATCATTTAAAATAAGTGATTCCTAGATAAAATGGTTCTTTGGTAAGATAAAACATGTGAGAAAGGAAATCAGTGAATTGAAGAAGCAGTTAAGTATCTGTGCTAATAGTGACCTACAAATACTGCAACATTAATTTTATTCAAGCATAATGGATATAGTTATTTTAAATTAATCATAATAGCTGCTGATGTAGGGTGGGAAGAGACCACTTTAGCTTCACTCTTTAAAACAGGTTTTCCTGATTAAATAAAAGAGGTGTGACCAACAGCTGTTGGAAAGAGGCACTAAAATTGTCTTAAAAGCTGAAGCAAAAATTTACAAAAGAAAACTGTAATGTAGAGGGTAACATTCTACTGAGTCAAGACAGAAAAGTGAAATGGAAACTGAGCAAATCCCAATGGAGATACTGCAGGAGAGACTAATTTAGTCTTATGTAGTGTAAAGGGTGGGTGGCAGGTGCTGACCATACAGTAGTAGTTTGTCCCAAGCCATTGAAGCCACTTCACGTTAGGGTTGGTGGAGTGGATATTTGTAATCAAACTCCTTCTGACAATTGTTCAATGGAATCAAGTTGTACTTTGTCCTCAGATGTTTCAGCATTAATAGATTGTGGGGCTACAGGACATTTTATTGTAACTTTATGTCTAATACAATACATTAAACATACCACAAATTCAAGTTAAGTTGATAGTAGTCTAATTGGGGAAGGACTTTTTAGATTTATTACTTCTCCATTAGAGCTACAAGAGAGAAACCTCCACTAGAAAACAATAGGGTTCCCATGCATAATGAAACATTCCTGTTATTAATTGGATAAACAAGGAAATGATTAGTTGGAGTAGTCAATGCTGTATTATTAATTTTCATCCTGATTAATGTAATGATTTCAGTGGCATTTTTAACAAACACAAGTCTTCACAATATGCCCCCTGTGGTACTGAGCAGCTACCAGGAGCTCCTTTACCTAAAGGAAAAATATACACACTATCTAGGCCAGAATCTTAAGATATGAAGGAGTAAATTGGGGGATATCTTCATAATGAGCAGACTACTGAACAGTCTAACAGTTGGTTTCTTTTTATTTAAAAGATTGTATTGATTACAGGGAACTGAATAAAATAAATATAAAGAATAATAATCCTCTCCCTTTGATTTCCTCACTATTGTCCCAAGGGACAGATTCCACAATTTTTTTAAAGTTAGAATTAGTAAGGGACTATAATTATATCCAAATAAGGGAAATTAATGAGTGGACATCTTTTGGTCACTATAAATATAAGTTCATGTGCTTGCTAATACCCCTGCTGTATTTCAGTCCTTCAGAAATTATATATATAATTATATTTTTTGAATCATTCTTTGGTTTACATAGGTGATATTTTTCTTTTGTTTTATCTTGACTCAAATATTAAACAAATTTAATCAACACTCCAGAAAAATAACCTTTCTGCAAAATTGGAAAATGTGAATTTCAAACATTAGCAGTGATATTTTTAAGTTATGAGATTTTCAGTTCCAGTCTTAGTATGGATAACTCTAAAGCGGTGGCAGTTCTCAAACAGGACATTCCAGGGAGTGCTAAGCAGGTTCAAAGACAACATGTTTGATGGCACACCTAAAGATTTAGCATTGATCTGAGGTCCCACCCCCTTGGATTCCATTCTGAAAAGAACAAAAGAGGGTAGTTAAAAAAAGAAGCAGGAGCAGGGTAGAGTAGTTTAGGGCAGAGCTCCAAGTAAATTTTGACATTGTATTTTTGAGAATGATGTTCTTTTAATTTTTTTGGCCTGCGTTTCTGTTTTGTGTTTGTTCTGCTTCGTCTTTCAGTCCTCTAGGAATTAGGGTAATTAAAACAAATAAGTGCTGATGCCATTTTCCCTCCAATATTTTGACTTTGATTTTAGTTTAGTGTTTTTGGCTTTGATATTTGGTTGTTTCCACATGTTTTGGTATTCTGATCCCTGCCTGTCATAAGACTATTATTTTCTCTTTTTTCGCTATCTCCCAGTAATTTTTTTTCCTCCAAAATCCACACTATTCTCAAGGTGTTCTTTATAGTTTCTAAGTCATGTCTTACTGCCAAACCAACAACCTACACAACGAAGTGATGCACTTACTTTTATATATTTTTTCTGAGTCATGACAGAACAACTGAGTAAACGTTTCTTTCAGTACTCAGCTTTTCCTCCCACATCCCAAAGCCATGTAGGATTTTTGAAACTGTGACTCTAAATGAACCCATCCTGAGTGATTGTTGCTGTGTGAGTGAGTGAGTGTGTCTTGTGATGGACTGACATGCTATCGAGTGACATGTGTTTGTTACCACCATTTGTTTAAGGATAAGCGCCAGCGACCCTTCAGTTGAATTAAGTGGGTTAGACAATGGATCAAAGGGTAATGATATTTTTTATTTTAATATATTTTTAATTAAATTCTATTTTGTGAATTACTTCAAATATGTTATATTTTCAAACATATGTAATATTGCTAAAGGAAATTACATTACATAGTGTACCAAAACAGAGACTTGAATTGAATAGAATATATATATATATATATCGATATGCGGGATGGTACATTTCTAGCCAGGCTCATCACTTGCAAGTAAAAATAGTAAAAGCCATTATTATAGGAGATCCAAAAGATGAAACAGTCAAATTTTTAATCAGCCTTACAAAACTGCTAACCCACACTGCTTCTTTATTTAATCTCTTCTCCTCTGTGTTTTAGTGGGATGCCACTGTCTGAGTCACTAGCAGCAGGTGAAAATAGACATGTTGCTGTAAGTTGCTAGTCAGCAGCTGTATTTGCAGCTTTATAGTTCTCTGCCTTAAAGCAGATCTATGTGTTTTATGACCTGACTTTTACCAGAAGTGTTACACTTATTCCTAGGCATATTCTGGGAGCTGATGCCAATCGGGATTGACAAGCTTATCAAGAGCAGAGGGCCCTAAAGTATTCTGCTGGTGGTCTGTTCATTCTACTAATAGGAGCCAAACCAATATGAGTCATACCATACTGTGGCAGCATATGTGGCTTGTACAGTAGCTGCTGAGTAAATCGCGTTTGCATGAGTGCCTCTTTGAACCTGACTGATCAGAAAGTAAACAGTCTGGATGCAATCATTTTCACATTCCTCACCCAGGCAGACTGGCCTGTTAGCTGCAATCGACCCTTATTTATTTTAAATTACAGACAATGCAGTTGGATTTTGTTGCAACTTGCTGTTTCTGTTCATTCAAATTATTCAAGACTTAGACCGACTGGATATTATTTTATTTATTATGTCAATAATATCCATTTAGACTTGGTTAGTGCATCCTGTTTTTAAAAGTAGTTTTCTTCCATCATTCATTTTGACCCAGTGCTTATTAAAGTGTGATACTTTTACTCTCCCTAGCTCCAATTGCAGCACATACATTTTCCTGTCATTATCCAATAATTACACTATCACTAACTCAGCTTTGTTACATCCATCCATTTATCTATCAGCTTATTCATATCCCAAGGCTGGGCTACTTTGGGACTATTGTATACTGCACTGTTACATTTTATATTCCCTATGGAGTGAGAGTCATAGAGCTGGATGGAGACTGGTCCAGGCTGCATGTTTGGCTAAGCACACAAACAAGAATTTCATTGTACAGTTTTCATGTGATTACACTACAGTGTCGTCTAACCAAAAACTTTACATTTTTGAAGGAGCCAGTGCAATTAGCCACATGAATGTGGTCATTAAGTTCGCAAGACTTTGTGTAAAACATATATTTTATGGTATGGCGTGGCCATGCACGATAACAAAAATAGTGAGTGAATCGATTAATCTGAGCTGTAAGAAAACAGAATGAAGTGCCTTAAACCAAATACTGATTTTTTTGTTTGCTTAGTTGTTGAGAATATAGTAGAGAGAAAGAGAATGAGCGAGGATGGCATGTTTGAGTGATTAAAAGTAATTAGTAGGTTTTGCTGATACTTGTCAGTAACAAGATGAGGTAACACTAATATAAAGTAGTAAACTTTAACTTTACTTTAACTTTACTTTGAATGGTTTTAATTCATTTTTATAACGATGTTGAATACTAAACACAAGCTTGTGAAGTCTTCTCCTGTAGCAGAGAGCCTCTTTACATTCTCCCCACTGCTGAAATTGATTAAAGGCACTATATCAACAGACAGATAGAAAGAATACGAAAGGTAATGTATAAAACATACAAATAGGAAATGAAGAACTATATGCAGTGGATTCAGAAAGTATTCAGACCTCCTCACTTCCTGCAACTTTATTGTGTTGCACAGTAGATTAAATATTAAATAGTGTTAAATAAGACGGTAGAGGAAGAATGTGAAAGGGTTGGGGTCTGTCCTGGCACCCTATTCAATATAAACAAAAATGAAAATAATAATTGTAAAGTCCAAAGAAAAAAATGTGATGACCATCATCATATGTGGCCTAGGCTTTGGTGGCTTTCACTAAACCTGTTGATATTAACAGTTTGTGAAGAAGCCAACCATTTTATGTTCATGACCAAAACTGTGCCATAGCGAATAGACTCTGCTTTAAAATACTCTCAGA
Source organism: Polypterus senegalus (assembly GCF_016835505.1). NCBI lineage: Eukaryota > Metazoa > Chordata > Cladistia > Polypteriformes > Polypteridae > Polypterus > Polypterus senegalus. The sequence continues at coordinate 155,705,293 of NC_053162.1, forward strand.
AGCAAGTCATCAGTAAATGCAGGCTTCTGGCACTGTCACATTTTACATGGGTCCCAGAGTGTACACAGCAGGTCCTCCTGACAAAAACTGAGAGACTTCAAAGTTCATTGTGGGACTCATTTTCCAGTCTGCAGATGAAAAAGAAGGAAGCATAAGTGGCCACATTTCCTCAATTGCTTGTTATGGAGGTGTTAACTTGTCTGAAACTGGTAGATGCTCCTTATGCGCACACGTGTAACAATGAATAAATGTAACATTTTTGCCTATCAATCTACACTCAATAACCCATAATGACAAAATGAAAATATGATATCAGAAAGGTAAATCCCCAACACAATATATTATGCAGAAAGTGAAGGGATCAGAATTCTTTCTAAATTCATCGTATAACTCATAGATACGAGATGTGACACACAAATAACCGGACTGGGCTTGGGGCTTTCCTGGAAAACTATCTGGAGGTCGGCTGGACGTGAATCATAGAACTATACCCTCTCCTACACTCCCTCTAAAAACGCCGACGCTAGGTATATTATGTGAATAGCCCAGTCAATATTTGCACAACAATCGCTACACGAGTTACCACAACAATGTCAGGTGAAAAAAGTGAAAAGCAGACAAGACAAGACAATGCTCCCGCGCACAATGCTTTTTCCGTAAAGCAGTTTTTGACTGACAAAAACATTGCTGTTCTCGATCATGCTCTCTATTCGCCTGATTTAGCTCCCTGTGAGTTTTACTTGTTCCCAAATATCAAAAGTGACCTGAAGGGAACACATTTTTCTTCAATGGATAAAGTGAAGACAGAAGCCTGTTGAAGAGCCTCAAGCAAGAAGTCTTCCAACACTGTTTCAATCAATGGAAGACAAGTATGGAGTGGTATAGAGATTGAGAGGGGGAGTATATAGAAGGTGACAATGTTTAGAAATCTGTAATTCATCAATAAATATTTTTTTTTTATCAATCCGGTTATTTTTGTGTCTCACCTCGTATAGTCTAATTGAGGGGTCTCCAACACGTCGCTTGCAAGCTACCGGTAGCTCGCAACCCCTTTCCAAGTAGCTCGCCAAAGGGTTAAAGAATCCTTCATAAGTTTGAAAACTTGATTAGTCAAATTAGGGCTGGGTGATCTTTCCAAAAAATCATATAAACGATCCTTTTAACACAAAATCATGATCTACAATCTGAATTGCAATCTGTCTTTTCAATGTGACAAACACTTATGAGAAAATCCGGACTCAAACTCATCAAGACCTAAGTAACACTTGTGGCGAAGAGGCGACCGCCCTGGTTGCTTTGGGGACCACAGGTACAGAGCTTTGAAGCTCAACCCTGTAGGGGCCCGTGGCCTTTGGAGCTCTGGACCTCAGCATTTCCGCCACACCTGGGGGGAAGAGGACCGGGGACACCCAGAGTGCTTCCGGGTGTGCAGCCGGCACTTCCACCACACAGGGGAGTGCTGGCGGAAGAGTGTTGGGAAGCACCTGGAGCACATCCAGGCGTGTATATAAGGGGCAGCCTCCCTCCATTTGACAGCTGGAGTCAGGTGAGGAGAAGGACAGAGCTCGGGAGAAGAGGCAAGGAGGCGGCCTGAAGAGAGAAAGAGGCAGTGTGAGGCCTGGACTTTAGGGGAGTTTGTGGGTTGTGTGCACTTTATTAATTGTAAATATTGTGTAAATAAATGTGTGGTGGTGCTTTGAGACATGTCCGCCTGTCTGTGTCCGGGGCTCGTTCCACACACTTTACTTTAAATAACAAACAAAGTTGAATTCAATTGTTCTTTCGTTTGCTAGATAAGCGTAATTAAAGAACACGCCCTGTAGCTGGTGAGTGAGTGAGGAAGGGCCCTCCCCTCGACCCACTGCATGTTTCTTGCAATGACACATAGCGTGATGAGAAAGGTCGCAAAATCAACCAGAATGTTCAAGCAAATTATATAAAAAAAAACGATCTAAATCCGTTAAGTAGTTCTCTCGTAAAAAGTGGACAGACAGACAGACATTGGATTTTACATATTATATATTAGTAAACATTCAAAATAATGTGCAGTTAAAGTCTCAACAGCATTCTTGGCATTTCTGGAGCTTAGTTGAGACAGATAACTATGAGAATCTTCACCAAGCAGCTCTGAAAATGTCTGGTTTGTTTGGGTCTACATACCTCTGTGAGTCTGCCTTTTCTGACATGAATGTCATGAAATGAAAGTTCAGAACAAGACTGACAGATGAACATTTAAATGACTCCATAAGAGTGAACCCAAGTGGCTACACTCCACCATACACCTGCCTCTCTTGTGGCGCTTTTCCAGTGCATAGTACGGCACGACACGGTTCAGTTCAGCTCACTTTTGGGGGGTTTTCCACTGGGAACAGTACCTGGTACCTGGTCCTTTTTTTAGTACCACCTCAGCCGAGGTTCCAAGCGCGCCGAACCGTTACCAAAACGTGACGTGTAAACTGCTTGTCATTACTGCGTCACTAGCTATTCTTTTCTTTAAAGGTACACACACGCGGAAGTTTGTGTCCCGTCTCTCCATCGCTGGACACAGTTTGTTGCATAAGTGGATGAATGTTTCTTCAGACATTCGAAAGTTCTCCAGCCACTGAGTGTTTGTAAAACCGGGAACAATCACATCCCACCACTCTGAAGCACGGTTAAATGTCCAAAGAGATGGTCTGTTGCGGCGACTTTTTTTGCAAAATGTGGAAGATCTGTAATATACAGAATCAGCATTTTAATGTTACACTGGCAGTTAAGTTAATTTTATGCTTTGCAACAGTGATAAAAGTTAGCTAGTGATGTGCTTTTTTTAGATGCTTACCCTTGTGCGTCGTCGAGCTAAAGTGTTGTCGTTGTCTGCGTGTTGTTGTAAAAGTTCCACGGTGTCACGGCAGTAGAGGTGGCGCAACTATAACGACACGTGAATAATCCCGCCCACTCTAAAGCGGTACTAAACTGCAGTCAAAACGCAAACCGAGCCGAACTGAGCCAAACCAAGGTGAGCTGTACTGAACCATGCTGTGCCGTACTATGCAGTGGAAAAGCGCCTTTGTTGACTCCATGCAGTGCCAGACATCTCACTAACTAAAAACACATCACATATGCAACTGGACCTGTGAATAAAGTGAAACAGTGATATGGTACAAAATGACAAATGAACAGCTAATATCTGTTGATTTGGAATTGCATTGTTTTGTTTTGACAGCATTCATGTTTTAATTCAAAGGTATGAGATACACTAGAAAATGCATACAGACATACAAAATAAACTTGCACGGGTGAACTACATTTTTTTTGTGTTGTTTTAATGCAAAATGTGAGTTGTGGGCACCAACATTTTATAAATGTTCATTCAAAACAAACTTATTCAGTTTGTTTGGGTTTGAAATAAGCTATGAGAATAAACGTTAGAAAACATGAGTAGCTCTCGGCCATTTTCATTTTGTAAAAGTAGCTCTCAGGGGAGAAAAGGTTGGAGACCACTGGTCTAATTTAAGTAGATAGATGAAAATAAATGAATATTTATAAATACATTTTAAATAAATAAACATGTTCTTGTCTGAAAAACAACACACTAAAACACATTGTCAAGTTTTAAATGCTGCATTCTACAATGTCATAATGAGTTATTTGTTCATTGTGATTTTTGTCACTCTATCAGATTCAATTAATCTTTTTGCCCAGGCTTAAAAATATTTGGAATGATGTCTTTTAAAATAACCTTCCTTTTATGTTAAATTATTGTTTGCTTATCCTGTTTCAGGACTTTCCTTGACTTGGCTGGTTAACAGACACAAATTTTTCTTACATCATTTTCTCATTTCATAATCCTCTCAATAGAAACATCATTGATAGATACCCTTAACTTAATAATGCAGAGAGCCACTGTGGTCACTTCATTGAGGACTTATGTCATGATGCCTGCTTCCTGATGAGACTTCAAATGATTGGGTGCCAGGATACCCAAAAACTTTTATAGGATAAAAATATATTCAATTAATTTAAATATTATGTATAAAAGTAGAATGGGGCATACTTCTATAACCAAAATCTGTGATTGCAGAATTGTTGCGTACTGACTTGCTTCAGTCTGATTGATTTAAAAAAAAATAAAAGAGGAATTTTTTTAAACTAATACATTGAAGTTTTTTTTTTTCGGTTAGCCAGTCAAGTCAAATGTTCTAAATGTCGATCAGGACAAACAACTGCTGTGATCTGACTGTGAGGTTCATTTTTGTACCTTCTCAATGTCGGCTTTAAAAAAATAATGAACTCTCTCGCACAGATTTTACAGAGAGTAAAAAACAAATGACACTCTAATGGGAAATGTGGAACAAAATGGATTGAAACCATGTAATGCCTGTGACTTTGTATTCTAAGAGTGGCACTAAGGCGAAAAACTCCTTCACATTAGAAAGAGACACACTGACACAATTAATGTTTTTCTTCAGACCTGGTTAGAGATAGTATTGCTGTTTTCTGTTATTTATCTCTTCACATCGCACTTTTATCTTGACATCAAAAAAACGATTACTTCTGAAGGTACTGTATGTACTTTTTGGATGTAATGTGCAGGCAAGGTATTCATGATAGTAACAGTGGCCATTTATATTTATTCAGTGCTTCTCTTTTAATTAGAAGATTTTGTTTTAGGAACAGTGGTTCATAAAATTATTTTTCTCAGGACCCAATATTGCCTTCTTTTATGTCTTTGATACTCAGAATCACCATTATGAATCACCTGGGGGAGAATACCCTTGGAGAATCATTGGCAAGAATCATTCTGGGATGGGGTCCTCCTAGTAGAATTGCATACATAGGTCATAGAGGAGCATTTACTTAGACTGCCCACAGCGACCCATCGCAAGACACTCCACAAACCTTTCATGACTTTTTTCAATTCAGTACATTTGTGAAACACGACTATCCGCGCTCCAAATTCAGACAACACGTGATCCATAGATTAAGAACTTATGCTTTACAAGACCACTAAATGCAACACCTCCATTGAGTTTATTACTTTCTCGTATACAAAGTGTAGGGAAAGTATTGTAATCATCCAAAAATTCAATATATTATTATTATTAATATTATTATTATTATTATTCATATATTATTAATTTGATTTGATGTTGATGGTTCTTTAATGTACATAATATAAAAATATAATCATTGTCTTGCGGTTTACTTCTCAATTATCCATCCTGATATCTGAGTTAATGAGAAAGTCTAAGGGAGACCAATCCCGATTTTTTAATGCTAGAAATAGAGCAGGACACTATCATTTCTAAGAGACATGTGGTCTTCATCTCTAACACCGCATCTAAAAGCAACAGTTGCATGTTTTATTAAGGAACAAAAACAACAATAAAAATAAGTTTATGTGAATAAACATTTTTATCTGTAGAGAATACAATATTCAAAATTATGAATACCAAAAGAACAAAAAAACAACAGATAGCTGAACTCATTCATATTTGGAATGGGGGCAAGAATCAAAATACCTGCACATTAGGAAGAACGTGCAGACTACATAGAGACAGTCACTAGATGGCGTCAAACCCAGATCACTACGGCTGTGGGTCTGCAGCACTATTACAATCCACAATTTTTCAGCATTGAAGAAAACCTCAGTTTGGCTTTGTGCTTTCCATATTCCAAAAACACTCCACTTTTATTTTTCTGAAGTCTTTGAATAACATTTATTTAGAAACTTTAATGAACATGTGTGATTCTACATGTTTTAATATACTGTAACACAATCTATTTCAGGGTTGTATGATGGCGGCATAACGCACATGGCAGGAAGCAGCTACTGTAGTGGCAGTGCATGTCATGAAATATAATTTTTGAAGTGAACTATAGCCTTTTCTTTTTTAAATGATTATAAGGAAATCCTTACCTGGGGCAGGAAGATGAAGTGGAGGATTCAGGCTCCTGTAACCTGGTGGCCCCTCAGCTGCTCTAGGGTGTGTGCCTTGGAGGCGATAAACCAACAAAAATGACTGCAGCGAGAGAGTAAGAAAAACTTGTCCAACTGAAAGTGGATCGGCATGTGAGCGTGCGAGACAGAAGAACTTATTTAAGTGGTGAGTTCCGGAAGATGGAACATGGCATGTGGCTGGCATCACAGAGGACGCCCTCATTAGAAGGATGTTTGGGAGCGCTTATGTTTTGGGAAGGCTCTACCCTCAGAGCCTTTTGAGTTAAAGTCTTCGCAAGTCTGTCAGAGACCCTCAGATCTCCACTGGAACTTGAAAGTAACCACCAACCAAGCTGCTCCGGCAAATTATTGTTACATTATGTTGGAAATCAACATACAGAAAAACTGTGAATTTTAAAATTGTACAATATGTTTATACTGAGAAAGTACAACCACTCCAAAACAATTTAATGTGAGCTCAGTTGTTCAGGTGATTGTTCATAATTGCATTACGATGCTGCATCTTCCACTATCAAATAGGTGCAAAGCTTGCATGTTAACAGGAATCTCTTAAACATTGAATCATAATGTTGTTTCCCAGCATTTTTCATTTTGGGTAGAGTTACAGTGACAGGACTGGCAAGGTAGGCAATTACCTGGGTCCCCGAATTGGGAAGGAGGCCCTTTACATAAGTACACATTGTAATGGCAAATCTACAGAAACTCCACTTGTAGCATAGAAATGACACACTCCTGGTGTTTGGGGGGGCATTTCTTCATTCCGAGTGTGTCAGTGCTTGCAAAAAGTAACATTAAATATAATCACAGTTGATTTCAGAAATACGGAAGAACATTAACATATCTGGAAGCAGAAATGGGATTGAGTCGGTTGGTTTAGACAATTAGGTTATTTCTGATTCTGCTTCAGTCTCTCCAGACTCCACTGTAGTCAGCAAATGGCCAAAATAAACAGCACCAATTTAGCCACACAGTGAGTGGGTAACAGTGGGACGGGGGATAAGAAGTCAAAATGTAGTCCATCAGGAGTCCTGACTATTCTTATCACTGTTGGTTTCCATCTTTGAAGCTGTTTAAATCTTACATGAGATCCACCACACGCCTTGAGAGGCTTTCAGCCCAAATTCTAACTTCCATGGCACACCATTTTAAAGGTCTGTGGGCGCAGAGGACATTGTGATTGCACTTGCTGTAGCCAAAAATAGCACAATAGCACAAATAGCGACTTTCAAGTTTATAGTAATATCTTTAAAAGCCACTTTTTCATTTTTTTAAATTCTATTATGTGCAGTTTAATTTTTTTTTAATAGTACAATGTGCAATTTCTATTTATTTTTTATTACCATGTGTAGCTCGCATTTTATTTTTATTTTATTTACATTTCATTTATTTAGACTTTTAAAATTCACTTTATTTTTGTTTTTCTGTTTTCTCTACAAATGTTGTACTTATTGCATTGTTTCATTTAATCTGTTTTTAACAAAATTAAAATAAAGAATTTGTGTTTATTAAATCCTCCCTGTTGATTTTATTAATATATACACTTTGCATTGAAATAATACATTTTACCATGTTCAGACTCTATGGAGGGTGATTTAGAGTGCCCCATGGAGCTTTTTGCCTGCAGCCCCCAGAGACCCTCTGGTTGTGGGACTACCGCCTCATCGGGTTAGACATAAAAGTACTTAAAATTCATTAAAAAATCTTGCAACTAATAAAACTTTAAAATCATATTTGAAAGAAAAGTGTTTTTGAGGTCATGCTGTTATTTTTATTGAGCATCATTTTGGCCTCAATTTTACAGGAACTCTTCATGTACCTCTACAGGTCACTATAATAAGGAACTTAATCAAAGAATTTTTATTACAATTTTGTTATCTACAATTTTGTAACATTGGGTCAAATCAAATAACAGTGATAATGGATTATAATAAATGTACTTGTAGTGTACATAAAATGTTTTAAATATCATTTTACATTATCTTCTGCCTGAAATTGCTTTCATGAACAGTAGATTCAACTAAAGTGATGAGAAAACCTATGTGCTGTTAATAGTAGTTGGATGTACAGGGCCTGAAGCTAACTGTAGTTTAAATTTATTACACATAAAATTATTCAAAAAGTTCCTGATGGATTTAACATTTGAACTGAAAATTTTCATGCTAAAATTGTTGTCTGCATCCAAACATGACAGATATCAGATCATTGTAGAGTTTGCTGAGTCATTGTAATCTTTAGACAATGCAGCTCTGAGGTTGTTTCTAATGTAAGATAAATATTAGTCACTTGTAGTATAAAGGGTCACCAAACCATCTTTCATACTCTTATACTTTAATGTTTTATTTTTATGGACATGAACATCATATCACTTACCCGTTTCAAATTCAAGGAACAGAAGAAGTTTCTGTGACTGAAGGTTTGAACAAGACACCACACAACTGCAGAGACGAGCGCAGGAAGGGGTTGAGGGAGTAACCAGACTGTTAGCATATAATGAGACCTTCACCTTGTAGGACAAAGTGGGTATTGCCCTTTCTGTTTTGGTGGCACACCAGGCATGTTAGGAAAGCAGATTTAACAGGGATGCAGAAATCTAGCTGCACCTTCCCCCATTTGCATGGGGGAATTCTCTTGAGCGAGAAGACATGAAATGCACTCAAGGAAGGACAAACACCTATAATTCAAGGGATTAGAACTAAGATGGGCAGAAGACCTCGCCTAGTAGAAGACACTGACTTTGTAAATGGAAGTGATTTTAACCCAATCAGAAGGTTCAACATTCCTTTAAAACCATTTACCCCCCATCTCTCAAAGAAAGTAGAAGCTCGCTAGACACTCACTGAACTCCATGGGGATTCTCTCAAGGCATCCTATCTGAGATTCGCTCATAGAGGAGAATTATGCAAAGTAACCTTCTGAAACCTGGCCTTTGAAACCTAAAAAGTTATGAGCCGCTTTTGCTTGCAGAGCAGAAAATGACAAACTCTTCCCTTTGTGAGCCTGAGAGCTGAGATCACCTTTGCTAAGCTAAACACAGAGCCAGTCTGAAGGCTGGGAAGCAGCCGTCACTTCAAGAGGGGAACCTCAAAATCTAAACCCCTTGTGCCCGAAAGACTAATGATTTTCTGTAAGTTGCAGATGGCACAGCAAAGGGCCTAACAGCAGAAAGCAGGCAGAGAAAGCAGCAGCACAGCATTGATAAGGATCATGCAGCAAAGAGAAGGAGTGTATTCCAACGCATGAAGAATCTTACACTTGAACCCAGATCAACAACAAAGCAACAACTCCACACAACATCAGACATCATCTTTAAAGACTGAGTGTTATAAAAGTGTTTATCTTTGCCAAGATAAAGTAGAACTCTAAACAGCAGTAAACAGCCAGCCTATGTTGTATGTTTGTCAGTCTAGTCTGTCTGCGTCCAGTCTTAAATGGCAACTGAAGATGCCACATGGGCTGGACGGGCATCCCGGCCAGAAGATGGGATGGTTCCTTACCTGGACAGAGGGACTCCTAACAGGCAGACAGGTATCCTGGCTGGGGAGGAGAAGGGGATCAGACCCGGAAGTAAAGACTACCATGCTAGATGGCAGCAGCCCCGGATATAAGTGCCCAGTAGGAAGCCTGCAGGGCATGCCGGGAGATGTAGTCCAGCAGAGCAGTCCTGCTGGGGTCACTGGGTGCCACAAGTGGATGCTGCAGGAAGACAAACTCCCTGTTATAATGGACTTTCTCATGACCCAGAAGTGCTTCTATCGGGCAGTGGCCCTGGCACCAAAAGTACTCCTGGGTCCTTGATAAAAGGGACAGCTCTCCCTTACCCAGGCAAGTTGGAGCTGGGAGGAAGGAAGGTAACACTCAACTGGAGGAGGGCAGTGTGGTGGCAAGAGTATTGTGGAGAGAGGAATTGTGATTTGTAGAGAGAGATCACTTGTGCTTTTGCTACTTGTGGAGAATTTGGTGAATAAACTATCCTTTATTTGAACCCAGGACTCTGTGTGTGTTCGTGTTGGGGGTTTAGGACTCCCTGACACCCTGGTTTCCATCACACAATATATATGTGCATTTATCATACTTGTATAATCCTTGTGTTTAAAAGTAAATTGTATTATTCTGCTTCTTGAAAATAAGGAATAAAGAAGGGGCCGAATTTAATCATTTACTGGTATTGTCAATTTTTTTCCAAATCTTACCATTCTGGTGTGGTAAGGGGCAGTACTTCCCTTATAAGGATGATGATTACATAAATAATCACATTGCTACCACACAAAATAACTAAAGAAGATCATTCTGTTTATTCAATCCATTGTTGAATTGAATAAAAAAATACACATCTAACATCATATCTTCCTCATATTGTAACACTTGGCCATCCAACACTGCCTAAATCGACCCGCCGCAACCCGTGTACCACAGCGAGGTGTACCTGATTCAGCACAAAATACTGCAGGGGTTTCACTATTCTGTCATCACCAGCAGATGTGAAATGAGTAAAAGAAAAAAATACCATTTGAATGAAATACTTTTGAGGTAAAATTGACATAGTAAATCAATTTGTTGTTATAAGAAGGACAACTTTGCAATTCACCATTTTTCAGTTGGAGATTTTGATATTTTAAAAATGTGTGCAGCTCTCTGTATTCAAAATATCTCAATGGAAATGGAACTATCAAAGAATAAGTGTACAAAATTTCAACAAAATCGGACAACTGGGAGTCGAGTTGTTTTATGTTGTAGTAAGTGCTTTCACATATTTTTACAAATACACCCAAGAAGGATTTCACTCAAAATGACTGCTGACTTGGTTGATGCACTTCTACACTTTTTCATTCACAAGCCAGCTGAAGAAATCAGTCATTTCATGTTATCCTATAATTGTATATATTTTGAAAAGTGTAAGGAAAACTCATGCACCTAGAGGAAGTTCACATGGACCTACCATAAGGCGTGTCACGCGTATGTACATAGGGGGCAGCTGAAGGGCTCTTATGACTGCAATTCTACCGCCACTCCAGGGCTTGGCACTGTGCCCTAATGCCTTTCTTTCTTCCTCCAGATGCAGACCAGTTGATCGACAGCTTCAAGACTTCTGATGTCACTTCTGGTGGCCTCTTCCTGTCTGAAGGGCCCAGAACTTGAAGCTCCGACATTTTGGGAGCATTCTGTTTTGAATTCATGTCTACAGAGACGACTCCACAATAATTGCATATTTTTTGTTGAAACCAATTTTACAAAGTGGACAGGGTGACACTCCAACTCTTTATTATTGTCCTTTTTATTACAGGGTCAAATACAAAAGTGTAGATTTAGAATCTGGATTTGACTGGTGGGGACAGGAGTGTTGCGTTTCTACCATTAATGACATATTTACTGAAAACAAATTGCATTTTCTATCCCACTTAATCCAGACAAGCGTTGTGTGGGGGCTGGAGCCTATCCCAGCTATCATAGGGTGCAAGGCAGGGACAAACCTTGGACAGGGTGCCAGTCAAACACAGGGTGAACACAGACACACATGGGCCAATTTAGCTTCACCGATTCACCTAACCTGCATGTCTTTGGACGATGGAAGGATACCAGAGTACCCCAGGAAACCCATGCAGACACGGGGAGAATATTCAAACTCCACGTGGGGGGATGCGAATGCTGATCTCCTTACTGCAAGGCAGCCATGTTATCACTGTGCCACACTGAAAACAAGTGAATTGAAACAATTCTTTAAAATTTTCTGCATTTAAATGATTAGTTTCTTAATATAATCTTACAATTTATTTATAATAGCTCATAGCACTTCCACGTATGACTCTTTAGTACCTGTCACTTTATCTTCTACACCTACACACATTTTATATCCATTACTGTCCTTTACGAGGACAGGAATATGCTGCTTATAGCAAGAATCTTAAACTGCACATTTTACTTCTCTCATTACATCCCCAGTCTTAGAAAGAATAATTCAGTTCAAATGACAGCTTTTCTCATTTTATTTCAAGTATTAAGGGATTAGTGTGAAACCTTCATGAAAGGTCAAATTCTAACTTTTCTAAAAGCCTAGGTTCATTGTTATTTATGTTAAATGGAGGACAAAAGCACATCTTGGCCTAATCATTACTATTCTTTGCTTCATCCTTTTACTCTGATTAATGTTAAGTGTGCCGTTAGATGATATCACCCTTCTTGACATCTATTGCCATTCTAAAAACAAGAGAAACAAAACGCTAACCCCAAGGAAGGTCAAACCCCTTGAAAACAATACTAATTGATGAGAAGCTTCACAAAATTGCATAGCCACTTCTGTGGCCTTTATGTTAATGAATTCAAACAGAAACCAATTAAGGAGTCAGTGTGGGTAATCTGAAAAGAATATTGAAATAACTGTTAAAACCCAATATTAAAACAAACTCTTTTTTCAAAGTATCAGAAGATATAAACTAATTTAGGTTGCATATATAAATATAATGGCGTTCCCTCTGTGGTTCCCGTCTTGCCTCTCATACTACTTCATTGGCTTCAGCTCCCCCGTGTGCAAATGGACTTATAAAATTGGGTTAAATACAGCCTTTACTGAGTTATGGTGCAGGGGATATTAAAAGAAGGATCACACATTTAAATTGATGATCATGATAAAATGTAACTAACAAGCTTGCTGATGACATTAATCCAGGGGGATTGGCAGATAGCCTAGAATCATGAAATCACTGAAGTAGGACCTGAACAGAATTCACACTTGGGGAGACATGTGGAAAATGAAGGATTTAAAGCAGTGGTTTAGAAATTCAGTGCCCTCCATAATGGTAGGGACAACAACACATTTTCCCTTGATTTACCCCTCTGCTCCACTGTTTAAAATTACAAATCAGACAATTCAGATGTGATTAAAGTGCACGTGACAGACTTTAATTTTTTTTTTAATTTATTAATTTTATTACAATCAATACATAGCAATCAAGTTTTTACAAAAAAGAATTATGTTAAGAACAGATCGATCCCCACCCCTGAGAGAGAGAGCAAGCCAAACGGTGTAAAATTTAAGGCTTGTAAAAATACCTAAATTAATAAATTCTCTGTGCTTTATAAACTTATTTTAAAATATTACTGATTAGATCCTGCCATGTTTTGAAAAAACTCTGTACAGATCCTCTAACTGAGTATTTGATTTTTTCCAATTTTAAATAGTATAACACATCAGTTTCCCACTGACTTAAAGAGGAGAGTTTGGGTTCTTCCAGTTTATCAGAATAAGTCTGCGTGCCAACAGTGTAGTGAATGCAATCACAATTTGTTTGTCCTTCTCCACTTTAAGCCCCTCTGGAAGAACCCCAAACACAGCTGTTAATGGGTTAGGAGGGATTGTGAGTCCAAGGCTGTCTGAGAGGTAATTAAAAATTTTTGTCCAGAATAATGTTAATTTGGTGCAGGCCCAGAACATGTGACCCAGTGAGGCTGGGGCTTGGTTGCAACGCTCGCAGGTTGGATCATGCCCTGGAAACATTTTGTGCTCGATATACAGTATAATTTTGAGTTGTATAATTGTATGCTTTGCGCATATGGAGCTCGAGTGAATTCTCTGCATTGCTACTTTCCACTCCTTTTCTGATATATTAATTGAGAGGTCAAGATGAGGAAAATCTGGAAGGTTCTGTTTAACAAAGTTCCTGATTTGAAGATAGTGAAAGAAATTTGTAGCTGGAATGTTAAATTTGGAATGTAATTGTTCATAGGATGCAAAGACGTTGTCTATATAAAGATCTCTAAGCAAGTTAATCCCCAATTTTTTCCAGATATTAAAAACTGCATATGTTTGTGAAGGTTGAAAGAGGTGGTTCTCTTGCAGGGGTGCCACAGAAAGAAGCTTCTCCGTCTTAAAATGCTTTCTACATTGGTTCCAGATTCTAAGTGAGTGGAGCACAATTGGGTTATTAGTGTATTGCCGATAACGTGTGTTTATTGGAGCGCAGAGCAGGGAATACAAAGAAGTACTGCAGGATTTTACTTCTATTGCGGTCCATGCCTGACAGACTTTAATTTAAGGGTATCTGAATACATTTCAGTCACACCACATACAAATGACAACAGTTTTTCTACATGGTGTGACTGAAGTGTATGCGGATACCCTTAAATTAAGGTCTGTAATGTGCACTTTAATCACATCTGAATTGGTTGATTTGTAATTTTAAACTGCGGAGCAGAGGGGAAAAATCATGGGAAACGTGTCTTTGTCCCAAACATTATGGAAGGCATTGTATTTTTACAATGCAACACAATCTTTGAAAAAAAAAAATCGGGAGTGGTCTCCCTTAGACTTTCTCGTATATTCAGATATGCGGATGGATATTTGAGGAGTAAACCTGAACCATCAACAACAAATCAAATCAAATTAATAATATGTTGAACAATTATTATAAAAGTAAAGTTGAGTAAATCGGACCCTGCAGCTGCATGAATAAAAGGTAAAGTACCACTTCTGGTTAGCAAAAATATAAATCTATATTTTGTACCTAATACTTGTATACAAAATTTGGTTGACCTAAGTGAAAGCGTTCTCAAGTTATCATGTCAACATACACACACTCATACAGACAGACACACAGACATAATTCCAAAAATGGCATTTTCGGACTCAGGGAGGTCTAAAACATCGAGATTCATCAAAACCTAAACATCAAATTTTTGGATGATTACAATTCTTTCCCTATACTTCGTATACGAGAAAGTAAAATATGATGACCCCATTTTCAAATAATAAAAATCAACCCAAAGTACTGATTATTTTCTAATTTATGTTTCCAATAATAATTTTTTGGATTCCATGACGCTACCCACAATCCTTATGAATACTCACAATGACATGCCCTACCTACGCAAAGAATGACTTTTTACACTGCTGATTTCCTACTGGCTTTAAATTTTGGGATAAAGTTGTCCTGCAATGTAGCTAAAATCATTTTTAAACTTTTTCTTGACTGTCTCCACATGTAAAGATTAACTAATTTTTTTGTTTTGTTAGACTTTGTAGCATTTGTTTAAAATGTGTCCCACACATAACAATTTAAGTTTTTTGAATATGCACTCTGCCAAAACATGTCAAGTTTATTATATTATGGTCAGTAGATGCTAATGGTTCAATCACATGTATGAACTGAATTCCATTCTGTTTATTATAAAACACTAAATCTAGACAGACTCTCCGCTCGTTGCTTCTTTAATATATCATGTTAAAACAGTCCAAAAAACTCCTGCTCCTATACTACTCTATATGGATAGTAACCAGCTCAATTTTTTACAGTGCATGCGACTGTGATATTCCCCTCTAAGGTCAATTTTTACTGTCATTAAATCCTCTTCTGGGGTTCGTTTGTTCCTTCCTTTCTTTCTGATGCAACCCAAATAGCCCAAAAATTAATCGAAACTGATATTTCAGAATGAGTTAATCAGGAACACAGTTATAAAATTGTTAAGGGTAGATTTCGCTCACACATTAGTTTTTCTTCACCCAGAGGACCATAGACACACAGATTAAGTTAAGTTAGTAGTCTGGTAGATAGTAGACCTTTAGGGACTTTTAAAACTTGATGTTATTTTAGAAGAACTGAGGGGATGGGACTGGTGAGCTTTGTTGGGCTGAATGGCCTATTCTTGTCTAGATTGTTTTAATATTCTAATCATCTTTCAGTTGGATTAATTGGGTTTGAGAATGTTATATTATTTTTAAATGTAAAATGCAAATGTGGAGCAGGGAGCAGAGGTGATAGGTGAGCATTAATTCAAATGAATTTTGCTTTAAGATAACATTTTATTCAGATAGCATTAATATAACATAATGATCATCTCTGTAGGGGTATCTTGCTGTGAATCAACAGGCCTAAATAATAACATCACACAGCATGTGCGTGTGCAGCTAATAAAATATATTCTTCCTATAATGAAAAAATTCTCACATACACATGTCATCACATACAAACTGCTTTGACCAACACAGTAAACCATGCATTCTTTTTTGTTTCTTTCATTTCTTATTTTCTATCACTTGTCTGGAGCCTTTTTTTCGGGGTATTTTTAGGACATTGAACTTGACTCATATTCATTTTCCAGACTCAATGCTCGACCATTAGGGATCAACATTTGTGAATAAGATAAATCTTAACTGCTTTTTTTTCTCTCTTATATGGTACAATGCTTGCAGCAGGTTCTCATCCAAGATCTAATGCACTGTGAAGCAGATTAAAAGGAGCAAAGCCTTGATCGGCAAGCACATTATTGCTCTGAGGCACAAGGTAATAAGTGAGTTTTGTGAGGTAAGCCGCAGGCAATCCTTGGGCTAACCTATTCATTTGGAATGTAACGGAATTTACCTGCTTGCTCTAATTATTACAAAAAAGAAGTGGTAACTTGAAAAAAATAATATAAAAAGCTAAGTTTAGGTGGAAAAAAATTATGTATGTTTATGTATCTTTCCAAGATTCTGTCTTTAATGTACAGCTGTGGGAGGATTCTTAATAAGCTGGCTTGTCTAGGTCAGTTCTTGTATACTACCTCCAAAGGAAAAAAAAAACAACATAATTGATGATTAACATCACATATCACATTATTTAGGTCTGAATTAAATACTTAATGCTATTTGTCTTCAATTGTAAAATATTTTGTGTGTTCCTTAAAATTGGCAATATAAACAATATTGACACAGTACACTATATAGTATTTACCATTACAATATCAACATATGGCACTTTGGTTCATACAGAAATATGAGTTTATTTATCATTAATCATTCCTCAGTTTAGCATACTGTGGTAAGTTGGACACTTGTGTCACCAAAATGTAATGAAGTATTCAGATACTTACAGTTTACAGACCAAAGTCTCATTCCATTGCCCATTTTCCTTCTCTGACCCCTTTCATTGTGATAGCAAAGTCCCAACCTTGAAGAGCACATGTGATTGATCAGCCTTCTGAAATGAGACCTAGAGGCTGTATTTCAAAGAGGCCCTGTGGAGAGAAAGCTGATACTGTTGCTGGAGTTAAGAGTGTCTGGCAGTTTGCTTTTTAGCAAAGTCTTGTGTTCAAAAGCGTAGCAAAATGGGTAATGCCAGTCTGTCCTACAGATGTCTGAGGAAGGTTTCGATATCTTCCGCTACGCTTAAAAACTTCTAGAGATGTAGAGTGAAGTGAGTTCTCTCTAGCTGCATTACATCCTGGTACTTAACTAGATAGGCTCAGGACCTCAGTTATACTACAGAGGCTGGTTAAGCCAGTACAGAATAGTATTGGCACATGACTGCCTTTTGTCATAGACATTTTGATCACACACTGACTTAGAAAGGCTAACAATATTATTGAAGACCTTACCCACCCAGCACCGTCACTTTTCTCCCTGATCCATGGTTCTGGATAATTAGCACTCATACCATTTGATTCATGGCCAGTTTTTATCCACACATTTTAAGTTTTTTAAAAATACACTTATACTGACATCAGCAGGAGCATTTCTGATTTGCATCATCTGTTGTGTTTCATGTATTTGTTATCTGATTTAGACATACACATTACAATTTTTTTCTTGTTGACAATAAATTTGAAGCTGAACTGTTCAAATGTGCATCAGGCTAAGAAGATACCAGTTCATTTGATTGGTATTAGGTTGGCTAAGTCATATTCTTTCCTAGCCGACATACAGGTCCTCTGACTCACATTGAACGTTAAATTACAGGATCTTTCTTTCAGCTTGTGTTTTTATCTAACTGCACAGAATACAGTACTTTTATTAATGTTATCAATGTTTAATAAAGCTTTCCAATTTTACAAACGGATGTAAGCAAAGGATTTTTTTGGGGAATTGCCAGTGACTGTTATAATAAAATTATTTTTAGCAACATATACAAGTAATACATACTTTACTTTCCTGTTAGAAACAATTCTATTTTTTCTCAGCTCTAAAAACAATTTACTTTAAGAAACGGGTGTAAAGGTGGTGTAAGTATATGAGGATCAAATTTATGATACATCACAGAATAATTTCCTTAGTCCTTAGACCTTCACCCAGCAGATGACCAGTGACTTTGTGTCCACACATCACCTTTGTTAGCCAGACAGCTTCAGAATCTACCAGATCTCCAAGACGCTTTCAGTTCTGGATGACCTTAGAGGAAGGCACATTGGTGCTGCCTTGACTGTGTTTTTGCATTTATTCTTCCCTTTAATCCCAAGTGAATGTCTATTAAAAGGGGTCACCTATTAAAGCCGAAAATCGTCTTATGCTTATTTACCTTATCTTTAGAATGGACAGGCTATGGATCTGGAGAGGCAAATCCAGTTATTGCTATTACTATTTTTAAGGAAGAATCATTATTTTACTTAGCTCCTCCCTGTGTGGTTTTTGCATGTTCTCTCCGTGTCTGTGTGGGTTTCCTCCGGGTGCTCCTGTTTCCTCTCACAGTGCAAAGACATACAGGTTTGGTGCATTGGCAATCCTAAATTGTCCCTAGTGTGTGTTTGGTGCATGGGTGTGTCTGTGTGTGTGCCCTGCGGTGGACTGGCATCCTGCCCAGGATTTGTTCCTACCTTGTGCCCTGTGTTGACTGAGATTGGCTCCAGCAGACCCCCATAACTCTGTGTTAGGATTTAGTGGGTTGGATAATGACTGACTGACTGACTTTGCAGGGCAGCTAAGGCACTGTGTAATTCATCCATTTTTAAATGTGAATACCTCTTAGGAGGCAAAAGAAAACTTTCTGAAATATTAAAACAATGTATTATTAATGCTGGTTTCACTTCTTACAAAACTGTTATATGCCTGAGAGTATCCCACTCTATTATGCAAATAGCATTACTTGTAGCCCACATAGATGCTTTTTTGAGATGAGACAGTGTTACGCAATGTTGATTGCCCAACCACCAGGCCTTTGCCAGTGAATATCACTCCCACAGCAATGTATCTTCTATGGTTACTAACTCTGGGCTGTGAGTGATCACAAGTATCCAAAATTAAATTCTTACACATGAGCTGAGGAGCTTAGCAGTAGGGGAGGACCACAAATTAGAAGCCATACCGCTCCAGATAAAGGGTAACCAATTGAGGTGGTTTAGGCATGTCATTATGATCCACACTGGGCACCTGAAATGACATACTGTGAGAAGACAGAAGAGAAGACCCATACGTACTGGAGGAATTTTATCTCTCAAAGATACTGGGAGTATGTGGTTAACCCCAAATAAAGCCCTGAGGGCTTAAGGAATTGGCTGGGGAAAAGGATGTGTGGTCAGCCCAGCTGATGATATTGCTACCAAGACCGTCACTTGAAATAAATGAATGAAAATGATTGATTTATTTGATGGTAGCTCATCATAAGGACAATATTCATTGTGTCTTTGATTTTCAATTAACCTAAAATGCATCTCTTTAGGACGTCTTTAGATAAAGAACTTATCTGGACAAAAACGTACATAGACAGCAGGAGGGTCATGCAAATTCTACACAGGCAAACTAGAAGATAAAATGTATATGCTGTGACTGGTTGCAGGAATGACAGGTCGTGTAAAGATAAAATTTGGGATGTCAACAAGGTCATCAACAAAACCAGTCCAACAAAGGAAACACTCCTTGGCATTACATTTTTGCCTTTAGGCAAAATATTAACAAAAACAGTTTCAGCTCTCAGCTGCAGAATTAGGAGTTGCTCACATGAGCTTCATGTGGTGGGTTCCTTGGGTTGTAAATAATTGTGGGTAAACTGGAAGGGGCGGGGCTAAGTGCCTTCACCTGGCGGTTTCTCAGAGCTGCAGGGAAAGAAGGAGAACTTTAGCGAAAACATACCCTCTTGTCCTGGTGGGTTATTACATACCTCAAATAAGTCCGTGACGAGATCCTCCAATGTGCATGCATGACAACATACTGCCCATTCAAGTGTAAATGTAACAAAAATTGAAACATATTTAAAACCATTTAAAACAAGCAACAAGTACATATTAATTACTGATAATGGATTGTTTTTCCTGCTTGCTAAAACTGCCATGACGAGGAAATAATTAATGCAGTTTGTTGGTTGAAGGAAGTTCAACAGTAATGCTTACATTTTGAATGTCTATGATAATTTTAGGTTAATTATGTATAAAGTTATGTGCTACTGCTTTTGGTGATCCAAAACCTTTACTTTTATATATCTGTCTTACTTTCAGAATAAATTTAATGCATGATCTGTTGTCAACCTGATAAAGTAAATCATAGGATCTGACTGTTTTGTGGTGTCACTAGTCATTGCAATTTTTAGGACAAACTGGATATTGTTTTCATTGGTGTTAATAGTAAAAGTTTCTGCCAGGACAGTGGATTTTAAAAGTATTACAGTGTTCAATGTTATGATTTTTGTTCCCAAGGCCTAGAGAAGATCATCTTTAGCTCAGGTAACAGGACTCTAGGTGAGATCAGTTACAGTTTTATGAAGCTTTTTGAATTGTGTGACATAGACTCATTGCCCAAGCCAAACTTTTACATAGTCCTTTGCATTATTTAAGCAAACATTAATCAATTAGAATTTCCAATTTTAAATGAAGTGAATCCTATTGCACTATTTTAACAAAACAATGATTTCAAAATAAAGAGCAGAGATGCTGCCATGCTTATCACTTATGCACTATTTTGAAGAGATGATTTATTATGAGAGGTTGGTGCCACTTTGAGCAATAGACAAGCTCATATCAACAGAAAAGACTTCTCGCTCAGACGCCACACAACAGAGAAAACCGAAGAACAGTATTAAGCTAAGGTCACCAAAATAACAATAAAGCCAGACAATAAAACGCATTGTAAATGCAGAACCCTGTATTACTTGATAGCTGAATTCTGTTGCTAATATAGATAGATAGATAGATAGATAGATAGATAGATAGATAGATAGATAGATAGATAGATAGATAGATAGATAGATAGATAGATAGATACTTTATTAATCCCAAGGGGAAATTCACATAATCCAGCGGCAGTATACTGATACAAAGAAACATTATTAAATTAAATAGTAATAAAAATTAAAAAAATGAAAAAAAAAGAATAAGTAAAAATAAAAATAAAAAAAGCAGACAATAACTTTGAGTAATGTTAGCATTTACTCCCCCAGGTGGAATTGAAGAGTCGCATAGTGTGGGGGAGGAACAATCTCCTCAGTATGTCAGTGGAGCAGGACATGAGGATCTTCAAGTGAACTATCAGGCAGTCATATAAGTAATGAGCAGGAAAAATGTCCAGCATTTTCCAATATTTACAATGTAATTTAAATTGATGCGCTGTGCTTTGTATTTATTAACGGTCGACATTGGGTGTACAAGCAACCTCTTGCCAAAAGTAATGTTGACTTACTGTCTGTGCCAATTAACTAGTTTGAGTATGATATGTCATCATACTCGCTAGGGTCATGATAAAGATTGAATTATTTAGGTCTTATAGCCTTTTCCTTTAAAGGAAGCCATTTTGCATCCTGTTGTTAGTGTTGTGTACCACCTTTCTAGGGGCATGGTCTTTGGGGTCATGACCTCAAGTTCAACAGGAGACAAGGATAAAAGGTAAACATTGAACTGGGTAAATCCTTTAAATACCCTTTATTGTATTCTCTTTGTGATTTATTTTCATGTCTTGCCTGATTTTCAACTTCTTGCCTTAATTTTGACTGTTATTTTTGTTTCTCATCTTGGTTTTCGGTTGCTTTGTTTCATTTTATTTTTGTTTGTTTTGCCTTATGCACACATCTACCCGTTAGACTTAAGAAGTTAGTCATCTGATTTCCTGCCAAGTCAGAAAAACTACAAGGATGCCTATCAATCAAAAAAAAAACCTTTGGATCCTTTGTGAATCTGCAAGTAGGTTTGTATTGTTTATATGAAGGACTAATTTTTCCTCCATAACAAAATTATAAAATAATGGGCCTACCGGTCTAATTGGATGGGCTCAGCTCCCTGTAAGTTGCATTGATAACTATGTATTACCCAGGTGTAAGAGAATATGGTGCTGGATTAAGAACTGTCTTCCTCAGAGCACGCAATTAGACTAAGGAGTTAATTGGATGAGCACACCTTATACCATGAACAACACTCCAAAGTGCTTCACACACGTGCTAATGCTGTTTGCATACAGTATATTCATAGTCCAAGCACGTGTTAATGTGGGGACTGAAGCTGAGAAAGTGTGTTTCAGTATCCAGCCTATTTACCACCAGACCACAAAACCTTTTATAAAAAGGTTAGTATTCATTAAAACTAACTCAGTGTAAAAAGTCTATTATGATTCTAACTAAAGGCATAATGTCAGAAGCCACGTGTGACTGTTAAAAGTACATTAACCTTGCAGATTAACAAAAGGGCGTTATAACCAATGACACATTAAAGAAACTGCAGAAGCCGTTAATAACAGTTTAAAATGATACAACAAAGTGCGAGAAATAAAAAAGATGAAAAAGAAAATAGTGTTATAAATTGACGTTTGCAAAAAGAATTAAGTGAAACATAAAACCAAGATTCATGTTGGCAGTCAATGTGTAGATACATGAGACAAGGATGATTAATGCAGCATATAAAGGATTAGTGGATTGTTGGCTTTCTCACATGCGTTTATTATGTACTGACACTAAAACTAAAGCTTATTATCTAGGTCACAAAAACAGGACTTTTTCATTTTTTTTAAGAAATGTTTCATTTCTTCTTAATTTTGGTATAAGTACTGTGGCCTGTTGGTGCTTGTCCAGAAAAAGTATGTGAACGCTTTGGAATTGTCTGTTTTTCTGCATTAACTAGTCATAAAATATGATCTGATCTTCATCTAAGTAGCAAGTATAGAGAAACACTATATGCTTAATCTAATAGCACCCAAAGAGTTATAACTTTTCAGGTTTGAATTGAGCACACCCAACAAACATGCACAGTGTGCTGTGGTAAAAGTAAGTGAAACCTTGGATTTAAGAACTAGTCGAACCTTCTTTGCCACCAGTAACTTCTAATAAGTGCTTCTGGTAGCTGAGGATCAGATCTGCAAAACATTCAGGAGGAATTTTAGACCATTCTTCCTTACAACACAGCTCCAGCTCAGGCATATTCTTATGTGGTCTGGTGTGAAAAGCTCTCTTGAGGTCTTTCTGCAGCATTTCTATCGTGTTAAGGTCTGAGCTCTGACTAGGCAAATCCAAAAATCAGATTTTCTTTTTGTGAAGCCATTCTGTAGTAGAGTCATTATCCTGCTACATCACCCATCCTCTGTTGAACTTCAGCTGAAGGACAGCTACCATAATATATTGTAGGATACCCCCATAAACCTGGGAATTTATTTTCCTCTCAATGATGACAAGCTGTCCAGGTCCTAGGGAAGGAATGAGGCCTAAATCATAATGCTTCCTCCACTATAGTTCACCACTGGGATGATGTTTTCATGCTGGAATGCTGTGCCTTTTTCACAATATATCTACGGCTGCATATACAGTACTTTCTGAACGATTCAACCTTAGTTTCATCAGTCCAAAAATGTTCTCCCAATAGCTTTGTGGAGCATAATGGAGGTCTTCTGCAAACTTCAGGCAAGGAGTGATGTTCTATTTTGAGGGCAGCATTCCTGACTTGGTTTCCTGTTATGGACACCATGCTTGTTTGATGTTGTGCATATAGCAGACTCAATAGCATAGATAATAACCTGCTCCAATGATTCCTTCAAGCCTTTATGATGTTACTCTAGAGTTAACTCATTCAGCATTTTGCATTGTGCCTTCTATGCAGAGCAGTCACAGTACTAAATTATCTCTGCATATACACAGTTTGTCTAACTGTGGAGTGATTAATATCTAAAGTCTGAAATTACTTTGTAACCTTTTTCAGCTTATGCAAATTAACAGTGCTTAATGGAAGATTTTCTGTGGTGACCGTTTTTGCGAGGCATCCTTTACATCAACAGATGCTAACTGTGAGTAGCAAATTGTAACTGTTGGAGTCTTTTTCATAGGTCAAAGTTTCTTCAAACCACAATTCCAATATTGCTTTATTTGGTGGACTGCAAGTTTTCTGACTCCTGACTCTAGTTAGCATATGTTGAAATCATCAGCCTAGGGGTTCATTTACTTTTTCAAAGTTACACTGTGAATATTTGAAAGATGTATTCAGTTTGTTATTAGTTAAGACAGATTTTGTTTGTTCATTATTGTAACATAGATGAAGATATGGCCATATTTTATTACACACAAAACGGTATCTCCACAGGTTCACAGATTTCTTTGCCAACTATAGTATAAAGGCTGTGTGATACTCTCTGTATGTGTGCTAAAGTTTGTGTAAAATATTTTATATAATTAAGTCACATTAAAATGCAGTCAATGCATTCTGCAGTTAATTTGAAATGTACTACTTACTTCTAAATTTCCTACAACATGTGCCCTCAAAAAGGACTAATGCTGGATGCATGTTTTAAAAAACAATAGGCAGTTATTGAATTTCTTACACCAGAGAAGGAATCAGTAATTGAATGCATAGATAGTTAAAAATGTATAGCAAGAAATTGCAATGGTAAAAGCATGGCTATTCATGCAGGTTCTGAGAATTTGTGGCTTGTCAACATGTGTCACCCACATTTTGGCTGGCCAGCAATGGAGTCCCTCTAGTGTAGCTTTAAAGTGCCGATGAGCTCATCCAAGAGGACTGACAGATTACAACAACATAACCTGCAGTTAGCCTCTACAAAAGGAAGTGTAAACCGCATTATTGATGTCTTAATATTTTCAAAGGTTTATGTGCATTGAGTTTCACAAAGTCTAAATATCAAAAAAAGTGTGAAAAGAAGTTTAGATTTGCTCTCACTTTATGAGGCTTATTGTGAAAGTGTTTTATAAATGATTGTCCCGGGGATGAAACCTAGATCCATCACTTTGAATCAGAAACCAAAATATAATCAATCTAAATTCTTCAAGGTTCTTCAGATGTTAGTCTGTTAAAAATTGGTGAAGAATCAAGCACAAGATAAAAAAAAAACTCATTTTTTTTATCCATATGTCAAAGTTAAGTCAAAAACCAGAAACTGCAAACAAAATAACATTATCAAACAAACCTAGAGTCCCGTTCAGAGGGACAGGGCAAAAGGAAATGCCACAGCCAAGAATGGAGGCCAGCCCTGCTCTAAAATCTGCCTCAGGTGACTGCACAACAAACTGCAGCAGCCTCTGAGGGACAAAGGTGGACTAGAGGCACTGCCCCTTTAGGATCCAAAATAAATAGTGAGTATTTAATAAAAAATAGGGACCAAAATAAAAAGGGCAAAAGAAAGGCGGCAGTGTTGAGGCTTAAATCAAAATATGATTATTACAGGCAGATAAGAATTACCAAAAATGAATGATTTCAGAAGGACCATGAGAAAGAGTAAAAAGAAAAAAATTGTCAAAAAAAAAAACCAAAAGCAAAAATAACCTACTGTCACTTAAAATGCCTTTCCTTAACACCACTGGCAATTTGTATTTTAATTCAAAATCTTCAACATTGGGGGCTGTTTGCTGCTATGAAATGAAATGAAATTGACCACCATCAATAAAGCAATTGGCAATGAACACCATTACTTACAAGAGAAAAGCACAAAACAGCTTCACCCATAGAAATATATATGGTAGAAAAGATAATATGATGTAACAATCAACAGTTCCCATAATCAAAGTATAACAGTTGTGACTTTACATAGGTCTATCTTACTCATGCACCTTGCCTTCCATTAGCAAGGTTTGGACTTGTAGCACCCACATCTAACTATTTAGAGATGGTCTTCCATTCTTCTAGTCCAGCACCAGGTTGCCCTTTGGAGTAAACAGTACACCCTACATTCCCTAGGCAACAGGGGTCCTGCTATGGAGCAGAGTTACAGCCAGGCGGAGAACATACAGAGACTGTAGATCTAGTGCTTGTAATAGGCTATAAACGAAGGAGCTGACATTTTGCCATTGGTCTCTTGGTTAACAACACATAAATCTAACCTTTTGGTTGACAGTTGGGGAAAAGGTTTATCCATCAATGTTTCAAATTGTTTAGTTATGGCTTTTTGTTCACTAACCAAGTGTTGCATCACAGAGACATCTCTAGATATCTTTGCCTGTGACACCCTGAAGCTGCATTCCAAAAGTAGGGCTAATGAGGAGAACTGACATTTTAGCTGAACCTAAGAGTAGTTAGCAGATGCTTTTTAAGCAAAAGGTATGTGTGCCAGTCCTATTCCAGATATGCTGGGAAGGTTTTGTTTTAAACAATTGTGATAATCATGAATAAATCTTTTTTCCACCCCAGCTAATGAGCTTTAAAAGGCTGTCATGGAATTGACAACACAACCCTTAACTTCTAGAGCAACAGCTCAAATGAGCTCTGTTCCAGTTAGAGGAATGGGTCACTCTTATTTTTCTGTATTCATACAATATCAATTGGGGCAATGTCATCTTGATGGCACTTTTGGTCTCTGTGACACTTTTAGGCCAGGTGAGCTTCAGTTACTTTTTGTTTCCTTTTACTTTCCTGGGCTTACATACAGTAAGTGTAAAGGTCAGTGTTTTTGGTTTTTATAGGCTGCACTGCATTCCTTTTTCCTTCTGAGCATGACTGATATGACTCCTTTCCAATTGCTTGCTGGAAAACAAAAAATGAAAAACAACAATAACAACATTTATTTATATAGCACATTTTCATACAAATGATATAGCTCACTGAGGTGGGCTGGCGCCCTGCCCAGGGTTTGTTTCCTGCCTTGCGTCCTGTGTTAGCTGGGATTGGCTCCAGCAGACCCCCATGACGCTGTTGTCAGAATATAGTGGGCTGGATAATGGATGGGTGGATGATGTAGCTCACAGTGCTTTACATGATGAAGAAAGAGAAAAAAGACAAAGTATAGAAGAAAATAAAATTAGGCAATACTAATTAACAGAATAAACGTAAGGTCCAATGGCAAAAAAAACTCCAGGCTGCAGGAGAAAAAAAAATCTGCTGGGGTTCCGAGGCCACGAGACCACCCAGCCCCCTCTAGGCATTCTATCTAACATAAATGACCTCAATCAGTCCTAATGGTATTCAGGGTTCACATGGAAGAACTTGATGATGACGGCCATGTGGACCTCTGACCTTTAATCCATCAATGTAGGGACATCACAGTGCTTTGATCAGGTGGTAGTGGCAGAGATTGCCACCATAGAAAACCGGAAAAAGAATAGCAGAGAAAGTATGGGTTAGTATAGATTTCGGAGCCACCACGAATGATAATGATAATTAATTGAATATACAGAATATAAGGCTTTCACTAAAATGAAGTTATGAGAAAGCCATGTTAAAGTTATGTGTTTTAGCGGTTTTTTAAAGTGCTCCACTGTATTAGTCTAGAAAATTCCTATTGGCAAGTTATTCCAGATTTTAGGTGCATAACAGCAGAAGGCTGCCTCACCACTTCTTTTAGGTTTAGCTCTTGGAATTATAAGCAGACACTCATTTGAAGATCTAAGGTTACGATTAGGAGTGTAACGTGAAAGGCATTCTGAAATATAGGATGGAATGAGATTATTTAAGGCTTTGTAAACCATAAGCAGTATTTTAAAGCCAATTCTAAATGACACAGGTAACCAGTGTAGTGACATCAAAACTGGAGAGATGTGCTCAGATTTTCTTTTCCTAGTTAAGAGTCTGGCAGCTGCATTCTGCACTCGTTGCAAACAATTGATGTCTTTTTTGGGTAGTCCTGAGAGGAGTGCGTTACAGTAATCTAGCTGATTGAAAACAAAATTTCTCAGCATCTTGCATTGTTATAAGAAGTCTAAGTTTTGCTATAGGCCTATTTCTTAAGTGAAAAGATGCTGTCCTAGTAATATGATTAATTTGTGATTTAAAATTCAGGTCAGAGTCAATATTTACCCCTAAATTCTTTACCCCTGTCTTTACTTTTTATTTATAATATTTTCATTAGGCCTATATGCATTTTTGCCAATCACTACAATTTCTGTTTTCTCCTTATTTAGTTTGAGAAAATTGCTACTTATCCATTTAGAAACACAAGCAAGACATTGTGTCAGTGAATCAAGAGAGTTGGGGTCATCAGGCGCTATTGATAAATACAGTTGTGTGTCATCAGCATAGCTGTGGTAGCTCACGTTATGCCTTGAGATAATCTGACCTAACAGAGGCATGTAAATTGAAAAGAGCAACGGACCCAGGATAGGGCCTTGTGGAACACCATATAGAATATCATGTGCCTTTGAAGTATAATTACCACAACTAACAAAAAATTTTCTACTTGCCAGGTAGGATTCAAACCAATTTAAGACACTGCCAGAGAGGCCCACCCATTGACTAAGGTGATTTGTAAGAATATTGTGATCAGTGGTATCAATTGCGGCACTCAGATCTAAGAGGATGAGAACAGATACATGACCTCTGTCTGCATTTACCCACAAGTCATTTACTATTTTAACGAGTACAGTTTCTGTGTTGTGATTTGTTCTGAAACCCGACTGAAACTTATCAAGAATAGCACGTTTATTGAGGTGGTCATTTAGCTGCATAATGACTGCCTTCTCTATGATTTTACTTAAGAAAGGCAGGTTGGAAATAGGACTAAAATTTTCAAAAGCGGAGGAGTCAAGATTATTTTTCTTGAGCAGGGGTTCAACTACAGCAGTCTTAAGACAGTCTGGGAAGACCCCTGTATCTAATGATGAATTTACTATGTCAAGAATACTATCAATTAGCACGGCAGATACTTCTTGGAAAAAATTTGTTGGTATTGGGTCAAGGACGCAGGTGGATGGTCTCAGTTGAGAAATTATTTTATATAAACCGGGTAAATCTATCCTGGTGAAAGAATTTAATTTATTTATAATGGAGTACCGGGGTTTAAAAGGATCAGTATTGGGGAGCTGTACTATATTATTTCTAATATCATAAATTTTTTGATTAAAAAATACAGCAAAAAGAGGCATTTTGGTGTGTGGAGTTCTCATACCCCTTTGTTGTTTCCCCTGTGCACCCAGCTCATGTCATACATCTGTGACATATATAATGTAACAGAGTCCAACTAATGCCCACTGCGAGCTGTCTTACCCATTTAGCATACAATTTTACTACTTCATGATCTCTAGTTCATCAGGAGAGAAAATGAACAATCACCCTGCTGAGCTATGGGATTATTGTGAAACCTGACAAGCGGGAAGCTCTTTAAATGCTCTCGGTGATTTCAGAGAGGACGAGTGTCACAGAAATCAGACTGGACCTGTTGAAGGAGATACAGTTACAGCCTAACTATAGAAGTCATAAGAGAAAGAAGCCTTCCTGGCCAGCAGAGTAAGCAGGGTAAACTTTTATCCTGGTATGTTGGCTTTTCTGCTTTCTTCTTTGCAAAAGTGCTGGACAGTAAAAAAGTCATTCCCATGGGGGAGCTTGTAGTATGAGAAGCTTGCTGCTGCCTGTTTAAATTGATGCTAGTATCAGTTAATGACAGTATTTCTTTTTTATCATAGACTGGATAATGCCGTTTTCATGGTAATGCATACATAAACAAACAAATGTATGAAGTATCACTAACATATTTATTAATCAAGTACACATAACTTACTTTAATAATATAATATACTTTGTGGAACTCTAATAATTAGTCCACAATGACAGCAGCATAGAGGCACAATGGTTGGCACTGCTGCTTCACACATCTAGTAGGTTTGAATCCTGCACCCAAATTTTCCCAATATGGAGTTGCCATGTTCTCATTCCATCAGATTATGGTTTCCCATTCACTCACATTCTCAAACATATGCAATATAAATTAACTGGTGACTTGAAACTTGGAAACTCCGTATCAGTGTGAATATGCCCTGCGGCGAACTGGTACTCTGCACAGGGCTGGCTCCTGTCGTTGCCCACCACTGTCCTCAAAATGAATTCAGCTGGTTTGAGAATGATATCTGTTATGTGATATTATATCTTCAATAAATTTGTAAGCCAGGTTTCCAAAGAGCTAAAAGCCAGACTTTCATTAAAGCTTATAACTTGGAAATCTGATTAATTCAGTTCCTTATCTTTGGTGTATCCTTTGCTCTGCCCCTCTGGAGAAAGTGATTATTTAGTCTTTCAGGCAATAGTGAAAGGTTATTTCTGGTCTTCATTCTCCTACATTTTTTTTAACACAGCATATCGAACTGACTGGGAATTGTGACTGAGATAAAATTTATGATGAAGTGAACTCTACATTTTCTTTATGCTATTATTAATATTGCAAGTAAACTGAAAGAAAGGAATGCAATTAGATTTTTTTCCTATAGTGAGCAAATATTACTTGATTTGGGATTGACAGATTGATTAAAAGTGAGACGCTCAATGAACAGCTTTTATATACAGGGACACTCAATTACAATTCTGCAGGAAACATTCAGCCAGTTTTGAATTTTCTAGGTCTTGATATATTTTTTTAGCATTTTGTCCTATCAGGTCTTCATTCAGATCTTAGCAATAGATAAAGGGTAGAGCTGTAAAAAATGACAAGAGATTATACTTGTTTAATTTGTGTTTAAACAAATCCATCTAAAAACTAATGTGTTGTTGTACACAAATAACAACATACTGGATATACATGTTTTGTATTTTTTTAATTCAGGACGACTGGGCTCAACAACCACATCTCACTCTCAGACCCACTTCAATTTACATTTCCTGGGGGTTAAAGCCTAAAATGGCAGCACTGGGAATAAGACAGTAAGAGCCATCTTATAGACAGGGTGCCAGTGCATCACAGGCTTTTGGGTCAACTATATCTTATACAGATATCCCAAATTCTGTCGCTCGTCATCACAATGAAGGTCTCAGCACTGTGATCTTGGAGAAAGATCAAAACATATTCTTTAAAATCATAAGCGGAGGGTCACTTAACATTCCTAATCAGCTAACTCATTTACATGTATAAATATTAAACGTAATAAATCTGTGCTTATGGTGCCACATGTCAGGAAGTCGTAGCAGTACATTTCTGATTCCATGGGTGGAGGTTTGTGCAGGAGAGATGTGTAGCCATGGAATGTTTTTTATATAAACACCATCACAAAACATAATCACAAACAGAACTTTGCACGATACCTTGGTGAGCTTGGCATGCCCTGCTGTTTGCATTGTAGGACATGGCATGTGGCAGATTGACTGGGAGGATGACGTCTGACCTCTTGCTGCATCCACACGGTGCCATCTTTCACCTTTTCACCTGGTCAGCTGCGTTGTTCTTACATGTGAGTGGAAGTTTCTTGCGGGGAGGTTCATCTATTCTCTTTCTGCAAAATAGAATCCTCATTCTCATCTGAGTTCACCTCTGTTGTAGCACGTCTTTATTTGAAAGCAGCAGTGTTAGATCAGGGGGAATGTGAACGTGACTGAGAGAATAAAACAGAATAATAAAAAAGCATCTAACTTTTACAATTACCATATATTTACACCAGCTATTACAGACTCAGATAAATAAAATGTATGTTTTTATTCGATAATATTAACAATAAGAGCAGTTCACTACTCAAAACAGTAAATCTAGGAAGAGCCTGGAATCTAACCCACAACCTCTTGATTATGAGTCAGCAGTTTTAAAGCTGTACCACCCAAGCGGTCATGTCAGTGTTGTACCCTAACCCGCTTTCTTTTTCTTCGGTTATATTCTCAAAAAAAAGTGCACTTGTTTTGTTATATGTGTAGCTTTTGTGAAAGTGTTTTTTTGATATTTGGACTTCACACATTACACACTTCATGTCTACATTGTGTCACTTATTACTAAAACATGAAAAACACATTTCATGTTCAAAAATTCCTGCCTCGCATTTCCTGTCATCCTACATATGCATTGATTGTTGTAGACATGGAACACACATGTAATGTATGTATTTTAAATGACAATATATTATTTACCCCTATACAATTCCAGGCACCTTCGACTTGAGTTGCGTCGGTTTGGGGATGGGATTGCAGGCTGCTTGCTGCCTGTGCTGCTTTACACATTTGTAAAACAAAGGAGTTGATGAGGAGGTGCGAAGGAATTTAAGGTGGATTGCAAGTTTTTTCGTAGGCTTCAGGGATTCTGGTGTTAATGGGTTAATTATCTGATTAGTCATTCACGTGCATGACAGCAACTAGCACATCCTTTTCTCATTGGTGCTCTGTGGATTGTTAAGGAAGCGCCAAAAATCACAGGGTTATTAAATGTCTGAGTAGGTAAAGAACAACAGAGAAAAAACAAGGAAGAGGAAACTGAAGAAAAAAAAAACAGAGAAAAGGTTTGTGAGATCAGGACATCGTAATGGAGAGGATGAAAAGTGGTAGGGGATACATGTCTATGGAGTAACAGTAATGGCAATCCAAGGGTGGATCAACCCTGCTGAACAGAAGACTGCCAGAGGTGGCTGGGATGGGAGCCAGATGGAGAACCGAATTTGTCTGTGTTTCAGTCCTGCTGTGCAAAACTTAAGGGGAAGCAGGGGAGAGGGCAGCAAGTCAGACAGAAGCACTGGGGAAAAGATTGGAGGATTCTATCCCTGGTTTTATCTTTTTTAATCAGGTTTACATATTTAATAGTTTATCTTCACTACACTTTTGCAACATCTGTTGTCTTTGACATCGATAAACTTGCACTTTGCACTTGTTGTTGTGTCCTCACTTGCCCTAATCCATCCCTAGTTATGAACTACTGGTGCTCCAGTGAACTAGTGATGCCCATGGCACAAAGCTTCACAGTGCTAAGTCAAATGTTCTGTGTCAGGATCCTGCACCCTGTTGATGTATGTCTGGGGTTTGCATGTTTTCTTTGCATCTGTGAGGGTATTTTTCTGTGTACTTTTGCTTTCCTCCTAAATCCCAAAGATGAGCATGTCAGATTGGCTTGCAGTTCCAAAATGACCCTGTGTGGGTGTGTACATGAATGGAAGCCTATGACTGATGGATTTCTCCCTTAGATTCATTCCTGTGACAGGTTCCACCTTCCTACCACTCTGAAATGCACTAAGCGAATTTAAGAATATGTTATGATTTAGGAATATGTTTTTCTTTAATAAAAAAGTAAATTAAACTCTTATTGGTGTTGAGATGTGATGTGATGTGAGTACAAGCAGCAATTGATGAAAAAGTGTTGGTATGATTTTAATTTGTGTGCCATCACTTTAGATTGTGATTATACCGATGAACTGGTTGCATATTCTATGCTGTATTTTGAACTGAAGTATAAACAAACCACTCTAAGTTTTTTAACGCATTCAAGCGTGGGCGTATAATTGCATTCAGGTAGTTATCAGGTTTATGTGTTCAGTATGTGCACCTAAATGTGCAATTATGTAAAGTTTACTTGGCAGAACTAAGAAAAATATGTACCCAAAATGCATTTAGAAATGTAGGATAGTAACTCTGGCCCACTCAGTTTATTTCAAGCCAACCCACAAAACCAAATAACTGAAAAAATGTAATTCAGACACTTGTGAGAAAAAAAAATGTGAGTCCTCTTGGAATTTGAAGGGCTTTTATAGTCTTTGCAGATGTATGAACTTCTGCAACTGTTCTTCTGAGTCATCTGAAATCATTGTTTCAGTTTAATAGATCCTTGTTGTGAAGAGCAGGAAACCAACGTTTTGTATTTTTTCCTTATGTTACCTGTTTTGTCATAGAAGGCTCCAACAGTGACCCTAACCTCACCTTAGGACATTATATGTAGCTCTGAGTATTCCCAACCTTTCACCCTTGCTCTATTAAGTCATAATTACCAGCCTGTAGTGGTGGTCCCTGTCAGGGTGAACTAGGGTTGCCTGCATCTATAGTTAAAATGTTTCCTCCCTTCTCTTATCTCTATACCCCAAGATGGTTTATTAGAAAGAAAGGCCCATCAGAGAATTATGTACAAAAGTTTCTTCACCCAATAGAAAATAACATTCCTTAAATATGTTAAAAACAGAAACAAAGCGAGTACACCTTATGATAAAAATTTAGGAGTCACAGTGGACTTGACACTGTTAACTGACAGACAGTGATCAGAAGCCATTAAGAGGGCTAACAGAATGTTAGGTTATATAGCTCCCTGATGTGTAGAGTACAAGTCACAGGAGGTTATGCTCAACATTTATAATGCACTGGTGAGGCCTCATCTGGAGTACTGGATACAGTTTTGGTCTCCAGGCTACAAAAAGGACATAGCAGCACTAGAAGAGTGTTTAGACTGATTCCAGGGCCACAGGGGATGAATTATGAGGAAAAATTAAAAGAACTGAGCCTATGCAGTTTAAGCAAAAGAAAATTAAGAGAAGACAAATAGGAAATTATGAAGGAATTAGTACAGTGGATTGAGACCGTTATTTTAAAAAAAGGTTAATCAAGAACTTGAGGACATAGTTGGAAAATTGTTAAGGGTAAATTTTGCAAAAAACTAGGAAGTTTTGCTTTACACAGAGAATCATAGACACATGAAATAAACTACCAAGTAGTGTGGTAGACAGTAAAACTTTAGAGAGTTTCAAATCTACACTTGATGTTATTATAAAAGAATTAAGTGGATAGGACTAGAAAGCTGCATTGGGGTGAATGGCCTGTTCTTGTCAAGATTGTTCTTAGGGTTGACTGTGACAATATGACTGGATGAATAACAGCTGTTCATGATCGAAAGTCTCAGCTTCTAATATGACAAAATATCCGATGGCACATTCATTGTTGGACTGGTTTTCTGAAATGATAGGTCCTTGATCTTTTCAAGGTCTCTGAAAGTTGATGAGAAGGGCAAAGAAAAGCAACTGCTAATGTGCTCTCATGTTTAAGCCATTTTGCTGTTCCTTACAGTACCCATTAGGTTCATTTTTGATGGGTTATATAATCTTATCCAGTTCTGAAATTTAATAACAATAACATTTAAGAAGTAGACCACCTTCGAGGCACCCAAATCTTGCAAAGGATGTGTTTTTATTAGTGAAGCCCACAGGGGAATCTCACAGAGATCTAACTTCAAACAATTTCCAGATATGCAAGCAACTGCGGCCACCTGACAAACTTTTATTCTGTCATTCTTGTAACACATTAAAACATACTGAAAATACATTCTTTCTGTTTACAGTAAAATTCAAGCCTTTAAATCATTTCAAATCAAATCAAATAAATAAATGTAAGTCTTGTAGACATAAAATTTCTAGTGCTCAAATACTAATGGAAATGCCTGTATTGCACACAACAATTTAGGAAAGAGATAAAAGACAATTTCTATTTTCTAAAAACTATTTGTCTACAAACATTGATTTAGTGTAAAGACATTCTGCCTTAATAAGTCTGACTTTTTATGCATCAAACAAATACACTTGAATATTGAATTACATGAATTTTAATCATATAAAATGTCTTTTTGGAGTTTAATGATAGAGCATCATTATAGAAAAAACAGCTTTCTCTTGCTCTTGTCATATATAAAGAGGTTTTTATAAATATTTATTTATTTAGATTAGGATGCTCAAAAAAATAAATTAAAGAAACTAAACTAGTAATAATAAATGATTTTACATCCACTTATGCACTTTCTTTATTCAGTTTATCTGGTCAGTGCTGTAGAGATGTGAGACATGGCAAAAATCATAAGGCGTGACTCTGAGCTGGAGACCAAAGAAGCCCATTATAGATGATGGTCGCACATGCTTAGAGCAAGTAGCAGTTGGCTGGTCCCCTACAGAAAACTTAGTTTAGTACACACATACACAGAGATACTTAAAAGTTAGTAAACTGCAAAAGAAACTGGGAGATGAACAACATGGACCCCAAAATGAAGTCAGACAGTCAAAGATGGAAATTGTGAAAACAAAAATAAACCAAGCACCCAGTTAATTGGGAGAACCGAACAGAGCTTGTCTTGAAAAACAAAGCTAAAGTCAAAAAAGTGAAACTATCCTCTATGCTTGATTTTGGAAACTAAACTACCAAGATTCACAAGGAGGTTTTTCTTTATCCACCGAGGGATAACTGTGCCTAAACACCTCCTAAGGTGTGAACAGCGAATGTTACAGCATTGACGTGACAGAACTGTTCACATGACTGCCAGACTGTTTACATAAATACAAAATAACATAAGCTGCAAAAGTATTAACAGTCTTGAAAATGACAAAGAGGACAAAATAAACAACAGAATTAAACCCTCCACAAAGAAGTAATAAAAGAGGTCAAGCAAAATACGTACATAGCTGAGAAAACAATATTAAAAAAATAAGCATAATAAAAATGCATTATAAATTACTGTACCTCCACTAACTATTATTATTACTACAGTATCGCAGATCAGGCATCCTGGGTTGCAGTGCTGTGACCAGTCATCATTTGTGTGAAGCTAACATATTTTTCCCATGTTTGTGTGGATTTTCCTCCCACATCACAAAGGTTAGGTTTAATGTTTAGCAAAACAGACAGGTTTCGATTCATTTACATTTTCATGAAACTGACACTAAAATTAGTTTTGCAAGCAATTTCAAAATTTCCAAACTCCCCTGAATAGAGTTTGAGGGTTTTGAAAAACAAGGAATATTGTTCCCTAAAGCCTTGTTTCCATATTTGTGTTTACCTGTGCTTTTAACACAGCTGTATAAAGCAGGCAATCTGTTACATGCCTGCAAAATCAATTCTGCTCACACCTTTCATCCACATCAACACTGAAGAGTACAATGCATTTTTTAAAAAGTGACAAGCTGCATATTTTCCACTTGAAAATGCACCAAAGCACATCATTGGGCACATTACTATGTTTTCACCACAGAAAACCCATTACTCTACATGGGGAGCTGCTCTGTCATCCTCCATTATTACTTGGCAAACACATTTTCCTGTTTCTTGATTCCTGCAGATCAGGCTGAGGATATACGAGCACCATGACTGGCAAAAGGGGCATCACACTACCTGGACAATCAACCCACATCTGACAGCACAACAAAATGGCTATGCATGACATAAATAAGCCTTATGATTTTTTTATGCTGGAAAACTTTTTAAATACTGAATGACTTACAGACATATGCAGAATGAATACACTTCGAGATGCGAAGCAAACAGATTTATTTCATGTGTCAATGGACTTGAAACACCAGTTCTTTTGCAATTTTAATGTGAAGCAATTTCAGTTTTGTACAAATTGTTTTGCTCTTCTTTAATTAGTTTCATAGATGATTCTAATCTGGACACGTGTGTGTGGGCCTCTGCTAAATTGTCATGTATGATACTGCTGGGATAAACTGGGACTTCCCATGACCCTGAATTGAATTAAGCTGGTTTGAGAAGCTAATGCTATTATTATAATTATTCAGCTATTACATTTCTCGACTTTTTAATTTCAATATGATTGATTATTATTTTTCTATTACTATTATTGTTATTTGCTGTTGTTGGCACTACTCCATGAGGGGAAATTGTTAAAAAAAAACTTTGGTATAAAACTTACAGTTATTCCTTTTAGTCACCTTGAAAATACTGTACTCTCCTCGAAAGGCAAAACATTTATCCCAGTGCCCCTGCTATTCATGGAAATATTTCCATGTCCTGCTGAATTTCTTCGACAGTAGTAAGTCTTCTGCGTTTCCGTTTCAATTTTAATTTTTAGGATCAAAAAGAACTCACAGGGAGAGAGATCTGCCGAAAGCAATAGCCATATTGCTTTTAGTCAAAAACTCTGATTGACAATGTGATGTGCACAGGTGCGTTTGTCATGGTGCAAAATCTAGTTTTGGGTGTGCCACTTCTTCTGACATTTTTTCCTGATGCTAGTTGCCAATGTTGCTATTTAATAGTCTGCCCATTGGAAGCAAAATATTTATGAACAAATCCTTCAACGTCAAAAATTGTGATCGGCATTGTTTCTTGTAAATCTGTCACGATGCCTTGGTGAAAAAAACAATCATCCAAGTCATGTGCACAATTGCAGAATAAATGCTTGGTATATGCACTTGATCAACTCAGCACAATGCAAACTTGACGGACTGATTAACTAGACTGTAGGAACCCGATACTTAGTGGTATATACTTGAGAACTACACCATACTTCTTGACCGATTCCAGAAATTTTGGGGTCCCCCCTTGTACAGTCGGAGTTGTAGCTTTGAGGTTAAAGTTCAAATTCTGTTACTGCCTGTAGAAATCCCATTGAATTGGACCCTTGAGCATGGCCTTTAAGCAGAAAACTTCCCCAGAGGTTCTGAACAAAAGCTAACCCTGTGCTCTGTCTGGCAAAATGTCATGCAAGGCATTACATTGGGGATTAATAAAGTATTTAAAATAATAAAAAATGGTTCCAGGGCCCTGGTTTCATACCCAATCCCATCAATATTAGTATGTAGTTTGCATGTTCTTGCTGTGTCTCTCATTTTAATGCTTTTCACAGCATTAGATGGGTGACTCAAAGTAAGCCCTGTATGATTGACTGTAACTACTTCCAGCCATAGGACCAATGCATTAGGGGAGGCTCTGGCCAGGTTCACAAAATGAATGAGTAACAAATTAATGTTATTTAAAAGTGACAGATATGCAATTGTCACAGACTGAAGAAGATAGTAAAACCTGTCTACTCTGGACACAAAACAAGTAAAGGTTTTCTCCAAAAAAAAGAGCAATGTATAAAGTGTACAATACATGGATGCAAGAGCGACTTTGGGAGTGGCAAGTGGGGTGACCGCCCTGGGCCTAAGGGGGCCCTACTTTTAAGGTCCACATGTCCCGTTTGAGAGGATTTGTTAAGTTATATTTTCCAGTTATATTTTGATAAAGTCCGCATATTATCTTGCAAAAATTTAGCTGAATATTAAAATGAGAAAATCCGGTGTATTTTAACATTGTTTTTATTAAATTCGCGCACAAGTTTGTACAGTCCACCCATATCAGTAACAGCGTTTGATGTAACCGGTCCCGCACACCCCTAAGACCGCTTCTGCTTGTGTGAAATGCAAAAATATGAGAAAGATATGCTTTGTGTTATAGTAACTGCAGGTTAATAGACGATAGTAATTAATTTATTATCTATGAGGGCCATTCAAAAAGTTTACACATTTTTTTTACTTCTATTTGTTAGGAATTTAAAAAAAAAAATTACATCACTTTATCAAATAGTCACTCCATTTGTGATGCATTTTTCCCAGCGTCGTACCAACTTCTTAATGCGATCAGCAAAAAATATTTTTTGGTTGTGTGCGTAGCCACTGATGCACTGCTGCTTTCACATCAGGATTCTTTCATTCCTCGTGGTCATGGCTGTAGCTGGATGTCCGGAATACACTGCATCTGTCACACTAGCACGGCCATTTTCGAACATTTCAATCCACTCATAAATAAATCCATGAGATAGAGCTTTATCCCCATACGGAGCACATGCGGAGATGAATTTGTGCTCCTGGCACACCTCCTGACCACAAAAAGCCTCTGACAGAAGGCTGTTCCTCTTTGGTGCAATGTATAAGTTTCACAGCCATCTTCGCCACAGAATGACAACTATTATACTAAACTGCAAGGGCAGCTGTCTTGCTAGTCACAGAACTAGTCACATGACTCTCTTAGACACGACCAATTACTACTCCTCCCGCCGTCATCGTTTTCCATGAAAATATAAAAGTGCAGAAAATACTGTATATATATTTTACCCCTACAGAGTAGTATATGCTTAATCAGGTGCAATGCTCATTCAGGCTTCTTCATTTAAATTACTAAAAGTAAATGTGCCCACTGAAGACCTGGCATGCTCTCTGGAGTTGGTTTCTACATTGCACATTGGGTAAGGTCCAGATCCCTATAAGACTTTATTGGAAAAAGCTTGTTAAGATGATGGATTAATGAATGGACTGACAAATAGCACCTATTGCACTTGTTTACAGCAATAGTTTAACCCTCTTCAATTCCAATATGCTCCACCTTGCTGTGCCACAGCATATGTATTGTTATCTTTGCAGAATTATTGTTCTGTTTTTCTGATAGTCAAAAGAAAACCGGACTCATTACTGTTGCAATTGACACAGTCACAAACAGCTAATTAAAAATGAGTTTATAGAATTTTGTGAAACCTCATGTGCATACACAAGCAGTTCCAAAGCCTACTTCATTAGGTTTGTATGTATTCTTCAATAGTGCAGTGTCATTTTAATGGCTTTGCTAACTTTTTTGGAGAGACAGATGGTAGAGAAAACCAAAATGTTAGTACGGGTTTACAATTACATGACACAAAGTGATCAGGGGATTAAGTGGTTAAGCACTCATGAAATGACAGGGAGACAAAGGAAGAGAAGAATAAATGTAGCAGTACTGAAGTCATTTTTGCTTTGCAGCCAGTGCTGAGTAGAGTAGAGTAGAGCTGCAGGCTTTTTTATTGGCAGATTTTCGTATAAGGCAAGGCAATTATATTGATCCATTTTTGTGTGCAAAGTCTGAGTATAGGGGTGCTGAAAAGCCATCTGAAAATGACTGCTAGTGCCACATCTGGAATTGTAGACACATTCGGCCACCCTTGCAGGACTCGTACACTCCAATGACTGAAAGCAGTGGATTATTAATGAGCTCAGAGTATTTTCACACTCTTGCCACAATTGGAAACTAAAACAACTTTTGTTTTTACCTTTTCTGTTTATCTCACTGGTCAACATTGTATATCCTGAAGGACATCCATTCTTGTAAATATTAAACAGCTGAATGTAGAACCAGCAGATCAGATTTAGACTGTGGAGGTCATGTTTTACTGATATGTTGGAATTCTATTAGGAAACAACTAAATGATCAGAGAGGTGCATGTGATATTATTTATCTTGACATTCAGAATGCATTTGATACGGTCCTACATGACAGTTTGAGCATCAGACTAAAAGAAGTGGGAATTATGGGCATAGTGTGTAGATGGGTGTATAGACAGAGGAAGCAAAGAGCTATGGTGTTAGGAACCATATCATAATTAGGTGATGTTAAAATTGGTGTCTCTCAGAGGTCAGTGCTGTGTCCACTGCTATTTTTATTATAAATAAATAATCAGGGTAGGAATATAAATAACAAGCTGATTAAGTCTGCAGATGATACCGGAATGGCAGATAATATAAAATCTGTTGAATCATTACAGAGGGGGACTTGGAGAGCATGCAGACTTGGGCAGATTTGTGGCAGTTGAAATTTAATGTCAGTAACTGCAAAATATTACACATAGGATGTAAAGATGTTAGATTTGAATACACAAAGGGACATTGGAGTCCTACAGGACTTGTCACTATCCATATCCAGATAGTATGTAGAAGCCATTGAGAAGGCTAACACAATTTTAGGTTATAAAGCACCATGAGTAGAGTACAAGTCAAAGAAGATTATGATCACATATTATACAGTAACTTACTGGTGAGGCATCATTGGTCTCCAGGCTACAAAAAAACACTGGAAAACGTCCAGAGAAGAGCAACTAGGCTGATTCTGGAACTAAGAGGTATGAGCTTTAACAAAAGACTGAAGGAGATGAACCTTTTCAGTTTAGGCAAATAGATTGAGAGGTGACATGCTTGAAGTGTTTAAAATTTTCAAAGAAATTAGTATATTGTACCCTGGCTGTTACTTTAAAATGTGTTCATCAGGAATATGAGGACATGGTTGGAAAGCTGTTAAGGGTAAATTACACTCAAACCTGAGAAAGTTTTTCCTCACACAGAGAACAAAATCACATGAAATGTGTGACCAATTATTGTGATGCAGAGTAGGACTTTAGGGACCTTTAAAACTCAACTAGATGTTATTTGGTGAATCGAATAGGCAAGCTTTGTTAAACTAAAAGGCCTGTTCTTATCAACATTAATGTAATATTCTAATGTGTGTAATATTTTGATTTGTGATGTTCTGGAATTTGTACCATAAAGTTATTGACAACAGTTTTTTTACCCAGATGAGAAATAAACATTGCTGTAAATAGGGTATATAAAAGAGTGGGTAAATCAGAGCCCCTCGTTGTTTTCTGCATTTATACATTTCTGTGTGATTTTTTCCCCCATATACTCCAGTTTCTCCATACATCTCAAAAACGTGCTACTTGGGTAAATCTGTGACTCTAAATTGACCATGTATGTGCACATATAGGTGCATCAGTGAGTATTCTCTCCAATGAGCTAGCACCCTATCCAGGATGGATCATTCTGCCTGATTCGTATGGTGTACTTATGCTAAAATCACTTTGTTTTTTGGTCACCTAACTAAATTTCTTGGCCATCTTTTAAACTATACTGTATATACTGAGTTGCAGCCACATGATTGTTTTTGGAGGAACAAATTTTTTTATTTTCATTAATGACCAGGTATAACTAAGTGGCCAGTTGGAGTATTTTGTGATGGGATTCCTTGTTGGAATGGAGTTGACAGGGAAGAAAATGTTTTTCCAGAAAGAGTACAGATGAAAGTACAGAGAGATAAAAACATATACTGACATTCGGGATACTCTTGTGGTAAGAAACTAACCACCAGAGGTGTTGAGTAGTGTAGGTATAGTTTACATTAGGGGATTCGAGAGAATGAAGCCCTGAAAGTCAAAAGATCTGGAACCAATTTGCCCTCTTAAACATGGGTTCTGGCACGCCAGGGGCAAATTGTTACCCACCAATCTATCAAATTTTGGAAAACATCCCTGACTGGAAAAAGTTGGACCTTGATGTCCTATTAAAACGGGCCCCTCTAAAAAATCATTTGGATTTTAAGTTGTTTCTTAGTACTGAGGGATGAAGTACCACCAAGAGTCACTAGAATGTGATGTCTTTGTATCTGAAGAAGGACTGCCCCTACTTCATAAATGATTTTCATGTCTGAACAAAAGTGAAACCAAAAGAAAGTTAAAATCACCTCAAGGCTGCGGTACCATTGAGTCCACAGTTGAGAGAAGAGTTGAGGAGAAAGCTCAATCGGGTAATGTGGGCATGAGTGTGCACTAGCCCACCTGGAAGAGAGGGCCTCAGATTACCTTTTTAAATTTTAATACTGCTATGAATGTCTTTTTTGATTTTTTTATTTAATGATTAGCTGACTATATGATATGAGTCTCCTTTGCATTATCCCTGGTGCAGACAGACACCACAAGCACCCATGTCTAAGACTTTCATGGGAGTTTATCCTTCCCTCTTCCATTAAAATCATTCCCTTGCCCTTGGCAACTTCTTGCCAACTGAACACTTCATATATACTTGTATACACATTGTCAATTACCTGTGCATGTCTGGAGCTGTACTGGTGTGAATGGAATACTGCAGGAGGATACTAAGGGGACATACAAAAGTAGCTGTCTCCCTATGAGCCCACCTTCCACACCTCAGTAACCACACCCTTTTCAGGTCCCTAAAAATTAAGCCCCAAAGATTGGCTCTAAAATTACTTGTTTCGGCCAATAAGCAACACAGGCACACTGGTGTGACTAAATCAAAAGCTGGTGAGGGCAACTGTTTCGTTTTTCTTCTTTTTATGGCTTTGCCTAATGGTATTAAATGGGGTTTGTTCATCTTGAACCCCTAACCCTCCTAACATTTTTGTGGTTCTTTCATTACAGTACACACATGCATGCATTCATCCATGACTTCCGCACAGTATATAGTAGGTACATCTAGATGATACAGGAGTGGAAATCAACCATCATTTTGTCTGCAACACAATACCAATTTTCTGATGTACACATTTTCTTTTACAAAATCAAATTATTTTTATATTATGGTTTTGCTTCTTGTTCTAAAAATATGATTGCAATCTATAAGATCATTTCTTTCAGCAGAAGGAGCCAGGTGAAATGACGCAGAGTGAGTGATTCCTTTTTGCTGTTAGTCCTGAATGCTGCATGTGAACATGGCTAAAATAAATACAAAATGTTATCAGTATTCATAACTAACCTACCGAACAGTATTTGACATGGATGCCCTTTCAAATGCTGGAAGCTGGCATACTGAAGCTGGCCATCAAGCAGCTGTGACACTAGTCCTTGAGAAAGACAAATAAGATATTATTCATAGTGTTTGGTACTTTTTCACTCTCTGCATTGCAGAAAAACATTTGCTTCTCAACACAGCTGCATTTTACAAAAAAGATACAACAAAAAGAAAAAAGGAAAAGAATACAGCTTATGGCAAGCAAGATACAGTATGATATTAAGAATCAACAGATTAGTGAAACAAAATAATTTATTTTGAGTTTGCTGTGCTCTGCAAGTAAATTCTATTACCCCTTTAGCTAATTTTATTACTCATTCAAAAATGTATAATGGCTGACGTTCTTCTAGCATAATTCATCCATCCCTCAATCTATCCATTCATCCATTGTCTTAATACGATTTTAGAAAGCGTCATTCAATAGTATTTAATAAAATATTCAAAAAGGCTCTGAAATGGACTGGTGCCCAGTCCAACACTGGTTCCCGCCTCATGTCCAGTGTTGCCAAGAGTGCCTTCGCCCACCAAAACCCTGAATTG
The DNA here is from genome assembly GCF_016835505.1 of Polypterus senegalus. Lineage (NCBI taxonomy): Eukaryota > Metazoa > Chordata > Cladistia > Polypteriformes > Polypteridae > Polypterus > Polypterus senegalus. Next base: position 155,749,654 of record NC_053162.1, read on the forward strand.
GATTCAGAATATTTCATTTAATTTCATTTCGTGTTTATTCATAGAGCATGTTTAAAACAACCGGAGTCAAACCCAAAGTGTTGTACAAACCATATACCAATTAACACAATAAAATGCAAATTTAAATAACAATAAATAAAACAAATGTATAACCGATAGCAGAGAAAATTTTAAAATGAGCAAGGAAAAAACAAACAGCTCTCACACCAAGTTAAAAGTCAGGGAATAAAAGTATGTTTTAAAACGGGATTTAAAAACAGGTAATTCGGGGGCCTTCCTAACATTTTTGGGTAAACATTTCTAAAGTTTTGGAGCAAGGACAGAGAAGGACCAGTCTTCTCTCTGTTTTAGCCTAGAATTTCAATCAAATCAAAATCAGCAGACCTGACAGACCTTGCTGGGGTGTAAAGAATAATCAGGTCACTAAGATAGGTGGGGGCTAATCCTTTTATAGATTTGAAAGTAAGCACGAGAACTCTAAATTTTATCCTAAAGTGTACGAGAAGTCAAAGAAAGGATGTGAGTACTGGGGTGACATGGTCACGCGTCTTAGTGCCTGTTAGTAACCGTGCTGCAGCGTTCTGTACCTGCTGAAGGTGGGAGAGGGAAGCCGGGCTGACCCCTGTAAACATAGCATTACAGTAATTGAGCCGTGATGAGTTAAAAGCATATATAGCTTTTTCATCCATCCATCCATCCAACCCGCTGAATCCTAACTACAGGGCTTGACTTTAGATAAAAGTCTTAATTGGAAAAAGCTTGACTTTATCACTAAGCTAATTTGATTGTCCATTTTAAAATTTATATCCAGAATCACACTCAAATTCTTTATAGAGGACTTAACAAAAGGTTCCAAAGGACCTGGGTTAAAATAGCGGCAAGCACCTCCTAACAGGACCTCAGTTTTATTCTCAATAGAATCAGGACAATTTAAGGCCATCCAGGCTTGGATGTCTTTTAGGAAGTCCAACAAAAGTTGTAAAAGGGTGGTATCTTTCCATTTTAAAGGCAAGCTGATCTAGGTGTCACCTACATAAAAATGAAAACAAATACCATGTTTTCTTAAAATGCATCGTAGAGAAAAAAAAGAAGAGGCCCTAGGATAGATCCCTGGGGGATTCCACAGTGGAGAGATGCTAAGGAGGAGGTAGAGTCACCAATGTTAACAGAAAAACGTCTGTCAGACAGGTATGATTTAAACCACTATGATGTGGTGCATTTAATGCCACCACGAGGTTCCAAGTGGGAGATGACTATGTTGTGGTCTGTTGTAACAAATCTAGCTGTAAGATCTGAAAGATCAATGATGGTATGGTCACCGGAATCATCAGCTAATAGGAGCTCATTAAAAACTTTTAGGAGTGCCGACTCAGCGCAGTGTTTTACAAGAGTATGGGCAGAAATGTGAGCTTGGAAATTGGTTTAAAATTTGAAAGGACTGATGAGTCCAAGTTAGGTTTTTCAATCAAAGGTCACAGTAGAGCATGTTTAAACTTATCTGGAACAATACTTGCGGCCAGACTACTGTTCATAATTGCTAATAGATAGATAGATAGATAGATAGATAGATAGATAGATAGATAGATAGATAGATAGATAGATAGATAGATAGATAGATAGATACTTTATTAGTAGATAGATAGATAGATAGATAGATAGATAGATAGATAGATAGATAGATAGATAGATAGATAGATACTTTATTAATCCCAAGGGGAAATTCACATAATCCAGCAGCAGTATACTGATACAATAAAACAATATTAAATTAAATAGTAATAAAAATGAAAAAATGAAAAAAATAAAAATAAAATTAATGTTAGTTAATATGTGTCTGTTTTGAGCAAGTTGCAATGACACAGTGGTTAACCTTGCTGTCTAACGAATCGATGGACTTTCAACCTTTGCATGTGTGGAGTTTGCAGGTTCTCTAGATAAGGCGGCATTTCCAAACATTTTAAAAACATAAATGTTTGATTAGGCAAATAAACGAGGGGGTAGGGTTTACATGAGGGTGGGTTGTGGTAGCCTGGTTGGTTCCTATCTTGTGTTTTATACTGCTGGCTTTCTGATATCCATGAGGCAAAAGTGGAAAATGAATTTAATAATGAGTCGATGGAGGATTAAATAGTTTGAATAAATGCGAGAATTGCTTTTGGTGTTGGCATACTGTGTTTGTAGTCATGTAATGTAATGTAATATATATAGATGTCCATCCAGATATCTTTATTTTAACGTTGTGCATTTTGCTCGCTGCACCTTCCGTAGTTCCTTTTGTGTGTTTAGTGTTCTCATCCCATCCCATTGCATGACTGTAAACTATTACTGCTATGCTGAAATGCAGCAGATGAAGGTGGGCCAGGCCAAAGGAAAATGTACATGTGGAAAGAGGTAACAAGATCAGAGCAATTTCCCTCACATGACACATTGTAGATAGTTGTGCCAAATTATGGCACTATTGCTTTTAGTTTTTGGATTAGAGTGCTGTTCTGCCAACCATAGACCAAAGATCTATTATCTAGGTAAATAGTTTTATATTTATAAGCAGTACAATAAAAAGAAGTTTTGTGATTTTGTGACACAAACAATGGTGAAAGGGTCTGAGGCCTATAAAATGTCCACAAAGCATACCAGTAACTTCACTAGCCTGTCCAGAAAAGGCTCACCTCAAGTCAGCCCCCAACTTCTTCCTGCACAGGCTGTGGCATGCACATGCCTAATAATGGGGTGCTGGCTTTAAAAGTTCAAAATGTCTTGAGAGAGCAACCATTATGACCTCTGGTTTGATAAGGCAAGTCCAGAAAGTATAAAAAAAGTATTTACAATATAAATAAAAAGACAAAAATGGCAAAATGTGGAGGGCCTGTGTTTAATTGTAGTTCAAATTTCTTGAACATACAATTTTCAAAGAAGCACCCAATGGAGATTTAAAATCTATTATTAAATTTCTTTCAACTGTTTTCACATTCTCCCTTCCTCTAATTTTTATCTTACAGGTCCCCTCGTTTCCCTCACTTCTATCCAGTGGAGGTTTTGTCTAGCCATAATAACTGTAAAGACATCCTTAGCTTCTCGCGGGAAATCTGATGTCCATCTTGGCAAACCTAATTTTTCAAACTTAATCTCCTAGATTCTTCGCAGTGGTTGTCCGTGGTGTCATCCACTTCATATATTACAAAATGCTGTGAAGTGAAAATTCTGCGCGGCCAGATGGCCGACAGTTCCGGTCATTCTCCTCTTCCTGCTTCTTAAACCTGGTCTCAATGGGGCCTGGTGTTTGACATACCTTAATGCCTTAGGTTTTGTTTAGGAAATTTTGTTTTTACCCTTTTAACAGGGCAACTTTGGTGAAGGGTGTAAGTGGGGTAGTATTTTTTTCTGCTATTACTGTCTTTACAGTTGCCTTCTTTTGAGTGTTTATTTTATGAAACACCAGTTGGAATTATCATTTCTGTTGCTCATTAATATTACTGAAAGTTCAATAAAAGTCTGATCACAAACAAATGTGTACTGCACAATTTTCCAATGAAAATTAAACTGTCACAACAAATGCAGTTGAAGAATAAGTGTGGCAAGTATCAACAAAATTGGCACATTAAGAGCAGAGCTGTTTCTTGTGGACAGACAGAAAGACAGGCATCGCCATCACAGCAGGTGCTTTTTGCATTATATGAGAACACACCTCAAAAGACTGAAGAGGTAATTTTAAGTTTCAAAAGACTACTACTTCCTAAAAGTTTAATGCTAGACAACATGCCAAATAATATTAAAATATTTTTTCATAGGTGTTACGAACTAAACGTTTGCGTCAAAAGATGGTGTCTACTTTGGAGCATCTTTTCTAAAACTGGTTTAGTGCTGGTAATTGGTCGACAGTGTACACTAAGAATATGATTTAATAGCAGCCATGTTGGAAGTGTTAATTTTAGCCTTTTTTTTCTTAATCTTGTTTGGAGTTAAACTTGACAGGAGTGGTCTGATCTTTAATAGTCTGAGGTTCTGACATACATTATGTTCTTCTATCAGATTGCCCAGAGTAGTTTCTTAAGGTTAACACCACATTTACCATTGTCCTGATTATTATTATGATTTTATATAATTTTTGGAAGTATTAGTTTATTAATTATAATTTTTTGTGTTATCATCTTGTGAGTTTGTGATTTTATTTTTGTGTGCTACCAATTAGAGAGTTACATGATTGCAAAATGACAGCACCACACTGTTTCCGAGCAATGACTTCTGTTTCTACAACACGTGGGTGTCTTGTGATGTTATCACACTTTCTGTATAACAGTTGGCAGCACACTCAGTAGATCAGGGGTACCCAACTCCGGTCCTAGAGAGCCCCAGTGGCTGCAGGTTTTCATTTTAACCCTTTTCTTAATTAGTGATATGTTTTTGCTCCTAAATAATTTGTTTTGAATTAATTTTTTTTTTTACTTGGGGGGTATTTTCCATACGTCACTTAAATCATCCGAGATCAGATGCCTCATCTTGGATGAATTAATGCCGATGAAGCTCATCCGGGATAAGTCGGTTTTTCAAATGCAGTCGTGTAGTAGATTAGTCTAGCTGGATCTAATCATCTGAGATGAATGCACGTGCCTGCGCTGATTGAAAAGCCCATATATATTAAGTCTAGAAAACATGATCAGCAAGTCTTTGATAGGCAGTAACAAAATGACGAAAGAACGGGCGCATTTTTTTTTTCACACAAGTGGAGCAGGACCTTTTATTCGAAGGATATGAAGAATTTCAATATTTAATATGCACAAGGGGTAACACTGCAAAAGCTGCCCAAACCAGAAAAGACGGCTGGCAAAAAGTGGCCAACAAGTTAAATGCTAAGTAGTGTGCATTGTACTTACTGAATGCAGCGTTTCAATTTCTATGTGTCAGATTAATTATTTAATATGTCATAATTCCAGATCAAACGTGAGCACAAGGAGAACATGGGAACAGGTTAAAGTGAAGTACAAGAATATACTTCAACCTGGTAAATATTGGTATATAACTATTTAAAGAATTGTTGACATAAAGAATCATATATAATATAAAAAAAAACATTAATTTTAAAGCTAATAAGAAGGCAGACAAGCAAAAAACAGGTGGAGGTCCACACGGTCCAGACCTAAACCCTGCAGAAGAGTTGGCTTTCCAGCAAAATGCCCATTGCCCTGTTTCTGAGGGCATTTTTTTTGTTGGGTCAGTTGCAGGGAATGTCATATCCCTAGAACTTGTGTCTGACCAACGAGATATTGACGAAGGTCAAATATATGATGAAAACACTTGTCTGATTATTCATCAGGAAGAGAGGTACATTTTCCAAATAATGTTTGATCAAACTCCACTCTAATCAGTCCCATGTGCCCCAATCACATTTGGAAATCCTGGGTAATGAGAATGTTAGGCTGATTGTGAGATTCTTTATGGAACTGTGGGTGTTTTTGCCTGTGTATTACCTACCTGCAATGGCACGAAACGTTTATTATCTGCACACGCAGGTGTCAAGGAAACACTATGAAAACCCGAAGGAAATATTTCAGAGCCAAACAGACTTTACGAATTGCCTGGCAAACTGCACTTTTAGATAGATTTTCCGCATCGCCTACAGTATATAAAAAAGTGCCGTTTCCAAAAAACCTCAAAGCAATTCATACTGTCTGTGTGGTTGTGAGAGACCGACTTCTCTGAGTTTGACTTCGAATATAAGGTGCTAATAAATCTTTTGAGGTACAATATTTCCCCTCGGCTAAAGCGATATCTTTCAAAAAGAATTTCCTCCGGGAGCAATAAAGGATCTTGCCGATTGCAAAAAACCCTCTCTATATGAAATTGTCTTCTTATAATTTGCGCACCGATATCAATTGGTTGCTCTTTCATGAACGGCAAAGCCATGACTGAATGAATTCCATGCACGGACACGGATTAAGTGTGTGAGCTAACGTTGGTTTACAGAGAACAAACCTGCTCTGAGCAGGTTTGAGGATTTGGATGTGCTGCTATGACAACACATCCAGCAAGAGTTTTGAAAAACCGACAGATCAAGGATCAGGCCAAATTGTCAACAATTACATCCGGCTAAACGAGTAATCCACGTACGAAAAATACCCCCTTGCTCTTGAAGACTCAGACCCCTTAATTGTTTTTGTTTTTTTTAATTAGCAGCCAAAGAATCATGAGATACAAAGTGAACCAAAACGTGACCAGCAAAACATAACCAACAATATCATACAATATCTCAAAATAAAGAAAGATGAAGATCTCAGGAATGCTGATCTGCTCGGGCCCCCAAAACATTTGGAGAGTGGTCTTAGAAAAGAAAAAATCAACAATTTTGGAAATGTCTGCTATTACACAATGAGAGCAACAATAAACCGTGGAATTAAAGAATGGGCTTAATTAACAGCAAGAATTTAGAGCCTAATTAAGAAACTGCTTGGAGTGAAATTGGTTGGAGTGTCTGAACCTGAGATAGTTGGTCTTCTGTTGTCTCACTCACTTCACATTTCATTTCTCTGTAGCTGTGATTTAAGGAAAGAAATGAAGCAATTCAGAGGAACGATGAAGAATCTCAGATGAACAAATCTTAAAAAACAAGTCAGTTAAAATGAATTCAAAAGAAATTAATTAGCAGCAAGAACAGGTCACTAATTAAGAAAAGAAATAGACTGAAAACCTGCAGCCACTGGAGCCATCCAGGACTGGAGTTGGGAACCTCTGCACAAACGTTGGATCAAACAAATAAAATCCTAGCATTTATTAGGATATGACAACGGTATCTCCACTGTTTTAGTTTTGTTACTAGTTTTTCATTTGTTCCCTTCCATTTTCTAAATATCATTGGTTGTCTCTTGTTAATGATGTTACTTGCCATTTCACACATGATCACCATGGCTGTGGAATCTCTGATTAGTTTATGGCCATCAGGTGGTGAGGTCATTAGAGCTACAGTTAATTGAAAGGTATTTAAGACACCTATTGCCATAGTTTATTTGCTGTGACACTAGCTTGTTCTAAGCTGTTAAGTTCATCAGCTAATGAACTTTTTAACATGTGTTTCATTTTGGTTTTATATGTTTAGGATTGTTAAATTTTGAATCTTAAATTTTTGCTTTGGTAATGCTTAATGTTTTTAACATCCATCCATCCATTTACCAACCCACTGAATCCGAACACAGGGTCACAGGGGTCTGCTGGAGCCAATCCCAGCCAACAAAGGGCACAAGGCAGGAACCAAACCAAAGGCAGGTGCCAACCCACCGCAGGACACACACAAACACACCCACAGCACACACTAGGGCCAATTTAGAATTGCCAATCCACCTAACCTGCATGTCTTTGGACTGTGGGAGGAAACCGGAGCGCCCGGAGGAAACCCACACAGACACGGGGAGAACTTGCAAACTCCACGCAGGGAGGACCCGGGAAGCGAACCTATGTCTCCTAACTGCGAGGCAGCAGTGCTACCACTACGTCACCGTGCCGCCCGTTTTTAACATCTTGTCATTATTTTTTATGCAACACTGAGTATCATGAAATAAACAGTTTAGTCATGTTCCTAGTGTTCAAGAAAGTGACATCATACACAGGACGACATTCGCTTTATTTGCCATATCTAAGTGGATACACTTTCAATTCCTTGAAAACCCTCTTTGTGATAGCTGTTTTCAAATTCAACCATACTGTAGTGTTAGATTTTATTTGACTGATTTTTGACTTTGACTTGATTTGGATTTAGTGTTTTGTTTATGGTTGTACTTTTCTTTTTTTCCATCTCGGTAATGACCCCCATGTCTGTCTTGGAATGCAATTTTTGGCTATCCTTTTCATCTCACTCTTTTTGCTCACAAAAATCTTAAAGAGACCTTGCATCTCGTTACACAGCCCGTCTTTTGCCATTTACCCTTTAGCAAGATTGGTAATCTCTACTGTTTTTTAATCTTTCAGGTTTTTGAATTACAGCTTGTCTTTTGAGGTTTTTGCATGTGGCATTGGGTTTCTGGTTATTGAAGTATTTTGATTTATATTTATTGCCTGTTCTTTTTGACTATTTCTTATTTAGTTTTTCATTAATTCATTGTTGTTTTTTTTTGCATTTGTACATTTGAATTCAGAATTTATTTTTTTTTTAGTTTTTTTATAATTCAGTGAGGCAAGGTGATTTTGGTGGTTAGGACCATCCCAGTTGCCCACTGTATATTTTAAAACTGCATTATTTAGGGTAAGGAGGAAAGATCAGTGTCAAGATAATAACCTTTGTTTTAATTTGAACTTTTGGTTTCAATTTTGCTTTCAATGTAGAAGCATTTAAGCATTTACCAGAAAATTGAAGCTATGAAAGACCATCATTTCTGGGCCAAATTATTGTTTCACTCAAAGTCTGTTAGATTAGCACTCTTCTTGCAGCTTTCATAACAGTCTGTTCAAACTCTTGCCTCTTTTGTATCTTCCTCCTCCTTTTGCGCTTGTTTATATAATTATAGTCCTATGTAGAGGACCATCATTAGAAGTGATCATTATCTGTGGGGCATGGGTGGTATTATACTCTGTTGACCTCCAGTAGCCCCTCAGAGGTGAGCCTTTAACACCACACTTTAGATTCCTTCTCCAAGGAAGATTCTGAAGGTTTTTGTCCTTCTCCTTGTAATCTTCCCCATGTTCCTAGATGTTTTAGTCAAAGGAAACTGTGACAAATGATAAGGCTAGTGTGCTCACTTATATCTATTCTTAGAGCGGAAGTTGATGTGTGAGATAAGAGTAAGTCTGTGAAGAGCATATATTAATAAGTTAATCAAAGACTTGTCCCCTAGATGCTAATTATATTTCACATGTGTAGGATTTTTGTCACTTATCTTCACAAATTACTCTAAAATGTCACTGCAAACTGATAAATCTGAATTTTCTAACATGCAATTGAAAACATTAAGCTGAAATGTGTTAATAAGCAATATCCCTCATTTCCATAAAGCAAAATAAATTAATAAATACATAGCAAAGTACATTAAGAAAATGGTAGCTGGGTGGGCAATTTGTGTTGCGCACAACATGCGCATTTGTGAAGTGTAAAGCAAAACACACCTACAAGAAATGTCAAAAGAAATAGAAATAGACAGAATAATGAGCTGTTTACCTAAATTACCTCACATCCGTCCAACCATCATTGAACCAGCTCAGTATGCTTAACCAGTTCAGCGTTGGTAGGTTAGATCACTTGTGTATATTTGGGGGGTTAACAGCTCCCTTCAAGATGGGATACTATGGGTAAGCACACCCTCACATTTTTACTATGATAAAAAAAATCCTTAAAAGATAAATGTTGTTTTTTTTTTTTTGTTCACTGCTAACCTATTAACATCTTATTTTTTAGTTAATCTACACTAAAAGCAAATAATGTTTGTAATATAATACACCAAAAAAGCTGTAATAAATGTATAACATAATCAAATGATAAAAATCTGTATTGGCTAGTGCATTTTGTTAATTGAACTTCTGGTTATTACTTTGTTTTCGTTTGAGTTTGATTTCACGCATTTAGATTAGGTTTATTTATTGATCAGTGTAACATATGTGTATGTGCATGGGCTCCCCGATCAGATCAGCCGAGGTATGCAGTTTCTCTCCTGAGCAGAAGGGGGCGCTGTCACTAACAGTATTCCTGTCCTTTTTTTCCAAAGCCCAGATAACAATGGCTGGTGAGGACAACCAATTCTGACAGTAAGGTCAGAAGAAATTCCTTTTTTATTCGGGACTAGGGATATAAAAAGCAGAACCCTGGGAAAGTGGCGATGTCTTGAGGGGATCACGGAGGAGAGCGGAGCTCAGACGAGCAATTACTTGTTACAAGTGAGATTTATGTTATGACCTTTTCAGTTCTTTTGAAGCTTGTGTTATAATATTGCCAGGACTGTTTCTATTATCATTTTTACCTTTATTTGTTTAGTTAAGTAAATGGGTTTACCAGGATGAAACCCCAGATTTTCACATTGTCTCACCTACTCACTGGTCGTTGGTAACATCAGTTAGACTTACCAGTATTGAAGTTTGGTAGGCTGTAGACTACGTTGTATCTCCTAATTCTTTCTTATTAAAAATCTTCTCCATCATATTCTGTGGCAAAACACCTCTCTACCATTCACAGTAAAATAATCAGAGATCTAGGTGTTTCTATAGATTTTGATCTTTCATTTGATATCTATATAAAAAATATTTCTAGAATAGTCTTCTTTCATTTTAGAAATATTGCAAAACTTAGAAGTATGTTGTCATTTCATGATGTTGAAAAACATATCCATGAATTTATTACTTCTAGATTGAATTACTGCAATACCTCGCTCTGCCGTTGCACTTCGGTATCCCTGTTCAGTTTTTGCAGAATTCAATGGCCAGAGTGCTTACAAGAGCCAGGCAATATGTATATCCTACCCCTGGTTTTATCATCTTTACTCTGGATTCCTGTGAAATTCTTAATTGATTATAAAATATTGCTGCTCAATGCAATATTTAAATGATTTTTTTTAGTTCCTTACAATCCCTCCTGTCTGTTCCAATCACAAGGAGCAGGATATCTTGTTGTCCCTAGAAAAAAGCCACACCTGGCAATAGCATTTCTACATTATAAAGCTCCCTATTTAGTATGTAATTACCTTCTTATTAAGGTACAAGACTCAGACACTCTTTCACTGTTTAAACCTAATCTAATCTAAAACCTATTTATTTAGTCAGGCCTATAAAGTAAATGAATGAAAGCTACTGTCCTATTTGTCTTTTGTCTCTTCTTTTAAAATTCATAATGTATTATATCATTGTATTGTATCATTTTTCATTTCTGTAAAACAAATGTAGACAATGATTATTTTGTTCATTAATTACCCGGTGTTGGCCTAAGAGTTTTAGGTGTTTGCTACTTTTTTCTGTCACTAAGATGTTAGACCATTTTCTTGGCCCGGAAATTCAGTAAAGCTGCTTTGTGACAATACTCATTTTAAAGTGTACTGTATATAAATACAATTTTGATTTGATCTGAATAGTAGTGCACATTTGCCATCCATCCATCCATCCATTTATCTATCCATCTATCAATCCAGACCTTACTTATATATTTCAGTTGAGGTTTAGAGCCTAACCCAGCATCCACACTGGACCAGTTTTGGAGAGGACACCAGTTCATCCCAGGGCACTCTCATGCACACACATCTGACAAACTGTGCCTATTTAGAGTTGCCAGTCAAGCCAGCCAGCACATCTTTGGGACATACTGTATGAGGATAACTGAGTGCCAAGTAGTTTTTATTGAACAATCTGAAATTATTACTTACAGCTATTACTGTCTCTGCAGATGCTCAAAGATTTATTTGCTTTCTTTAATATTGTCCTTTTTTAAAATTCATAAAGAGGGGCAGCTTTTGAAGTACAGCCACTCAGACCTTTTGACTGGTTAAATATGTCTCTGCAGTCTTACATCTCGTGACAATAAAAATGTCCTCTAACACTTGGCTTATGTTTGTGCAGCAAATCATTATGGTAAAGCAGAATATACTCACAAATGAAAGTAATGATGGGTTCCCAGAACAGCTTGGTGGTCGTCTTTTACTGAGTTACTGTCATTTTGGGAGACATCTGTGTACTCTACAAAGACAAAGAAATCATTATCTTTCTCTTCATCCCATCTCCCAAATGGAAATTGAGTAACAAAGCCAAAGTTTTAGATCCAGTCTATTATAAATTAATTAACTCTTAAGAGATGCCCATAAAGGCACAGTAGTTAGCACTGCCATCTTGCATCTCCAGGAGATGGGCTCTTTGCCTTAGTCTAGACGGTGTTTGCGTTTCTGTGTCAGCTTTTGTCTGGGTGCTCTGCAGCTACATTTAATGGGCATGTGATCTATGGATGAGATCCACTGCATTAAATGTTCTAGGATGGTGTATTATTGGAATAATTGATAGTGGCACTTTTGTATTAAGGGCCAGTGAGGCACAGCTCCATCAGATTTGTGCAGAATAATAATAAGCTACTCTCGGTCATTTAGCTTAACTGTTAAAATGTTTATAACAACCCTTAAGTTTGTCTTTTTAAACAATTATTTTCCAATTTTCCATTATATGCGGAATGTATGTTCTTATCTAGAAAAATATAGATTTATTAATATATGAAATTGTCTTCAAGTCAGGTGCTGCATATCTTTTTCCAGATCAGGGCAGCACAAACTGCCACATATTGCATATTCCTTTTCTTCTGTCACCTCTGCTGTTATTTTGTTCTGTCATCCTGTTGTTACCTGATAATAATATGGAATAGTGAGGTGGTGCCTAGTGATGGCACTTTACCATTATTTTTACTGGGGTGGATGTTAGGAGACGCTATGGAACCCAAAAGCTCTTTATAAGGGCTATAGAGTAGCAAGGGAAAAAAAAAGGAAAACTCAATTATAAAGATCCTCTTCAATAATATATAGTAACATATACAGTATATAGTAAAAGACGACACAAAGATCAACAGTTGGGCCACCATCTTAGTTGACCCATATGTTTGAAAGAAAAAATAAACAAAGAAAGCAGGCAATAAATGTGGAGTAACCTTTTCAGACTGGAGTTCTCAACTGAACTGTAGCAAGATGGCAGACCTCCAGGTTATGAGTTCACTAGGCAGGAAAATAAGGGTCCAGGCAGATGGACACAGAAATAACATAAGCAATGGAGTGCTGTCTTATCTTCCATTAATACACAACCCCAACCCCTGGTCCAAAAGACAGTCACCATTCCCAAAGCCCTTAAGCTGTCTCTCAAGCTGATGACTATATACTATATACTGTAAAAAAATAGGAGAGAAGTTAAAACAAAGAGTTGGGGTTGCACCTTGGTAACCCCATCAGAGGTACTAAATAACATCTTCTACAGTGAAAAAAACAAAAGGTGAGGAAAGTCACTTCTGACTTGATGCTCTGTTGACATCAATCATGTGTCCTTAGTGACCAGTTTTTTAGGGGTCTTCTAGAAGAGGCACAGATTACATGGGAATGATGGAAATGATGTCAGTCAATCTCTGGTCAATGTCCCTTTGAACTATGAGTGTAAAAGCAGAAGTAGTTGGTGACAACATCCCATCTCGACTTGGAGTGGTATTTCTTAACCCACTGGAGTCCTGAAGATGCTGCCAAAGTGCGTGTGCGTGACTAATATATAAATATATATACTGTATATCTAAAAACAAATATTGATAGGTGCATCGTGTAGCAACTACCCTTAGCTGACAATAAGACTGGCTGATCATTGCCACAAAGGTTTGTACTGGGAGAGATTGTGACCTCAGGCAGTGTGTTGAGCGAGAAGCTGGAGAAGGACTCTTTCTGAACACCAGTGAACATGTCATCCTTAGCACTAAATCTGGTGAGATTGTACGAGTTCTGCACTGGGGATAGTGACAGTGACTAATATTTCCATTTGCTTTGATATCCTGTTCACGTTTTCCACACTTACCACCATTTACATTTAAACTGGACTGTTTTGTTTTGTCTGAACTGTCTTTTTCTGTAGATTTAATATAAAATTCCTAAAGCAGTTGGACTCTTAATTTATTAATGGTTTGTAAGGTATGTTGGGGTTGTTTGCTGAAAGTGTATGTTATGTTATGTTTTCATTCATATGTTTATTACAACTGTTCAGATGTTAATCAGCTTTTTTGGTTCTTTGAAGCACAATATCAAGGGATTTCTGGTAAAGGGTGGGAAGGTCCAAAAAAGAAGTATGGTAAGGGTGTCATCTTTCTGACCTTTTACCCCCACCTTGTTTGGCAGAGAAGTGTAGCATGGTTACCCCTCTTATATGACATTAACTACACTGGGTACTGTACAACTGAATGTTGGCTTCCTTTATTCTCAGAATTAAAAAGAGGACTGGTTTTGTTTTTTTATTATTATTTTTTAGTCATGCATTTACACTTCCTGTTCACTGCAGAAAATGATATCTTAATAAGTGTAAGTTTCTTATTTTGAGGGAACATACACTACTGGTCAAAGGTTTCAGAACACCTCTTTTTCCAGTTTTTTCATCAAATCTAATCAGTTGAAATGCATTGAATGAGATAAAATGGTGAAAAGGTAAGCAGTAAAGAAGAAGAGGTTTGTATTTAAAGTTTAGGTTAGCAAAAACTGAAAAAAAGGAAATTTCACAATATTACAAATGGGCCTTGTTGAGAAAACAACTAATAGGTTACAACCTAAAGATGTTCTGCAGCAGTTACAGTAAATTAAGCCTTGCAAGTTGAAGCAAACAATTTGCATAGGTGTCCCAAATTCTTTTGATTACTTAAAAACCCTGTCTGTCTGTCTGTCTGTCTGTCTGTCTTAAAGCAGAGTTGGAACAGACTCTGGTGTACTATTTGGACAATATTACACTGGCACAGAACAAATAAACAATGACAAATTTAAAATAAATTAGTCAAGGAATCAAAAGTTCTGAAACTTTTGACCAGTGGAGTATATTAAATTTTACCTCGTGAGATTAAATATCTCCTCTGGCATTCTGTGTGCCAGTTTATTTTACTTAGATCAAGATAACTGAACTCAGCTTATCTGACTTGACTATTAAGCCTAATTCAGATACATTTTTGACGTAAAAAGCACTGCTATTAGGAAAAGGCCTGTTATCAGTTGTAATGAGGAGAAGACCAGGGTGTAGTTTCTAATTTCAAGAACCAAACCTTTGAAGGCTGTGTCAGAAACCACTTATTTCAAGAGTTTTTATTTCTTACATCTAGATATTTTTACCTTATCAGAGGCAGACTTACCAATAAAGCTTTCTTGCTGTTCTGGCAGATAATTTTGCTTATTGAAGCATTTATTTCTTAAAAATCATTTTATTTTTCTTGTATTCTTAGAGGCATTTTTGCAGTGTTCAAGTTTTTCCCAGTCAAAGCAAACTAGAGAAAAAATCTTGAATAATTTTGTACCCTAAAGGTAGCCAAGATAATTTGAAAAAGTATAAAGTAAAAGAAAAAGCTGATCATTACTGGTTCATAGGGTCATTATTGCCACATGTGCAGAATACAGTGAAATTTTTGCTTACATGAGCTTATCAACATCTAACACATCGTCACTCTCTAGTGCCATGATCTGTGAGTATTACTACCTTACCTCGAAACTGCTGTCTTCCTTTATTTAAAACTACTTTATCTCAATATTAAGGTGAGTGTATTACATTCTAATCTAATCCCATCCAGTGTTACTCTGAATTCTGCTGTTAAAAGGGTGAATCCAAAATTATCTATCTATCTATCTATCTATCTATCTATCTATCTATCTATCTATCTATCTATCTATCTATCTATCTATCTATCACCTAGTGAAGTCTGAACTCTGTTACATTGTTTACAGTTCTAGAAAGATGGATATGATATTTTAAGATGAATTATAGCATGTTTTGCACAGATTAACAAAGAATTCATATTATGAATACCTGCATTCTACTCCTTGTCTGCTATATAGAGAAGTCCCTTTCCCAGTATTGCTTAAGATCATCTAGCAGTGCACACCATGAAATTGATTGATAATTGAGTCTAGAAATGCTACTAGTATTCTCCTCGTTACCAGCTGAAATATATTTGCATGTGGACAGTGATGGGAGATTTGGAAATTATCAAGTGCAAGACATTGCATTGACAAAAATCATTGTCGGTCACCATTGAGTTGGACCTCCTGATGTCACTAAATTTGAAAAAGCCACCAAGGAATACTTCCATATGCTCCATCCAGTATGTGGGAGATAAATCAGCAGCCTGATATTCTCATAACAAAAGGTGTAGAGTCCCAGTGCAGAAAGAATTTGTGCAAAATTGCACTGATACCAGCCAGCCCAGAATCTTGTGTAGAGTCTACATGTTCTTTCCATGTTTTTATGGTTTGCTCTATTTCACCTCAAAACCATTTTATCCTAAATTTGAGGTGTTGCTGTTTCATTATAGGCAGTTCATAGCTGATTTATATTTTTGAGTAAGAGGCAGCTGTGAGGTTCTCACTTTACTTAATGTTTAAGTCTACATTGCTGTATTTTTGTCTGACAATGATGATTTCAAAGGGTCTCACAATGATCTGATGCCAACTGCGGCAGACCAGATGTCAGCATTCTATTGTTTGGTTAGTGTTTTGTGCCTCTCGCCTTGCTGGTTATTAGCAAAGGAGGGGAAAATATGGCTATTGAGATAAAGATAATGTTAATGTTAGATAAATCTATACCAGAATTGACATTCCAAAATACCACTTACAATGAATAACTTTGTCACACTGTATAATGTGGAATGCTCACTTTGGAACTCCTAGAGGTTTTATTTTCTTGAGGATTCTACTGACTGAGGTTTTCATTTTTCTCATCTCCCAGCCATCTGACCATAGCATATGTTATCAACCTGAACTTTGATCTTTTTCATTTTAATTACCGGTTACTTAAAAAATGCCTATAATCCAGAATAATATTAATTTATGCCTAATTCTATTGGACACATTTCTAATTTATTTGTTTGTTTATTCATTATCTTAGTGATTTTAGGTTTTCTTTACATTTTATATGCCAGTTTTATTTACAGTAAGTGAAACATTTTCATACAATCATTATAAATCAAAATTATTGTTACATTGTTATATTCTGGTTTTCATTCTAAATCCCAAAGACATGTAAGTTAGCAAGAACATTGACTCTAAACTGGGTCTCTATGAGTGTCTGAGAGTGTTCTTTAATAGGCTGCTGTCAGTCCAAGGATGCTACCTACCTTGAGCTCAGTGCTACTCTGAGAAGCTTTGACTCCCCTCACCATGGACTGCATTTAACGCCGTCCACAAATGGATAGGTAAGGCTGAGGAGAGCTAGACATTAGCTTTGAGGTGATGGGCAAACACAATGGATTTGATAGCAGTTCAATTTAACCATAACAACTGGCCAGAAAGTAAGTCTTTGGACAGGCTTGAATACTCAGCTTCATGGTAGACAACCACCTGAGGGATGAGAGAACATGTAAAATCCAAATTGCAGTGGAGGCTTGTATTGAGCAAATCCATAGGGCAAAAAGAAATATTGAGGTCTACCTTTCATGTCACAAGAGAAGAGTAAAAATTATGGTTTGGTCACAGTTTTATTCACAGTGGTTATAGTGGTTGGCACCAAAGTTCCAGAGTTCTAGGTATAAGTTTAAATCACTGCTTTGTTAGTGTCTGTAATAATAATAATAATAACAATTCTATTTCAAAGCACTGTTCATAGTGAGTAAGAAGCCACTGCAATCTCCACTAATGTGAGGCATCCATCTGATTGATGTGACGGCAGCCATTTTGGAACCAGTACCTCTACCACACATTAGCTGTTAGGTGGTGAAGGAGTGAGAGATAGTTAGCTAATCAGAGACGGGGGATGATTAGGGAGCCAGAATGACTAGGCTGTGGATGGCAATTTTACCTGAACATCAGGATATACCCTTTTGGTTATGAAGAATGCCCATGGATCTTTTATGACCACAGAGAATCAGGACCTCAGTTTTATGTCTCATCCGAAGACAGGTGCCATTTTTACAGCACAGTGTTCTCATCACTGCACTGGGGCATTGGGATCCACTTTCTGACTACAGGATAAGTGCCCCCTGTTTGCTTTACCAACACCTCCTCCAGCAGCATCCCAAGCTTTTTCTAGATGGTCTCCCATTCAGATATTGGCCAGGCCTAAGCATGCTTAGCTTTGGAAGGATGACCTGTTCTGACGTGCATGTGGTATGGTACAATGGTTTTAGTGGTTGGTGCCACCGTTCCAGAGTTCTTGGTTTAAATTTAAATCACTGCTTGGTTAGTGTCTGTACAGTCTTTGCATTGTAGTCCCAAGTCTCTATGTGTTTTCTGCCTACAACTCAAAGACATGGATGTTAGGTTGTGTAATATGCTTAAGTTGGACTGGAGTGAGTGAAGTTTTCAGGATAGCCTCAATACCAAGTGACCCAGAACTGGTTGATTGAGATTGATGAACAATAGATGGATGGAAAATGGGATCTATTGACAATTTCCTTCTAACATTACCACAGATCATTGCAGTCATACTCTGCAGATCGGTTTGCACCAGTGATAGCCCTAGTCAGGCTGTTTCTTTCCAAGAGTGACAATAAAAAAAGAAAAGATTTTTAGCAGACATTAGACCCAGCCAACAAACTGATGACAGTGACTTTACAACAAAAATAGTACAATTGCCCTACCTCATTTAAGAAATTTTGTGTTAAATTTTCATAAAGAAATTGTATTAAATATGTACAAAGCAAAACAAATTACAGAATTTCTAAATCTATTCAACGGCATATGGGGTCCAATCCTTGCCATCTTTAGCCAGATTAAGCAAGTTGATAACAGGTAGATAAACTAAACCCCATTACTTGAGAGTTGTGATGAGTGAAAAAATTTAAGCAAGCTTTCACTTGGAAAAAAATTTGCGAAATTAATCTGTGTTTCACTTTTTCTTCTCGTATGGTACCATTGTCATGTATTAACTCTGCAAGCGTTTGCTTGTCTCAAATTATTTAAATACCAATAATGGCGCACTGCACGATAACATCCAGTGAAAACACTTAACTTGAGCATTCATAGTTTTCATCCTCTTTCTCTGTACGTTTAGCATTCATTTGCTCAGAGGTTGATGCGCTTTGCTGCTTCCTGAGCAGCTCTTCTTTTCTCCACCCTGGTGGTTCGCTTCTTCTCTTCTGTTTTCAGCACCTTTTCACGTTACAACTGATTGAGTCTATGTTTGTATTGCAATTACTTAGTACGTTTTCCTTAATTTTTCACTTAAGCTGGCACTTAAGTCTTCAATATGCCTTAAGAATGATTTAAGATATGAAGAGGTAGGGGAAGTGACGGCAAAGATGGTAGGGATGAAAACGGCGCCCTTATGCATGTGCCACCCTGCTGGCCGCTGCCGAGTGTTGATTCGACAATAAGATAAAATATAAAATAAAAAGAGGAATAACCTTGGAGGTCAATTATCACCCCAAAAGCAGACAGTAGATGTAGTATATGTGTACCAAATTTCAGGTCAATAGTTCAAATGGTTTGAGAGCTACTGGTGATTTAAAATCCAGGACAGACAAACAGACAGCCACGGTAGCATATTATATAAGAAGAAAGGTCTCTGAGGAAAAATATACATGGAAGTGTTTATATATTTTAACTATGTTGAGGTGGTTTCGAGGTATTGATGGGAGGAGGTTAACATTAGCAACTTTCTGTGGACTGAGCTTTTCTGCAGAGAAAACACAGAAATGTGGCTGATGGGGCTTTTTAGCATGACTCTGTGTGCATAATATGAATCATATCATATTTTTAAAAACGCTTGTGTCTGCACTGTGATGATTTGAACGAGAGGCATCAACATAATTGATTTTACAGTTGTGTTGCTGATTACATGCTTCAGAAAAGAACACAGGTAAACAGAGAACTGTCAGTGAGACTTTAGTGAGCTGTATTCTTTGTTTTCCACAAAAAAAGAAAACAAATTTTAAAACCCCCCAAAAATACTCTCCAATTGTGAAATCACTTCCAACACTAGCCTTGTGAGATTACACGCAGATCAAAACTTGTCTTTTCTGCTCTTCATTTCTTGAGAGACACTCACATTCTTAAGCATTTGATAAGATCACAACATCTCAAAAAGCTCAGTGGGACAGAAAAATGGTTGCCAGGATGGTTTTCCAAGTACTTGATACCTCATGCATGAGGTGAAGTATGCATGTTGTGATAAATTTCCACATTTAACACTTTAAGATTTATTTTGAGGCCAAATAACTAGCAAAAGGCCATTCCCATTCTTATATATCTTTGGCAACAAACAGCTTTTGGATTATGTTAAAACAAATAAATAATCCTTTAGAAGATGTAGGATTTATGTGATTTTTTTAATTTCTACCTACCCAGGGATGCCAAAAAAATGTAGGAAATGGTGTTCTGAATGTCAGAAAAGGAATTGAGTGATTGACGCAGATCAATAAGTAAATTAATCACCGGTTTTGCCTTTGACGATGCCACTAATTAATTAAGTAATTTGGTCAGACTCCCACTTTATTTTTCTCACCTTTCTTTGACTATTAGGCTTATATCAAGGCAACCGAAGCACATTCATTTTAAGAAACAGAATAATACAATTTCATGATAAATATAAAGATTATAAAAGTATGATAACTACATATATACTGACATCGAAGACAGGACAAAAAACATACAAGACAGAGAAACATAAATCACAGAAGAAGCTGGCTGATTACTGGCTATTTAGAGTTTTAATTTATTTTGGGATGAATGAACAGTTTTACAAAGTCTTTAAGAATGATGTGTAAACCATGGAGTTCAAGTCAAGGACTCTTCTTGTGCTGGAATGCACTCTGAGTTTTTGCTGTGTGATCTTTTGTCCATGGTGCAAGGCTGCCTTCCTCAGATTGATGTTAGGCTCTTTGCTGTGCCATCTGCTACTATTTTTGGCACAAGAGTTTAGGTTCTTCTAGTAGTAACGCTACTTCTCACTCTTCTCAGACTGGGCTCAGTCACTGGCACAGAGCTTGAATTGGCAAGTGGATCCTGGTGCTAATTCAGGGCATCCAGCTCCAAAGCTCTATGGAGAGTAGCTTCCAGGCCAAAGAAAGTTTGTGAGCTTTTCCGTCTGCAGAAAATGGAAGGCTTCTCACCAAAAAGAGAGAGGCTTTATAGCTTTCAGCTCACTAAGAGTACGGTTCATCAGCATTCAGCTACCCAAAAAGAAGCCAGAGAGAACAGATTCTCATATTTAGCTGTCCACAAAGAAAAGCAGTTCATCAGGTTATAGGCAGGGCTGGCGCTGCCATTAAGGCGAATTAGGCATACGTAACTTTGGGGGAAAACCCACCCACACAGGTTAACTTCCAAATATTTGGTTGGTGCACTAATAAGCTTGGCCTAGGGTGCAAAAAAACCTAGCATCGGCACTGCTTATAGGTCCCTCAAAGAGCACAGAAAAGATGAATGCAGCTACTTTTGAAAGAAGGTGTAACCTCTGGTGATTGGATGTTACCATTTTATCTATTACATCCAGCCAGCATTCACCTAGTGGCTATAAGCATAAAACGAACGTCCTTTTGGACACTTTCTTACCTGAAGGAATTTCTGCAGAGATGTTAACTCTGGTTTACACCTTTGTTATCAGAGGAAGAACAGGGCTGGCCAAAGTGTTGGTTTGAACTGCATTTCAGCCATTTACTCTGGAATGCTTTCTGCATCCCTGTTAAATCTATTGTCTTAACAGATCTTGCATGTCACTAAATGCCAAGCAGAATGTGCAATGGCCACTTTGCCCTACAATGAAAATAGTGTAGAAAATAACTTTACAGGGAAAACAGGAGGTTATTTTACACACCTGTCTGCATTCTGGTTAGTCTGTCTATCATTGCTGTTAGTAGAAAATCAATTTCCACACAGAAACACGCTACTTTTATCAAATGTGTCAAATCACTGTCCAACAGCTACTTTCTTTAACATGCTGTATAATTTTCACTGTGATTAATTATATTCCATCACAAGCTATTTAGATACATGACTATTGTGTGAAGCTCATACCTTTTTTCACCATAAAAAATCTATGTGGTCACAGTTGACTGGAAAGCAAATGTATGCATGTCAAAGAGTGCTGACTGTACCTCCAGTCATAAGAAGGCAGGCTTCAGTGTCAGCCTGTGTGAGCAATTCCTCTAATTTAGCAGCTTGTTCAAGCCTAACCATTGCTTTCAGATGACTATAACAAGACCCTGTGGCCCCACTTTAAGTCTCTGCCACCCATGTCCTCAGGAATTATTTTACTTCTGCATAAGCATCATCCTTCCCGACTCCAACATGCACCTTTATTTCTAAAGGCATTGGCTGTGAAGATGGATTTTTCCACTCCAGTGGATTCCAGTACAAATATTACAGCCTCATCTTCCATGATCAAGACATTAGCCTTCAAGATGTTAGAGGATGTGTTGTAACTTAGAAGTTTACATTGCTTGAAGATATTTGTGAAGGTTCATCTCTGATTTCTGTATTTCTTAAGATTGATGATGATGCTGGACTGATTATAAGAAAAATGCAGGAAGAAGATGGCACTTGTCAACGATTTTCAAAACCTGCTGCTGTTTCTTATCCTCCTCCATGTTACATGCTGTATAAAGAAAGGCTTAGCAAAGTATGATCTGCACACTGCATAAGGCCTGGTGTTGTTCCACCACTCAGATGCTTCACATTCTACAAACAAATGTCAGAACATCCTGGAGGTTAAACACATTTTTTGAGTTAACTTTACGTATATTTGTCTTGCCCCCATTCTCTGATGATTCTACACTTGTGGGGTGTATTGTCCAGGGGATGGATCAGAGTATAGGTGTCAGATGGAGAAATGTGTTTCTCGATGAAAAGAGAGTTGTCTCCAATTTAACATCAGCAAAACCAATGAATTGGTTAAACTTATCAATAAAGAGTTTGTCACAGAACAGTTTAGAGGTGTTTTAAAATCACTTTTTCATGCCGATTTCAGAAATGTCAAAATTTTTACATCACTCATTGTTTTTGATTTACAGTATGTCTCTGTTTAGGCTGTATATTTGGTATATAAAGCCTTATTATGGCATAGGTTTTTTAAGTTAAATTCAGGACTAAAATATTTTTATTGCTGTTTGTGAACATTTTGCAGCTTTCCAGACTTTTTCCCTGAAAATTTCGAAACTGTCAGTGATGAACATGGTGAATGGTTTCATTGAGACATTTCTGCAATGGGATATCGATACCAAGGCATGTGGGGTCCCGGTATGCTGACTGACTACTGCTGGAGCAGAAGAGGAATATTCGCAAAGCCAAGTACAGCAGAAAATTGTACACTACAACCTTTCAAGTGAGACAATCCTATCATGTATATGTAGTGTAAATATAGATTCACTAGCCGAAGCCCGCCGTAGCATATGGCGGTGTAAGAATAGGAATGGAAAACGATGAGAAAGGATTTCAGTATAACAAAGGCTTAGGAAACCACTGTCGCAGTATAAGGAAAATAGCAAGGAGAGAAACCAATGCCAATGGTTGAGAGAGTACCTTCCTGTAGCAGGCTACGGAAAACATAGACATATATAGATAGACGCCGCATTCACTGTGTTGCCCAGTCGACACGATAAGTCAGCGTGTCCGCCCTATTGTGAGTGGTAAAAGTGCCATTTAAACTAATACAGGTAGACGTGGAAACCGGGTTTTCTGATGAAAAAACAATAACGTTTTAAACAGTATCGTTTACATACAACAGATTTTGCTGAATCGTTTACATGCAATTATTTATATCCATGTATACATTAAATGCGTTCGTATCCCATGGTCTTAGAGTTGATGGGCGGGGTTCTCTGTTTTGCTTGCCCTTAGTTAGAGTTGGCGGGCAGGGCTCTGTGAGTTGGTGATCGTGGCTCTCTGTCTTGTGTGCGGTGTAAAGTCAACATGGCGCAGTGGTGCATGTGGGCTTTTGCACAGACGAAAGCGACTGAGTCTGTGTTTGGTGAGTTGTTGCGTGCCTCAAGAGCGACACTGGACTCGGGAGGACGGTTACAGTTGGCGTGCATGGCTCTGTCGTGGGTATCCCATGATGCGGTAGGAGGGTTAGCGTTGGCGGGCGGAGCTCTGTCGAGTGTATCCCATGGTCTTAGAGTTGGCGGGCGGGGCTCTGTCTTGCTTGAGCTCACTGTCTTGCGTGCCCTCAGTGTCTTGCTTGCGCTCAGTGTCTTTCATGCCCTTAGTGAATTATATATATATATATATAGATACATTTTAATTGGTTGCGACTTCAAATCCTTGGACAACTTAGACAGAGGCAGTGGTGGAGTAAGAATTATGTTTCTGGACTTCTCTAGTACCTTCAACACAATCCAACCTCTGCTCCTTAGGAACAAGCTGACAGAGATGGGAGTAGATTCATACCTGCTGGCATGGATCGGGGATTATCTTACAGACAGACCTCAGTATGTGCGTCTCGGGAACTGCAGGTCTGACATTGTGGTCAGCAACACAGGAGCACCGCAGGGAACTGTGTTTTCTCCAGTCCTGTTCAGCCTATATACATTGGTCTTCCAATACAACGTGGAGTCCTGCCATGTGCAAAAGTTCGCTGACGACACTGCTATTGTGGGCTGCATCAGGAGTGGGCAGGAGGAGGAGTATAGGAACCTAATCAAGGACTTTGTTAAATGGTGCGACTCAAACCACTTACAACTGAACACCAGCAAGACCAAGGAACTGGTGGTGGATTTTAGGAGGCCCAGGCCCCTCATGGACCCTGTGATCATCAGAGGTGACTGTGTGCAGGGAGTGCAGACCTATAAATACCTGGGAGTGCAGCTGGATGATAAATTGGACTGGACTGCCAATACTGATGCTCTTTACAAGAGAGGACAGAGCCGACGATACTTCCTTAGAAGACTGGCATCCTTCAACATCTGCAATAAGATGCTGCAGATGTTCTATCAGACAGTTGTGGTGCACGCCCTCTTCTACGCAGTGGTGTGCTGGGGAGGCAGCATTAAGAAGTGGGACGCCTCATCCCTGGACAAACTGGTGAGGAATGCAGGCTCTATTATAGGCACGGAGCTGGACAGTTTGACATCTGTGGCAGAGCGATGGGCGCTGAGCAGGCTCCTGTCAATCATGGAGAGTCCACTGCATCCACTGAACAGTATCATCTCCAGACAGAGGAGCAGCTTCAGCGACAGACTGCTGTCACTGCCCTGCTTGACTGACAGACTGAGGAGATCGTTCCTCCCCACACTATACGACTCTTCAGTTCCAACCGGGTGGGTAAACGTTAACATTATACAATGGTATTGTCTATTATATCTGCATTGTTTAACTTGCACTGCATTTTTATTACTCTTTAATTAATATTGTTTTTGCCAGTGTGCTGCTGCTGGAGTATGTGAATTTCCCCTTGGGGATTAATAAAGTATCTATCTGTCTGTCTGTCTGTCTACTGTATCTGTCTATCTATCTATCATAGGGAACATCTGATTAGACATTTGAATTCAGCATGAAAAAATAAAAATATTGATTCATGTAACAAAAAAAAGTAAAATTTTTTAGCCAGTGTTATTGATTCTCACCACAACAAAGAGTCGTTATGTCCGGTCATATTCAGAGAGTGGATATGAAGGTGGTGCACTGCTAGACATACTAGGGGGTCCACATCAATGACAAGCTGGGCTGGTCTAGTAACACAGTGGCTCTATATAAGGACAGAGCAAACTCATTTTTTAAAATTAGGAAACTGTGTCCCTTTAATGTGGGTAATGACATCTTTAGCATCTTTTACAACTCTGTGATGGCAAGTACGATTTTCTACACTGTGGTGTGCGAGGCTGATAACATCACTTCAAGAGAGGCCCACTAAATCAACAAGTGCATTTTAGAAGACAGGCTCAAATATGAGATGCACTCTGGATATCCCAAGGACAGAATAAAGACAAAACTGAGAGCCATGATGAGCAATGCTACACAGCCTCTCTGCGACACACTAACGTTAAGGAACTGTGTCAAGAAATGCAAGGGGGTGCATTATTAACTAATAGCAATATGCCCTTATAATGCCATACTGTGACTGCTCTTTTACCTTTAGCCAAGTTGGAAGTTTTCCTCAATTTTATTACAAATATATCTATCTATCTATCTATCTATCTATCTATCTATCTATCTATCTATCTATCTATCTATCTATCTATCTATCTATCGTAAAACAACAAGAGAAGAGTCATAAAACGTTTGGGGCATCACAAGAAAATCTTCATTTAATAGTGTTAGTAAAAGAAACAAGGGAATTTATGACAATGGCTCTGAAGGTGAATGCATTGGATACATCAAGGTGTCTTTGTTACATGCTGTTTAGTTTTGACAATTAACTGGTAATGTGTGTGTTTTAATGGATATTATTACATGTTAAAAAGGCAATCAGAGGCAGGTTTACAGGAGTGTTATGGTGAAGGTAGTAACTTTTACAGAAGAATCAGCAATTAGGTTATCTCTTAGTTAATTCCCGATGTCATCTAGAAATCTAATTTCTGTCTATCTACCATTTGCCATGGTATTATTCTGCCACCTTTGGTGTTCACAAGATGACTGTGCTATCATGACATCACCACATTGGCCTGTTCACCATGCATATTCTGCCATGTCATATCAGTTGTTTTCTGACAAAAGTAGTATGCTTACCCACAATTTTCAAACTGCACAAAGGCCGACACACGTCTGTGAGGACTGGACTGCCTTCAGATAAATGCTGACATTATTCTTGAATTTTCAGTGTGCTTAAAAGCAAGTGTTGTCTTTTCTTCTCATCAGCCTGGTGTAGATGCTTCTGTCTTGTTACCAAGCTACTGCATGCTTGCAGTTGATGGTATAATGATGATTGCATCACCAAGATGTTTAACCTACAAAAAGACAGAAGAGTTTGCTCCTCTCCAATGATCAAACAACAATGAAGGCTGATGTTAATGCTTATGTCTGGTTATCATGCAACATGCTGTCAATCTACTGGGAATTTTCCACTCAGTTTTAATACTACTTGATACCCAACTCTTATTATCAAACTCTGACACTCATCTAGGAGTTTCACACCCCATGATAACTGATTAGCAGGCAGTATGCAGAAGGATGTTGACACTCTTTTATTTTCACATTCTATGTTTGCTGTTGTCTTGTCTTACAGATTTCAAAATTCAATGAAAGCAGATGACAATCTGTTGTTTCTTCTTCTCCATTTTGATCTAAAATGGCGACTTATATTAAACTCTACATGAAGGCTGATATCTGTGAGTCATGCCACACACATGTCAGTGGCCTTTCCCATGTCACTTGTAACTTACTCATCTATGGCTCAGCCACCACTTGTTACCTGAAGTTACATTGTCTTTCTCTTGTATCTAGTTTTCAGTTAATCTTAATTTTCTCACATTTTCCTTGCTCTGTTCCATGCAAAAATACCTGGTTTTTTTTTTGGTATTCAAACTGTGTTTGCTACTTGCCTGTGTCTTGAATGCTTGCTTTTTGTTTACAAATTCAATTCTTGCGTAATCACTGCACTATTGTTCTCTCTGGTTTGTTTACTGACCTTGGTCTGATTTCATCATGTCTCTGGTATGTCCTGAGTTCCTGTCTAACAGGCAGTTCTTCATAGAAAAATGGCAGTGATGATTCTCTCTCTCTGTCCATTTGCAAATCAAACTGAAGCATTAACATCCCAATATTTATCCCTGACCATTTTTGATGCTTGTCCTTTTATTAAGATGCAGGTAGATGCTGACACTCATCGCTGGTTTTCATAATGTATGGAGGCTGGTGCTGTCCTTTTGCATGGTATGTGAAAGATAATAATGATGTTTGCTTCCAAACAAATGATGACACTTTTCTATATAATGTTTCCTTATATTTTGTGTGCCCGGCTGCTACACATATTCATTGTTAATGTTTGTGATGTGTCATCTATGTACATGTAGTAATAAATTGCATTGCATATTTTTAAGTCCATTCGATGGTGCATCACAAAATTAGCACTGTTTTGCCAAATGCAATATAATTAAGACTTTAACTTAATAAAGAAGATTTTAAATAGATAAAATATAGCAAATAAAAAAGAATTTTATCTACAACAACAATATAGCACATTTTCATACAAATGATGTAGCTTGTATTGATTTGTAAGATGTTAAAGAAGTTACATGCAAAGAAAAACACTAAAAATTAGATAAGAATAATATTGCATAAATAGTATACAATAGTATGCACACTTACACTCAAGTCCATTAAACATTCTGGTAATTTGGGATATTTGATAACTTGCCGTTAAGAATCCCTTCTTCTGTACCCTCTTGTAACCCAGTTGGAAACTGGTGATCTAAAGTATGTCTGATGGGAAAAAATGTAATTCTCCTCACGCCAATCAATTCAAAATTAAACTTTCATGGATTTTTTTGGCACTTTTTGTTTTTCATTTTTAATTTGTTCTTTAAAAACAATGTGATAAAGTTGGAAAATAAATAACCAGACACTACCTGCTGATGAAGATTGCTTCAGATTGTAAATATAAATGGTTTTAAATATACTTTTCCTGTCACTTTTATTGCCTTTTCATCCTACATTAAGACTGGTTCTGATACTTGTCTTGTTTAATTTCTTGCAAATGGATGTTGATCATCATCTCTGATTTTCAAATCACATAAAAGTTAGTGCTAAAGTTCTTCCCAGAAAGTTTAATGAAGCTTGATGCCTAGTTCACATAAAAAATGCAGATGGTGACCTTTGGAATATGAATATGTTTTGACAATCTTTGTTTAAATTGTGGTGGTCCAGTTACTATATATAATTTAGATGTGGCTCTAAATATAGAAAAACAGTATATTTCCAGAAGATAATAAATTGCTTTAACCTTGGTGGAACATTTCTGCATTAGTCTGCGTTTTAAGCATTCTCTTTAACAAAGTAACATGAAAATAGAATATGCCTGCAGATTTAACAAATTAATTGAATTTGCTTGCTCCATTCTATGAACTAGACTTGACTCTATGGAAGCAGAAGCAGAGAAGAGGGTGCTGTCTGAGCTGCTGGCTCTCATGAACCATGTCTAATGCCACCTTCAGTGAACGGCTAATTCTACAACTGAGATCAAGTAACTACTACTAAACCTCTTATATACCAACTCCTATCAGATTTTACAATATATCTTATGACAACACCATGGCTGTCTTGTACTTAATAGGTTACTTAGGCACATTTATTTATTTACTAGCAGAATACCCGCGCTTCGCAGCGGAGAAGTAGTGTTTTAAAGAAGGTACGAAAAAGAAAAGGAAAAATTTTAAAAATAACGTAACATGATTGTTAATGTAATTGTTTTGTCATTGATATGAGTGTTGTTCTCATATCTATCTATCTATCTATCTATGTTGTTCTCATATCTATCTATCTATCTATCTATCTATCTATCTATCTATCTATCTATCTATCTATCTATCTATATATATATATATATATATATATATAGCAAAATACCCGCGCTTGGCAGCGGAGAAGTAGTGTGTTAAAGAAGGAAAGAGAAAGAAAAGGAAACATTTTGAAAATAACGTAACATGATTGTCAATGTAATTGTTTTGTCACTGTTATGAGTGTCGCTGTGATATATATATATATATAGCTAAATACCCATGCTTCGCAGCGATGTCATGTGTTAAAGAAATTATGAAAAAGAAAAGGAAACATTTTAAAAATAATGTAACATGATTGTCAAAGTAATTGTTTTGTGTATTTGGTGGCAGCGTCACAAAGTTGTTTTCGTCTAGCTGCATCAGAAAATGTACCCACGTCTGACACGCCTCCTTTTACTGTTTTCTCACAGCTTGGATTGCTGCTGTCATATATATACACACACACACACACACATACATACATACATATATATATATATAATATACATATATATACACATACATATCTTCATATCTACATATCTATATACATATCTACATACACAGATTATATATATGTGTGTATGTATGTATGTATGTATGTATGTATGTATGTATGTGTGTGTGTGTGTGTGTGTATATATATATATATAATCTAGATAGGGTGTGTGTGTATATATATATATATATATACACATACATACATATATATACACATACATATACTTGTGTGTATGTTTGTATGTGTCTATATGTGTGTGTATAGCTTTGGTCACTGAGTGCAAGGGAAAAATAATGAAATATAGTCTATAAGTTATTAAACAGTAAAACATTAACGTTTTAAGAAGTACAGGTACATTGAGCACTACTGGAGTGGTTGCGGGTAAACTACATTTTAAAGACTGTGTAACACAACAGGTAAGTAACTAACAGCAGCTAAAATATATATGGATCATCTCTCGGTAGTAGATCCCTTTTGAAAGGCGCTACACGACGGCTGTGGTATAGAAATTACATTTTCTATGTGAAGCGTTCAAATTTGTGCCTCTGGTAATGTGCCTTACCGGCAATTAAAGAAAATTATTTTTGTGTCCTCTGCCGTGTTAAGAGAGAAAGGCTTTGGTTTGGGATAAAAGGAAAAAAGGTGTAAAGAAAGGAAAGTTGCCTTTTTCTTTTATATAGTATAGAGAGATGTGTTCGCTGACGTTATGATCGCCTTTTGGCGACAGTCGCGGTGGGTCTTGTGTAGACTGGTGAGACGTCCCGCCATTAATCGGCTGTGATGGCACTGTGAGTCCTTCACTCGTATGCGTGTGTTCATAATCCGAGCTGAGGACCTGATAATCGTATACGTGCAAAAGAAAGTGTGAATCGCCTTAATATTATTTTGCCGTGGTGTAGAAAAGGGGTCCCGTGTTTGCACTTGTCTGGGCTATAGCTCAGGGGGCGGATGAAAAAAATTAAAAGTGCTCACTTTGACTTAAGGCAGAAGCGCAGTCAGCGTCTCAAAGGCCGGCACAGCTATGCGCGCGCTGGCTGCTCGACTTTTGCTGGGCAGGAGACCCCTTTTGTACACACGTTCATGATATCAAAAGTCTCAGCGCTCTTTGGAGGTCATTCATATATATATATATAGCAAAATACCCGCTCGCAGCGGAGAAGTAGTGTGTTAAAGAAGTAATGAAAAAGAAAAGAAAACATTTTAATAAAAACGTAACATGATTGACATTGTCATGAGTGTTGCTATCATATATATTCCTGCCTAAATAAGTCACCCTCGCTTCGCTCTTACTTTTTTACTGTTCATTTAATCATGGCTAGTGGCGGAAAAATTATAAAATGGAAGGAGGATGGCTTTACCAAAACAATTATTGATGGCGAATCGATTATTCATAAAGCTTGAATTGGTGATCTGTTTTTCTGTGTTAACCTCATATTTTTCATACTTCTTCTCAAACTAAGGTGGTGCGAGGGTAAAATGAATCGGGGCGCGCTGATCAATGTAATCGGTGTGCCAGGAAATCATGCATTGACAAAAGCTCCCTTTGCTTGTAATGCAAAGTGTGATTAAATGCATTATTTTTTAACGCGTTATGGAGCACATGCATCGAAGCTTCTCAGCTGTGCTTGTGCTAAGAAAAGGAAAGATTTTAAAAATAGCGTAACACGATTGTCAATGTGACCTTTAGTAGTGGTGCCTAGAGGATTCAGTGTGTTGAAACTCTAGAGACAGCGTGTGTATTAACTTGAGGTAAATGGGAGGGGAGATGATGACGTGACTCCCCACCCGCCTTAACTGTCAATCCCCCACAAACACAGTCTCTCGGAATTTGCATAAGCAGACCCCTTCACCTACAATTTTAACTTAGTTACAAAGTGATCAAAACTCTCGTTTATATCCTCGTCCTCTCATTAAACTTGTATCACGCATTACCTGTGGGCATGTGAAACGCCAGCGGTAGCCTGTCTATGAACTTAATTTAAAGTTTAGGTTTGCACCTTGCTTTCTTTCCGAGGTAGCAGCACTCATGAATATGGTAGTATATGCCACTCGCTCGCTTCTTATTGTTTCGCTGCCTTCTCAATTATATAATGCATGTTTTCTTAAGCGCTTTTTGTAGGTCTTCCTGGTTTTCTACGTACTGCGTTGACAGTCAATTCATGTGATTACGTGGGAGGCGTGATGATGTCACACGAAACTCCGCCCCCTACGTCTTTGCAGCTCTACTCCATTACAGTTAATGGAGAAAAATACCTTCCAGTTATGACCATTAGGCGTAGAATTTCGAAATGAAACCTGTCCAACTTTTGTAAGTAAGCTGTAAGGAATGAGCCTGCCAAATTTCAGCCTTCTATCTACACGGGAAGTTGGAGAATTAGTGATGAGTGAGTGAGTGAGTGAGTGAGTGAGTGAATGAGTGAGGGCTTTGCCTTTTATTAGTATAGATTAATTGATTTATTATATTGATTGATTTTTATTTATTCTGCTCTTACTGTTTGCACATTATTCAAGTGCTCTTTATGTGTACATCTTACTGC
This sequence comes from Polypterus senegalus, assembly GCF_016835505.1. NCBI lineage: Eukaryota > Metazoa > Chordata > Cladistia > Polypteriformes > Polypteridae > Polypterus > Polypterus senegalus. Next base: position 155,781,683 of record NC_053162.1, read on the forward strand.
TATTAGTACTATTTGGCTAATGTAATAGTGAAACTGCATTTAGGTGTCAAAAAAGTATCTGTCTATCTATCTGTCCTTCTGTCATTAAATATTTTTTCTATCATTTAAAGTAAACGTGACATCAATATCTTAATAATGATAATATGAGTGATAATAAATGGCATTAATCTATTATTATTCATTTGCTATGCTCAAAGCATTTTACAATTATTCTTAAGGATATAGAAGGAATAGAAGACAATTAACACCACATTATAGCCAAATACATAAAAGTTGATAATGACAATCATAATAACAGAGCTTGTTCCAAAATGACTGTTCGTTACATAGTGATGTAGGCAGAATGGTTGGGGCTACTTTTGATTTCTTGGAAATGATGTCTGTCATGATTTTGGTTCCACAAAATAACAAAGGAGCGAGACCACTAAAAAACCCACAAAACAGTCCTAATCTAAGGCAAGCTTGAGGACCAACTAGGGCTCAAACAAAATAAGCCTTAAAGTTGAAAAGAAAAAATCTCTTAAAATTGTCTCACCAGGGGAGAACTGTGCAATTCCAGCTGGAGCAAAGAGAAGTTCCACAAGGAAACTTTTAAAATTATGATTTATTAACAAAAGTAAAAAAACAACAAAATGCTCAAAGAATAACACAAAAGTTGCCCAAACAAGGTTATCCACATTAACCAAGTCCCAATATACAGTATTATATAAAAATATTAAAGAGCCAGTAAACACAAAGAATATCATTAGAAAAGCAAGGTAAAACTCACTGAACATCCAGTGCATACAAAGCACCACAGAGGGACTGTAAATCCTTTATAGCTCTAGGGGCAGTCCCTCAACTGTGATGGTCAGGTGGCCCCACCACATGGAGAACCACCCACAAAATACATGGAACGTACAGGCATTTAAAGAATTGGTATATAAATATTTTTAAACATAACAAAAACAATAATACATTAAACATATTGACTAAATGACAAATGAGCTGAACAATATTAACAGAAATAATAATAACAAATAACAAATTGAAAAAGGAACAAAAGGGATATAAACATAAGCCAGGTCAAAACATAGCAATGTCAGAGCTCTTTCTGAGGGTGTTCCTCCTTTCTAGGACATGAAACAGAACTGAGGTCAGTGCTGGTGTCACCTAAACAGTCTTCTCTCTTAGTTTACCTTTAGACAACCCTTACATTCACACGTGTGACTATTGTGAACACATAAAATGGCACAACAAAGTTGTCAGATAGCTGCCGTGATCAATCTGCAGTGAGTCAGGTGGACAAATGCTTAGAAATGGTACCAGCCCATGCCAGAGGCTGTCATCAACATCGGAAACATTATCATCAGATGGGGCATGGCAGTGCAAACCATTCCAGCAAATCGACCTGTTGTGTTGGTCCAACATTAGAAGGAGAAGCAGCACCTGCTGATTGAATTGAATATGACGACAACTTCCTGCTCAAAGAAGCTGAAAAGCAGAGCAAAATAAAGATTTGGGGTCTCATACATAACATCCTGCTTAGAATTCATACTAAAACATGGTGTACAGACAAAGCTATAAATGTGCATATGCACAAAAAATTTAGATGTATAAAACTGAAAGTGTTCTATGCACTTTCCTTTATAGATCCCAATCAACATGAATTTTAATGCACATGTAAGAGCCTACAGCCCCAACCTGACTCCTCCAGGAATTTTGCCTACTTGAATATGCAAATTAATATAAATAGCTCCTTCCGTTCAGTGTTTTGTTAAAAGACAATGGCAAAAGCATGTGTAAAAAAGAAGAATTTCAGTGAACGGCAAAGTTCCTACACAGTGAAATGGAGGCAAGGAAAAACTTACTATTTGGTGGCTTAAGCAGTGATATAAGTAATAAAAGGAAACTGATGTAGCACAGCATGGAAAAGGCACTCAAAAGTTGTTGTTCAGACAGTTGAACAGTGCTCTAAATAAAAGAAGTGGTCAGATATCTAAGTCAACATGAAAAGGCGAGTTGCAGTCCAATCTCTGAGTGTCATAGAGGGCCACATAGAAAAAAAAATAGGGACACTTAAAAAAAAGGTCTATGAGGAGAGTATAGTTGAAATGTTGAATTTAATCTCGAAATTTCCACTTTAATCTTGTATTTTATTTTGTCATTAAAGTAGAACTTCATAAACTTTTTAACTTACTACACTTTCTCAAACCCCATCGTAACTAAAGTTGCATATTAAGTGCTTCATATTCTAAGTGTTCCCCAACCCAGTCATTAATTGTTACATTCTTTTTAAACTTTTCTCTTATGTCAACAAGAGTGCCCAGGCAGTGATTGCCACAAAGAATATATTAAATTCATGATATTACAGCTCTCTGAACATTTTAGAATCCAAGATGCATACTTAATATCTTCTCATTTTCATGATGAAATGCATTAAAACTTGTATTAAACATGTGAGTGAACGGTAGCGCTGCTGTGCCAGGCCCAGCAAGCATCAAGTGCAAGGAAAGAACAATCTGAGGACAGGGTGCCAACTCATCGCAGGGTGAATATGAGTACACACATACACCAGTAGCATCAATTTGGCATCACCAAATCCCCCATCTTGCATGACTTTACAAGGAAGCCATAGCACACTGAAGTAACCCACCAGAAAAATGTTCAAAATCCAGGAAGGGACCACCCGAGATGTGACCCTGTTACTGCAGGGCAGCAAGGCTATTGCTTTTCCTCTGTGCCCCCAATTGTTTAATTATTAACAGTGTACATTATTTAAATGTGCATTTTAAGTGAACAATTTATCTGAAAAATGTAATATACATAATTTAATGCATTTCATCAGAAAAATGATATCAACTGTAAATCTTAGTATTCTTACAGCACACAGCTCCAAATAGCTCTTGGAAATCTAAATCGACTTAGAAGCCAGTCATCATCATCATATTTAAATACACACTATCTTCTAATTCTTCAGTTTGCAATGTCTTCTAACAATGCTGAAACAGCCATGGTAGTTGGAATAGTTTGGCCATTGCATGCACCTTTATCTTATTACAGAATAATTACAATAAAGTGAATTGAATTTATGAACGATATGCAATTAATTTCCGTGTATTTGATAATGCTCAAATGGATGTGAATATAAAAAAGAAAGGGAAACCACACAGAAACAGTAGCACTGCTTTGACGCTGGGTGCTTCCTGTTTGCAAAACCAAGCAAAAACGTACGCACGCATGGTGTGAGACTGCTGTGAAAATGCGCATAGCTTTACACCAAGTTCAATTTTTATACATCTCGATGTGAGCGTGCAAGCCGGCATACACAACATTTTTCTGCATACGCATCTTTTATACATGATGCCCTTGGAGACTGAGACCAAGACTAGAGTTGTGCCAGTGGTGGTTGGAACTCTTGGTACCATCAAGGAAGGATTAAACAAGCACACCACAGAGCTGAAGAAGTGCAGTAGATTGCACAGATGGGGACCGTTTATACAGTATTCTCTGCGAAGCACTGCGTTAAACCTTAGGTCTCTGGTCTGGCATGGACACTTCAGCAGACACTGGCAAACTACCATGATAAGCAAAAAGTAATTATAATAGAATTCATATGCAAAATGTTAGATGATAGTAAAGAAAATATAGTGTGTAATCCTGCACACCATCATAGGTCTGGTCAGAGATGAAATACTGTGAGAAAGGTTAAGTGTTAGTTAAAAGCTTTCCTGTATAGCTAAGAACCACCATAGGATTGTTCTTCCATTACATTGATTCATATAAAGAGAAAGTCTGGACCACTGTGATTAAAGTAGCATCCTGGTTTTACAAGCAGAAAGTGAAATATGTGCAAATGGCCAGACACAAAGTAAAAGCTCATCATGGGCACCATCAGCAACTGCCAGACGGTTTTTATAAAACGATTGTCTGCCAGCCTGTAAATAAAAAGGCAATGTCAGCAAGAACTGCCTGTAAATAGGAAAATAAGCATATGTAAAGGAAATAGAATTTGATGCTGACCTGTTAAATTGAGTTCTAACTGAATTTGAAGAAAACAGAAGGCTATTTACAAATCCCTGCAGCTCAGCCGAGATCCATTACTACACAAACCACTTTATCGATTGCATTCAAAAAAGGTTTTTAGTATCAGTGGCTGTCAGAAGACACATGTTAAACAACTCTGGCTCAGTCGTTTCTGATTGTGTTATTTTTTAACTGCTGGATAATCACAAATTCAGTTATTTGATTTTCCACAAAGCCATGTTAACTCTATATTTTTATTTGTGTATCATACTTTTCTGTTAGAAAAATCTCCGCTAGTGTTCATCATTGTGACCTAAAATCTTATTAACAATGCATACAGTAAATAAAAGCTTGGGCACAGAATCGCTTTAACTTGTGCTTTTCGACTTTTGTTACATCTGTGGAATGGAAATACACCTTTTATTCTTTGTATTTTATTCTAGGATTCGTTTAAGCCTGGTGCACTGTGGATCTTAAATACATTGGATTTAAATGCTGAAAGAAATGATAGACAAGAAGATGAATTCCAAGCATTTGAAATTCGGTTAATCCAATATCAGAGCAAAAATTCAGAGCCAAAAGAATGTGATAATGTGAAATAAATAATAGGACGATCAAAGGGAATAGGAAGAAAGGTATTAAAGGTGTAAAGACAATTTGGGGTGCAATCTTATTTCCATCAAAATGTATGTCAAATAAATAAAAAGCAGATCAAAGGCTATAGAAAGTTAGGTCTTAAAGGTATAAGGATCATTTAGAGTGCACTGTTATTTCTATGAGGTCTTCCAGTGGTGCAGTGGTAAGTGTTGCCATCTCATGGAATATGAAATCCAGGCCTGATCCCTGTCTGTGTGAACTTTGTGTGGTTCCTTCTTTTTTCCTCTTGGAACTCAAATCACAAAGACATGCTTGTCAGATTAATTGGCAGTCTGCCTGATGAAAATGTGCTCATAAGTGAGCCCTGCAGTGGACAGCCACCATATCCAGAGTTGGTTTCTGCATTGCACCTCATGATCCCAGGATAATCTGTAAAAAATAATGTTTCACAACCAGCAGAATTCATTCCTATTTTCATTTTGTCTACAAGATTTTTTTCACTGTGATAAATCATGGGGTGTTCTGTTGCAGGGCGTGAAAAGAGAGGTGCAGACAAAGATCACATATCCGCAAGCACTGCTAAAATCCATTGGTCTGGATGCATGGCTAATAGGGAGTCTCAGAAAGGTTCTTGGGATCTTTCAGCTTATGAATTTTGAGTGCAAGTGGCCTAAATGATCAAAATGAGTGGTGCTGCCTGTGTGAATGTTCAGCTGGAAGTGTGCGAGGCACATGAGAGTGAATGTAAGACTGGTGTGGTGGCAGCAGCAATGGTGGGTGGCTAAAGAACGAGAAAGCGGCTGTGGCATAATCCTTTGGGAGCAATACTCCTTGCTTTCCATCCCAAACTACTTATAAAACACCAATTAATTTTAGTGAGTTTCACATTTTTCGTATGAAATTAATTTTTGGGGTAACTTGTGAAACTATATGCAGACTGAATCTTGACTATTTCACTCATCACTAATAACTATAATATGTTATGTTTGTATTTTAGCCTCTTTCTTTATTAAAAAATATAAACTGATTTTAAAAAGCAGCATCACCTGCCCCTGCTCTTTTTGTTGTCATTTATGAGGGAGAACCTAAATTTCTCAGAATTGTTAAAAAAATGTGTTATCCAACTTACAGCAGTTCCACTTTATTCACTCCCCTTAAGAATACATATGTCCTAGTTTTTCTTCTATTGCTGGAAAAATTTCCTGTACTTATCATTTTTGTTGTCAAGTCTAGAACCTCCTGTAATGTTTTCATGGATTTCTTCCATATTTTCTTTCTTTCAGTCTCAGTTTTAATTTTGGGAACAAAAAAGTAACAGGGAGCAAGATCTGGAAGTGGTGCAAAGCAACACCCACTTGTCCAAACTCTTTGACTGACAACACAGTGTGTGCAGATGCAGGTCGTGGGGCAATATGTTGTTTTGAGTGTGCCACTGCTCCAGATGTTCATTTCCTAATACTTTCCTGCAGACGCCTCAGCAGTGTAGCGTAATGTTGCTGGTTAACAGTATATCCAAAGTGAAACTGCTTTATTAACAAGTCTGTTGATTTGTGAAAACACTATCATTGTTGTTTTGATGTATGACATGACCTAATGTGCTTCTTCACCTTGGAGAAGAAAAATCACCAAAAATCAAACTCACGATTCTCAAATAAATGTCAGAACTACACATTCAATCAACTCCCCACCATACCACTTGGCAGACTGATTGACAAGACTGTAGGCGTATGATACTCTAGCAGTTTAGTTGATAACCACACCCTACTCAGGTGCTATTGACTGATTCTAGGAATTTTTGTGTCCACCCCTTGTCTTCAAACATATTCTTATCTTTTAGACTATAATAATCTCTGGACCCAGAGAAAGCATTGGTTCACTACCTCAGACTGAATGTAAAGAGTCAAAATGGAAGAAATGGGTTACATAAATTACATTATGACTAATATTATTAAGTTATTATATACATATATACAACAAGGAGGCCAGTTATAAAGTGCTCCCGGCATGGATTTTGCACGTTTTCTCCATGACCCCATGGGTTTCCCCTGGATATGCCAGTTTCCTCCCAATGTTTGTGTGACTGTGTGTGTGTTCAACTTGTGATGGGCACCCATCCATGGATCATATCTGCCCAGTGCGCCCAGTGATTCTGGGATGGCCTCCAGCCTCCCTGCTACCCTGCGCTGGATCTGCAGGTTTAGGAGAAGGATGGATGGAGAGATAGATGGATGAATATATGTAGGTATCAGGACTATTTGGTTTTGTATTTTGGCCTGTATTCATTCACAAGATTAACATATATTTTTAAAAGCAGCAGTGTAAGCCCTTGCTCATTTTATTAACATTCATAAATGGCTTTTGTCATTTATTCTTTAAACAGACTAGTTTTGCCTTTGAGCACTTGAAGGAAGTGATTCATAAAATCATATACTGTAAGAGGACAATCCAAATAGGAGAATTATAAATTATTGGGATAGTACATTATTTATAAAGGCAGTGCATATGACTCAAGATTTGATGGCAAGGAAATCATATTTTATTTTGGCATCAGTCTTCTCTCACAAGTAGGAGTCTAATTTTAAAAGTAAGCCTTAATAATTTGCTCGTCTTATCCTTCGTGTGTACCATCTGTGATTTCCTTTTAAGATATTTTCTTGCCAAAGAAGTTTTCGGTAGATATGTCATTTTCAGTAGAAAAAACATATTGAAATGTTTTTGGACTTAGAAGTACGCTCTGAGGTAAGCTATGAGGCAAGCTATGAGGCATAAAATGGGTTATATGATGCATACACTGTATAATATCTGGTCTTAACCTTTTTTCAAATTTGATATCATAAATGCTTGTAAAAATTTGATAGAGTATCCTAAATTAAAATGAGCAGTGGGCTTTTGTTACATACTCAAGATAAGTGCAGTGTTGAAGTAGGTAAAACTACAAAGTGTTGTTGGCCGTATGGGGGTATTGGTCACCATTTGTGATGTTCAAGTGACAGTGGCCTTGTCTTTAATTCTTCTGCAGTGTGAATGCCTTCAAATCAAGACTGTCATGTGTTAATGCAATGCAGTTACTAGATGTCACAAAAGGCAACTGCTGCTGGGGAACACTGAAGATAACATCTCATACTGTGATGGAATGTGTGTTATTAGAGCAATGTCTTCTGAAAGATAAGCCATTTTAAACGTGTATCCCTTATATAAAGGCATTATTGTCTTGCCCATTAGGTCTTATACTTAATACATTAATATTGTAGCGACTAAGGAGGGTGAGGCACAATACAAGTGCTGGAAAACGTAGTGCTCCAAAGATGCTAAGTTTATTAAACAAGAACTGAACAGAACAGCAATAAAACTTCCCCAGCCCGCTGTTTTAGGGTCGCTAGACACACCTGCCCCCACACCCGTTTCCTTCATGTCTTCTCTCTCCCCCTGCACCTTCTGTCTTTCTATGTAGTTAAAAAAATGCGAAGCCTTCCCTAAACAGAGTAAACAGAAAACATTAATTACAGTACATCATACTGCAAACCCTCCCCCAGTCCCTCGCCCCGAGGGATCACAAAATTCAATAAACATCTTGGTAGCCTTCTTCTGCATCTGGGCCATGGAGGAACATGTTCCTGATTTCCAGATCCACCATCACTATGCTCCACTGAACTGGTGCTTTCAATTGGAATAGGGATGGGAGTCAATGATGGGGAGTCTCTGGCATCCACATCGGAAGGAGAAACTAAATGGGCACCTAAATATGGTGCAAGCCTATCTCAATAAAGAACAAGATTCTTCCTTTCTGGTGTAATTTGTACAAGATAAACTACATCCCCTAGGCGAGCAAGGATCTGACAGGGGCCTACCCATGAGCTATCCAGCTTTGGGCAACGCCCTCTTCAACGCTGAGGGCGGTATACCCAGACCTGCTCTCCGTCTCGAAAGTGCCTACCTTGGGCTCGGATGTCATAGTTACGCCGTTGTCGCTCCCCTGCAGCCTTCAGCTGGTCCCTGGCAAAGGCATGGGCTTTCTCCAGTCTATCTTGCAAACGACAGCTATATTTGGGACCTGGGTAAGGAAAGAGCGAATTTGGGGGAAAGCCATAAGCAAGGTTTGGGGGAATCCTGATCTCCCATCCTAGCATCAAGAGTGCATGTATACATCCAGTAGACTCTTGGACAGCAGAACGGCATGCCATGAGGATAAGTGGTAATTGATCATCCCAGTCCCACTGACCCTGGGATGTGAAAAGTGGGATACCCAGAGTCTGATTAAACTGATCCACTAATCCATTGCTTTGTGGGTGTAAAGGGGTAGCCTTAGTCTTCTGGATCCCCAGCAGCTGACGCATCTGCGGGAACACCCAGCACTCAAAGTTGCGCCGCTGATCAGAATGAAGTTCATTTGGGATGCCAGAATGGCTAAAGAAACCCTCAATAAGTGCATGGGCAACAGTCACAGCCTCTTGATCAGGAAGGGCGTAAGCTTCTGGCCATTTTGTAAAGTAGTCCATTGCTAAAAGAACATACTGGTTTCCATTCTCTGACCTAGGAAAAGGTATTAACACATCAACATCTACCGTGCTCCCACCTGATACTGCTGTAGGAGCTCATGGAACTGTCCGGGAGGGCCTTTCCGGGCTGTACATACATCACATCTCCTGCAGTGATCTTCTACATCACTCTGGCAGTGACCCCAGTAGTATTTCTGTTGTATCCGGTGTAAGGTTTTTCTTATGCCAAAATGCCCAGTTCCTAGGGCACCATGGTGATTGAGAACTTGCTCCCTGAGGGCTTTTGGAACCACCAGTTGCTACTGCAATTCACCTGTGGCAGGTTTGCACCAGGACCGCATTAGAATCCCATTCTGTAGAGCAAGACTGTCCTACTGTGCCCACAAGCCCTTCACTTCCAGGGAAGCTCTGGCCACCTCTGCCCCATTGGGTTTACTCTGGGTCTCTAACCACTGAATGATCTATTGTAGGGCAGGATCTTCTTTTTGTCGGCCCTCCCAATGTATAACCATGTTTATCAAATTTAAGGCTCGACACCCCGTACCAGTCTCATCTGCACTTTCAGCATCCTGGGCTTCCTGACGATCACAATGACCACAACCCTCGGCTGCTCGTGGCCTCCAGGACAGAGCATCTGCATTGCTGTGACGTTGTCCAGCTCAATGTTCCACACAGAATTTTTATGCTTGAAGCAGCTTGATCCTTCGAGAAACCTGTCCCTCAGGTTCTCAGAATGTCAGCAGCCATTGTAGAGTAGCATGATCCATGTGGATGACAAATGGAAGCCCACATAGTAGATGTTTAAAATGCTGAACTGCAGAAATTACAGCCAGGAGTTCCCAGCGAGCCACACAGTAGTTACTTTCTGCTTATGACAATGCCCGACTATAATAGGCCACCACCCATTTACCATCAGGATGTGTCTGGGAAACTACTGCCCCTAAGCCCACATTACTTGCATCAGTGTCCAAGAGGAAGGGCAACTTTAGGTCAGGAGGAGCTAAAACAGGAGCCTGGCTGAGGGCTTGTTACATTCCTCTGTCCAGTGATAAGGCACATCTGTGTGCAAGAGATTATGTGGAGGTGCTGCAATTGTGGTGAAACCTAGGATAAACCTGCAGTAATATGAGGCCAAGCCTAGGAATACTTTAACTTGACGTCGGTCACTCGGTTCTGCTTCACAGCATTTACTTTTACATCCTCAGTTGCTTTACCTTCGTGGCTGATCTCATGACCCTAAAATAAAATTTTCTTTCACATTAGGTGGCATTTCTGTGAATGAAGCTTTAGTCTTGCACTCTGTATCCTCTGTAGAACATCCTCTAGGGCTTTAAGTGCATCATCAAAAGTATTCCCATGCACCAAGAGAGCATCCAAGTACACCAAACACTGTGTAGATGGAATCCCAGCAAGCACTCGTTTCATCAAGCGTACAAATGTTGCAGGGGCATTGCATACTCCAAAGGGCATAACCCCAGAACTGCCACAAACATTGCCCTGTAGAGAAAGCAGTTTTAAGTTGTGTCTGCAGGATAAGAGCCACCTGCCAATACCCACTGCTAATGTCTAATGAGGAGAACCAGGCAGACCCAGCAACAAGTTCAAGAGATTCATCAATCCGGGGTAGAGGTTAGGAGTCCTTAAGTGTGACACTATTTAGCTGTCGGTAGTCAACACAGAACCTCCAACTGCCATCTCTTTTTTTTTACCGTTACTACTGGGGAGGCCCAAGGGCTTTCAGAAGGTTCAATAATACCTGCGTTCTTCATCTCTTCCAGGATCTGATTTGCTGCCTCCTGCTGGCCCAAGGGGATTCTGCGTGGAGTTTGTCATATGGGGGGCATCACCAGTCACAATATCATGCTGGACTAGATGGATTTGTCCGACATCAACTGAATTGGTAGCAAAACAATCCTCATACTTTATTAAGAGTGCCTTCAGGCACTGGCCTTATACAAAATCAAGCCCCTCCATATTGGCCTCCCAGATCACTTGAATAACTTTCGACACTTGCAGTAAACCAGTTTCTTTGCAGCATGATGAAGGGCTGTCTGCCTGAATGGGACAATGTGGAGGTTCTGGTGCCACCCCCATCAAAAAGCTGGAATGGGATTGTACAGCAGAAAGGGCATGCAAGTGTGGTGATTTTGTGATAGTAGATTGGTTTTGAGGTGTGACCGGCAGGACCAAGCTTGATACATCAGCCATGGCTGAGCTCTCCAAAGATCCCGAGGAAGGGGTTAAGGGTAGGATAGAACCCCCAGCCAGATGGAGAGTTTCTTTCTGTAAATTGATACTGGCACCAAGGTTCCGCAAAAAGTCCAGCCCCAGAATACATGGCTCTTCCACTGCAGCTACCCAGATTTCATGCTCTCCAGTCCAACCAGCCAATTCCATCCTCACTTTCAACCTTCCAATTACTGGTGTTTCCTCCACAGTGACTGTACTCAAGTGTGCTGTAGTGGTCTCAAGGTTGGAGTCCCGTGGGAGTGTGTCAGGGCATACAAGTGTAACTGTAGAACCAGTATCCACCAATGCATAGCAGGGCTTATTTTCAACATGGATGGCAACATAGCCCCTGTTCCTGTTTGCCCCACCTGGAATTCCAGCTCACAAGACGGATTGAACTCCTCTGCTGTGACTTTATGAAACAATCCCATGTTGTTCCTCGGGATGGCTTTAGGGACCAGCGCTTTCCGCTCTACGGTGGCACCCCCAGTGTTTTCCGGCAGTTGTTCATCTTTTACTGGACAGTCCCTCTTTAAAAGGCCACCTCTTCCACAGCGCCAACACAAACGAGAGTTTGACACAGCTCGCCCTCCGCCCACAGTACTAGATTGTATCTTGTATCTTGTATCTCGCTTTTGTCCCCAGAAACTTCCTTGCAAAACATTACCGCACACTACTGTTACCATGTGTTCATGACTCACCACATCGTGTACTTGAGGCTCCGTGTTAACGCAGCGGCGAGGTGGCACTTGACAGCATAGCTGGGCGCTGTATACTTTCCCCAAAGACTCGTCTAAAAGATGCAGTTAAGTCTTGTATTTCTTGTTCGTTCACTCTGGTAGTCGCAATGGGAGTTCGCTCCATTGTACCACTCCTGACACCACTGTAGCGACAAAGGAGGATGAGATACAATACAAGTGCTGGAAATGTGGTACTCCAAAGATGCTGAGTTTATTAAACAAGAACTGAACAGAACAGCAATAAAAATTCTCTAAACAGAGTAAACAGAAAACATTAATTACAGTACATCACAATATACAGTAATACTACTGTACATATGTAATGTGTATGTTGTAGTATATTTCCTCTAAGTAAACAATGTATAATATAATGAGTTTTGTTCGTAAAGCAGCGTTGTGTTCATGATAAGTCAGGAACAACAATGGGTACCTGGCAATTTACACCACATGTGTGATTCAATAATTATTTTAAATACTGCTGTCTAATATCACTTGATTGAAATGCTGCTGGTCTTTAATATTATTTAGAGGACAACTAAGATAGAGTCTTTCCTAGACGTCAGAAATTAATATAGGATTTATTTTAAAAATACATTTTGCCTCTGCTGAAGGCACAACTTTAAAATTACAATACAATGACAGTCATATTAACATAGATTGGTTTAGTACAAGCGCAGGCTTTTCTAGTGATATTTTACCTCTAGGAATTCATTTTCTGTACAACATACATGTTTATACCCCAAATTTCCCAAAATGTCTCTATTTGATTGGCTAAGTCATAATATACTAATATAACCTTGAATCTGCTGAAACAAGCACTTTAAACATTAATTATGCATCAATGGTTAGCCCATTCTACACATTCTTCTCCTTGTTTTTAAAATGGCCATGTTAGCTTGACCCAACAAGAAAGTTACCAAGTAAACATTTTTCTTATTTTTCTAAGAAATTTCAAAGATAAGAATGACTTCAGTGAACATAATTCCTAGCTTCTCAAACAATAAAGCAAGGAAATCAAACAGTGGTGTTAATCTGTTACAGTACACAAAGAAATGATCAGTAAGGCTAAGTCTAATAATATTTAAAGAAGGACTGGCAATGATTGCCACATCTGAAATCCTCCACTGTAAGTCCCCCAGTCTTCTTATTACTGGAGAATTATATAAAGTTATGCTGGAGTAGTTGTGTTGAGTAAGACCAAAGCATTCTTAAAAAGGTTATCTGGCACACCCTTTCAGCTAATAAAATGAGGTACTTTTAAGCAATAGTCATAAAGATTTTAGTCTCCTAAATCTTGGAATAAAATACCATCTTTTCTGCCTCACTCCACACTGTCCTTGCAATGCAGCCACAAAGAGCTTAAACAACTCGGTACATCCACATAAAAAACGACAAGAGGTGAGCAAGCTATCTTGAAGGCTTTTACTGGACGTACTTCGTTGTAAACTGAAATAATATACAAAAGAAACATACAGGCATTTACAGGTGTACAATCAAAGACAATAAAGAATGATTTACAAAGCAATACATAGCAGACAGCGTATATTAAACAATAAAGCTTTAAAAGAGACTTACAAGGCGAGTGATTTCCACGGTTGGATTAAGACGAAGAGAAGCGCGTAGACAGAGGTTCAAATTGCTGCGTACCACAACTAACCAGACACAGGGGTTTATATACCCTAAGGATACGTTTTGGATGTGACTGAAACAAGAGATAAAGGGGTGCCTACGTTAGACATATGGGGTGTATTGTATTCAAATGTTTATTATGGGACCTACATGCTTTACGTGATTTTCATAGACTTTTATAGTACCACTGTGAGTGTGGGACATGACTGTCTGTTGTATTAATAAATGACAAGATGAAGGGGGAGCACAGTTCAACAAATAACAGTCTCAACTAATAAGATGTGGGGCAAAACACCATCCATGTGACTAATAATTAAAATAAATAAAACTAGCCAACCCGCGGCGTACCATACGCTGCATAATCAGGCCGGTTTTTTAATGATTTTTAAGCAGAGGGAGAAAACTAACATTTGAAAAATTGGTAATGTAATAAATCAGCAAGAAAATCAACATTGTAACAATGCACGGAACGAACCAACACACAATCGTCTGAAGTGACTGAAAACTGGCGCACTGTCTTCGCACCTTCTCCTGCCAGACAGAGGGATGGGAGTGCAAGGAGCGAAGTGTCGAATGGGAGGAACGGAGAATGACGTCGATTCAGCTTGAGCTGGGAGAACTTTTACATTTGTAACTAGTCTGATCAATACAATCAATAAAACTACACTGGTGAAACCTTTGTTGATAAGCAAAGTCCTTAAGCTGTGAGTCAAACTTCATAATCAGGTTCCAAAGTACTGGTTCTTCCAGTATATTGAGTTCAGGTTAATTTGTAATCTGTTTGTTATAATATGGCATCTGATCTGATAAGCATAGATAAAGATTATAATTTGAGATAGATAGATAGATAGATAGATAGATAGATAGATAGATAGATAGATAGATAGATAGATAGATAGATATGAAAAGCACTATAAGGTAGATAAAAAAATGCTATTATAGATTTAAAGGTTTTATGTATTTATTTTATTTGGTATGCTATAGAAATTTCAGTTGGAATCACTCAGCTGATAGATATCTAAAGTTTGTTTGCCCAGCCAGAACCATTCACAAGAGGCACTTGAGGTTCACTAAACTGATACCTTATCTGCCTTCACACGTTTCCAAAGGCCAACAGACACATTTTGCTCTAGGGCTCGCCCCAGAATTGGATCAAAGAAACACAACATGGACACGGGAAGGAAGGTGACTCCTAAATAACAATATCCCATTGGTCCAAGAGGTACAGTAAGGAAGCACAAGACCAGCATAAATATAGAGTCCACCAGCACTTTGCTGTCTCTGTCTCTGCATCCATTGAGTCCCTCTAGAGACCAGGCTGGATCAATTACTTTACCAGCTCAGAAGCACAATGCATGAATGCCAAAGTCACCCGATATGTAGGCAGAGACCTCTAGCAATAGTTACTGTTATCCATCTAGGCTGTATGGAGGGTTTGACAAGCCCAATTTGCTATGCTTTTGCTCTAGGGTGTGGTGAAGTGCATCATGGTCATAGACACATTTAAAAGGAAGCTCAATATAATGTTATGAGTAAATAAATGCTTGAAACCACTCCTCTGTTTGCTTTGTATTATATCTTACTGCCGGAGAATTGGAAGATTAAATGAAAAAGTGAATTTATTAGTGCTGTCAGGTCTGATTCACTCTGACAGTGACCACATGTGGAGCTGCAGACTGCAGTTGCCTCTTCATGACAGACTGGTAAGTGTGAGTTAATAGAGCAGACGTTAAGGTTTACAGAAACTTGGGTCTACATGGAAAAGGGCTCTAAATTGAACAGGGGGACTTTATCTGACTCATCCCTAGTAAAACACATACATAGATACATGGATTAATAGATAAATAGATTAACAATAGTCAGATATGCTAAGAAACTGCATATAAAATATGCACAAAGCAATAGATGATGATGGATATGATTTAAAAAGATTTTTATGAAATCAGTTTAATACAAAGCTGATTGGCACTAAATTAAGTGTTATTTTTAATTACAGTAATTATTATAGAATTTTATTTTTTAATTTTAAATATATTCACATGTAGCTCTCATATAAGTTATGATTCAATACCATCTGAGAAAATTATATAAGACACCTTAAAAAAGAGCTAGGGAATGTAATAACACCACTCAAGCATAATTTTTAAAACAATTTACATTTTTTCCTTGCATTTTCATTAGCACAGCTTTTTTCAGTTGGCTTTTTAATGAAATATCTCTCTAGTGCTATACAGTTTGCTTAATGAATCAGCCTTCTTCTTTGTAATCTATACTGTCTACAGTTTCCTGTACATCTGCACAGCAAACAGGCCACATAGTTGGTAATAAGAAATTAAAGGAGCAGCCCATGAAGTGAGAAGAACATTGGTGAGTTAATGTCCTTTGCATCTGTTATTAAAAAAGGAAACAAAATAACATATATATATATATATATATATATATATATATATATATATATATATATATATATATATATATATATATATATATATATATATATATATATGACTAGGGATTCAAAGGATAATCGTTCTGGTATAAAGAAAGAAAACCTACTAACTGCAAAATCCTATTCAAATTGTAAATGATTTTTAATAAATGCTGCGGATTAACTGTGTGGTTTTATGCCATTTAAGTAATGCATGAGATGCTTGGATGAGGAATAAAAATGCTCATTTATGAGCATCGGTCTCCAGTTCTGTAATTTGAAATAATGTCTTTCTAACGGCGCTTCGGAATGGTTCATTGGTCCCAGCAGTAGGAATCACTGGGGTTTGTGTGACATGGTTCACATAGGGCGCTCATAAATCACGAAAGACAATTTGTACATATTTGTCAGATGGAACTGTTAAGGTGGCCTGAGCTTATATATATATTACCATTGAAGTGTATAAGTGTAGTTATGAAATACCTTGTTATTTTATGAAATAACAGAAAGTGACTGTTGAAGTTTAGAAAGAGATTCTCTAACTGTTTATACAAGATAATTAAATTACCTTATTAAGAATGCTGCATGTTTAACTACTATAGTTACAATATCATGATATACAGTAGATTTAGGAAATATTTGGACACCATTTCTTTCTGCACACTTTCTTGTGTTTTCCATTTTCGTCCCCCAATTTATATTTAATAACCCATAATGACAAAGTAAAAACATGCTTTCAGAAAAGCTTGCAAATGTATTAAAAATCAAAAAATGAAATCTCTCATTCATAAAAATGTTCAGACACTTATTCATTGCTTTGTAGAAGCCCCTTTGGCAGCGATTACAGCTTCAGGTCTTCTTGAGTTAACCTCTACAAGATTTGCACTCCTGGATTTGGGTGGTTTATCCTAGTCTTTCTGGCAGATCCTCTCGGTCTCCATTAGATTGGATGGGAAGTGTCTTTAAGCTGCTATTGTCAGGTCTCTACACAGACATTCTATGGGGTTTAAGTGTGGGATTTGGCTTGGCCACTCACAGACAGTCAGAGGCTTGTCCCAAAGCCACTCCAGTGTTGCCTTGGCTATATGCTTCAGGTCGTTGTCATGCCCCAGGCTGATGGGAAGAACTGTCGATTTGAATTTAAACCTACAACACAATATAGTGAACTTAAAAGTGAAGGGGTCTGAATACTTTCTGAATCCACTGTACCTACTTATTTTATACAATAACAGATAAAAAAAAGTGTTAACAGAATGATTCAACACTCTCGGTTCTTATTTTAAACACTAACAGACTGATGCGTATAACGTTTGAATGATTCTACACTTTTAACTACTTCATGTGTGAAATTAACAAAATGACAACTTGTAGCGTTCTGCCTTCTGAAACTGCGTGGTATATCACCTAAAGTGGAGTAAAAAATATAAACAAAGATGGAACATCTGTTTGGATATAAATATTTGCCAATTTGTAATTAAGGGACACATAGATTTTTGAAAGCACTGTGAAAGGATATCCATGGAGCAGTGCCACCATTTCAATAGGAGAGAGTACTGCTGTTAATTTTATTGTGAAATCCGACATTAATGCACAGCCTGCACTGATCTCAATGGATTTGACAGTAAATGCAAGGCACAGACTTGTGCTACAATTGTAAAATTTATTAACAAAGTAGAATGTAACTAATTTTTGATAATAAAAAAGATTCTCTTCAATAAAATAAATGTAATGGCAAAGTAGACAGAATATTTTTTGAGCTTCTAAGTAGAGAAGCTGTGAATGAGAAGGATACAATGGAGAAGGAATCAGTAATAAACCCAAAAGCTACTGTATTAATGAGCAACATGGCTGTGACAAAAGCCAAGATGAAATCAGCCTTGTAGAACATTACAATGGGGAAATCAGCTTGGTATAATGGCTTAAAGATATAGGCGAAGCTGGGGAAGACCTTCCTTTTTAAAGCCTTTGAACTAATATGGAGAATTCTAGAGTACCCAAATTATTGTGATTATTAATGATATTATGGAAAAAAGACAACCATGAATGCAGTAATCACAAAGGTATGTTTTTTGTCAGTGTTCCTGTGAAGATCTACCCAAACTTGAAGATGCATTTGCGTGAAACGAAATAACCTCAATACGAATTCAAGTCATGCCAGAACATACTGAACTTACCATGCGTCAAATAATTGAAAAGTTGTCAAATCTGACAAAGCTCAAGTATGCTATATGGACTTAGAGAATGTCCTTGACAGCATCATATGGGACCAACTCTGGAATGTAATAAAGAAAAGAGAAGTCTGGTAATCTCTTCCAAAAAGAATTACTATAGCTTTTATTACAGACTAGCAAAATACCTGCGCTTCGCAGCGGAGAAGTAGTGTGTTAAAGAAGTAATGAAAAAGAAAAGGTAACATTTTGAAAATAACATAACATGATTGTCAATGTAATTGTTTTGTCACTGTTATGAGTGTTGCTGTCATATATATATATATATATATATATATATATATATATATATACATACACACATATAAACATATACATACATATACACATATACAGTACATACCTGTACATACATATACATACATATCTACATATATACATATATATATATATACACATACACACATACATCCACATATATATACATATATATATTGTGAAAGGGGGCCCAGACACAGACAGACGGACAACGGTTTCTCACGCAACACACCCATTTATTATATTTACACTATATATAAGTTAGTCAGTGCACGTCCCAGTTCCTCCAGCACCGATCCCCCAAAGTCCAGGCCTCACAGTTCCAATGCCTTTCCTTCTGGCCGCCTCCAGTCCTCTCTCCAGCTCCGTCTTCTTCCACCCGACTTCCGCCGCTGAATGAAGGGAGGCGGCCCCTTATATAGGAACCTGGATGTCTCCAGCTGCTTCCCAGCAATCTCCCGCGGACACACCCCCGTGTGGCAGAAGTGCCGGCTGCGCACCCGGAAGCCCTTCGGGTGTCCCTGCTCCTCTTCCCTCCAGGCGCCGGCTGGCGGTGGCCCTCAACACAACCAGGGCAGTCGCCCCCTCGCAGTCTGGAGGAGGTACAAGCCCTCCTCCGGTCCTCCTGGGCTCCACCCCCAGCCACATGCGACAATATATATACATAACTACACACATACATATACATACACATACATATATATATATATACACACATACATACATACACACACACACATACACATATATATATATATACATACACACACATATATAAACATATATACACATACATATATATATATATACACATACATATATACATATTGTTACACACGCGCACTTAGGAAGCAGTCAACAAGTCCTCGGGTTAGCGAAATAACACATGATAAGGGGCTGTTTCATGATACTAATGCCTCTCTCTCTGACCTTGTAGACCTAAAGAAGACAATTAAAACCATTCCTGTTATAAACAATATTCCGGAGAACGAACCACTTACCACTTCCTCATTTACATCACTTCCGGCTCCTGCAGATGATGTCACTTCTGGTCACTCTCTGATGACATCACTTCCTTCATCATCATTTCTGGCAGCCATTTTGTTTTCATATAAAAGCCACCCATTTTCACTGTCTGATTGTCTGATTTTTTGGATGGTTTTTCATTTCATTAGACCACTATTTTGCTGTCAAGCAATATACGGGGCAATTCCCCAACACTTTCGAGTTGTTTCTCGAGTCGTTTATTACATTTGGCGTAGCCGGCAGGATACTTTTACTGTCCAAGAATGAGCGAGGGACAGGATCTGAATACTGTTCTTACCACTCTGGTTGCGGAACTCCAACAAGTGAAGATCCAGCTTGGAGACACGAGGACCTGACTTGCGGAATCGGAAGCACGGGCAGCAGCAGCGGTAAGGGTGGAAACATCGCGGTCAGTACCAACTCCCTTAACCTACCTCACAGCGGAAGATGATGTCGAGACGTACTTTCTCGTATTTGAAAGAAACGCTAAGAGGAATGCCTAGCCGCAGTCGGAGTGGGCCTACATTCTGGCGCCCTACTTGAAGGGAGAAGCGCAGAGGGCCTATTATGATCTAACAGAGGAGCAGGCTGCTGATTATGACACTCTTAAAAAAGAGATCTTTAAACGATACGCGTATCCGTGGACCAGCAGGTGACCGAATGGAGAGAGTGGAAGTTCGATCAAACGCGTCCCATCCGTGCACAAGTGTACGAGGTCTGGGGCAAAGTAGGACGCTGGTTAAGGCCAGACGTCAATAGTGCCCAAAGGATGGCGGAGATAGTTACAATCGAGACGTTTATTAACGGTCTCCCTGATAAAGTCGCCCAGCAGGTCCGCAAACAAGAAGTTGCCAGCATGGACGATCTCATAAAAATAGTAGAGCGTCACTGGGCAGAACGGTACTCTCGCCCACCCCGACAGGTTCGTGTACCTTCTATTGAGCCTACCCGATCATCTCCAGACACGTCCAACCGGAAGAAAGAAAAGGGGTAGGACACATCTTCACTGCTTGCCCGACTCCGGAGCCGATGAACTGTTCCCTGGGAAGAGCAGAGAGGTATTGTGCTGTGATCAATCCCTTGTCTGTACCGTATAAGGGAGCAGTAATTTTGAATGGAGTAAAAGTGACCGCTATGTATGATTCTGGGAGTAACATTTTTATTGTTGCTCACCGTTTTGTCTTATCGCAACAATGGCTAATGCATAAAATTAGCCTCAGATGTATACACGGAGACACTAAATACAGTATTATCAGGCCGCCTCTTGTGTCATCTCGGTGGATAATGTTATGCGCTCTATGTTAGTGGCCATAATGATGAATCCACCCTATGCAGTGATACTTTGGCGCGACTGGTCAGAAATGAAACGCGGTAAAGACTGTACTCTCCCAATGATAAATGAGGGCTTAGTAATGGAACATAAAGAAAATATTCCGACTGCTTCCACGCCGTGTATTAGCTCTCAAAATTCAAATTTAGATAGAATAAATAACGGAGATGAAGGTACGTCAGGCACTACGGGAGGAAACCCACCTTCCGAAGGACCTGAGGTACTTGAAATTCCACCTCTTAAGGTAGCACAGGATCCCATTACTGAATTGGCGTCTCAGATTAAAATTACCCTTCTTTTAAACGAGAGCAATGGAATGATGACTCCTTAAAATTTGCGAGAAATGCAGTTGTTTAACTAAATGGGCAGAGCCCAATTGATCCTATACCATCCATGCCTTACTTTGTAATAAAGAATGATTTATTGTATCGCGTGGCTGAACATGAAGGTGAAATAAGAACCTTACTGTTAACACCACGCACTTATC
The DNA here is from genome assembly GCF_016835505.1 of Polypterus senegalus. Classification (NCBI taxonomy): domain Eukaryota; kingdom Metazoa; phylum Chordata; class Cladistia; order Polypteriformes; family Polypteridae; genus Polypterus; species Polypterus senegalus. Next base: position 155,803,136 of record NC_053162.1, read on the forward strand.
ATCATTAAGTGTGTGAATTAGCACATTCTCATTTACTCGGGGCCCATTTAGGAACAGACAAAACATTAGAACGAATTAAGTTCAGATTTTATTGGCCAGGAGTAAACGAGGAGGTCCGACGTTTCTGTACTTCTTGTCCGGAATGCCAGATTCGTCAGATTCCTAGAAGGGACCGTGCTCCTCTTATTCCTCTTCCCCTTATTGATATTCCATTTGAAAGAGTTGGTATCGATCTCGTAGGACCCATTGAACCTTTGCTACGAGGTCATAAATACATTCTCGTTTTAGTTGATTATGCCACGCGATTTCCTGAAGCTGTCCCATTGCGTACAGCTACTTCTAAAAATATTGCACGGGAACTAGAAGGGATATTCGCAAGTGTGGGGATTCCCAAAGAGGTTTTAACAGACCAAGGAACTCCCTTCACTTCGGAGACGTTCATGGAGGTTGCGAAGTTACTGAATATTAAACATCTGAAAACGTCAGTTTATCATCCCCAAACTGATGGTCTGGTTGAGCGTTTTAATCAGACTCTTAAACAGATATTACGTAAAGTAGTTAAAACGGATGGGAGAAACTGGGATCAGTTGCTTCCACTCGTGCTCTTCGCTTATCGGGAAGTGCCCCAAACCTCCACAGGCTTTTCTCCCTTTGAACTCCTTTATGGAAGACAACCATACGGGCTATTGGATATGTTAAAAGAAGGTTGGGAGGAGGAGGTTCTCCCATCCTCTAATATATTAGAATATATCGCACAATTACGCGTTTATTTAAACAAAATCAGGCATATACTAAAAGAACATATGGAAAAGGCTAAAGCAGCACAGTCGCGATATTATAATCGTAACACCACCATCTGGGAATTCTTTCTTTCGTGTGATGGTGCTCATTCCGACTTCTCATTCTAAATTATTAGCACATTGGCTAGGACCTTACGAGGTTATTGAGCGAAAAGGACTCGTTGACTATTTGATTAGGCAACCGAATCATCGACCGAGCAAGCGTGTTTATCATATAAATTTGCTGAAACCGTGGAAGGTAAGGGTTGAGAAACCTAATTCTGGCCAGCCACGCTCTCTTTTCTCTGCTTATCAGCCACTTAACTTTGGGTCTAATTTGTTCTGGAAGCAACGACAGGAGGAGGATGCTATCCTATCCATTCCTGAAGTCATAAGTGAGCAACCTGGTCACACTATGCTGATTGAACACGACATAATTACTGACCCGGGTGTTATTGTCAGAGAAAGGCCATATAGACTTCCTGAGGCTAAGAAAACTGAAGTAGAGTTGGAAATTAGACGAATGCTGGACATGGATATTATTGAAGAAAGCGATAGTCCTTGGTCCAGTCTAATCGTCTTGGTTCCTAAACCTGATGAGTCGTGGAGATTTTATAATGATTTCCGACGTCTCAATCAGGTCTCTAAATTTGACGCTTACCCTATGCCTAGAGTTGATGATCTCCTCAAGCGTTTGCGTAATGTTTTTAACTACTTTAGATATGACAAAAGGGTACTGGAAAATTCCCTTAACGGTCTCTGCTAAGGAAAAAAACGCTTTTAGTATTCCAAGTGGACACTGGAAATATAAAGTCCTTCAATTTGGGCTGCACGGGGCGACTTTTCAACGTCTGGTGGACACACTGCTACGTCCTCACAATTCATATAGTGCTGCCTATTTAGATGAGGAATATATACAGCATGTGTTGGCTGTCCTCTCTACACTAGCACAAGCAGGCTTACGGATTAACCCAAAGGAATGGCTACCTGGTTCGAGGGGGCGGTTCAACCACAGTGTTCTAAAATTGATGCCATTGTCAAATGGCCCCGTCCAATAACTAAGAGGCAGGTACAAGCTTTCTTAGGATTAGCGAGTTACTATCGTCGTTTTGTTCCTCGATTTTCTGAGACAGCTACGCCTCTTACCAATCATACAAAGAAAAGTGCTCCATTAAAGGTGGTATGGGATGATAATATTGAAGCCGCATTTAGTGACTTGAAATCGGCCCTTACTTCAGCACCTGTGCTTAAATCTCCTAATTTCTCTTATCCTTTTATTCTCCAGACTGATGCATCAGACACAGGATTGGGTGCAGTGTTAAGCCAATGCATCGATGGTGCTGAACACCCCGTGTTATTCCTGAGTCGGAAACTGTTGGACAGGGAGACCAGATATGCAGCGGTGGAACGGGAAGCCTTGGCGATTAAGTGGGCTGTAACTCAACTTTGTTATTATCTGTTGGGACGGGAGTTTACTCTTATGACGGACCATGCAGCTTTACAGTGGATGACTCTGAATCGTGAGTCGAACCCTCGTGTCACCAGATGGTTTCTGGAATTGCAACCTTTAAGATTTCAGGTCACTTATCGTCGAGGTGCTCTTCAGGCCAACGCTGATGCTCTCTCCCGAACCTTCGACCTCTCGGTACAGGCTGCCCGACCCTGTGGGTCTAGGATGAGGGGGGGGTCATGTCACACATGTGCGCTTAGGAAGCAGTCAACAAATCCTCAGTTGAGCGAAATAACACATGATAAGGTGTTGTTTCATTATACTAATGCCTCTCTCTCTGACCTTGTAGACCTAAAGAAGACAATTAAACCCATTCCTGTTATAAACAATATTCCGGAGATCGAACCACTTACCACTTCCTCATTTACATCATTTCTGGCTCCTGGAGATGACATCACTTCCGGGCCTGCTCTGATGACGTCACGTTCGTCTCCTGACGATGATGTCACTTCCGGTCCACTGTCTGATTGTCTGATTTTTTGGATGTATTTTCATTTCATCAGACCACTATTTTGCTGTCAAGCAATATACAGGGCAATTCCCCAACACTTTCGAGCTGTTTCTCGAGTCGTTTATTACAATATATATATATATATATATATATATATATATATATATATATATATATATACATACATATATACATATATATATATATATATACTAGCAAAATACCAGCAGAGGAGAAGTAGTGTGTTAAAGAAGCAATGAAAAGAAAAGGAAACATTTTGAAAATAATGTAACATGATTGTCAATGTAATTGTTTTGTCACTGTTGTGAGTGATGAGTGTTGTTGTCATATATATATATATATATTTACACACACACACATAAACATATATATATATACATATCTATACATATACACATATATATACATATATATATCTACATATATACACATACATATACACACACACATAAATACATACACACATACATACATACACACACATATATACACACAAATACATATATATATATACATACACACACACATATATAAACATATATATACATATACATACATATCTACATATATACACACACAGCTATTTCAGATCAGTGCAATACGCTGCTTGTTAAAACGGATAACTCCCGCTCTTACGTGCAAGTCTGCGTGGATATTATGAACTATCGTATTTGTTCAAGTTCTATTTAAATTTTAAATAGAAGGAATTTTTATTTAGTCGACAGAAATATCTTTGGTAGGAATGGTAAAAACAGACAGGAATATTATTCGTGAATAAATCAACTCAAACCTTAAACAACTTATAATATTTTGCTCTCCATAAAAATTTATCCTGTCTAAATTATACAAGTTAGAAATAAAGTAAACGTTAAAAGAACAAACATTCACATTTCTTTACTCTTATGTAATTTTATATAAAAAATAAACTTAGATTTTAAATATCCCAAAAGATTTTGCTCTCCATAAAAATATATCCTGTCAAAATGATACAAATTCAAATATGAACATGCTGCATAACAAAACCTAGAAATATAAATGAAATGTGTTTCTTTCAGCAATAACAAATCAAATCATTCAGTTTTCTTTGCTCATATGTCATTTTAGAGCTGGACGCCTGGCATCTTTTTTTGGCCACAGGTTCGTTTATGTTTGGTGTGAGGTTCTGTGTTGTGGAGATTCTCAGGATGGATTGCAGGTGCTCATCAGTGAGGCGACTCCTGTGTGCTGTTTTGTTAGTCTTTATCACTGAGAAGAGCTTCTCACACAGATATGTGCTACCAAACATGCACAAGGTTCGAGCCGCATGTAGACGGACTTTTTTTGTTCTTCAAAGTCACCAAAGCGCCGTGCAAACTCAGTGCGCAGTTTATCAGCAAAGTGCGTATTTGGGAACACCGTAGTGACGACTTGGTTTAACATTACTTGGCAACAGGGAAAGTGGGGCAAGTTGCACTGGTGCATTTGTGTCTCCCATAAAAGCAGCTTCACTTGAAATCACTTTGTGATTGTGCACGGTTAAAACGTCCGCTGAAGTGTCAGATTCTTATTTAATTATGCTGCTTTCTGTATCTTCTGCATTGCATTCAGGTTAACCTGATGTTTTGTCTCATAGTGCCGCCTTAGATTAAATTCTGTAATTACAGCCACATTAGCTCCACAAATGAGACACACGGGTTCAGTAAACATATACTCAGCCTCCCATCGGTTTTTAAAGGCTCTATTTTCAGAATCAACTTTTCTCTTCAGCATCGTGTGAGCTAGCTTCGCAATAACTTGATTAACTCGGTAAGTGTTCGGAAAGGCAGCTGAAGCGCTGCATTATGGGATCTGTAGTTTATTGTGTTACCAGCGCTTCATATACCCGGCTTTAATAACAATAATACAGTATATAAAATGATCTCGGGGCGGATATAATTACGCTGGTCGGATGTGGCCCGCGCCCTTGAGTTTGACACATATGGACTAAATAGAACTTGAAAAGATATATTTTTCAAATGTGATCGCAATTCAGATAGAGTTGACGCACTACAGCCTGCATGCCTCAATAAGTCATCCTTCCCTCGCTCTTACTTTTTACCGCTCATCTAATGAATACACTGAGTATGGCTTTACCAAAACAATCATTGATGGCAATAAAGTATCCATTATTCGAGTATGTAGATCGGGTTATATATATACATATATATATATATACCCGCGTATCGCAGCGGAGAAGTAGTGTGTTAAAAAGCTAGAAAAGAAAAGGGAACATTTTAAAAATAACGTAACATGACTGTCAATATACAGTATTTGTTTTGTGAGTGTTACTGAGTGTTGCTGTCATCAAGGATTTGATTATCATTATTTCTTTCAATCAGGTTCGTATTTGTAGGATGTGTTGTGTTCAAGTTACATTCCGTGTTTGTCAATCGCTGTAAAGATGACAGGTTTCATTCATCGATTCGCTTCTTACTGCATCAATAAACAGCTCGTCTTCTTCTTTATCTGAGACCTGACACACTGCATGCACGGTTTTTTACACTGTCTTCCTTTAGCGGACATTGACTTTTTCCAACGTGTGCTTTGTTTTGGATTTATGAATATGCTTGTATGTATCAACGCTTCATATTTTTGCTGCCTTTTCAATTGTGTAATTCGGTTTTGTTCAGCTCTTTGGAACTGTTGCTTTTATCTGTGCACTGCGCCAGTTCACGTGAGCTGCTCGGTGTACATGCATCGAAGGTTCCCAGCTGTGCTGGTGCCATCTCGTGCTATGTCCATGGCTGTATTTAATGTTACCTTAGTCCTGGCACTTAAAACTTTCTCTCGCAGTTTCGCTGAGTTTGTACCAAACACCACCCTGACCATCTCATCTTCCTCTGCATAAGCACAGTCCTTAACCCGTGAATATTTAGTGGAGTTTGCTATTGGATTGCCGCTGACGGACGGCCTTATATGGGCAGGCACTAAATTACAAACGCCAGCGCAGCCTGTCTATGAACTTAATTTAAAGTGTAGGTTTACATCGTGCTTTGTTTCAAGTAGCAGAAGTCATGAATATGGTTGTATATGTCACTCGCTCGCTTCTTATTGTTTCGCTGCCTTCTCAATTATATAATGCATGTTTTCTTCAGCGCTTTTTTAGGTCTTCCTGGTTTTCTATGTACTGCGTGATTACGGGAGGCGTGATGATGTCACACGAAACTCCGCCCCACGGCGTTGAAGCTCATCTCCATTACAGTAAATGGAGAAAACTGCTTCCAGTTATGACCATTACGCGTAGAATTTCGATATAAAACCTGCCCAACTTTTGTAAGGAAGCTGTAAGGAATGAACCTGCCAAATTTCAGCCTTCCACCCACACGGGAAGTTGGAGAATTAGTGATGAGTCAGTGAGTGAGTGAGTGAGTGAGTGAGTGAGTGAGTGAGTGAGTGAGGGCTTTGCCTTTTATTAGTATAGATACATACATATATACATATATATATATATATATATGTATATATATATACAGTGGAACCTCTAGATACAAGCACCTCTGTATACGAGATATTCAAGATAAGAAGAAAGTATGAGCGAAAAAATCGGATCTAAATACGAGCATTGGCTCGCATAACGAGCCAGGCTGTGGTTATGCGTGACGCGTTTCCCAATCCCCCTCGACTCGGGGATTCACCCAAGCTCACGCTGCCCGCCTGTCAGCTCACTCAGTGTTCCTTGTTCTCCCGTAGCGTGAGGATCTACGCGTTTGTGCGCTTGTGATTTCATTGTTTCACTGTAGCAGTTCGCCGTATAAGCGTATCCAAAAATATTGCGGACATGCAGACGGAGAATAGGAGATGATTGCCCTCAAGAGGAGTACTAGGGTGTTGTACCGTTTTAGCCATTATGAATGTAGAAAAGCCAAGCAAATGACACCTTTTATTGGCTAACTAAAAAGATTACAATATGCAAGCTTTGATTATATCTTGCCTGAAGAAGGGGCCTGAGTTGCCTCGAAAGCTTGCATATTGTAATCTTTTTAGTTAGCCAATAAAAGGTGTCATTTTGCTTGGCTTTTCTCTACCCTCAAGAGGAGAGGGGGGGGCGAGCAAGAGAGATAAGAAGAGAGAGAGGGGGGCGCGCGAGCGAGCAAGAGAGATAAGGAGAGAGAGAGGGGGTGCATGAGCAAGCAAGCAAGAGAGATAAGGAGAGGGAGACGCGCACGAGAGAGAAGAACCATCAGCTCAGTTATGATCACATGACGCTCAGCAGACAAAGTGTATCCACACTTATTTATCAGTGTTATTTGTTAGGAAAATTGATTTTTATGTTGATATTTTTGGGGGTGTGGAACAGATTAACTGGATTTCCATTATTTTCAATGGGGAAGTTTTGTTCTAGATAAAAGAAATTCGCTATACAAGCTCAGTGCTGGAGCGAATTAAACTCGTATCTAAAGGTTCCACTGTATATATATATACATACACACCATATTTACTCATGTACCACGCGCCCTCGTGTAAGACACGCGCGCTAATTTTTACAAAGAAAATCGGGAAAAAATCTTTTGCCCCGTGTACGACACGCATTGTGATTGTATAGGAAGCGAGTGAGGTTGAAGTAAGACACAGACGTAAATAACTGTAATGGAGAATAATTATGTCTCGTTGAATTCTTTCTGCACAGTATATTGTACTAACTGTAAGCAGTACCCCTACTGCAGAACGTTCAGTGTTTGTCACACCATGCTGCGACAGGTGGGAATCACAAATAGCCCTGTGAAATGAGAAAAGAAAAAACCGTATAGAGACAATCTCTAAAGGACTGTAACGGCAAGTAGAAAATTATTGTGCTTACCAGAATATTCCAGTTTAATCATCATCTTCCGATTCGCCACCACTACTGACGTCCCATAAGGTGTCGTCTTCGCTTACCCATAAGGTGTCGTCTTCGCTTCCATCGATGCTGTTGGATATGCTGCACTTTTTGAAGCTTTTCATAATCAAATCCTCTGGAATAAGCTTCCAAGCAGCGATGATCCAGCCACACATCTGCGCCAATGTTGGGGCTTTCATTTTGCCAGTTGCCGTTGTTTCGTGTACCGCAGTTGCAGCCCAATCGGTGTACATTCTAGATACATGAGCCTTAAACGGTCGATTAATGCAGACATCTAGAGGTTGGAGGAGCGAAGTCATGCCTCCAGGAATTACCACTTGATCTGTTTTCCCATCTTTCAGTTTTTCTTTAACACCTTTAGTTAAATGGCCACGAAAGCTGTCCATGACTAACATGTTTGGCATTTTCAGGAGACTGCCCGGCCGACGTTGCCACACACATTTCAGCCAATCGATTACGAGATCATTATCCATCCAACCCTTTTGTTGAGCTCTGACAATGATCCCAGGAGGAAATTTCTCATTTTTCGGCAAGGTCTTCCTTTTAAATATTACGTACGGCGGTAGTTTCTTTCCATCTGCAAGAATTATCAAAATAACATTACACCGCAGCTTCTCTCTGCCTCCCGTGCGTACCGGGACACTCTTGTCTCCGACTGCATTAACAGTAGTGTTTGAGGGGTTCTCAAAATAAACTGCCGTTTGATCAGCATTACCGATTTGCCCCATTAAATACATTTTCTGCTGCCTCAACTGAATAACGTACTTTTGGAAAGCTAGTAGCTTTTCTTCATATGTATCTGGTAGACGCTGCGAAATGCTTGTGCAGCGTCTTATTGATAAGCCATTCCTTCTCATGAACCCATCTGCGGCTTGCTTTGAACTGAGTAATTGGTATTCCATGTTCTTTCGCTATATCATGAGCTTTCACCTGAATCATTTCTGTGGACACTACATATCCAAGCTGACGCCTGCCTTGAATGTAATCAGTGAGTGCAACTTCAACTTGTGGGAACTGGGCACGTTTTCCGCGAAATGCCTGTCTGTTTATGTTGCAAGATGAACGTTTTTCTTTCTTCTGTCGCCAATCTCGAACACATGACTCTGGAAAATCGTATATGCGACCTGCTGCCCGATTTCCTATCTTATCTGCTTCCAAAATCAATTTTAGTTTCTCTCCTGCCGTGAAGGAGCGTAAACGCTTGCTGCTATCCATGCTGAATGACAACGCCAAACTACCGTATTCCTTGTGTATGACGCGCACCATTTCCTCATGTATGATGCGCACCTGATTTTCTAATGCTCATTTTCAGGAAAAAATGTGCACGTGGTATAGGAGAAAATACAGTATATACCCTTTGGGGTGCGAGCAGCTGTTGCTGGGGATGCCACAATCCATCGTGGAAGAAAAATGAAAACCATTATTTGTACAAAATCTTAATTTATCTATCCATTCCTAAATAATTAAATGGGCAGGCTATTTCGTATCAGTGCAATACGCTGCTTGTTAAAACGGATGACTTCCGCTCTTACGTGCACTTAGTGCTGCGTGGGTATTATGAACTATCGTATCTGTTCAAGTTCTATTTAAATTTTAAATATAAGTAATTTTTATTTAGTTGACAGAAATATCTTTGGTAGGAATGTAAGTTAAATTTAGTCATCATTGCATAAATTTTTCTTCACCATAGAAATTTAAAGACTAAATTCAACTTATATTCCTACCAAAGATATTTCTGCCAACTAAATAGAACCTACTTATATCCAAATAGAACTTGAAAAGAGATATTTTTTCGAATCTGATTGCGCATTTTATATCGATTTGACACGCACTACATCGAGCCCGCGTGCTATTGTGCTCTCGCCTGCCTGACTCAATAAGTCACCGTCACTTCGCTCTTACTTTTTTACCGTTCATTTAAACATGGCTAGTCACAAAAAAATTAGAAAATGGAAGGAGGATTACACCAAGTATGGCGTTACCAAAACAATTATTGATGGCGAATAAAGTATCCATTATTCATAAAGCTTCAATTGGTGATCTGTTTTTCTGCATTAACCTCATATTTTTTCATACTTCTTTTCAAACCAAGGGGGTGCGAAATCTGCATCGTCCGTCACAGGGCGTGCGAGGGTAAAATGAATCGGGAAGCGCTGATATATAGTGTATGTATGTGTGTGTGTATATATAATGTGTGTGTGTATATATAATATGTGTGTATATATATATATATATATATATCGTTTATTTGACAGTATGTAGATTGGGGTATATATATATATATATATATACTGTATATATATATATATATATATACTGTATATATATATATATATATATATATATATATATATATATATATATATATATATATATATATATCTAAGATAACTCCTGTAGCCACAATAAATGCCTTTATTGAATAGACAAACCAGGGGTGAACAAGTTCCTTTCTACTGCAGCTACAGCCGCGACACACATAAAAAACATCAATAATAACTCATAAACTTGCAGTATTATTTAGGAAAATCGCAACATTTTACTCACCAACAATTCAGATTATTTGTAAACAAAATCCATCCTCCTCTCTTTCCTCAAAGTTCAATTACTCTGTTGTACAGATTATCCGTGAGCTTCAGTTCCATCAAAAAGTCCTTTTCTATCGCCATCAAAGCTAATGCTGAAAGTCGAACCTGCCCTGTCGTATTTCCTGCATAAGTTTTAATTCGCTTTAGGGTTGAAAATGCCCGATCGACAGAAGCAGTGTACACAGGAATGGTCACCGCTAAATATACCAATGTGAACAGCTGCCCCATGCTCTCATTCAGATTTTTCTGATGAAGGAAGTCAAGGAGATCAGTGGGAGATGTTCCTGCAAAATCATCCATGGCATACATTACAGTCAGTTCTGTTTTTAGCCGAGACAGATCAAAAACTGCTCTGTGGCTCTTGTGTTAAACTGGAGAAGGCTGCATGCGGGAAAATTTTCTTGTATTCCCGAAACTTCTGGGGCTTGAGGAGCATGCCAAACAACAGGTTTTCGTGTTCTTGAAATCTGGTCTGTGTCTGGCAAATAATATTGTCCAGAATCCTGCCATGGAGTTGGCCGTAGTGCGCGCGAGGATCTTGTGCTCGGAGCACTTGTGGTGCGTTCAGTGGCCTCGTAGAGTTCCTCATATCGGCTTCTATCCAATCAATAGGTCTGAATACGGTGACGTTGCCGTACGCCTGCTAGAGGGCCCTACTGACACTAACTCAAAATCTGATTGGTTGAAGCAACAGGTTAATCGACATTTATTCTGTGTTAGAGTGCCTGCCCAAAGGATTGTGAAGGCCTCTCTGCCTGGCAACAAATGATGGCTGAAATGTGATTGGTTAAATTCTTTAATACGAAAATACATGCCTGGAAGCAGCACAACCATCAGAAAAGCTATGAAAGGAAGCGGACAGACTATTTGGAATTATTTAATAAGCATTCATGGACAAAATATAATTAACATCAGTTTGTGATTCAGATATTTTTTTAGGCCAGCAGAGAAGGCATGACTTCGCCAGGTCTTTAGATGGCAGAATAATGTGAGAACAGCAAACTCCATATTGGACTTCATTACTACATTAAGTGTTTGAGGAGATATTTTGAGGCCTTACATTTTCATCGCAATGATGGGTGATACTATTAAAGTCTGTAAAAATATGTTTAAGCATTTTAAATCCAGGAACTGGTGGCAGACAGCCATCCCACCATGAAATTCTTATAGGTCAGAACAAGCTGAAGCAGGTAGTGAAATTTACAGTCCCTAACTTCTTGGAAGTTTTCACATTATCATACAACACTGAATCACAGTGGATCATTTTGTAGTTTATTTTAGTGATTAATTTAGACACCTTTGCAGAGATCTGTCTACACATTGATATTAAAGTGTCTTTTTATATTGATCAGATGTCAAAAAAGCCACATTAATTTTGTTGTGATTCAATGTTATATAACAATAAAATATGAAAGCTTCCAAGAGGTTGAATTCTTTGAATTCTCACCCAGTTGCTGTACTGTGCCCTCATGGTAGACCATACAAAGACTTTAACACAAGCATAGTAGTGACAATCAAACATTACTTTTCTCTCCTCTGTCATTGAGAAAGAAGTGCCTGCAAAATCAAAAATATACATGTTTTTTTCTACATGGCCGGCCAGGATGCCCCTGCAGCATATGTTCCAGGGGAGCAAGCATGGGTAACACAATATCTTCCTCTGGACGCCAGATGGGTTGCAGTGGTGCCTCGGACACCCGCAGGGCTTCATAGGATTTGGAGTTTGGTGCAGCACTGTTGGGTTCTGCAGGCACCGCCAAGGGGGTGCTGCAGCAAGAGCTACTAGCCCTTTTTGGGCACTAGTTTCGCCACAACCGGGTTCCTAATAAAACGTCGGGTTGGTGAGGATGAAGCTTAGAGGAGGAGTGGTGGTGCTGGAACAGAGAAGTGTTTGGTGTTTTCTTGGTTTTTATACATGCCTACATGTCCATCTGTGTCGGGTCAGGTGCCTATATAGCACCTTTGTTATAATATACATAAATAAACATATGTTATAGACAAAACCCAAAGTCCTTCCAATTCCCAAATTGAAGATCACACATTGGCTTGGCAATTCACAGCCACATTGGCCATTTCCCGATTTTCCCGATTTGGCCGGACACTTCCCGCTTCGGCTGATTTCGGGTTTTGGTCGTAACATAAGTAAAGTCTAACATCAGATTATTTATTGAATATAAAGGGGAGTGGAAATTAAACATGTCCATCTATTTACTATCATAGGTAGGGCATATAGTATATAGTACATTCAAAAAGTATTTTGACCCTTCCACATTTTCCAGTGTATTTTCTTTATATTTTATGTTTGTGCTATGGTTTTTCTCCAAAATTCATTTTTACGAAATTTTCCCTTAATGGCTTTGTGATTACTAGTTAATTAATACATGATTGTAAACTCAGTATCATAGTACTATAATAAGATCTTTCCATTCACAACAAAAATCTTGCAATACGAAAAAGGTGTGATCAAGTATATTACAAACAATCAGCAGATCTGTGAGTCATTGGTCACATCCACACAACAGCTTCACATATAGTACATTCCAATGGCTAGGTTATTTCAGCTAGCAAAAATAAATAATTGAATAAATAAATAAATAAAATCCTTTTTGATCATTCAAAGTTTAATCCTCTGTTTCACCATCACATAATTTATTTTCCAATTCAAACTAAAAGATGACTTGGGTGAATGATAGTGAATTTCTCCATATTCTCCATAGTCCTATACACTCACTCTTCATTATGTCCAGTTGCACAACAGTGCGATACTGTATCTTGATCATCAAAACAGCCAACCTTGTGGCCATAACTCAGCATACATAGCTGCATACATGGTCAACAGGTTACGTTGTTGTTTGGCCAAACATTAGAACGGACATGAGGTGTGATCTAAGTCAGTCATTTTTAAGTTCAATGTTATGAGGACTGCCAGTGGCTACAAGTTTTTTTTTCTGATGAGCTTCACAATTAGTCAGTTGTTTTCTCTTGTTATTCAATTAGCCAGTCTTTTTATCTTCTCTTATTCTACATACAGTAGTGTGAAATAATTATAAAAAAAAAATATAGAAATCCTGTATTTTTTCAATAGATTTAATAAGTCTCTTTAGTCATGAAGTTGCATTTTTCCTGTGTAGTTTGCAACCTTAATTGTAACCTTCTTCCTCTTCATCTTTCATCATTTCTTTGTGGGGACGATGTCCTTGATCAACCTTCTACAAACAGGTTGGTCCTGCACCTCCTCGCCAATCAAGCCCTTTTCCTTCAGATCTTCTTTTATTGTATCCATCCACCTCCATTTTGGCCTCTTTTGCTTTATCTTCCCCTGTATTTCCATTACCATCACTCTTTTGCACATATATTCATTGTCTCTCCTCATCATGTGTCCATAGCTATTCAGTCTACTCTTCTATACTTTCTTAGACATATCTCCCATTTTTGTTGCACCTCTGATTGTCTCATTTCTTATTCTGGTTTTTTTCCATCTCAACATTCTCATTTCTGCCACATCTAACTAACACATCTCCTGCACTCCCTTTACTGTTCATGTCTCAGCTCCATACATCACTCCTGGTCTTACCACTGTCTTAAAAACATTATCTTTGACCTTAATAATAAGAATTAACAGCTAGAGGAATAGACACCAGTGAAAAAAGCACTGAATACTGAAAGGCTGCAGCATGTTCAGTGGCATATATACTAGGGTGTTCGTTACTGAATCATGGCTTATGTAACCAGAACTCCTAGAAAAGTGGAATGACAATCATGATGATTTTACAAATTTTAAAAACAAGATAAACAAAACTCTACGTGATCCCCATTGAAATAAAAAAAAAAATGCTTGCTTCATTACAATAAAGAGATTTTGCAATTTCTGGATTGACACCAAAAGGAAGAAACTGTGAAATAACTGCTTGCTTAATTAAGATAGGAGTCCAATTAAAAGTTAAAGTTGTTTAGGACAAAAACCTGCAGCCACAGAAAGGTCCCTCAGGACTGAACTTGAAAACCACTGCTCTAAGAGACTGTGACTGTGGAATGATTGTTGGTGCCAGACATGGCGGTTGCAGTATCTCAGGCATGGCTGTCCTCCTGGGACTATGCTATACAACCTCTGCAGTTTACAAAGAATGGTTTGATAAATGAGAAACTGGAAATGATTGTTGGGTCTGTGGGATAAAACATCTCGTTAATGAGAGAGCTCTGAAGAGAATGGCCAGATTTTTTTACAAACTAATAGAAAGGCTGCACACACTTAAGTAACACGACCTTACAAAAGCAGTGCGCACAAGGGCATCTCTGAATGGAAACACCACGTAAGACCTGAAGTGGATGGGCTACAGCAGCAGACGACCACTGTGGGTTCCATTCCTACCAGCTATCAAAAGGATATTGAGGCTGTAGTACTCATAGGATCACCAAAACTCAATGACTGAAGATTGGGAAAAATGTTGTCTGACCTGCCAGCTGTTACAGCCACGGGGGATCTATTTCTGTGTTTTGTTGTTGCTGTTTGTTAATTTTGAATTACTATTGATCTTGGTTTTACATTCTTTCTGTTAGTGTTGTTGATTACTTGTGTATTATTCGCTGTCTCTTTAAAATGCCTTCTTCTTTATGGATGGAACCCCAAGAGACGAGTCCACCCTGATGTCACTGCTGCTTTGTCTCCCACCTGACAGAAAGAAGAATCTGGAAGAAAGTCGGCCTGAAAGAAGGTTTCAGTAGTGGAGAATTTAGTTTAGTTAGGAGTCTACAGTAAATATTGTTTTTTCTTGATGTTTTTAGTTATTGTAATTGCTTCTGTTTAGCTTTTTTCTATCCGTCTCTATTGTGGCTGTAAACTTTTAGTTTATATAGGTTTATCAATGCTTTTTGTTACCAAGCCAATATTTTTTACCCATGTAAGGTGTTTTTGTCAATTTTAGGACTTCATTGCATTTTTGACCTTTTAAAGAAAGCTCCATATTTTTGTGCCGGTGTACAGTAGGTTATGCATGTCTGCAGGAAGCCATTGGAGGACTGGCTGCCTTAGGGTGAACCTCTTCAGGGCAAACCACTGAAGGTCATGACCATTTTTGTAGCTTATTTTAGAGATTCTACACCCTATCACCATGTTTGGAACTTCTGATCATGACAAAATAATGCACATAAGCCATATAAATCAGGAGATCAAAGAGGAAAGTACCTGTACCAAAGAATAAATAAAGATAAGGAATAGTAAAGGTTTTTATGGTTTTGAATCCTCTGTTCAAATAGAGAAGTGAACCTTTATCTAAACTCTTTAAGTTGATTACCAAGGTCATGACCTCTGAGGACTCCTCTTGACAATCTGGAGCAGTTGCCTTACCGCCAGCTACCATAACGAACCAAAATGGTTTCCAGAACAGTATATAAAAATTATATAATTCACCAGTGAAATGGTTTATTAAAATCTCTGACTCCCTAAGCCCGAAAACAATTGCAAAATCAACAAACAATCAATCCTAAGAGACACTAGCCTAATTCTAGGGATTCATCCTTTCTGTTGATGGTACTACACTAATGATGTGGGGAATGTTTTTGGCACACATTGGTCCTTTGAACATCATATGAATATAAAGCATAAAAATATTTGGACACACTCTACCCTTTTAAACTGAACATTTCCAGCTGGATAATACATCCTTTACAATGCATGCATCATCTTAAGCTGGTTCTATGAATGTGGCATACTTGCCTTCAGTTTACTCCATTAGACTTCATAGTCCTCAGACCTCAATCTAATAGAGCATATCTGAGATGGTGGGGAATGAGAAGTTGTAGCATGTTTGTGTTTCCCATGAAACCTGGATCAAATATGCAGAGGTATTTTATCAACATGGACCAAAATTATTAAGAAATTGGTATGAAATGTTTCCAGTGCCTTGTTGAATCCAAGCTTCAATGAAGTCCGGCTCTTTAGAGGAGAGGTCTCTAACTCTGGTTGATGAGTGCCTCAGCGTCTACAGGTTTCATTCTAACAATTTTCTTAATTACTGACCAGTTTTTGCATGCTAATTAACTCTTTTGCCTTCATTTTGCTTTCATTTAAGACTTGTTTTGTTTCTTTTATATTACCACAAGCTGAAGCATGACCACATGACATATGCAATATCTGAAAATAAAGGTGAAGGTCACTATAATGTTGATCTGCTCAGATCCTCGAAACATATGAACAGTGTTCTTAGAAAAAAGAAAATCAACAGGTGTTTGGAAATGCGTGATGTGGAAGAATGAGAGCACCCTTAAGCCATGGAATTAAATAACGGGTTTAATTAACAACAAGAATGGGCTTCTGGTTAAGAAAATGGTTGGGGTCAAATTGGTTAGAGTTTGAGGCTGCAACTTATTTGGTTGAATCTTGTCTCTCTTTACATCTCATTTTCATTTTGGGTTTAACGAAAAAGTAAGCAATTCAAAGGACTAAAGTAAAAAAATTAAAGGGAAAAAGTTAGATAGCTGCAAAAATTGATTACTAATTAAGACATGAAAACCTGTAGCCACAGGAGCACAACAGGACTAGAGCACAAATACAGATGTAGAAAACAGATAGATGCAGAGATGGAATAAGAAAGTTCAGGAATCAATTACTTGCAGACCCATTGTGCACAACAAGGATTTGCATACCTCTGTTAATAATAATAATACATTTTATTTATATAGTGCCTTTCCCATGGTACCATGAAGATTCTGTTCATACTAACCCCTTTCCTGTCTGCAGCTCTGTGCAAAGGTATGGACACCTCGGGACAATTTTTTGTAGACAAATGCAGTAAAAAATAGTAAAAACAACTTCAACAGCATTGTTTTTATGAAAATGTTAATATACAGCTTAAATTTATTTGATTAAACACTAGGAGAGCAAATGTGGCATTTGTAAAAGTTTTTGCAGCCTACTATTTTAGTACTTAGTAACACCATCTTAGAGAAAAATCACAGCTTGCAAATGTTTGTTTGTAGCCAGCTCAGAGTCTTTGAATTCTTGTTTTGGAAATTTTTCTCCATTCTTCCTTGCAGATCACTTCCAGCTTTAAGATATTCTTGGGGTAGCACAGCACTTTTAAGATCTACCCACAGATTTTCAGTGATGTTCAAGTACGGGGACTGCAAGGGTGGTTTAAAAATTTTCACTTGGTGTAACTTGAGGTCCTTTATAGTACATTTCAAAGTGTGTTTTGGATTCTTGTCTTGTTGTAGAAGCCATCCTTTTTTAGCTTCACTTTCCTGACTAACTGTCTGAAATTCTCTTTGAAGATGTGTTAATATTTATTGGAATCCTTTCATCCTTATACTCACACATTGTTTCCTGTGCCACTAGCTGCTACACAACCTCAAAGCATAACAGATCCAACCTGCACATAACAGGTGGCAAGGTTCTTGTCTTCAACAGTTGCTGCTTTTTTATCCAATCAAACCTTTTGTGGTTCTGGCCAAAAATGTCAATTTTAACTTTATCTGTCAACAGCACTTGGTTCCAAAATGTCACATAACACAGCTAAGGTTTCCTCCTGATGGCTCTTCCATGAAGGCTACGTCCGTTTAGGTTATGCTGCACAGTAAAACAGTACACCACCATTCCATTCTCAGCTAAATCTGCCAACAGGATCCTTACAGTCATTAGAGAGTTTTGTTTTTGCCTTCCAGCACAGTATATGGGTTGTTCAGTCAGTCAGTTTTCATGGTCTTCCAGATCTTGTCTTGACCTTCATGGTTCCCCTTAACTGTCATTTCTCAATGACATTACGGACTGTGGAAATTACTAGCTGGAAGTACTTGATGTTCTCTTATAATCATCCCATGCTTTTTAGCTAATCAATTGGCTTGATTTTCAGATCTCCAGTCAGTTACTCAGAATGGTTTGTTGAGTACTGGGCAAAGTTGGTAGAGTCAATGTGTTCATTAGGCTCTCGAGATGTCCTGAGCTGACAATTCCTAATGACAATTCTTGACCAGACTAACACCTATCGAGCTAAGCCAGACCAGACTTAAGAATTAATGAGTTCTGAGACCTTACAACTTAAATAGTATCCAAAGTTTCACAAAAGTCACATTTATTTTTTTACATTTCCTAAATTCTAAATTATATGAATTTCCCCTTGGGATTAATAAAGTATCTATCTATCTATCTATCTATCTATCTATCTATCTATCTATCTATCTATCTATCTATCTATCTATCTATCTATCTATCTATCTATCTATCTATCTATCTATCTATCGCACCATTCACATCTATCTATCTATCTATCTAAATTAACATTTTCTTTTATTTTTTTTACTGTCAAACTTGTATTTACAATTTTGTACATGAAAACCAAATACTGTGTGTACCATGGAAACACTTTTGCATGAAACCTCAGCATTCCAATTCTCTGAAAAGCAGTTAACTGGAAATTTTGTTTCCCTTTCCACCAGTGTTAATTTTTTAAATGAATCTTTCTAATGTTAAATTATGTATTCAGCTGTTTAGAGGCATGTACTAATCCTTGTAAATGTTTTATGTTATGTACTGTATGTGTTTTTCTGTTGCTATGATATGCTGTGTTTCTCGGTAAAGGGCACTACATAAGAATACCATGAACTGTACCAACATAATTGCTGCCGGGAGTCTGGATTGCCCTTTTAGGTTGGCGTGTGCTCTGTGCCAAGTTCATCTCTGTCACATGGATTGTACCCAGTGACACAATATTGTCACCGACATGGTTAATTCTTGCCCTATGCCTATTTATGTCAGCACAGGCTTGGTGTCCCTGCAACCTTTTACATGTTAAGCTGGCTAAGAAAATTAATGGATACCTGGATAAAATATCAAATTATTATAGCGAGTGGAATTTCTAACCAAAAGCAAACCATCCATCTATTTTCTGAACCTCATGGGTCTAGGAGCCCTGCCAAACACTAGCAGCATTCTACTGCTAATGCATTTAAAAACAGTTTAAAATGTTGAGTCATATTTGTATTGAGAATTTAAATATGTCAAACTTTTTGCATCATTGGTGACAAAAATGGGAAAGTTTCTCAAGCAGGGTGCACCATTAAGGAAACATACTCTATAATGTTGAGAGAAAGTGTTATTTTAGCAATTAGTACATATGGGATATGCTCTTGGCTGTCCCCAATTAGCTTGAATGAACATAAATGCAATTAAGTCGCTCAAAAGGTGTTCTGCCTAGCAAATTTGATAAAATGACAGGCAGGTGAAATTTACCAGAAACATGTTTGCTCAAAAAAGCAACTGCAATGGGACGTACAGTATCAATTAGAGCTGTTGAAAGGGGATTACTCCTGAGGAATACACAGTTCTGACTGCAACATGTGGAATCAGAGGGCTGTCATGGCTATTACTCTGATTTATAATGCAGTCTGAGGCTGCAAATGGGGAATTACTTCACTAATGCAGTCATTAAGTTCAATGGTGATGGAAGCAAACTTAACAAGTGGGAAATGTTATTAAAAGTCATATAATTAATATTCTACTCAGTTAAAAAAGAATACATCCAAACATATTTGTCTGCCTCTCTCTCTCTCTCTGGCTGTCAGCATCTTTGGAATATTACAGGGCAGGTAGTCTACTAACTGCATTTCAGGAAAGCTCATGCCCAGTAGGATGATACTAATATATTAAAGGACCACATTAAACAAAGTGACAAGCTAGAAAATGTGCACATAGAGCAACATTCAGGTGTGTTCAGGGACTTAGTTACCTGTTTTGGGACTTTTGGGAGCATTTTGAATGTTTGCTTGTTTACCTCATCAACCTATGGAGGAATATTTCGGACAAATTAAATAAATAAATAAATGCGTAAATAAATAAAAGTACGGTGAAATGTGAGCATAAATAAATAAATGTGTCATGAAATGAGAGCATAAATAAATAAATGTGTCACGAAATATGTTTTTTGTTGCTTATTTATTTATTTTATTTTGTCCGTAACATTCCTGAAAACCGTCATGAAATACGGCTTGAAATAAAACTGTCACTTTCACTCGTCAAAGTTGAGAGGGTGCGCTCTAACACGCCCTCTACTTACTGATTGGTGAATCGATAGTACAAGAATTAATTAGAAAAATGCTTACTACTGCCGGTGGAATGGATTCTGCCGAAGATATTACGTATTTCAGAGAGAGAATTGAAGATTTATCGGAAGAAATTACAATGTTGTAGACTCCGATATAGATTAAACTATTTTTGAAATGATCGAAGAACAGGTGGAACGGACTCTACTACACTCCAGTTCAGGTGACACAGTTCCCTGCTCTGGACGTCCATCCTTTGACATTCCAGCTGAATCAATAGAACACCTTCTGTTATGTGGTTTAATAGAATGACAGATCTACAGTATATGGTGTATCGGAGAAGACGATCACAAGGCGAATGAGCCAGTTTGATATACAGTAAGCTGCAACGGCTGTATTAGTTTAGGTACTTTGACATGGAATGCCCAAAGCAGCTCCACCTAATATTTTGAACTGAGTATTTGACCCTTGTTTTACGAGTATAAAGTCAGGTGCATATTCGCAGCTACTTTTTTCAAACAACTCTACAGCTCTGATCAGTGGCAAAGCCGTTGCAGCTTACTGTATATCAAACTGGCTCGCCTTGTGATCGTCTTTTCCGATACACCATATACTGTAGATCTGCAATTTGTCGTACTTTTAAACCGCATAACAGAAGGTGTTCTATTGACTCAGCTGGAATGTCAAAGGATGGACTTCCAGAGCAGGGAACTGTGTCACCTGAACTGGAGTGTAGTAGAGTCCGTTCCACCTGTTCTTCGATCATTTCAAAAATAGTTTCATCTATATCGGAGTCTAAAAGGGCCGCCAACATTGTAATTTCTTCTGATAAATCTTCAACTCTCTGAAATAGGTAATATCTTCGGCAGAATCCATTTCATCGGCAGTAGTAAGCATTTCTCTAATTAATTCTTGTGCTATCGATTCACCAATCAGTAACTAGAGGGCGCGTTAGAGCCCACCCTCTCAACTTTGACGAGTGAAAGTGACAATTTTATTTCAAGTCGTATTTCATGATGGTTTGCAGGAATGATACGGACAAAATTAAATAAATGAATAAGCAACAAAAAACATGTTTCGTGACACATTTATTTATTTATGCTCTCATTTCGTGATACATTTATTTATTAAGGCTTCATTTCATGATACATTTATTTATTTATGCTCACATTTCACAGTACTTTTATTTATTTGCGCATTTATTTATTTATTAAATTTTGTCCGAAACAGTCCTCCATAATCAACGACACATTTTTGTTTTTTAAATATTTTGTCAAGAATTAAAAGTAATTATTATTACAGCATATAAATAGAATACATAAAATACATTTTAATGGTATTTTATAATTTTGTACTTATAAACAGACTAAATAGGCCTGTGGTGGCTCAATAGCTTTCACAGATAGGAGATTCTAACCCAAGTGATATAAATATGGCACAGATTAATATCCTATTGATAGTTGTCGGTTGTGGACAATGTATGTTCAATTACAGTATCTATTGTATAATAAAAGATTTAGATCTGTGTGTCTAATCCTCAGAGCAATCTGTTTGGTCAGTTTGACTTTGGTGTGATTGTTCAGTGTGGTTTTGGTGACATGACAGAAGATGAAGTGCGAGAGTGTGAGAGGCATAGGAGTACAGCTATACTCTCAGAGAGTCACTTTCAAAGACAGAACATATAAAAACAGAACAGGAAGTGAGAAAGGCTCCTCAAAAATAATGACAGAGTCTCAGAAACAATCTTTATGGGAACACACTTGAGAGAGGGAGGGTCAGCTCAAGTTGGATGGCTGGGAGACAAAGTCAAAGAGGTGAGATTGCATTGGTTTGGACATGTGGAGAGGAGAGATGCTGGGTATATTAGAAAAAAGGATGTTAAAGATAGAGCTGCCAGGAAAGAGGGAAAGAGGAAGGCCTAAGAAGAGGTTTATGGATGTGGTGAGAGAGGACATGCAGGTGGTGGGTGTGACAGACAAAGATGTAGAGGACAGTAAGATATGGATCAAGATGTTCCACTGTGGCGACCCCTAACAGGAGCAGCCAAAAGGAGAAGAAGAAGTTCGGATTTTGAAGGCTATTTTTGAGTTGCATGCGTTTGGAAATCATAACTTTTAGCAATATTTATTGGCTCAGTTCTGGTCTTTACATTTGAGCTTTATTGTTCGTTTTCCGTCTTTGGTATTGCTTACCTGTTCTTCAACCACAAATTCTGTCTTGCTCTTAATTTTTTGCTTAGTTATTTGGGCTGTGCACTGTTGTGTCCTGTCAAGATCCACAGAAAATGCATATCTGGAGGAACCCTGAGAGACTCCTTATACAAACAGGCAGAATGTGCAAAATTCACATAGGCAGTGACTATGATCCAGAAAGGGACAGAAGCTATGAGGCAGTAACACTTAACACTGTGCTGCCTTACTAATTGAAAGGCCAAATTAATTTTCTTTTGGTTATGTGCTAATTCTCAAATATCTGCTATACCAAGGCAGTAAAGAGGAGGCTTAGTTTCTCTCTAAGGTCTTTGCTAGTTGTTGATTGAGAGATGTGTTCTTATATATGTATATATATGTAGTTCTTTCAGAACAGCATAAACTATCAAGATACCCATTTCAGTTTTGCATTAGAATAGTTTAATGGGCAGGAATTTTCTTCATCCTATTGAACAATGTGGGAAGTAAAAGAAATTGGGTAAATCTCACTAAACCCTTTGATTGCCTCTCAAATGACAGAATAGTTCAATACTGATCCTTCATTAATGGTAATAAATTCCTTTCGATTTCTGCTAAATTGGTAACAGAACTGTATATTTTTTAATAAAGCGATGTTAAGCTTGGGAGCTAAGCACAGAGAAATAAAATTTAACAAGTCTTTGATCTGGCATTTCCAAAGAGAGTAAAGGGAAACATACTTTCAAATGTATTTCTTAAGTTGCAAAGCACATTGGTAGACTAAGCTATATAATTAATGAAAGAGGAAGTGGAATGATAAGGGGTAGCATTTAAAACTAATAAGCATCAATAGCTAAACAAACTGAAAGATGAGTCTTTTTCAAATAGGGATCATAAGAAGTTGTTGCATACACCATGAAAAGGGCTGACCTCTGTATACTCAATTCAGGCAACCAAAACAAAAAGCTATTGACCTCATTTCTCATTGCAATCAGTTATTTTAGTTTTCATTTTCCACCCCATTAAAATTAAAGTGCCACATTTCTATATTCTGAGAAAGAATTGGAGAAAGTATATGCTGACATATTGTGACCATGATGGGCTGCCAGAAGCCCAGGTAAGGAACTCAGCTTCAGCTACTTGTATATAAAATACATTTCTAGCAGTGGATAAATCATATAGTAATAGTCCATAACAATACAAATGTCCCAGATTTTCAATATGGCAATCCAAGGCTCAGTGTACAGGACCTTCCTCAGACTGTTGCCGCTTCTAGGCCTGCAGGTCCCTTATGTCCCTCTAAAACATCTTTTTTAGTGAAGCACATATAGCTTTGCTTATACTAGACTGGAGCTTATAATGGGACTGAGGGCCTTCCTCCTCTTTGACTTGAGGTGAACTTCTTAATGGACTCCCTTTGACTGTGCCTATAAATGTGTACACCCCCATGTAAGTTTTTACATTTTGTTATTATTATGCAACTTTGATTCACAGTGGATTGAATTTGGATTTTTCTGACATTGATCAACATTTTTAATGTCAAAATGGAAGCAAATCTCTGCAAAGTGGTCTAAATTAATTGCAGATTTCAACTATAAAATAACTGATTGCATAATCGCTCAACCCTTTAATAAATCATCACTGGTGAGGCCAGTTGGTTTTAAATGTCCTTTAATTAGTTCAATGGATATCACATGTCTGTGATCAAGGGGGTTCAATTGATTGCAGTAGAATCAGTTTTGTACATCTGGACACTCAAACTTTGTCAAGTATCACAAGGATCATGAGCGAGTAGCATTTTTCAAGTTCAGCCACATTCTCACTTGGATTGAGATCTGGACTCTGACTCAGCCACTCCAGAACATTAACAGTGTTGGTTTTAAGCCATTACTGTAAAATGTTAGCTTTTTGCTTAGGGTTGTTATCTTGCTGCAGAACAAATCTTCTTCTAAGATGTAGGTTTTTTGCATACTGCATCAGTTTTTCCTCAGGGAGTTCCTTGTATTTGCTCCATTCTTTTAACCCTCTCCCATCACAAGCCTTACAGGTCCTTCTACAGAGAAACATCCCCATTACAAGATATTGATGTATATAGTCATTATATATTGTGCCTATTAAAACTATTCGCCTCTTTGGAAGTTTTAATATTTTATTGTTACACAACATTGTGTTACAGTGGATCTAATTTGATGTTTTGTTAACTGATAAGCAGATAAAGACTCTAAATTAATTCCAAATATAAAGTACAAATTATTCACCCCTTCAAGCCAGAAATTCATTAGGGCATTTTTTGCTGCCATGACAGTCTTGACTGTGTGCACAGGTCTCTCTCTCTCTCTCTATTAGTTTTTCAAATCTGGACACTGCAATTTTTCCCCACTCTTCTTTACTAAACTACTCAAGCTCTATAAGGTTGCATGAAAGCCATAAGTGAACAGCCTTTATCGAAGTTCAGCCACAGAGTCTCAATTGTCTCAATTGTCAAGAGTCTCTGACTTGTCCACACCAGGACATTAACATTGATGTTTTTAAGCCATTCTTGTGTATCTTTGGATGTATGCTTAGGGCCATAGTTTTTGCTGGAAAACAAAACTTTTTTTCAATGCAAAGATTTGCTGCAGCCAGCCATCCATCCATCCATCCTCTTCCGCTTATCCGAGGTCGGGTCGCGGGGGCAGCAGCTTAAGCAGAGAGGCCCAGACTTCCCTCTCCCGCCACTTCTTCCAGCTCTTCCGGGAGAATCCCAAGGCGTTCCCAGGCCAGCCGGGAGACATAGTCCCTTCAGCGTGTCCTGGGTCTTCCCCGGGGCCTCCTCCCGGTTGGACGTGCCCGGAACACCTCACCAGGGAGGCGTCCAGGAGGCATCCTGATCAGATGCCCGAGCCACCTCATCTGACTCCTCTCGATGCGGAGGAGCAGCGGCTCTACTCTAAACCCCTCCCAGATGACTGAGCTTCTCACCCTATCTTTAAGTGAAAGCCCAGACACCCTGCGGAGGAAATTCGTTTCAGCCGCTTGTATTCGCGATCTCGTTTTTTCGGTCACTACCCATAGCTCATGACCATAGGTGAGGGTAGGAACGTAGATCGACTGATAAATTGAGAGCTTTGCCTTATGGCTCAGCTCCTTTTTCACCACGACAGACCTATGCAGAGCCCACATAACTGCGGATGCCGCACCGATCCGCCTGTTGATCTCACGCTCCATTCTTCCCTCACTCGTGAACAAGACCCCAGGATACTTGAACTCCTCCACTTGGGGCAGGGTTTTATTCAAGTATTTTGATATATTTTGTTGTATTAATATTACCCTCTGTGCTTACAAGCCCTCCAGGGCCTGCTGCAGGAAAGCATCCTCACATCATGATGCTGACACCACAGTGTGTTTTTGATAATGTGTAGTGTTTGGCTTATGCCAAATGTGGTGTTTACTCTGATGGCTAAAAGGTTCAGTTTTGGTCTCATCATACCATAAAACCTACCTCCACCTGACTTCAGATACTCCTGTGTTCCTTTTGGAAAATAAAGCTTCAACTGGTGAAGCACCTGGACAACAGCTGTTATTCTGCACATTCTCTCCAATATCAACTACTGTAGCTTGTAATTCCTTCTTTCAGAGTTATCAAAGGTCTCTTGGTGGCTTCCCTTACTCATCTTCTTCTATCAAGACCACTCAGTTTTTGTGGATGGCCTCCATTACACAGATTTATATCTGTGCCATACTCTTTCCATTCCTTAATCTATATACTGTATATAAAAGCCAAATACCACGGACTCACTCATCACAAGATCTCCCGAACCATGAAGACTTCGAACTTGAAATTTGGAATGTATATTAACCTTCGTCCATAGGAGCACGCTAAGAAACGTTTTGAAAAATTTTGTGGTCCAAGCGCATTCTATCTGTATGTCTGTCTGCTTTTCACGAGAGAATTACTTAACGGGTTTAGATCTGGTTGTTTTCTATAATTTGCTTGAACTTTCTGGTTGATTTTGAGACTTCTCTCATTGTGCTAAGTACCATAGTTCGCTTGCAATACCAATGTATTTATGCAAATCCAAGAGAGTGGCTCTGGGCTGAGAGCAGGGGGGGCGGGGCCTTCTCATTCACTCACCAGACTGTTTGAATTAATCTATGTCTTGCCACGTGTTGGAGTGTACCTTGCGTCCGCTTAGCTAGCGATACCTGTTTGTTCAACAGACATTATCATCTACAGATTGTTAAGGAGAATGTTTGACGTTTTCGAGAGAGAGATCAGAGCTCCATGTGTTTTAGAGGGTAGCTGCTGAATGCCAGAGATATCACAGGCATGTGTTTTTCTCCCCACGCGGGGAAAGCTCTCCCGTCAGAGCTGAACATAATCAGATATAGTGCCAATGTCTATTGATTTTTAAAGTTTGCCCTGTTTCATTACTATGTGGGTGCAGCCACGGGGTGCAGCAAGTAATTGATATAACTGAACTCCAAGCGATTTTCATTGAGTTGGATATTTTCTTTTCTTTATCCTCTGGTATGTGCTTTTTAGTCACATTTTTACAGAGTTGTCTGGAGTGTTCTTTTACTTTCATTGTGTAGGTTAGGTCGCCATATTATGGAAAAATATGATTTTCTGTGGCAAACCCTAATGAGAACAGCCAAAAGAAGAAAAAGGTTAGGTCACCATACTGGCTCACCACAAGTTGGACCTTTCAGATCAGCTGCACTTAAGCTACAATCAATTGAAACCCCACATAGTTGATCTCCATTGAACTAATTATGAGACTACTAAAACCAGTTGACTTCACCCCGTGATGGTTTAGGTGTGTCATATTAAAAGGGATAAATGCTTATGCAATCATTTATTTATAATCAATTATCTTTTTTATATTTGTAGTTGATTTAGATGACCTTGTAGAGATCTGTGTTCACTTTGACATTAAAGAGTCTTTTTCTGTTCAATCCAAATCCAATGTGATTCAATGTTGTACAGAAATACCAGCTGACAACTTCCAAGGGGTGAATATTTTTTATATGCACTTTATCTGCCCATTTAAGACAATGTGACCAGGGGCTTCATGTATAAACAGTGCGTACGCCCGTTTCCACAGTCATATCATGACGTATAAAAACTAAACAGCGTAAAGCCAGGCACATTTTCACGCCAGCTAAATCCTTGCCGTACACAAGTTCTCCACCAGGTTTTGCAAACTGGCTGCACCCAGCGTCAAAGCAGTGCTGTTGTTCCAGTGTGGTTTCCCTTTTTTTTTTTAATCCACATCACTGGTGGCTTTATCAAATACACTGAACTTAATCACATATTGTTTATTAGTTTAAGGTATCTGATTGTAATTAACCTGTAGCAATATAATGGTCCATGGAATGGCCAACCTACCATAATTGTTTTAGCGTTGTTCCTCTCAATGCACCACTCAGAGTATTTATCCCACTCTATCTGAGTGTGGAATTACAGCTCTCAAGCAGCTGATTGGAAAGAGAATTATCGGTGTACTGCATCAAGCACACACTGCCTCAGCTGTGCGTTATTTGAACTGCTCCCATACGGCAAACGCTTCAAGGCCTTTCCTGTAGGGACCTTGCAGTTTAGAAACAGTTTCATCCTAGGAGCTCTAAATGCACTCAATCAGTCTATCAAGTGCTCCTAATAGAACTTTTTGTATTTATAAGTACAATTACCTCACTGTAAAACTTGCGATACAGTTATTTTATTGCACAAACTGAGCCACTTTATAAAGTGCGTATTTACATGATGACGATATTTTTAAGATGAAATGCAGCAAAATATGCTTTTTACATTATTCAGATAAAATGTTAAAATCATTTAAATAATCTATATTGTTAATAATTAAACATGTGAGGAGACGGTGGACAGTGGTAGTGACGAGCTGGCGCTCCTTTTAGGGATTGTTCATGCCTCACACTGTATTTTTGCTGGGGTTGGCACGACACTGGAAGGATGGATGGATACAATAATTAAACATAAACTACAAAGATATTTCAATGTTCCTTAAAAGTTTTGAAAAATCTGTCTTCTAAGCTTACAGATGGCATGACATCTATTACAGAGCTGATTGTGTGGCGATTGTGTACTTGGAGAAAGAAAAGTAAGGATGGTAATTGGGGGTTAGTATGTTTAAAAGAGACAGTACTGCTGCAATAAATTATTTCATCGAAGGTAGCACAGCAAGTTTCTTGCGTGAGGCAGGGGCAATCACTGGATGGGGCGCCAGCTCGTCACTATCACTGCACCACCATGTTCCCATGTTTAATAACATGCTTTAATTCTTATCATCATGAAAATGATATCAATTATACATCTCAGTTTAATTTATTCAGAGAGCTGTAATATAATGAATGTAATGGATTCTGTGTCTTGTTGGGGGAAGAAAAAGCTAGTTTAAGAAACATGTAGTGATTCACGCACATAGAGCACATGGAGGAACATATACAATACAAAGCATTTAACATGCTACTTTAGTTACAATGGTATTTGAGAAAGTAGTAAATTAAATGATTTTAAGATGAAGTTCATGATGTTCTATTTTAATGACAAAATAAACTATGTGATTAAAGTGGAAAGTTCGAGGTTAAAGTTGATATTTCAAGCTCTTTTTGCCACTGTGTGCCTATTTTTTGTCTATTCTCTGTACCCTAATAAGCTTCCCTATGACTCTCAGATGGTGGGCTACAACTCGCCTTTTCACAGCAACTTTGATATTGGACAACTTCTTTTTTATTTTGTGCATTGTGTGACTTTGTGAACTTGAACTTTCGAGTTTCTCCGACACTCTATGTCACTCGATCAACTTCTTTTTTTTGTTTATAACACTGTTTAAACCAATGAATAGTTTTTTCCTTGCCTCCTCTTGGTATTCACTGAAATTCTTCTATTTTTCCCCGTGCTTTTGCCATTGTCTTTTCACAGAATGCTGAGCTTAAGGACTATTTATATTGGTTTGCATATTCAAAGAGGTGTAATTCTGGGAGGAGTTGGGGAGTGGAAGCAGGCATGTGCACGCGTGTTACTTTTCACGCTGACCGGGATTTATGTAGCGTAAGAACGTACGTATAGATTCATGCATCTGGATTTTTTTGTATGTATGCACATTTCTGCTTTTGTCCAAACGCCATGTGTGAATTGTACGAACGGTGTTATGCATGAGGCCCCAGAAGAGGACAGGCTGCCAACCCTCTTTGATGCTTTTCCTGAATGGCCCTTAAGCCCTTGAATTCCAGTGTCCCACCTGTGCCTGGCTTTCTAGCCTCACCTGGTGAAATAAATGACCACACTCTGAAGAATCAACAAGTCCTTGTCCATTTCTCCTGGCTCCCCCCTCTGCTGCCAGTACTGCTGACATGAGGAGAAGGAGGAGAGAACCGTGATAATGATTACATGCAGTTTTGTCCTGAACTACAAAAAATGAATCACATTTCCACCTTGACAATGCAAACAATTTATAAAATATGTCCAGCTTTTCATGGATTTGAATAGTTGAACATGAAGTGAAATGAAAGCCCAGATGGGCTTTTTGAAGAGATAGGAGAAAGTGAAATCTTTCAGAGTGAATAAAAGGCTGACAAATGAGACAATTGTGCAGAGTTCATCACAAAGACGATGCTTACAATGCATTTTTCTGAATTATTGTATAGTGCTAGGATTACAGACTTGAAAAAGCGAAGGTAATTAAAATGTGGGGTTGAAAATCATGTCATTCCCATACAGCTAATGTCTAGAATATTCATACTTTAAGTATTGGTTTTTCCCCAAGATGCTGCAGAAATTCTGTTACTAAGGTAAAAGGTGAGCCATCTCAAACCAGTAATTGTTTAGGTTATTACTTTTTTGAGCCCTTATGTTCAAACAATTAGGAACAACACATCACACTGTAGGAAGGGAACAGTAAGGCTGAGAGAGACAGCCCCTACCTGTGTAAAAGGATACCCTCCTTGTTGCAAGAGAGGTTGTCGTGATTTGGTCCCCTTTAAATTTTTTTCTGGTCTTTTGTTTTTTTTTTTTACTTTTTGCCGTAAACATTTTGACTTATACTGAATCTGATCCTGCGCTCTAAAATACTAATATTTCAAATCCTTTATATATTTTCACATTTTTTGATGCCATATTATTTTTTATAATGCGTCACTATATTATGGTTTGTGTATCTTTTGTTACTGTAAGTACTGACCAGGAGCAGGCAGCTGTATTTGCCCAAAAAAGAACGTCTTACTGCCTCGTACCATTGCTTGCGTACTGAAGTGTCAGTGTGGCGCTTACATGAAGAATTGCTCGTGTAATGAGGAGTTTATAGCTGCAGGTGGAGGCTGCTGCCGCAGCTTTAGTGGCATTACAAATATACTTTTGTCAATCAAACACAGAAAGCTGTGCAGTCTACTTGTGACTTTACACTGTAGGAAAATAAGTAAATAGATCAAGGTAAACAGGTAAATAACATTCAATCTGGCTTTTATATAAGTAACATACAGTATAAATTTGTTTTATATAAAGACCATCACAAAACATAATCATAAACAGAATGTTGCACGATACCTTGGCAAACTCGGCATGCCTTGCTCATCCTCATCTGAGTTCACCTCTGTTATAGTACATCTGCATTTGAAAACAGCAGTGTCAGATTTGGGGGAGCGTGAACGTGACTGAGAAAATAAAACTAAATAAAAAATAAAATGCTAACCTTTACAAGTACCATAAATTTACACCGGCTGTTACAGACTCAAATCAAATGTATGTTTTTATTGTATAATAGTAAAAATCAGAGCAGCTCACTACTCAAAATGTTAATTTTAGGAAGGGGCCAGGATTGAACCTGCAACCTCTTGATTATGAGTCAGCAGTTTTTACCACCGTACCACCAAAGCTACACTTGTTTTGTTATACGTGTACATTTCGTGAAAGTTTATTTGATATTTGGACTTCAGTCTTCACAAATACACTTGATGTCAAAATTTTGTTGTATACTGAAGCATGAAAAAAGTTTGTGTTTTAGGTTTGCGTTCAACATTTCTTGCATTTCTCACATTTCCTGTCATCGTACACTTACATAGATCGTTGTAGACACAGAACAGACATGAAATTCATGTGTTCCAAATAAGGATATATTATTTACCCTATACAACTCCAGTCCTCTCATACCGAGCGAACCAAGGCTTGAGGTGGGAGAACTTTTTGTCCAAGTTGAGCTCTATAGGTAGGGGAGATGGGATAGCAGTCTGCTTGCTACTTGTGCTGATCATCACATTTAAAAAACAAAAGACGCTGATGAAGAGGTGCTAAGGAATTTAAGGTGGCCTGGGATTATGAGTTTTTTCGCAGGCTTCAGGGATTCTATATCTAATATTCTATATCTAATATTTGTCCCAATTTCACTTTAAAGACACAAGAGAAGTCAAAAAGGTTTGTTCTACTAATTGAGAGAAATACCCTTTAGTGAAGATGAATAAGAATTTGGTTCTCACCCAGAGGATCTAGATTTGAGGCCTGCTTCTTTAATAGAGGACATGAAATGGAAAGCGGGATGGTCCTGAATGATTGCATTCACATCAGGTTTCTTACCAATATCTTGAACATTGAAAGCTACCCCAATATTTAAAAAAAAAAATATTTAAAAAAAAAAAATTAAAACCATAGCTATTCTAAAACTTTGAAAACCCATAGACAGTAATGACAATCTGAGTTTTTGTTACATACTCCTTAAATGGCTAATTCTGAATAAAATAGATGATCAAATCAATCAAAACATCCTGATAGAGCAAGTGGACTTGAGACCAGAGAGGAGCTACACCAATCAAGTACTTAGCCTTACAACATACAGAGAAGGCAGATTTCAAGAATATCTTAAAAACTGTGGCCATATTAATTAACATTTCTGTTCCCTATGACACAATCTGGAGAGAAGGGCTGCTCTAAAAGGTCCTCTTTAAGGTGCAACACAGCAATCAAAGCCACCAAGGTTTAGGACATGAGAATACCAAAATAATTTAAAAATGGGGACCCCTGAGGGTAAGTGGTGGAGTGATATGTTACATATACAGTAAATTGATAAACATTTTGTATGTCTTTATTTGTAGAATAATAACAATTATTTTGTTATTACTTGTTATAACATTTAAAGAGCAAGAAACATGGACAAAACTTTTTTTCCCTCTACCTCCAAAACTTTAGAAATGCTGAGTTTTATGGATGAATTGCTGTGACAGAGAGGGCTAGTTTTATTGCTTAATGGCTTGCATTTCCTTTCTTGGTTATTTGTTTTAAGGATGTTGACAAAAAACAGATTATCTGAGATCGGGGCCTGAGAATGAGCTGTTCCATTGGTGAATGGCCCAGGAAGGTGCGTCTGTCAGGAGCTACACAAGGACAATAAGGAGAGAGGCTTGCAAAAGCAGGCTCTGTCCACCATGTTACATCTTGATGAAAGCAGATCAGGTGACCTGAAGAAGGCAGGCTACCTGGGCCTTGAAGATGATGATCTGACCAGGAAAGATCAAATGCAACTAAAAGTTAATGTGCTACCTGAAACCACACATCTCACATTATCAGGTTGTATGGTTTTGGTTTACAAATCCACTTTCTATTTGCTTATATGGCACTAATACCTATTTAAAAGTGTAGCCCTTTCTTCTGCCTGTTTTTCCACTTTGTCTTATTGTCTGAGGTTATTCGTAAAGAAAGCAAGCAGGGAGGAAGTGCTGACTTGAAGTAGTGTATAGTATACTTTATACATAAAATATATGTTGTTTTACATTGTATAACTGAATAACCTTTATGGCACAATAACAATTCAATACATTTATGGTCACTACAGTATTTGGATTTAATAATCTTCATGTGGGAAAAGGCTTACTCGCATAAATAAGTAGAGCCAAATAATGCAGTCAAGGAGGTTTTGAATTCAGCCGAGTGAAAAATGACGGCTGTTTGATTAACTGCGATTTTAGTTCCCTCTCCTTTCTCTTTCTCAGATCTCTTTTCAGAAGGAAGTCAGTTTCGTAGTTTTCATGAACAGTTCGAAATTTCCTTTCCACATTTTCCTTCTTTGGAATAGCAATGATAGATTGACAGATCAGACAAACTCACTTTGATTGTGACATTGTGAGAAAAAAAATTCTCTTCTAATTCCACATCCAGCCCATACCCTCCCCAAACATTTTTTTTAAAATCCCTTCTTTAGTCGATATAAATTGGAAGGCTAACTAGATCACAGCTGGAGTTTTGCAGTAGCTCGCGCGTTTGATCGTGCGTGCAGGATGACCAGTGTCTTAGAAGAAAAGAGATCTCAGACTGGCCGCCCTGTATGTCAATCAAGTGGCAAATGCCATAGGGAGGATATATAGACTAACATTAAAAAAAATTTTTTTGGAATGCAACGCAATCTACCTGCACTACCTTTGAGATCTACCGGTTGATCGCAATCGATGCATTGGGCACCCCTGCTGTATGGAATATCAGGGTGCTACATCTTCACAAATGAGGTTCTCAGATGTAGCTCTTGCATAATGCACACTGAAATATGGAGGACACCAGAGGGGCTAAACAGTCATCACGTTGGAAAGCTGGATGCACAATTTAACACAACTATACATATTAGTGGATGCATCAAAACAACTTTTATTAATGGCTCTCCATACTCAGCCACATTCTGACCCCAGCTTTACAAAGACAAGACACCTTATGGCAGGAATACAGGAAAATCATTTGTAATATGTGACTGTTTTTTTTGTGTTCTTTTGTGATTTCAAAGTAAATTCAACTGTCTGTTTTATATACACCATCTCTGTTGTTGGTCCTTAGCACTAAAACATAAGTAACGTGATAGTTATAATTTGTTACTAACCCTCACCTATTCTGTTTCTCTTCTCGGTACTCGGTGCCACGGCCCACCTGCCAAGTTGTTTTGCCTGCCTAAGGTAAAGTCATCCCTGATGGAGGATCACAGGAATCGTGGAGCAGAGGGGTTCTTTCATCGGGTTGGCTGACCCAGCGCTGTTTCAGCTGTGGAATGGCCAAATGGGGGAGGCAGCTTGATGGCTGAGATTACTAATGACTAGATTACTGTAACGCACTCCTCTCAGGACTACCCAAAAAATACATAAATCATTTTGCAATGAGTACAGAATGCTGCTGTTAGAATCCTAACTAGGAAAAAAAATCCAAACACATTTCTCCAGTTTTGATGTCACTACACTGGTTACCTGTGTCTTTCAGAATTGACTTTAAAATTCTGCTTATGGTTTATAAAGCCTTAAATAATCTCTCTCCATCTTATATATCGGAATGTCTGACACCCTATATTCCAAATCGTAACCTTAGATCCTCAAATGAGTGTCTCCTTACAATCACAAAAGATAAACTTAAAAGTGGTGAGGCGGCCTTCTGCTGTTATGCACCTAAAATCTGGAATAGCCTGCCAATAGGAATTTGCCAGGCTAATACAGTAGAGCACTTTAAAACACTGCTGAAAACACATTACTTTAACATGGCATTTTTATAACGTCACCTTAACTTAATCCTGATACTCTGTATGTTCAATTCATTATAATAACCATTCATGGTGGCTCTAAAATCCGTACTGACCCCAACTCTCTTCTGTTTCTTTTTCCGGTTTCTTTGTGGTGGCGCCATCACCACCTACTCACAGCATCATGATGCTCCAACATTGATGGACTGAAAGCCAGAAGTCTACGTGACCATCATCATCAAATCCTTCCGTGAGAACCCTAAATACAAAGTGGACTGTTTCATTTATGTTAGGTAGATTGCCCAGAGGGGACTGGGCGGTCTCATGGTCTGGAATCCCTGCAGATTTTTTTTTTTTTCCAGCCGTCTGGAGTTTTTGTTTGTTTTTTCTGTCCACCCTGGCCATCGGACCTTACTTATTCTATGTTAATTAATGTTGACTTATTTTCTTTTCTTACTGTGTCTTTTATTTTTATTCTTCATTTTGTAAAGCACCTTGAGCTACATTTTTTTTATGAAAATGTGCTATATAAATAAATGTTTTTGTTGTTGTTGTTGTTGTTGTCTCCAGGACGCTAAACAAATCCAAATCATTTTATGTGATATGATCTGCTGTTAAATTCTGCTCTGTACTTGTAAAATTTGTATTTTTATACTGTATTGAGGATTTGTTCTGTTCTGTGTATTGTATTGTATTGACCCCCTTCTTTTTGACACCCACTGCACGCCCAACCTACCTGGAAAAGGGTCTGTTTTTGAACTGCCTTTCCCACGGTTTCTTCCATTTTTTACCTACAAGGGTTTTTTGGGAGTTTTTCATGTCTTCTTAGAAAGTCAAGGCTGGGGGGCTGTCAAGAGGCAGGGCCTGTTAGAGCCCATTGCAGCACTTCTTGTGTGATTTTGGGCTATACAAAAATAAATTGTATTGTATTTATACTAATAAAAGGCAAAGCCCTCACTGACTGACTGACTCACTGACTGACTGACTCATCACTAATTCTCCAACTTCCCGTGTAGGTAGATGGCTGAAATTTGGCAGGCTCATTCCTTACAGCTTCCTTAGAAAAGTTGGGCAGGTTTCATTTCGAAATTCTACGCGTAATGGTCATAACTGGAAGCTATTTTTCTCCATTTACTGTAATGGAGTTGAGCTCGAAAGCTGTGGGGCGGAATTTCGTGTGACATCATCACGCCTCTCACGTAATCATGCATTACGTAGAAAACCAGGAAGAGCTACAAAAAGCTCTGAAGAAAACATGCATTATATAATTAAGAAGGCAGCAAAACAATTAGAAGAGAGCGAGTGACATATAAAACCATATTCAGCGGCTCACATGAACTGACGCAGTGCGCAGACAAAAAGCAACAGTTCCAAAGAGTGCTGAACAAAAGCCGAATTACACTGCTACGCTCAAATAGACAAACCGCACGTCGTGGCGCAATAGTAGAGGCTTCGCCTCTAGCGCCGAGGTTCGATTCCCGAGAGGGGATGCACTAAGTATGTACGTGCGCTTCTCGATTCATTTTAGCCTCGCATCCCCTTGGTTTGAGACATATGAAAAAATATGCGGTTAACGCAGAAAGACAGATCACCAATTGAAGCTTTATGAATAATGGATACTTTATTCGCGATCAATGATTGTTTTGGTAAAGCCATACTCAGTGTATTCATTAGATGAACGGTAAAAAAGTAAGAGCGAGGGGAGGGTAACTTATTGAGGCACGCAGGCAAAACCACAATAGCACGCGGGCTCGATGTACTGTAGTGCGCGTCAACTCGATCTGAATTGCGCGATCACATTCGAAAAAATATTTATTTTCAAGTTCTATTTAGTCCATATGTGTCAAACTCAAGGCCCACGGGCCACATCCGCCCGCGTAATTAGATCCAGCCCGCGAGATCATTTTATTTACTGTATTATTGTTATTAATGACCCGCGGATATGAAGCGCTGGTAACACAATAAACTACAGATCCCATAATGCAGCGCTTCAGCTGCCTTGCCAACACTTACCGCGTTAATCAAGTCTAGCTTATGATGCTGCAAGTTATTGCGAAGCTAGCCCACACGATACCAAAGAGAAAAGGTGATTCTGAACATAGAGCCTTTAAAAACCGATGGGAGGCTGAGTATATGTTTACTGACATTGCCGGTAAACCCGTGTGTCTCATTTGTGGAGCTAATGTGGCTGTAATTACAGAATTTAATCTAAGACGGCACTATGAGACAAAACATCAAGATAACCTGAAAGACCTGAATGCAATGCACAAGATACAGAAAGCAGAAGAGTTAAAGAAGAATCTGACACTTCAGCAGACGTTTTACCCGTGCAAAATCACAAAGTGATTTCAAGTGAAGCTACTTTTATGGGAGACACAAATGCACCAGTGCAACTTGCCCCACTTTCCCTGTTGCCAAGTAATGTTGAACCAAGTCGGCACAACGGTGTTCCCAAATACACACTTTGCTGATAAACTGAGCGCACTGCGCACTGAGTTCGCACGGCGCTTTGGTGACTTTGAAGAACAAAAAAAGAATTTTGAGTTGTTTCCAACCCATTTGCCGTCGATGTGGAAACTGCACCTGTGCAGATTCAGATGGAGGTGATTGAGCTGCAGTGTAATGGCACACTGAAGGCAAAGTACGATACTGCAGTGCCCGCACAGTTTATTCACTCCATTCCCGCACAAATGCTCCAGTTCTGTCTACATGCGGCTCCAACCTTGTGTATGTTTGGTAGCACATATCTGTGTGAGAAGCTCTTCTCAGTGATGAAGACTAACAAAGCAGCACACAGGAGTCACCTCACTGATGAGCACCTGCAGTCCATCCTGAGAATCTCCACAACACAGAACCTCACACCAAACAGAAACGAACTTGTTGCCAAAAAAAGATGCCAAGCTCCCAGCTCTGATAAAATGACATATGAGCAAAGACAACTGAATGATTTGATTTGTTATTGCTGAAAAGAACAAATTTTATTTATATTTCCAGGTTTTGTTATGCACCATGTTCATATTTGAATTTGTATAATTTTGACAGGATATATTTTTATGGAGAGCAAAATCTTTTGGGATATTTAAAATTTAAGTTTATTTTTATATAAAATTACATAAGAGTAAAGAAATTTAAATGTTTGTTCTTTTAACGCTTACTTTATTTCTAACTTGTATAATTTAGACAGGATATATTTTTATGGAGAGCAAAATATTATAAGTTATTTAAGGTTTGATTTGATTTATTCCAGAATAATATTCTGTTGACTAAATAAAAATTTCTTCTATTTAAAATTTAAATAGAACTTGAACAGAAACGATAGTTCATAATATCCACGCAGACTTGCACGTAAGAGCGGGAGTCATCCGTTTTAACAAGCAACGTATTGCACTGATACGAA
This sequence comes from Polypterus senegalus, assembly GCF_016835505.1. Taxonomy (NCBI): domain Eukaryota; kingdom Metazoa; phylum Chordata; class Cladistia; order Polypteriformes; family Polypteridae; genus Polypterus; species Polypterus senegalus. The sequence goes on from NC_053162.1 coordinate 155,841,407, forward strand.
ATAGCCTGCCCATTTAATTATTTAGGAATGGATAAATAAATTAAGATTTTGTACAAATAATGTTTTTCATTTTTCTTCCTTCATGGATTCTGGCACCCCCAGCAACAGTTGCTCGCACCCCAAAGACTGTATATATATATATATATATATATATATATATGTGTGTGTGTGTGTGTCTATGTATATATGTAGATATGTATGTATATATATATGTTTATATGTTATGTGTGTGTGTAATATATATATATATATATATATATATATATATATATATATATATGACAGCAACACTCATCACTCACAACAGTGACAATACAATTACATTGACAATCATGTTACGTTATTTTCAAAATGTTTCCTTTTCTTTTTCATTACTTCTTTAACACACTACTTCTCCGCTGCGAAACGCGGGTATTTTGCTAGTTGTATATAAATATACTCTGTATACAGTTGACTTTTGACATACTTGGATTATATTTCATGTGAAGTTATACTTTACCATGTGGTATTTCCATATCTCTCTATTATATAAAGAAATCTTGGGTCAAGATGTGATTTTCTCAGAGACACTTTAATGTCCCACAAGACATGCAGATCATGCAGCATGGCACAAGCAGTAGCAGCAACCCTGCTGATTGAGCATATAGGAGGTAAAAAAAACTGTATTTGTTTCCATTGTATCACCATTTAAGAGGGGGTTTCGGAGGAGCAACCACATCTCCTTAGCGTGTATTCGGCCCCCCTCTTCACAACGCGAGAGGCAGAGACAGCCCAGGTGGGGGGGCTTGGGGGAGTAGGTGGACAAGCAAAGCGAGTGATAAATAATAATTCTGGTTATAAGGATGAGTTTGAGAGACCTGGATGGACCTGAAGCTGTCTGTTGGGACATAAAGGTCACTTCCCCCAACAGGGATGTACACAGACTTGTCCTGATTTTGGATTGATCTCTATATATGATGCTGGCTCTTGAACAAGACCTCTCTTGTTTTATTAATAAGTATGATGACACAGTACTGATTGCAGAGAATGAATTAGGCCCATAGAAAGAAACTGACAGTATAATTGAAGAAGGAAGAGAATATGGAATGGAATTAAACATAAACAAGGCCGAAACAATAGTAGTTTCTTAAACTATGGGAGAAAAATGTGAGATAATAGCTAAAAGACTGAAAATGGAAAAGATTTAAGAGTACAAATATTTGAGAAAGCAGATAACAGAAAGTGAGAAATACACAAAATATGTAAGAACATGCCTCGCAGTTAGGAGACCCGGGTTCGCTTCCCAGGTCCTCCCTGCGTGGAGTTTGCATGTTCTCCCCGTGTCTGCGTGGGTTTCCTCCGGGCACTCCGGTTTCCTCCCACAATCCAAAGACATGCAGGTTAGGTGGATTGGTGATTCTAAATTGGCCCTAGTGTGTGCTGGGTGTGTTTGTGTGTGTCCTGCGGTGGGTTGGCACCCTGCCCAGGATTGGTTCCTGCCTTGTGCCCTGTGTTGGCTGGGATTGGCTCCAGCAGACCCCCGTGACCCTGTATTCGGATTCAGCGGGTTAGAAAATGGATGGATGGATGGATGTAAGAACATGAATAGAAACACCCAAAGGTTCTTTCTGGTAACATGAACAATTAATGAAAGGAAGTTTAAAACTTGATCTGAGAAAGAAGTTGCTAAATTGCTACATCTTCTCAATTTTGGGTTATGGGCATGAAACATGAATATGAAGTAAGGAAAATAGATACTTTTGAGCAATGGTGCTACAGAAGTATCCTACACATTAACCAAATAAACAAAGTAACTGATGATGACATACCACTCAGAATTAAATCTGAAAAAGAAACACCTACAAATAAATTTACCACAAAGAGAAATGCAGGATGCTGGGTATGTGATGAGGGGAACAGATGGATGTCTGGCCTTGAACATCTTAGAGGTAAGTAAGGACAGCTAAAACAAAGTAATTGAAGTCCAAGAAGAACCTGGCTAGGCGGAATCAGGAAAAGAAGCTAGCTGAAAAACAAGTAAGATGAAGAATCATTACGGTCAGCCACCTGATAGAGGACAACACCTGATGATGATGATGATGGGGATGCATCACTACAAGAACCAAATTTCGGGGCTGCAGATATTCAGCCTGATAAACATTGCATTTCTATTGTTTCAGCAGTCAGCCAATATATAACTATATTCTACACTTCAATAATATGAAACATTATACAGTAAGAAAAATCATTACTGATTTTATTAAACACCATAAACAGAAAATGTCAGTGGAGGGCTTTTGGCTCATACACTCTTGCCTAGTATAAAATAACATTTTGAAGGCAGTAAAAAGCTAGCTCCTGTGACTGTATGTTTTTTGGATCTAATGCATATTTTTCACAGGGCCAATTTTTTAAAATAAACGGACAGCCTTATTTTAGAAGCGTCTAACTTTTCTTGTTGTAATTTAAAAAGAAATCAGTAAAGCAAACTCAATGAAATTTGTGTGACGTTATTTTAATGGTCACCCTATCACCTCAAGCTGACATTGGTCTAGTAATTTGCTAAGCTTCTAATTCAGTTTTAATTTTACGTATCAGTAGGTTGAAGTAAAATTCAAATATCTCACAATGAAAAATTGTTGCCAGTATCTTAATCTTTTACTGAGCTAAATTAAATTACATTGCTTAAAAATTTGAAGTGTGAAATAGGAGAATGAGATGGATGGAAAACTTTAATACATTTAGTTTATTAAATATAAGAATAAAGCATATACTGAATATTAAATGAAAAATACATCTGTTATTTTAAAAATGTGTATCTTTGTCCGTCTCTGGTGCAAAAATTTACCATCTAATAACCAGGTAAACAGATGGCCCCAAACCTTGTGGTATTGTAACAAAACTTTTTACAGGTGGATGGCTTTTGTAATGCCTTGTATGACATGCAAGACAGAAGGTGACCTTATTCAAAGTCCAGATCACATGGGTGGAATCAAATCAAATCAAACAGCCTTTTATTGTCAATCCACAATATGTACATAATATACAGAAGAATCGAAATGTTGTTTCTCTCTCATCTTCATAGTACAATGAAATATAAAATATAAAGTATATAAGTATAACATATAAGTTAAGTAAAATTAGAACTTGTAAAGTAAACCTAATTACAATGTGCAATAATCAGTAGTGCAAAAGCCACTTACAGTAAAAAGTGAGAAGGTGCATTATAGAGTACCATATGAGATGTACAAAAAGACAAACAGCAGCAGATATAATATTGAGTCTTTAAATAATACCAGCTGAAGTAGGGTACTTGGTAGATAATGACTCTTGTTACGGTCCATGGGCAGGGGGCAAAGGGGGAAGATAGCAGAACAGAGTTCAGCATCCTGACAGCTTGGTGGATGAAGCTGTTTGACAGCCTTGTGGAGCGGGCCCGGAGGCTCCGGTACCTTTTCCCTGAGGGGAGGGAATGTAAGGGATGGGAAGAGTACCCAGCAATGCTAATGGCTCTACAGGTGATGCAGGTGTGGAAAATGTCCTTGAGCGAGGGCAGCGGGGCACCAATGATCTTACTGGCCGTTTCCACTATGTGCTGCAAGGGACTTTCTACAGAAGGCAGTGCAGCCTCCATACCACACAGGGATGCAGCTAGTGAGGATGCTCTCGATTGTGCCCCGTTAGAAAGAGCACATGATGGAGGGTGAAACTTGTGTTTTCTTCAGTTTGCATAGGAAGTAGAGGTGGGTTTGAGCTTTCTTGGCCAGTGATGTGGTGTTATCTAACCAGGACAGGTCCTCAGAGATGTACATCCCCAAAAACTTGGTGCTACTCACCCTTTCCACAGCTACACCATCGATGGTCAGTGGGGGTTGCTGTGAATGACCTCTTCTGAAATCGACCACAATCTCTTTGGTCTTACCCACTTTCAGAAAGAGATTGTTTTCTTTACACCACTGGACCAATTGGCTCACCTCGTTTCTATAGGCTTCGTCATTATTGGTGATGAGGCTGACCACGGTTGTATCGTCCACAAACTTGACAGTGTGATTGGAACTGTAGATTGGTACACAGTCGTGAGTCGGCAAAGTAAAGAGCAACGGGCTGAGCACACACCCTTGTGGGGCCCCTGTGCTCAATGTGATGGTCTTAGAGGTGTTATTGCCGACTCGCACATTTTGTGGCCTCCCTGAAAGAAAGTCCAACACCCAGTTGCAGAGAGAGATCTTGAGTCCCAAGTGGCTGAGTTTTTTTATTAGCTGCTGGGGAATGATTGTGTTGAATGCTGAACTAAAATCTAAGAACAACTTTCGCACATTTCTTTGGAGTCCAGGTGGGTGAGAGCTGGATGGACAGCAGCAGAAATAGCATCCTCTATGGACCTGTTTGACCTGTATGGTAATGGGAGGGGGAAAGAATGGACTTAATGCTCTGCATAACCAGCCACTGAAAACATTTCATGATGGTGGAAGTCAGTGCTACGGGTCGATAGTCATTATAGCTAGATGGGAGGGGCTTCTTAAGGACAGGAATTATGGTTGTGACTTTAAAACATGTAGGAACAAGAGCTTGGTCCTGAGAGAGATGTTAAAGATGTCAGCAAGGACATCCTTGAGCTCCTCAACACAATCCTTAAAAGTCCAACCAGAGATGTTGTCTGGTCCGGCTGCCTTCCGTGGGTTGATCCTAGAAAGGGTTCTCTTCATGCTGGCCGGGGCCAGAAATATGGCCTGTTCAGATTTGGGGGGTCGGGGAGATAGTTTTTTGCACCAGTGTGCTCTTTTGTGTCTCGAACTGGCCAAAGAAGTAATTTAGGCAGTTGAGCAGTGTGATGTCACCTTCACAAGTCTGTGGTGGGGGTTTGTAGTTAATGAGGGTTTGGATGCCATGCCAGAGAGACTGTGCATCTCTGGTGTTGCTAAATTGTCCAGATATTTCCTTGCTGTATTGCTTTTTTTGCTTCCCTGATGCCACGGGACAGGATTCATTATTTATATTTGAAATAATCAACTCTTTTTATAAGTGTGTATGAGTTTTATTTGGGCATCCCAAAGCTTTTTAATTAGACTAATCAATTCCTGGGTGTGATGAGGGAGCGGGCAGGTCTGCACTAAGTGCATGGGTATGGGATCATCCATGACCCTAATTAGTGGTGGGAGCTGCTAATCGTCACAGCTGTGCCACGACCCCATTTTAAAGGGGAAAAAGAAAAAAAAAACAAGGGGAGAGAATCACAGACAGAGAAGGACAGCACAGCATTTAGGTGGAGAGGTGGAGAGAGAAGAGAGTGAATGAGCCTAGCCGGATAGAGTGAAAAAATGCATTGTGATCAATGGTCCAGTGACAGAGTGAAGGATTGGCACTCTACAACAACAACAACGACAACATTTATTTACATAGCACATTTTCATACAAAAAGTAGCTCAAATTGCTTTACATAATGAAGAAAAGAAAAATAAAAGACAAAATAAGAAATTAAAATAAGACAACATTAGTTAACATAGAAAAGTAAGGTCCGATGGCCTGGGAGGACAGAAAAAACAAAAAAAAAACTCCAGACGGCTGGAGAAAAAAATAAAATCTGCAGGGGTTCCAGGCCACTGGACCGCCCAGTCCCCTCTGGGCATTCTACCTAACATAAATGAAATAGTGCTCTTTGTAGTTAGGGTTCTCACGGAGTCACTTGATGTTGATGGTCATACAAACTTCTGGCTTTTAATCCATCCATCATTGTTGGAACATCACGGTGCTTTGAGTAGATGGTGGTGACGCTGCCACCAAAAGGACACTGCAAAAGGAAATAGAAGAGAGAGTAGGGGTTAGTACAGATTTTAGAGCCACCATGAATAGTTATTATAATGAGTTGGATATACAAAGTATCAGGATTTTAATTACAGTTAAGTTATTAGAAGGCCATGTTAAAGTAATGTGCTTTCAGCAGTTTTTTAAAGTGTTCCACTGTATTAGCCCGGCAAATTCCTATTGGCAGGCTATTCCAGATTTTAGGTGCATAACAGCAGAAGGCCGCCTCACCACTTCTTTTAAGTTTTGTTCTTGGAATTCGAAGGAGACACTCATTTGAAGATCTGAAGTTACGATTTAGAATATAAGGTGTCAGACATTCCAATATATAAGATGGGGCAAGATTATTTAAGGCTTTATAAACCATAAGTCAACACTGAATGACACAGGTAACCAGTGTAGTGACATCAAAACTGGAGAGATGTGCTCAGATTTTCTTTTTCTAGTTAGGATTCTAGCAGCTGCATTCTGCACTAGTTGCAAGCGATTTATGTATTTTTTGGGTAGTCCTGAGAAGAGTGCGTTACAGTAATCTAGTCAACTGAAAACAAACACGTGAACTAAATTCTCAGCATCTTTCAATGATATAAGAGGTCTAGGGACTCTAGGGACGGATCATCCCCACTGAATGTATGGAGTGGTGGATGCAATCAATTTGACATCCTCTCCAGGGATCTGAGGTACGTAGAAGTGAGCGTGAAGGAAGATGAGAGGACAACCAACCCCAATCGGTCTGGTGACACAGCTCGAGGCAGCCAAGATGGGGGTTAGGATGGAGAGGCTGTTAAAGTCTCCCCCAGCTGAGCGAGTAATCTGTGAACTGGGGAGACTAGGAGGGAGTTGTACTCAGAAGTGGAAGCAAAAAATTGACCCAACTGACTGTGATTGTTTTTATTCTCATTTTAAGCCTTCTTCTTATTCACATAGATTTCCATTTTATTTATTTATTAAAGAAGCACTGCACTATTTTGTTTGGACACTTGGATGAATTGTTTTAATGAAACCACAGAGCCCTCCCCATGTTTCATGTGGTGTCCTCATTTGTATAGCTCATGTCGTGTTCAAGAGGCTTGCAAATGAGAAGCGGGAGCATGGAGCTGGACCTGTACCATCACAGGTGGACACTACCCCTTAGTGGTCTCCACTTACTGCTACTTTCAACAATATGAAGTTCCTGTGGGAATTTTGCACCCAGGGTTTCACCCCTGACAACTCTAAACGGATGATTTAAAGCCTTATAAATCTGGTAAGGTTACAACTGCCTCTGGTGACCCCACTGATCTCCTCTTTTGCCATTGTGGGATTACCATTTGGAAGATTAATGAAGGTTTTTTGCCAGTCTGGTGCTACGGATTTTGTATTTATACAGTAACAGTTGAATTAAAGCTATGGTATCTCCTAAGGCTGCTTCCCCTATCTTTCTTTTTGCGAGTGTGAGGTTATTATTTGGATGGTTTCTATAGAACTTCTGCTAGCATGGTGACATTCATAACCCTAACACTCACCTTGTCCTTGACATTTGCAACAGATGATTTGAAGCCATACACGATTATATGCTGACCTCTGGTGGCCCCAACCAGTTTCTTCTTTTACTGGATGAAGTTACTGTTTGCAGGTTACTTGCTGGATTTTCTCCAGCCTAGTGGCATTAATAGCCCTAGAAAGCTCTTCACTACTTGACTGCTATCACAGATGATGTAAAGAGAAGCAAATTAGATTTAAGGTTGTTCACTTTTCTCTGTCAGTCACCAGTTATCTCTTCTTTTGCCAATGTGAAGTTCTTGTTAGAAGCATTTCTTTAAACGTTTGTTAGCTTGATGGTACTCATGAATCTAATAGCCTGTTCATCCTTTATAACTGCAACAGATGAAATAAAGCCATGCAGATCTCATAACAGATTGTAAACTGCCCCTTGTGGCCCCCATTAACTCATCTTCTGCCAATGTGCAGTTACTATTTGGAAGTTTCCTACTGGTTTTTGGCCATTCTGGTGGCACTTTTGGTCAGAGCAGACACTTCAACCCTGACAACTGTAAGACATGACTTAAAGACATATAAATTGCACATTGCTCTCTGGTGGCATCCCACTTATCTCTTTCTGCCAGGGTGAAGTCCTTGTTGTGTGGTTTTCTGTCTTATTTTTGCTAATCCGGTGGCACTTATGATCCTAAAGTCCTGTTCCACCTTAATGATTGTAAGAAATGATTTAAATCAATGCAGATCAGATACAAGATTATTTTGCTTCCTGGTGGCCCCCACTTATGTTTCCTTTCACCAAAGTAAAGTTAATGTTTGTAGGCCAGCCTGTTGACCCTAATAACTCCAGAAAATATTCCACTCTTGATAACTGTAGGAGATTATTTAAAATCAAACATATCTAATTTAGGATTGTTTACTACCCCCGGTGGTCATCAGTGATCTTTTGATAGTGTAAGATCCAATTTGGAGATTTTCTTTAAAGAAAAACCCTTTCACATTATATTTTTCATATGTTTCTTACCTCCTGTAGTTTGTAATGATGGCTGGAGAAAAAAAATAATCTCATGTTTTCATGCAGAATGGAGAAAAAAGAATTTCTAATATAATAGATGCCTGTGGTGACCAAGGAATGACGAGGGAGGGAAGTCTTCAGTTCAAATGCTTGTTCACATCTGAGCATGTTCTATTTTCGTTCATGAGTGCATCCTAACCCTAAGCCTAACCCCTACCCTAAACCTAACCAGAGGTGGTTTATTTTGAAACATTTTAGTAAAGATATATACAGTATGTTTCAGAACATTGTAAGCCTATGACTGGATGACATGTGGATTATGCAACATGAGTAACGTGGGATTTTTTTGTGGATATTGTTTGCTGTGATGCAGCATTGGTCACCATAGACACGTATTCTATAAGTAACTTTGTTATCTTTATTCTGCACGAAGGTATGACATTTAAGCATTTTTGGGTTATTGCTGCAAACTACATGTGGTAAGTAACATATAACAGATAATTATTTTGGGTGAAGTATTCCTTTAAGACTTTTTCCATCCTGGTGGCACTCTTGATGCCAATGTATAATCTTACTAATCCTTGGCCAGTGTAGCAGAAAACCAAACAGAGCTTGTCCACCCCAATCTATCTCTCCTTTTGTTAGTCTGAAGTTCTTGTTTGGAAAGTTTCTCTCTTGTGCTTTGCCAGTATGATGTTCCTGTTTGGAGGTTTCAGCCAGCCTGGTGGCACTCCTGGTCCTAGCAGCAATTAATTCCTGACAGCTCTAAGATATGTTTAAAGCCTGTAGATCTACTTTGATATTTTGTACTGCCCCCTGTGCACTCCACTTAATGCTTCTTTTGTCAGAGTGAAATTACTGTGTGGAGGTTTCCTATTGGAGTATGGCCACTCCTGATGGCACTCCTGGCTGCACCAAGGCATTTCACCTCTGATAACTGTAACAGATGGGTTAACATCACATAAGACCAATGGTGGCCTCTACTTATCACTCCTTTTGCCTATGTAAACTTACTGTTTGGCGGATTTCTGTAGAAGGTTTGCAGGATTGGTAGCACTTATGCATCCTAACATCCTGTTCAACCTTAACAACTATACCAGATGATTCAATCCATACATATTAAATAAGTATTTAATATGAGATTGAACTTCCCAGAGGTGGTCCCCATTTTTCTGTGCTTTCACCAGTGAGAAGTTACTGTTTGTAGGTTTCTTGCTGGATTTTGGCCAGTAATGACCTCAGCAAGCATTTGGCCACTAATGATCTTAATAGGCAATTCATTATGTAATGGACGATACAAAGCCATACAGATCGCATAAGAGATTGAACTGTCCCCTGTTGGTCCCTACCTATTGTTCCTTTAGCCAATATGATTTTACTCTTTGAAGGTTTCCTGTTGGATTTTGGCCTACCGGCTGATACTAATGTCCTTAAGAAGTATTTCATTCTTCATAAAAATAATGGATGAAATGAAGTCAAGCAGATATAATTCAGTATTGTTTACTGCCCTCTGGTGTTATCTTTTCTTATGCCTGTTTGATGTGCTTGTTAAACCTTTGCAAGCCACATGGTTCTCATGACCTTATAACTGCTCTTCCTTGACCAGTGTAGCAGATGATTTTAAATCATGCAGATCTTAGATCCTATACTTATCTCTAATTTTGCCAGTCCGATGTACTTGTTTGGAGAGATTCTAACTTTTGCTAAAATGGTGGCCCTGATGGCCCAAATACCCTGCACATTCTTGATAAGTGGAACACATAATATAAGGCAATGTAGACCTGACATCAAATTGCATACCAACCCTGTTGGTCTCCACCCCTCTCTCCTTTTGCCAATATGTGGCTATTGTATGTAGGTTTTCTGATGGATTTTGCTCAGTCTGGTGGCATTCCTGCACCTAACAGCTGTTCACCCCTGTCAACACTAAGGTACACAAATTGGATACAAGATTGTAAACTGTTTTCTGGTGGCCCACAATTTCTTTTTTTTTTCCCATGCCCAGTTACTGTTTGAAGGGTTTCTGCTGGACCTTTGCCCGCCTGTTGCACTCACGATTATAGCAACATGTTTACCCATGACAACAGTAACAGATGGTCTAAACCCATACTTATCTGATATCAGATTTTTTAATATGTAAAAACTTTTTTAGCAATTTCAAGATTAAAATGAGAATAAATGCCAAAAGTAGCAAATGTTTTTAGTAAACAAAACAAGAGAGAAAGTGAGCAAGAGAGAAGGCTTATGGCATATCAGGGAAAACAAAACTGTTTCTCAAGATGCATGTATACCAAATGGAGCTTAAGCTTCAGTCACCCCGGTATTCTTGTTTGCATCACCATAAAGCATTCTTAAATAAAAATACAGACAACAAAAGACAAAAGAAGAGCTGATATTTCTGCATTGACACCAGACTAACACTGTTCAGATTGAGTGGCATGGGGTATCACTGTCTCCCCAAGAGTGTGAGCATCTGGGGAATTATTAACCACAAGATGATAAAATTGTAAAAAAGCAGTAGGCCGAAAACAAGGCTGTAAGGAGATTTCATTTAATTAACATTTTATTTTCCCTGCTAGATTAAGCACCACATTGCTAAATAACATTTTGAAGTTCTCCAGGCTTTCGAACAGAGCACGCAGATAGTGTGGCAGTTGAAGCATGTCTCTGTATGTGTTCAGAGAGCAAAAGAGAAGAAATCCAGAGAAGAAAATGAAAAGAATTCCAAGCAAGACAACCCTGAAATGCAGCACCTCGGGCTTTGGCAATCATTCGCAGAGACGTCTAACACCTGACAGCACACTGGCAAGCTGTCCCATTTCCAATAGTGTCGCCAGTGATTGATTCCCACAACTGGATTGATAAGTTTGCTGCGGCAAGCAGTCTGTGATGCACAACCACAAAAAAGAGAAGGGGGAAAAAAAGAAGATAAATAAAATAAGCAGCCATCCATGCCTTTACACCAGCCTCACATACACCCCTAACATATTCACACAAACACCCGAATGGTAGCACATTTGTTTGCTTTCCTACAACTTGGTTCAATTTACTTTCTGACATTCCAGGTCTGAACATGAAGAAAACTGGCCAGAATTACACTATAGCAGATTGGTCCATCTCTGGACTTCAAATGACAAAGATGAGTCCTTACCTTGTGATGAAAACTATAAATGAGATGAGTGGTTAATTAATACACAATGTTCATTCATTCAGAACAAAGACTAATAATCTTGTATGTACACTGCCCAAAAAAGTATTCACCCCCTTGGAAGTTTGCACATTTTCTTTTACAACATTGAATCACTGTGGATGTAATTTGGCTTTTTGACACTGACCAAAAGAAAAAGACTTTTTAATACCACATTGAAAAGTGATCTCTGCAAAGTGCTCTAAATTAATTACAAACATAAAACATAACATATTTGATCACTTACCTATTCAGGTCAGTATTTTGTAGATGCAACTTTGGCAGCCATGATTGCCTTGAGTCTGGGTTGCAGGGGAGTGCTGGAGCCTGTCTCAGCTAGCAAAGGGCAGAAAGTAGGAACAAACACTTGACAGGGTGCCAGTCCATTGCTGGGCAAACACACACACACACACATACAGACACACACTAACACACATGCACACACTAGTTCCAATTTAGTACTGCTAATCAAAATCAAAATCACTTTTATTCGCCAGTACTTAATGTACAGGAATTTTAATTTGTAGATTTGGAGCTGCTTATAACGGAACATAACATCACATCCAAATAATATAAATAGCATAAGTTAAAAAGAAACTCTTCATACAAGTCTGCAAAATAGTACAATTATAAAGGAGATGTGACATTGTGAGTGTGTAGTGTGTATGCACGTCCACACACATACATGTACATATACTGTACACACACACGCATTCATACAGTATCTGACAGAACACATGAATACACACAGAAGACAGACTAAATTACTTGTTTGAGAGGGTTATGGTCCTGGGAAAGAAACTATTGAGGTGTCTGTTAGTTTTAGTTTTAATTGACCTGAAGTGTTTATCAGAGGGGAGTTTATGGAATAAGTGATAAGCAGGGTGAGATGAGTCCGTGATAATCCTTTTGACGTGGTTAGTGAGACGAGATGTATATGGGTCTGCAACAGATGGAAGGGTACAGCCAATTATTTTCTCAGCAGACCTCACACCACGCTGTAATTTATTTTTGGAGTGTGAACCAAACCACACAACAATGGAGAATGTGATTATACTTTGAATTATGGCTTTATAAAATTGAACTAGGATTGGCTGGAGGAATATTTAATTTTGTTAGTTAGCATAAAAAGTACAATCGCTGCTGTGCCTTTTTTTGTGCTGTAGGTGGTGTTAAGGTCCCAACTGAGAGTGTTTGTGATAGTTGTGCCCCAAAATGTGAAGGATTCCACCACATTGCCTGCAGAATCATTCATTTCTAGTGGGAGAGGCGGTAACTGCTGTTTACAAAAGTCAATGACCATTTCTACTGTCTTGGAGGTATTGAGCACTAGGTTGTTGGAAGCACACCAAGACACAAGACAAGACACCTCTTTCTATAATGTGTTTCATTGGCATTAGTACAGTAATTAGAAATGACACCTAGCCTGCATGTCTTTAGACTGTGGGAGGAAACCGGAGCACTGAACATGCATACTCCACACAGGGAAATCCCAGGATGTGAACCCCCCAGCAGCGCTGGAAAACAAATCTTCTGCTTGCAGACTGCATCAGAACCCATCAATTCTGGCCAACTATGTTTGGACACTGAAATGAGAAGTCAGATACCAAGTACAAATGAAAATCGGCAGTAAAACATTTTTAGCTCAATTGAACAAATGCAACAAGGCAGCATCATTAAGTGATTAAACACACTAACTTCAATAACAGTTAATTTAATGTGTCTCCAAATTCAAACAGGATATAGTCAATCTGATATTATATTTGCATTCGGCTTGAAGCTGTTTATCATAATCATCAAAAAGTTTGTAGGAAACAAAACGTTTAGAGAAAAAAAATGTTGTGTAGTGTAACTTCAGCCACATAAGTGTATAATTTGTATTAGAAAGTCTCAAAGGTTCTATCCCCAGTGGCCTTAAGCCAGGCTTATGCCACAGTGACTTCTGAGGAGTGCTTTTTGTTGTGTGTTGGCGTTTGTAACACCACTGGTAAAATGGCATTCAATCATTAAAATCCCCATACTTTCTCCTTCTCGGAAGAACCTTGACATATAGTAACGCACAGGAAATATAAAGTGACATCTCACTGAAGTCACATACTCATCCCTCCAAGGAGCTGAAGAAGATGTCAAATCTCCACACGCTGTGGGCCTCTATAGTTCTCCTCAAAATAAAGATAAAACAATACAAGTGCTCATTGAGCTATTCAGCTGCTCCCATCCAAACCTACCAAAGAATGATAATGATTTTTAAGATTTTCAGTACATTTGATAAAATAAAGATAGCTGTGTTTTGTTATATTTCAAAAGAGATCTAACTTTACTAATTCTTGTTGACTTTTCAATGATGTCACTGCTTTGTTCTGAATACTTCTCATTCAATAATTCCATCCATTAGGGCAATGCATCTTTCATTATTTTGTATAATGCATTTTTATAGTTAGCTATGTTAAAAACACTGCAGAAAGTAATTTACAATAATATAGTTCAGAGCTAACTAAAGCACAAATAAATCTGAAATGCAAATATTAAGGGAAAAAATGTTTTTTAATGTTATGAAATACCTGCTCTGTATTTAGTTTTTCAGTATTTTCTACAGTAGAGATAAAGCTATTAAAATGCATGATGCTTTGGAATAATGGATGTTATGAAGATTCTAGCCATCCAGTCACCCAGATATCAATCATCCAGTTAATCCAATTTAAAGTCACGGGTGTCTATTGTAGCAGCATGGGGCACAAGGCAAGAACAAACCCTGGACAGGTTGCCAGTTACTTTGAAAAGAAACATCAAACAACATTCACAAGCCTGAAGTTGGTCTTGTCTGTTACGGGAGATGGACGTCTGAAGCGGAATTCCGTTAGCAGCAATGTAATTTATTTCTCTTATTTTTTATCATCCCGGGATATCCTGTATTCACCCTACTCAAGGAGGTTCTATTACAATATATGCAAGCATATGTAAACATGAGCTGCAGGAAATGGGCTCAGAAAGAAACAGAAAAGAAATCTAAAGCTACATCCAAGCCTAGACAGGCATTAAGTCCAAGTCCAACCTAAGGTACGGCCTTACAGAGACTGACCTGGAACAGACAGGCGAAAGCACAGATTTCCCAGGACCTGGGGCCGCTACATTCTCTCCAGCCAAGAGCAACAGTGGGAGCGAATGTGCAAGTGATTCAGGTCACGATAGCTCGTCGATTCCAGAAGATCCATTGATCCTGAAAATGGCCTTGCCTTCCTTGTTTTCATGTACTCCTTGCGAGCCGGGAGCATTGACTTTAACTGGGCTTGCCACGTCACCCGCGGAGCACGAAAATTGCAAATGATCTGTCTGAAATGAAGTTAATGATTGCCTAATGGCCACCGCTCAAAACATAAAGGAGTTCAAGAAAGATATAAAGAAAGAAAAACATTCACAAGTCTGCTAGATCCAATATGGGTCATGTAGAGAGACAGTGATCAAAACATGCAGTGTTTTTGCCCAATTCACATTCTGTATACTTTACTATCTTGTAGATTTAATTTCAAATGGATACATTTGTCATTTCTGCTCATCAATCTATGCTCAAAAATCCATAATGACAAAGTGAAAACATGGTTTCAGGAAGATTTGCGAATTTATTAAAATCAAAAACTTAAAGCTGTCATTCATAAAAGCATAGCGACCCCTATTTCAGTACTTTTGTAGAAGCCCTGTTGGAGGTAATGACAGCTTTGAGTCTTCATGAGTAAGTCTCTTCAAGCCTTGCACACCTGGATTGGGGCAGTTTATCTCATTCTTTCTTGCAGACCCGCTCAAGCTCTTTTAGATTGGTCAGGTCCCCCTACATGTTCCATGGGTTTGTATTATAACATAACATTACATACTAAACCCACTTAATCCAGTTCAGAGTTGCTGAGGTCTGGAGCCTATCCTTTTGACACTGGGGCAAGGCAGGAAACAACTCTGTAGATGGTGCCCAGCCATCACAAAACTCACAACCACACTAACACTCATACAGAGGACTATTTGGAATTATTAATCGACCAATCCAGGAGGAAAACTAGTGTAATTGGAGGGGAAATACACTCACATCTGTGTACAGGATTGAACCCACAACACTGAATCATTGAGACCTGTAACATGTGATATGAAGATGCAAATCAGAGAATGTTTGAAGTGGAGAAAATTTCTGATTGATAACAGTTGACCTCATACTCACTGACACAAGGAAGAAAAGGAGTTTGGACCATCACAGACCCTCAGCCACTAAATGATGAGTTACAACTGAGTCGAAACCAAAACAACCTGTTTTTAATACCTGTGAGGGACTCGCTCACTTAAACCACATAAATTCATTGAGTTTACTTTCTACACAGCTTGTAAAGTCCACAGGGAAGAAAACAAATAAAAACATTTTAAACCCTTTTATTAAGGTGGATAGGCAAAATACAGGATCAGGCATATAGGCTAATAGTCAGTTACTTGATATTAATTCATAAAAGCATATTAGGGGAAAATCCTTCTTTTGCATATTATATCACCTTATGCTTATTTTGATGTGACATTGTATATCTCTTCAATATATCCATCAAACTGTATGAATATTGAATAGTTATCAGTTCCAATCTTTTTAAAAAGAATTTACTCAGAACACAATGTCAAAGAAGGTAAACAAAATACAATATTGGCATGTCACTTTCAAAGTTCTGACATTGAACATTGGAAGATGTTTTCTTCTGTGTATCTACAAGTAGGATGAAATATTCAAAGTTGTGTGAAATAAAGAAAAACATAAATAGTATATTAACTTTCCAGAAGTAAATCTTAAATGAATTTAAAGTGAGGTACTCTACAAAAAAACAGTGTTTACTTTCAACCTACCTATTCTCAATACCTGTGATTTCCAATAATATTCTTTAAGTAAACTTCTTAGTACTTGAATGACTAAGCAATTTGCAGATCAATTATGTTTTCAGTTAAAACAATTACTTAGGAAAAAATGTTATATATATATATATATATATATATATATATATATATATATATATATATATATATATATATATATACTGTTCAAAAAACTTAAAAGAATACTTTGAAAACACATGGGATCTCAATGGGGAAAAAAATCCTGCTGCTATCTCTACTGATATGGACTGGGTAATGTGTTAGGAATAAAAGGATGCCACATTGTTTGATGGAAATGAAAATTATCAACCTTCAAAAACACCCTGAAAAACAAAGTGAAAAAATGATGCGGCAGGTGAGTCCATTTTGCTGAAATTGCATTGCAGCATCTCCAAATCGTACTCAGTAGTTTATAAGGCCCCCACGTGTTTGTATGCATGCCTGACAACGTCGGGGGAGAGGTGGGTTGGGGCATGCTCCTAATGAGACGATGGATGGTGTCCTGGGGGATCTCGTCCCAGATCTGGACCAGGGCATCACTGAGCTCCTGGACAGACTGAGGTGCAACCTGCCGGTGTTGGATGGACCCAAACATGATGTCCCAGAGGTGTTCTATTGGATTTAGGTAAGTCAGCGTGGGGGCCAATCAATGGTATCCAATCCTTCATCATCCAGGAACTGCCTGCATACTCTCGCCACATGAGGTGCCATTTTCTAGCCTGTAGAGCTCTGTGCATCCCTCCATGGATATGCCACCCCAGACCATCACTGACCCACCACCAAACTGGTCATGCTAAACAATGTTACAGGCAGCATAACATTCTCCACGGCTTCTCCAGACCCTTTCACATCTGTCAGATGTGCTCAGGGTGAACCTGCTCTCATCTGTGAAAAGCACAAGTGGACCTGCCAATTCTGGTATTCTATGGCAAATGCCAATCGAGTTCCACAGTGGCTGGCAGTGATTACAGTGCCCACTAGAGAATGTCGGGCCCTCAGGCCACCCTCATAAAGTCTTTTTCTGATTGTTTGGTTAGAGACATTCGCACCAGTGGCCTGCTGGAGGTCATTTTGTAGGGCTCTGGAAGTGCTCATTCTGTTCCTCTTTGCCCAAAGGAGCAGATACCGGTCCTGCTGATGGATTAAGGACCTTCTAGGGTCCTGTCTAGCTCTCCTAGAGTAACTGCCTGTCTCCTGGTGTCTCCGCCATACCACTGAGAATGTGCTGGGAGACACAGCAAACCTTCTGGCAATGGCACATTTTGATGTGCCGTTCTGGAGAACTTGGGCTACCTGTGCAACCTCTGTAGGGTTCAGGTATCACCTCATGATACCAGTAGTGACACTGACCATAGCCAAATGCAAAACTAGTGAAAAAACAGTCAGAAAAGATGAGCAGGGAAAAATGTCAGTGGCCTTCACCTGTTAAACAGTCCCTGCTTTGGGGGTCATCTCATTGTTGCCCCTCTAGTACACCTGTTGTTAATTTAATTAACACCAAAGCATCTGAAGCCGATTAACAACCCCCTCTGCTACCTAACTCACCAGATCAATAGCCCAGAAGTTTCATTGACTTGATGGTAAACTCTGATTAAAAACTGATCCTTTAATTTGTTTAAGCAATATTATATATATATATATATATATATATATATATATATATATATATATATATGTGAATACCTGTACAAACACACACACACAAACATACATGTATGTAAAAAATAAATTCTGTGGGTTTAATGGATTTGCCAACCTTTCTAAAACATGTCATCACTTTGTCATAATCGGTTACCGCGTACAGCTTGATCAGCAAAAATGAAAATTTATATATTAAAAATGTACAAAAGTGAAGGGCTCTGAATAAATTCTGAATCCACTGTATATATATATATATATATATATATATATATATATATATATATATATATATGTAATATAGCAGGTACTGCCACTAACACTGTCATCTCATTCTGTTCCCACAGTGCTGACAAGTTGCCTGATCAAGGCATTTATCCCTGCCTCCATAGAATCCTAGCGTTATAGAAGGATGACTCACTTTTGGCCAGAGGAACCCATGAGATGGAGCTCCACTGAAGATGGAACCTTCTCACAATTCTCTTTTTAAATTTCGGAAGAAGGGACAAGCACTTTGCTTGTGTTTTCACTGTTCTTTTTCTTTATTTTGTGTCCTCAGATTAATAAAGGTTATGACCTATTTAGCGCTCCTAGCAGTCCTGAGCTGACCCTAACACACCCGGCCACAATGTGTGAGTATATATATATATATATATATATATATATATATATATATATATATATATATATATATATATATATATATATATATATATATATATATATACTCACATATTATTGCATATATATATATATATATATATGTAATTCCACTAGTATATATATGTGTGAGTGTGTGTGTATATGTGTGTGATTCTAATTTTAGTAGAAATGCTTTATGTGTTTATTCTAATATTATATAGCATTTTACAAGCAAGTAAACATGTACAGACAAGATAAATGTTGCTAAAAATAATTGTCTTGGCATACATCTTCATATCCTGTTCTAACACTATTGTTATGTTAATATAAAGAAAATGGTAATTAGTCTATGAAAGAATGCCATTACACTCTTTAACAGTAAATTAAATATATAGCATGGACACATTACTATTTACATAATTTGTGTTTTTTTTTTCTTACTATATCCAATATTACTATATGCTTGATTTTAAGTATATTTCAATAATAAATATAAAGCACACTCAGTGTCACCACTGGGACCCAATGATGACATGTACACAATAAAACCCAATAAATGTCAGGCAGAGTTTAGATGTATTTTCTGTTGGATTCTGTTGTAGTTATTTTTGAATTGCTATTTTAAATTTTAATTTAGTATCTGTTTTATAATCTAACATTTTTGTACCGTGTCTTTAAAATGTCCTGATGTTTCTTGTATTTTGTGTGTGAAACTCCAAAGATGCGGTGCCACCCTGACATCCCAGCTGCTAGGACCGCCCTCTGTCTATATATTGACTCAGAGAAAGGATGTCAGTAGTGGATCACTGAGTTTGTGAACAATTGTTCAAGTATTGCTTTTCTTTTGATATTTCTGAGTTTTGTGGAGTTGTATTAAAGTTTTTAGACTTTAATTCATAGATTGTGCATTGGCATTTGTTTACTATGTATTGCCTATAATTTTGCGCTCTTTTTTGTGTTTTTCTGTTAATAAGTCTTCACTTTATAAAGATTCCTGTTTAGTTTTCCTTTACCCTCACCACTGTAGACATTTTTGAGTTATTTAATGATTTTATTTCATTTTTGAACATTTAAAGCTAACTCCCCATTTTTTGGTCTGTACCAGCCACAGCTTACAGATAGCAGTTTAGGGCTGGCTGATGTAGAGTGAGCCTCATGAGGGCTTGCCAGGGAAGGGTTAGGCCTACCTTTTGGTTTATTTTGAAGGTCTCACACACCTTTTTCAGTATTTTTCTGCCACCAAATCACAACAACACCAAGCCAAACGGTGAGATAATCCAATATGTTATTCTTTTATATGTGATCAAATTCATGCTGAAAAAATGTATTAAATACATGAATCGACATGATGTTTGCAATTAAAAGATAACCTCCCCATCCATACACTATGAAGAAAAGTAATCTACACACCAAAGGAAGTCACTAAATGCAATCTGAATGTCATATTAAGCAGGGCAGCAGTCCACAGCCAGACTGAAAAAGAAAAAGCAACAAGGATTGCAAGTTCCTAGTAATCACCAGAAATGCAGTCACCCACAAGACAAGTGACGGAAAGCCATTTGCTAATGTTGGGGCCAGATGATTCGGTGATTCTCAATGCCAAAAGCTCAAGAAGACATGTTCATTTTTTATGACGGGAGATCCACAGAAATTTAAGGCAAATGTAAAAACTATAGATAGACAGTGAAGGGATGAGGATTTGAATCCAAGTACCTTGATCTAGAAGGCAGCATAAATTAGAATTCATGCATTATCGTTAGAGTACCTTAAAAAGAAATATTGCCTTATGTCACTTTTAGACCTTGTTACATGACATAGCTTCTACAAACCAGTAGAAATTAATAGATCAAGTCTCTTCTCACTCACTTTCAAAATACAATTGGAACAGACAAGCATTGACTCCTAGCAATTGGAGTCAACACTGAAGGAAGTATAAAATGAGAAGAAGTAAATGAGGTAGGATACATAAAATGATGAGCAGTTGAATAATTTAATAGTCTTCATGAGTTAAATGAAAAGAGCACATGAAGCTGCATAGTCCTTGTCTTTTGATATTAAAAAAGAAATTAGGACATTTTAACAGGTTTTATATCTAAGCATTTCATTAACAAATGTTTCTATTGTAAAGCAACTGGATTTTATCATATTATTTCTGATTGGATCAATTTTTCTATTATGTAAGATAACCTTCAATTTGTTAAGGAAAACTACTCATATAACAAAAGACAATCTCTCCATCAAAAATGAACATACAAAGTCTTCAGTTTTCACCATATCTGCAGAACACCATTGTTAATTAAACCCACCATCTAGGATTGTGATGACTGCTGAATGATGTATAAACTTTAAGATATAGCCGTGAAGAACTAATTTCTTGAAAACGCAAGTTATATGTCTGAGTTGTCTAAACAGAGAATAAAAGCAGAATTTGAAAAAAAAAAAAGAAGTTAAAAATTAGCACAAGCACAAATAATATGCAGGCACATTTAAAATTTTACAGGGTATTTTCTATAAGTCACCATGTTAATGAGCTCAATTGCAAACTGCTAATTTGGATTCTGCCATCACAATGTAAGGAATGTGGTGGGTTTGCGAACATCAGACATGTAAAGAAAAGTAATTATCCCCTTGCTAAACTGGAAGTTTCACAGAGAAATGTACTTCCTCCACACTATATATAAACTCTGTATGTGTGAGTATTATTGTCTTCACTTGTGTTCTGCTGATCTATCTATCTATCTATCTATAATGTTTGGGGCATCGCAAGAAAATCTTCATTAAATGGTGTTGGTAAAAGAAACAAGGGAAATTATGACAATGGCTCTGAAGGTGAATGCATTGGATACATAATGGTGTCTTTGTCACATGCTGTTTAGTTTGGACAATTAGTTTGGACAGTGTGTGTGTTTTAATGGATTTTATTACATGTTAAAAAGGCAATCAGAGGCAGGTTTACAGGAGTGTTAGGGTAAAGGTAGTAATATTGCAGAAGAATCAGTAAATAGGTTATCTCTTAGTTAATTCCTGATGTCATCTAGAAATCTAATTTCTATCTATCTATCTATCTATCTATCTATCTATCTATCTATCTATCTATCTATCTATCTATCTATCTATCTATCTATGTGGCGATACTAGAAACAAGGCCTAATAAGTTGGAAAACAAACCAACTACTGATGCTTCGTTATATCTGAAGTTCTAATTTACACCAGACTGAAAGTGGAATATGTGCATTATAAAATAACAAATCAGCTGAAAGAATTTCAAGACATTAGAGGAATTAATAGTACTGAAGATGAAAATTTGTAATACATGGAAAAGGTACTCACATTGTTTTAATATGAAAATATGCAATATGTTTATTAGTTAAATTTCAATAAGGGTTTCATTAAAAATAAAATATCTATCTATCTATCATCCAACCGCTATAAACCAGTTACTCTGCTTCTGCTACATACAGGTGTATTCAGCAGGGGGCGAAAGCTCCCTGAGAAGAGGCTCATTATAGATTGCAGCCTTTACTAAACCCATATATATATCATTCCCTAGTGGTACAGCGGTGATTGAAAGAGTCCGTAACACTAACAGAAGATTATATTTGCTTCTGTTTAATATTGGTTTAACACTCACAATAATATAATAGTTAAAGGAGAGCTATACTTGACCAATGGATAATTTCAGGATTTCCTGCGATCAGCGCTTGTCCAGTTTTTGAAAGTGTGGGAAACCATTGTACTAGGCATGGGCAGGAGCAATATCTTCCATCTGTCCATAGGAGTTCTGGAGTTCCAGGTAGTTGTTCAATTTGTATATCTTCTCTTTGAACATGCAGCCTCCAAACATGCGTACAATTGGTTTGCTGACAAGCATGATTACTGCAGAGGTTGCTTTCTTAGGAAACCTTGAAATAGCTGTTGACCCTGAAAACCCTGGCCGTAATTTTGATCACGACCAACCATGGCACATCAGCACATCAGCACTTCAGAGCTATGTAACACTTGACTCTTCTTGTCTTCCTGTCATATTTTCCCTGTCATTTAGATTCTGATTGTAAGTAAAGTTACGTGTATGAGTAACCCTTACAGATCACAATTGCATACTAAAAACCTTTGCCTAAAATATGTTTCTTCATATCTCTATTAACATCACAAAAAATTTAGAAAATGGATGGATTTTATTTTCTAACAAACATCATGATATTTTATAAAATCTCCTTCATACATCACACCTATTTTGCTCATTAGCTATCAAGAAATGGCATGTTTGCATTACCAGCATGATATGAAAAAAAGTTATTTTAATAAAATCAGAAATTAGCAGGCCATTCTAATCAGAAATGAAAGCAGAACTGGATGTTGTAGGGTGGTGCACAGTAATTTGGATGACATAAACTCTCCCTGCTATGATAAACTCTGTTTAACATTCTAAGATACCACATGGAAGGGTGTAAAATATCGTAAATATGTCTGTTTTTTTCAGTGAGGCATAATATCTGAATTTTATTTTATTTGTATTAAACAATGTCACAACAGAGCATATTGTCACATTGTAATACTTTACATTGCTATCGATTTAGTGGACACGTAGAAAAAGTTTCACTAGTATGGTGACTGTAATTGTTAGTTGCATTTAAGATCTTTGCTGCCATGTTGTGATTTTGCTATAGATTTTACTTGACTGTCATTAATAAATGCAGGATTGTTTACGTCAACATATGGAATAATGGAATACAAATGCTATTTTACAGGTCTTCAACTCTAAAAAAAACCTGAGAAGGTCGTATTGTTATTTTTCACAATTATGCAAATCCTAATTTTCTAAACCAATAGCCGGTATTGGTGATTCTCTACATAAAAAGATAAAAAAAAATTGACAAACGAGAGAAGACCATGTAGTCCATCAAGCCCATTTGATTAGCTGATAGCTAAGCTGTTCCACCATCTTATTCAGATCCATCCTAAATGTTGTGAAGGTTTCTGCTTCAACTTCTTTAACTACGTCATCTACACCAACAGAACCCTAAATTTGAGCAAAACTCTCCACAAAGAGAAATGTATTCCGTGTAATAAATTGAGAGGACGCTTCTTTCATGATATACTTTGTTAACACTAGAATTACCAGAGCCTACGAAAAAACTCGTAATTCCGTCCCACCTTAAACTGCTTCTTAAATCCCTTCACACCTCTCCGCCAGCGTCCTTTGTCTTCTAAATGTGCTGATAAAGAGAAGCTTGGAGCAGCCGGCTATTCCATCCCCCCACCAATTTAGAACGTGCACGAACTTCAGCTTGATTGAGTATCTGGGAGTGAAGTGGAGTTTTAGAGTGGAAATAATAGATCGTTGTTTGGAACACACGCATTTCATGTCTGTTCAGTTTCTACAGTAATCTGTGTCAACACATTGTTAAAACAGAAACGTTTTTTTATATTCTAGTAGTAGATGACAAAATGTAGGCATAAACTATATAATGTATGAAGCCTGAAGTCCAAATAGCAAAGAAACATTTTCACAAGAATAACACAATTGCGCTTTTATTCAAAACTATAGCTGCAGAAACAAAAAGCCGCCTTAACATGCGACATTGACAGCTCTTTATTGTAACTGCCTCTGTGGTTCAATAGACTCATACCCCGCTTGGGAATCAAGGGGTCACGAGTTCGATCCTGCGCCCCTCCGTTTTGAGAAGTAAACTGCTCTTAGTCTTACTGTTTTAGAATAAAAGCATACATTTGATTTCAGTCTGTAACAGCCGGTGCAATTTATGATCCTTGTAAAGGTTAGCTTTTTTTTTATTCACTTTTCATTCTCTCAGTCGCGTTCAGAATCAATCCATACAACCCCATCTGACACGGCTGTTTTCACTAAAGACGCGCTATAGCTCTGCAGTGTACCACGATGCATACTAACGCCAAACACCCACCCCGGGTTCTGACACACAAACGCTGGCGAAGCTGCCTTCTTCAGTATCTCACCGTCACTTGCTTTTCTTTTTATTCAGTTTTATTGAGTGTCCCCACATGTTGCTGTATGCTTTTCTTTTGTACTCCAGGACATGCAGAGGAAAGAATGGTAAAGACCAGTAACTTCGGCGCTATATGCAATCATCAGACACTCCCCATCTGCCCGTGTCGCTCAAACACAGGAACATATATTGGTGTAAAAGGATAACAAAAGTGCACTTTTATTCAAGTGCACTTTTTCCATCGCCTTTTCCTGTAAGAAGCAGTGTACACACTTCTCTCTATGCTGTGGTTTCTATTACACACCTGAAAGAAAGAGACAATACATGTGAACATATCCAGCATACAGCAACATGCGGGGACTGGCAGGAACACTCAATAAAACTGAATAAAAAGAAAATCAAGTGACGGTGAGATACGAAGAAGGCAGCTTCGCCAGCGCCTGTGTCAGAACCGGTGGGGGCGTTAGTATGCATCGTGGTACAACGCAGAGCTATAGCGCGTCTGTATTCTGTTTCTTTTGTACTCCAGGGCACGCAGAGGAGAGAATAGTAAAGAGCAGTAAGTTCGGCGCTATATGCAATCATCAGACACTCCCCATCTGCCCGTTGTTTTGTTATACTTTTCAATACTTTTATACTGCTCAAACGGGCATGCTCAAAAATACACGTGTAATGCCACGAAAAGTGCACGCAGACACTTCATTTCGCAAACAAAACAAGTGCACTTTTATTCAAAACTACCTGTATAACCGAAGAAAAAAGAAAGCAAGTTACAGTAGGCGATTGATACGACAGCTTGCATGGTGCAATGCTAAGAAGTGCAGATTTTCATTCCGTGCTATATAAAATCATCACATTCAAATATTAACAGTTCCCACACACCCAAGGACCGTCCTTCCTACATTTACGACACGTGTACTTGTTGCCGTGTACACACCTCTCTGTGCTATGGTTTCTATTACACTGAATGAGCACCTGACACTGTACTTTCTTCCCTGGGGAAGGTCCCCATCAGAGAATTTCCAGTTCCTGCATAAATTCACACCCGATCTGACGCTGTTCGTTTTCAAATAATATTGCATTAGTGCGATTATATTTTCACATATATTGTCTCTTTCTTTCAGGTGTGTAATAGAAACCACAGCATAGAGAGAAGTGTGTACATTGCTTCTTACAGGAAAAGGCGATGGAAAAAGTGCACTTGAATAAAAGTGCACTTTTGTTATACTTTTACACCAATATATGTTCCTGTGTTTGAACGACACGGGCAGATGGGGAGTGTCTGATGATTGCATATAGCGCCGAAGTTACTGGTCTTTACCATTCTTTCCTCTGCATGTCCTGGAGTACAAAAGAAAAGCATACAGCAACATGCGGGGACACTCAATAAAACTGAATAAAAAGAAAAGCAAGTGACGGTGAGATACGAAGAAGGCAGCTTCGCCAGCGTTTGTGTGTCAGAACCCGGGGTGGGGTGTTTGGCGTTAGTATGCATCGTGGTACACTGCAGAGCTATAGCGCGTCTTTAGTGAAAACAGCCGTGTCAGATGGGGTTGTATGGATTGATTCTGAACGCGACTGAGAGAATGAAAAGTGAATAAAAAAAAGCTAACCTTTACAAGGATCATAAATTGCACCGGCTGTTACAGACTGAAATCAAATGTATGCTTTTATTCTAAAACAGTAAGACTAAGAGCAGTTTACTTCTCAAAACGGAGGGGCACAGGATCGAACTCGTGACCCTTGATTCAAGCGGGGCTGAGTCTATTGAACCATGGAGGCAGTTACAATAAAGTGCTGTCAATGTCGCATGTTAAGGCGGCTTTTTGTTTCTGCAGTTATATTTTAGAATAAAAGCGCAATTGTGTTATTCTTGTGAAAATGTTTCTTTGCTATTTGGACTTCAGGCTTCATACATTATATAGTTTATGCCTACATTTTGTCATCTACTACTAGAATATAAAAAACGTTTCTGTTTTAACAATGTGTTGACACAGATTACTGTAGAAAAGGAACAGACATGAAATGCGTGTGTTCCAAACAACGATCTATTATTTCCACTCTAAAACTCCACTTCACTCCCAGATACTCAATCAAGGCATGAGCTGAGAGAAGTTTGTGCACGTTCTAAATTGGTGGGGGGATGGAATAGCGGCTGCTCCTAGCTTCTCTTTATCAGCACATTTAGAGAATAAAGGACGCTGGCGGAGAGGTGTGAAGGGATTTAAGAAGCAGTTTAAGGTGGGACGGAATTACGAGTTTTTTCGTAGGCTCTGGTAATTCTAGTGTTAATCCCTGAGGGGAAATTGTCTTTTCGCATGACCTTTGGGAGACTGAGCATAGGTTCATCCATTATATGACACTTTGGAGCAATTTTCAGGATCAGGGCGGTCTATCAAAGTACAATCCCTTACTGCAGGAACAGGATTTGAACCATCAGCTTTCCAGATAACAGTGCACATCCTTAGCAACACCACCAATTTATTCTCTCTCATCATGGCTGAAATTTTCCTGAGCTATCTTTCTTTAAGGAATATGATTTTATGTCACTTCTCCAACTGCTTGATAATCACCCAGTGTATTTTGCTTAAAGTTCACCCTCAAGACTGAAATCAAATACCATCCTCTTTAGCACCTCTTTAGGTGAGGGTCATCTTCCTTCAGTCATATACATCATATTACCAGGATGGCCACTTTATTTGCTTTCTCTTACCCTTCTCAAGTAAT
Source organism: Polypterus senegalus (assembly GCF_016835505.1). Classification (NCBI taxonomy): domain Eukaryota; kingdom Metazoa; phylum Chordata; class Cladistia; order Polypteriformes; family Polypteridae; genus Polypterus; species Polypterus senegalus. The sequence continues at coordinate 155,868,726 of NC_053162.1, forward strand.
TGACTTAGTGTGGACTTTCTTTCTGTTTGGATATATTTTTAATAGAATTTGCAGGGAGCAAAATCATAACTGACAGCTTGCTTAGAGTTTTCAAAATCAGTCTCTGCCCTCTTATACATAATAGATGGAGAATGTAATAATTGACTTCATTTTCTGATTGTCTAGTCCATACTAGCTCATAGTTTAATAGCTTGAGATGTACTTTTGCATTTAATAAGTAAATGTGATACCAATAACTTTCCCAGCACCAAAGCACTTTTTCCTGTCTGTTCAATTTAATTTTTTCAGCTTGTAATTATTATACAAATTATTATTTTATAATAATAATATTAATGTACAGGTATATTTTAGTACTTAATGAATTGATTTTAATGATTTATGCATTGTCACAACAGAAGATAATTGTAGGAACCTCAAGAAGACACCAATGTGAACCTTAATAAAGTGAAATGCAAAAACACTGAGTGCTGTTAAACACTGAGTTTTGTTTTATTTAGTATGGTATTTTGGACCTTTCCCAGCTTCTTTTTTGAGATTAAGGAATTTGACGCTGGCTTTTTGATTTTTTGTATATTTGCTTTCCCATTATTACTGCCATTTTAGGAGACTCTGTTCTAGTTCTGGAAGTCTGTCAAGTGACGCCACTTGTGGAACACCTTAAAAATGCTGTCTTTTCAGTTCTGCCTTTATCCATATTTGCAGATACCAAAATCAATATTTGATCATTATTGTGAATTATAGTTGTGAGACTTGGCCTACTCATTTTTGGCTGTGATTTAGGATTATTATTTGGCTGAAACAAGAGATCAGACAGAGTTTCATTAAACAAATCCTGGCATGTTATACATTTCTTCTGCTGGTCACTTCCATTCAAAAATCAAAAAGTCATTAGAACAATCTTGATGAGAACCGTCCATTCAGCCCAACAAAGCTCACTGTTCCTATTCACTTAATTCTTCTAAAATAACATCATGTGTTATTAAGTTACCCTTAACAAGTTTTCAACAGTGTCCCTGCGTTCCTCTTAAACTCATTTAAATATAACAGCCTAAATTCACCTTTCTAATTCCCTTCAATAATTTCAAACACTTCAGTCTTGTCTCCACCTAATATTCTTTTGCTTAAACTGAAAAGGATTAGCTCTTTTAATCTTTCCTCATAATTCATCCCCTTTAGCCCTGGAATCAGCCTAGTTGCTCTTCTCTGGACCTTTTCTAGCGCTGCTATGTCCTTTTTGTAGCCTGGAGACCAAAACTGCACACAGTACTCTAGATGCAATTTGATAGCTTAGAATCCACTATGACTCCTAAATCCTTCTCATAAGGTGTACTCTTGAATTTCCGACCACCCATTGTGTATTCAAACCTAACATTTTTACTTCCTATGTGTAATACTTAGACATACTTATATATGATTAAAAAATGGGAATTGGGCTGTAGAATGAATGGAGCAACATAAGGTTGTAAATGGTTGTTTCAGAGCAGTGCAGTTCCTATCAAAAACACAGCAGCATTAATAAAAATAAATAACATCCTGAAACAAACAAGACAATAATAATTCCATAAACTAAATACATCAAATCAGGACACTTCAATCTGGATCACAGCTATTAATAAAAAATTGGCTGCAATGAAAATATTTTAAAAAAAGACATGTATGAATGAGTTTCTGAGAAATCATTGACGATTTACTGCATTTTTCCTGGAATTTTTTTTCATTGGTTCCTAAAAAATCGCTACATGGGTGTCCTATTATATTTAAAACTCGCTTATTTCAACCCACTGAAAACAGAAAACTGTTCAAACAAATGTTTCTTCAGAAACCTATTTAAATTAAGCCTGTACTGTGGATGACCAGTTTGTTGCAATTTTGGAAAAACCTGCTGTGGTGTTAACGTGCTAATAGTGAAACATGTTTCACCCCAACATTATTTATTTACTTATTTCTACTCAAGACTTGCATATTGTTATTTTTTCAGTGCATCTTTATTAATACGTTTATGGTCTTCTGTAATAGGATGAGATGGGCAAGGAGCAAAATTAAAAGATACCTTTCCTATCAAGCTCGCCATGACCCTGGTGGAATTTCACCCATTCCAACTATCACTGATGATGTAAGCAGAGATGTTAACTTTGGGACAGTGTGGCAATGGCTTGTTGTCCCAATTACTTCCTTTGAGCAGTGCTTAGATATTTTCTTTTTCTTATCATGATGTAACTTTCTGTTATCCAAGAGTATTTTTAAATGAGTAAAAACCTGTGTTTTACTGAAAAGATTTGTTTTAGGTAGACACTTTATATTATTTAATTACTGTAGCTGCAGTAGCTGTCTATGTAATGTCTGAGTGATTATTTTTAACAAGTTATAAAGAATTTTTCAGTTTAAGTATAATACTGCACTTTAAAATAATCTTATTTCTGAATTCATTTAGTAAAGTTTTCATATATTTTAATATGACTTTTATTGTTGAATTTAATATACAAATATAAATACAATCTTAAGCCTGTTTAATCCAGTACAGAGTTATGAGAGAAAGTTTACAGTTGACAGTTGTAACCACAAGGGGACACCACTGAGTCCTGAACCTCAGACACAATTGTGACGATGCTAATCCCATCTCCCTTCTGGGAGCTTTGAACCCGACACCATCGGTAATGTCACTGATGAGCTGGACAGTGAGGCACAACAAAGCAAGGGGATGGTGCAAAAAGTGCAAAGTGCTTTTATTAAAAAACAGCAAAATCAAAACAGTGTTCAAATAAATAGTGCAATGTCTCAAAATCTTTAAATAAATAATCCAATTAAATAGGTGAACTGTGGAGGTCAACACAATAAATAAATTCTATAAAAATGAGGTTAAGATAATGGCTGGAAGCCGTCCTTGTAAAAACAAGGTTAAAACAAAGCCTGGTGCCTTCTTTCTACTGGTGACTCCCCTGCTTCTCCCATCTAGGCTATGCATCAGGGGAATCACCCTACCTGCAGCTGACCTCCTCTCTGCTACCTTCTTCTGGTCTGTTCACCTTGCCGATCTCTGGCTCTGGTGGGCTTCACCAGACCGTGACATGGGCTCCCCAGCAACCAGGGCGCTCAAACTGGGGGGTTAATTTCCCAAGTCCTGACTCCCACTGCCTTCTTGGCCTTATGTGGCAAGCCATCCTCCTTCTGGTCACTCCCGCTCCTCACTAATGCTCAGTGTGAGTGACCACTACCGACTGCTCCCAGGGTGCCGGCCAAACACCCAGGCTCACTGCTCAGCCGCATTTGTTCTCTATCACGAGCACTTTCGCTCATTCACGCTCAGGCTTTCTCCTCCCTGCTTCCTGCCTTCTCTCCTTCTTAACCTCAGTTCGTCTTTTCTTTTTCCCACCCCTAGCTGCCTTGCACTTCTATTATTTATCATGGGGACGTCGATCAGGTGTGGCAATTAGCAGCTCCCGGCATCAGTTACAGATGCGGACGACTCCTCATCCCTGCACTTAAGCGAGGACCACCCGCATCACTAATTCACCCGGGAACCTGCTCCGGCCACACTACCACACCCCCTCTCTAAGCCGCAAGTGCAGCGACTATTTATTTAAAAAGTGGCCTTTTTGATTTGAGCTGTGGACCCGCTACACCACATTCCTCCACCCATAAGCTCCAGTTACACAACATTAAAAGAATAAGAACTTTTACACGACAATAAAAACAATCAATAAATAAATGTCCATTAAAAAGCTCTGTCCTTTAAAATGTCCTCCTCCGGCTTGGGTCCATGGGTTCTTTAAAAAAGAAGTCTGCCACCAATCCCACTTGTTGCTCTGTCTCCTACTCTTCGGTCCTCACTGCCAGCTCATCCCACCGCTGCCACCAAATGTGATGATGTGGGCTCTACTGCTTCCTGCTGTCTTTTCTTTTTCTCACCCCTAGCCACCTCGCACTTCTATTATTAATCACAGGGATGTGGATCAGGTGTGGCAATTAGCAGCTCCCGGAATCAATTACGTATACGGATGACTCCTCACCTGTGTACTTAAGCGAGGACTGCCCACATCATGAATTCACCCGGGAATCTGCTCCAACAAAACTACCATGCTCCGTCTCTCAGCCGCGAGTGCAGCGACTATTTAAAAAGTGACCTTTTTTACTTGAGCTGTGGACCCACTATACCACAACAATATAACCCAACACAAGTCTGGGTTTCAAATAATAGATTTTTATTTTCATTGACCTCTTTTCCAGTGCACACAGCCACAAATGCTACAGTATCACTAAATAAATGTCTTCCCCTCCTTCCAACCCTCCAGGTGATTTTCTCCTGCTGTTTCCAGACTCTGACTCTGCTGGACTCAGAGCGCTTGTAGCCCAGTAAGCATGGCGGTCATAAAAGCATTCAGGTCCTCCTGTTCTGTCATTTTTAAGACAAAATTCTGCAGATTTTGACACTGTAGAAGGAGACACAGCAGTGTGAAGGGTTTGAGGGACCACCTTGGTAATGCATAATTTAACATTTGCACAGAACAAACAAATGCACAAAATGTTGAGGAAACATCTTTTCAGATATGGGTTTAAAATAAAGCACTCCAAGATGGCAGAACTGCTGGTCATATGGCTTTCGGGCAGTAAGGGGCGGGTCCATGGAGGTTGAATGGCTGTCAGTCTTCCATTCTGCCGAGGGAGGAAGAGAGAACCACCATCAGCAGAGCTCTTAAGCTGTCTCCCAAGTGACACAGTGACTCTAACCTGTACATTTTTGAAGAAATGGGAAATAAACTAGAGTATCTGGAGGAAAATGCACACAGATACAAGGAGAATACACAAACACATGACTGGGTTTAAGATTCTAACCCATGATGAGGCAGCAGTGCTACCTGTTTGAACTTTAACTGTATTGCTAGGCACTTCTTTTGGAGATATGTCAACAGATATGAAAAGACTGAAAAAAAATACAAGAGTTTGATATACAACATTTGACATCAGAACAGCATTATGTATAACAGCAGCAAACTGCTATAGTGAACAAAAACACAATAAATACATAAAACAATATGATAATGTTAAGAATTGCACACCTGTCTTCACACCTGTAAATTCTAAGTCGTTAAAAGAAAAACCTAAGTTAGGTAGAATGGAGGCGTTTGGAGATCTGGAAGAAAAAGGTCCAACAGATGTTGTTTTTGACCAGAGTGACTGTAGAAGAAAGATACTATTTACATGCTGGGTGACCACTATATATTTTTATAATGGAACTAATTTAAATTTGTGATTATTAAGATACACTGCCTTCAGAAAATATTCAGACTCCTTCGTTCTTTTTTATATTTTGTTAGGTGGCAGCCTCATGTTGAAATTGTTTCAATTAATTTTTCCCAAATCAGACAACATTCAATAATCTAGAATTTCAAAGCAAAAACAATCTTATTTTTTGCAAGTTTATTATTAAAATACAAAACTGAAATATCACATCCACAAAAGTATTCAGACCCTCTGCTGTGACACGTGAAATTTGGTTCAGGCGCATCCCCTTTTATTGATCATCATTAAGATGTTTCTACTCCTTGTTTGGAGCCAACCTGTTGTCAGTTCAATTGACTGGGCATCATTTGCAAAGGGACACACTTGTCTTTATAAATCCTGCAGTTGACAATGTGTATCGTAGCAAAAACCAAGCCATGAGGTCCAAAGAAGTACATGCAGAATTAAAGATAGGATTATTTTGAGGTACAGATCTGGGGAAAGCTACAAAGAAGTCCAGCAGAATTGAAGATTCCCAGTGGTCTCCATATTTTTAAATTAAATAATTCTGGAATAGCAATGACTTTTCCTAGAGATGGCTTCCTGGCCACTTGGTAAGGGAGGTGATGACGAACCTGATGCTCACTCTGGATGAGCTTCAGAGAACCTATGTGGAGATAGGAAAGACTTTAATTAAGACAACCACCACTATGAGACTATGATAGAGTGGCTAGATGACACCTGATGGCTTGACTGGATTTTGTAAGAAGGCACTTCAAAGTGTGAGAAACAATATTCCCTACTCTAATGAAACTAAGACTGAACTATTTGACCTCATTTCTAAGCTTCTTGTTTCAAGTTAACCAGGTAGTGCTTATCATCTGTCCCTTCAGTGGTGAAGCATGGAGGGGTGTGTGTTGTTTTTCCACTAGCAAGGGACAGGTGGACTAGTTAGGGTCAATAGAAAGCTGAACCGAGCAATATACAGTGATGCCCTTAATTAAAACCGGCTCCAGAGCACTCAGGACTTCTAATTTGGTTGAAAGTTTACCTTGCAACAGGACAATGATCCTCAGCACAAGGCAAAGACAATACAGATGTGAGTTAGGGGTCAACTCTGAATGTTCTGGAATGGTCCATCCTGACCCCTAACTTGAACCCAATGGAAAATCTTTAGAGTCACCTGAATATAGGGGTCCACTGGCGGTCTTCATCCAACCTAACAGAACTTGAGAGGATGTGCAAAGGAGAATGCCAGAACATTCCCAAATCCAGGTGTATGAAGCTTGATGTGTCAGATCCAAGGAGACTTCAGGCTGTATTAGCTACTATTGGTGCTTCAAAAAAGTACCAAGGATCTGAATACTTGTGTCAATGGGGTATTTCAGCATTAAGCATAAAGGAGTGTAACTGCAAAAACATCCATAAACTTGTTTTTGCTTTGTCATTCTGGGGTACTGAGTGTTGTTATTTGAGGAAAAATGGTAATTTAAATGATTTTAGCATACGTCTGCAACATAAAAAATGTTTAAAATTCAACGGGGCTTGAATACTTTCTGAACCCATTGTCTTGAGTGATATTGCCTAGAGTCCAGTTTTAGGCTTGCATCTTCACCCTGTAGTTTATGTCTTGAATGAGCAGACATGCTGTGAAACCACATTGTCATTGAGGTTGTTTCAATGACATCTCTATACAACTGGACTGATAGGGAAAGGTTAAACTTTTTAGGCTGTTGGAAAGAAAATCTACTCAGTTGGGTTTTTTATAAGTAGACTTATGTTTTGTGTTGAGTGTGAGTAATAGTGACGCAAGAAATTTAAAAGATTCCAATCTTTTAACAGTGGCACCATTTATATTTAGGGGTTTAGGACTAGGTGGGTATTGGAGTCTCCTTAAGTTCAGTCTAGCTCAATGCACTATGGTACATCATCCTCATCTTTGATCAGGGTAGTAGTAAAATTCGGCAGTTTTCCAAGATGGGTCACTGGAGGTGCAACAAATGATATAAAGAAAAAAAGAGAGGACACAAAACAGACATCCTGGCCTCGCACTTAGGAACTCTGACCAATGTCCATTTGGATTCACTATCCGACACAGTCTTCTCAGAAACTCACAGATCCAGGGGTATGAGGCATTTGAACTACTGTAATATTCTAAACTAAAATTCACAAATAGTTTACCTTTTACAGTCAAAATGTTGCAAATCATAATGCTATGTTAACTGCATTTTTAACTGATCCTTTGGCACAGTAAGTAAACTGGAGGTGGTCAAGGACAGAGTCAATGACAGATCTGAGATGCCTAACAATTAATAATAGTTCAGTTCAGTTAATTTTTGCATAGTGCACACAGGTTCAGAGAAATTTAACAAGATTGAAGGTAAAATATAATTACAAACTTTAAAATACTAACCACATAATGCACATACACATGCATCAATATACAGATTATTTTGAAAAGCAATTCCAAACAGAATGACATGTGTAAAATGCCTGCCTGTTAAACTAGGACATCTTGAATTTATCTGTACCAGCTCATTTAAATTAGAAAATGAGATCATTTACACAATTTAACTTTACCTTGTCCTCTGATAACAGTTGACATTTAAGCCTTATTATATGTAACCAGGTATTCACCCACAACTTCTAACGATGAACTATTTTGGAATTTTACATATTGCTTAATGACATAAGGGATGTTTCTACAATACTCCATTTATCTATATGCTGATTGGTAAAAATTAAACTATATTCAAATGTAGTAAGTAAATACACCTAAATGAAACATCAGTGGTCTGTTAGATCTCCTCAGTCTGTCATGATGCATTGTATAAGGCCTGTGGGGGCTCCAGCTAGTAGTCTAAATAAAGAATGTCCATGTTTGGAATTTATATATAATGATGGCTTAAGTCTCTGTTTTATTTTTGTTTACTTTCAGCAACACATTAAAGTTTCCTAACAATAATACTGTATGTCCATTAATATTGTAGCGACCCGTGGTTGAGTCTTAAAGTTTTTTAGAGCCGAATTCTGCCATGCACTTCTCCCAAGCTGTCGGCTAGCGGACTGCCAGCATTATGCACGCAGCTGTACCCAGCAATTTAAGTAGCGAGCACTCGTGTCCCATACACCCCACGACTCCGAGTGTCTCGGCAATCATTGCTTAGATGACATCTTAGCAATAAACAGCTCTGTCCTGTTGTATCTCTTTATTAAGCAGATAGTCAGAAAACAAAGCTACCCTCATTGCAAAAACCATTGCCAAGGTCATTAACGAAGCCACCTTTCTCATTGATGGTAACTATTTACAATTTAATAACCCCGGACGGCAATAACCCAAACCCACCCTACCAGTTGAACACAAACACATACAACAATTTCAACAGGAACAATAATTCGATTGCCTTGCTAATTTAACATAACAGTAACTCTTACATAAATTACCCACAATGCATCAGGCCGCCAGCACTGGCTGCCGGGTCACTACAATATTATCATTTAAGTGTTAGATGTTAAAATGTTTTCATTATTACTTAGGTCAGTGCAACTGATTTGTAATCATTAAAACAGCGATAGTTTTGTTTTATGGCCTTTGGAATAATTGTGGATACTTAAAAATTACTGCTCCAACAGTAAATTTAATCATGCATTTTAAAAAATATTTTACATTTCTTTAACATATTATTTTGATGTATACTTAGAACATATGTTTTCTGAAAGTAATTTGCAAAAACAGAATATGTTAGAATAATTGTACATTTTGGCTCTCTGGGGTGCTTGTCTGCTGACCCAGAGGATAGAATAAAATTAGACAAGTCCAGATATTAAACAGGAGAACATTTACTGTCGGATAAAAAAGGAGCACAAGAAAGGGAATGATGGGAGGATAAAGACATTATACTTCTCTGAGCAACATTCTCATTTCTTCACCATCCAACATCTTCTCTTGCACTGCCTTAACTGCCCATGTCTCAGCTTCATACATCAATAATAATAGAGATAAATTCCAAGAAAGATTTTGATGAGAACATATCATTTAGTAGCAGTGCTATTTAAATGTCTTGCAAATCCCAACAGCCCCGGTAGTATCACACCATTGGGCAGCTTCAGAGGGACACAGCGGATGCTGGGAAGAAGGATGATTAGGTGCTATCTTTAAAGAGGAGCCGAAAGATGCCAAAAGGGATCGCAATCATCTGTTTCTGTTTGTTTTTACGTTTAACTCTTTGTTGGATTACACATGCAGCCACCATGGATTAGAGTTCTATCTGGATTTAGGTGCTTGTCCTGTGCATGTCTCTTTGTGTGATTTTGTCTTAGTTGGATGCATCTTTGTCTTGAGAGCGCTCCCAGTCATGCTAAATCTTCATGCAACAACTGGAACCTGGTAGGACAAAACTACACATTTCAGTCAGAGGGTTGTTCATTCTACGCACCATAGTCATCCACACCTGCTGTACTAAACTGTGTTTGGATTGTGTCATAAAGGTGTTAATTGTTTCTTGAGTAGTGCCTAGTCTTTCATTTGATTACATTTGTTCAGTGTTTGTTAAATAATTGTCATCACAAGGGAAATTTGGGTGTGTTTTTACGGTATGTGTTATAAGTTTATTGATTATTTTTTGCTTTCTTCATTTAATCAATATATTGTTTATCTATACTTTTTCAGACCCTTTATTACATGTCTCTGTGAGTGTGTGAGCTGAGTCAAGGCTGGATGCTTTCCTGGGGTCCCGAAAATAAGTTAAATAAATCTCTCTTTTAATAACAGTGAGAATCTGAGCAACTCATCCTGACCTCTAAAATTAATTCCAACAAATCTAGTAGTTTCAGATGCCAAGTGTACCCTATGTAATTTCAACTCAAAGTCTTACCTTTTTTAATGCATTGATAAGTAACCTCTGCCATATTACCTGCATTTCTCTGTGTGAAGAAATGTTTTTTAACTTTTTCAAGAAATGTGTTTTACTCCCTTCCATTTCTACTTTGCTCTCATTGCATCTATCTTATATACTCCCCCCACATTTTTAAACACATTTTTCAGTATGGCTAAGGTACTAGACCTTATACCACAAGGTTGCCGATTTAATTGCCACCTCCAATTCCCTGTGTGACCCAGAGCGAGTCCCTTGAAATACCTGTGCTCCAACTGTAAAAAAAACATGTGTAAACAGTTGTAATGCATCCTAACCTTGTAAGATGACTTATATGAAGGTGTCAGCCAATTATTAAATAAAGATAATTTCACCTTTAATTCCACCTTTTTGGAGGCTGAAAAGATTCATCTCCTATAGTTTTTTTTCTTCTTTTTTACAAGTGTCTACTTTAGAAAAGCTACAGCCCTTGGCTTTGATTTACTTTACCCAGCTTTATAATGAGATATTAATTTGTAGCTATGTACATTTCCACTGCGTAGGTTTTCCTCCCACATCCCAAAGACATGTGTGTTAAGCTAATTTGTGTCTCTAAACTGGGCCAGTGTGAGTGAGTGTGGGTGCGGATGTGAGTGTGATTGGCTGTTGTCTGCTGTCCCATCCAGGTTTGGTTACTGTCTTGTGCCCTAAGCTTCTGGCAACACTAAGAACTTCCTGTGACCCCAAAGAGGACAAGTATAGAAAAGAATGGATGGAGGGACCTTTACTGTTAAAAAAATTATTTTTAACTGTTGCTGTTTATTTTTTTGTTATATTGTATTTTACCAATACTTTTTTTTACTTATTTGTGAATATTTTTGTCTGTGAGCTTATCTGAAAAATTGGCCTTGGATGTTTTAACCTATTTGATACCCATCTCTCATATGGCATGACATCTAGTCATCCACCAGAAGTGAAAATACCATTCCAGTCTTGTGGAACTAATATGGTCCAGGTGCAAAGTACAAACTGGAAAACCCACACTTGAAACCTGTCGTAGCATCTAACATTTAACTGACCATAACTGAGAGAAAAAGAACTGTACAGAGAAAGAGTGACACCAAGCAATGGGGAACTGCACACAGACCCATTCACTTCTACGTACTGGTGCACTTTTAAGAGGAGTTTCCTACAAACGTGAGATGGCCAGTCAAGCACCTGAATTTGCATTACTGTCTATACACACCACTATGAAGCTAACAAGGCATTACTGTATTTTCAACCCTTACTTTTCTACAGCAAGAGATACATTGTCACACACATGCATATGAGGGAAGCAGCACGGTCTTGTTAGTGTAGAAAAGCCGGTAAACAGGGCTAATCATGTGCACTAATGCCTTTTTCTCCTTCCTTGCAGGATCAAGTAAAACCAGTCTCAACCCTTTCTGGTATCAAACCACACCCCTGGATGGCATCACTTCTTCTCCTCATATTGACATCCCACCTCTTCCTTATTCCCCACTATAAGCTCACCAGTTATCTGCTACAGCAGTCACATTTTTGACTCAGTCCCGAGACTCTTTTGCTAACGAGCAATTTTTTTTTGTCTTAAACCAGACAGTACATGACGTGGATCCCCCCCAAACCTTCATCTTGTCTTTTTTGTATTATTAAAGTATATAACCATATACAGAGTGCCAATGGCCATGGCCATTTTCATATTGTATTGCTATATAGCATTGAATCACAGGGCATTTGATTTGCTTTTTTAACAGTAATCAACAGAAAATAAAACTACTGGGAAAGTGAAAACAGATCTCTGCAAAATGAGCTAAATTATTTATGAATATAAATTAATGTAGAAAAAAAATGTTAGAGACCTGTGCACACAGACTTGAGTCTGTCATGGCTGGCAAAGGTGCTTCTACTAAGTACTGACCTGAAGGGAGTGAAAACTTATAAAATCAGTTATTCTGTGTTTCACAGTTGTATCTCGGTCAATGACAACATATTGTTCTGACCAGTGCATCATTATTCAAATTCTTCGTTAAGTGAGTTGACATATATTTATGGGACGGAGTGTGTCTCTGTTTCTTATGTCATTTTCACAGCACTAACTTTGGATATAAGGCGATGTGTCTGCATTGCTGCATTCCATTGCGCATCACATGACGAAAATCTAGCTGTGCCTTTAGCAGTATACAGGGTCATGATTCTGTGTCTGATGTCATTTTTGCCGGCATTGACTTTGGATACAAGGAATGCATCGCATGCAGCAGGACATAGAACATGCCTTTGTGTCATTTTCATTGTGATGATTTGTCAGGTATACACCTGACTTGATGCAATCTACATTAAGCTATCGTAACCTCAAGTAACCTAACATTAACATAATACATACATCACATAAATTAATAATTATTAGTAATTAAAATATATTAATAACAATATTAATATTGTATTGCCATTCCAACTCTATTCGATTTAATTTATTGTATTTCTATGGAAGCGGCATTGTGAAAGTGTGACGTTAGCTGAGTCATGACAGTACAGTATATTTATAATTAACTTAGACCACTTTGCAGAGATCTGTCTTTATTTTGACACTGAAGAGCCTTTTCCTGTTGATCAATGTCAAAAAAGTCAGATTAAATTAATTGTGATTCAATGTTGTATATTTCCAAGGGTTGAATATTTTTTATAAGGCACTGCATGTATTATCATTAGCAGTTGTATCAGCAGGAGTAGTACTATGTTATTACTGGATTTAGTGTAGATTTACATCAGTTTGCATCTGCAAAGGAAAACAAAGGTTAAAGGTTATTTAAATACTGAAATGAAAATAAGGTTAAAGACCCACCTTTTTGGCTGTATAGCCTTCAGGAAGTGAACAACTGAAACGGAAAAATCTGGTAACATATATAGGACGGGAACAAAGTCAGAGCAGTATGAAAGGTGAGTAGGTGAGAAAAGGCTGCTATTAGAGATGATGAAGGCAGAGTTTAAAAAGTTAGTCGGTCATTAGGACCTGTACAAATATGCTGTAGATGAGCTTCACTTCTTTTGTTTGTTTGAAAAGTGTCCTTGAAGCTCTGTGAAGGAACACAAACAGTAAGATCAATGTGGCTCTGATCAAGGGATGTGAAGTGATCTACGATAGGCTTTTAATGGCTTAAACATGTTCTCTGAAACATTCTGCTAGCCGTCTCCCTGTTTCACCTATGCAGATGACTTCCTACACTTCCTACACAAATGCACAAAGCAAGATTTTTACACCACGAAGAGGCACATAGTCAAATACTTAATTTACTAGAGTGGCCAGATACATGGGTATTGACGGTGACATTGTGGCACCTGTTACAGCTTACAGTGTCTGATGGGGTATGTGGCTCTCCTATGTTAACTGAGCTGTGGATAGGAGGTTTGTGTAGGTTAAGTAGTTAATAGAAGGAGATCAAAGGAGGGTTAGGAAAAAAGGCCTACCTGTGGAAGGATCAGTCTGCAAAATTAGGATATTGTGTGACTTGTGGGAGAGACAGGGATAAGGAGGAGGACCAGCGGAATGTTTTATTACTGGGGTTCCTGTTAGAGTGAATGTTTTAAGGTGCATCGTGTTGGTCAGAAGATGAGTGACATCACTTCCTGGTCCAGTCGGGACCGGAAGGGGCTGGTTAGGGGTTAGGGTTAGATTGATTATCAGCGACTGAGATGAACCTCTAAGAAGCAAAACTTTCTTTTTGCTATTTTAGCACCCTTGTTTGTTCTTTATTTCCCCTACTTTCTCTCTGGATTAAACAGGGGCCCACCGGATCCCCAACATTCTTTGTTGCTCAAGGTCTGCTAATTTTACAATATATAAATATATACTAATAATAATAATAGTTGGGAGTGGATAATAATATCATGAAGATATACTGTACACACACTGATAACCTTGTATATAGTATCAATTAAAGAACAAATCTTTAGAATTAGTCAATTTGCTTTTGCAAGGCACATTAAAATAGTGAGCAGCTTTTAGATTTCTAAACAACCATCAACACACTGGAAATCAAAATTCTCTTTGCTAATGACAGTTTCTTCGTTAGTAGTATATTTTATTAGCTAGGCGTTTGCAACACATTCTCAAAATTCTTTCCTGTTTCCTAATTACAATAATGTTACGGTTAAAGCTGTTATCAGCTGCAAAAAATAATTGGCCAGCACAGTGTTTAGTGCACATTAATTTTGCTCAGTTTGACACATAGATACAAGGCTTTTTGTCACCTCTGTTTTATTTCAGTGTTGCTTCAAAATATAAATAAGTTTAATAAATATACTTATTAAGGAATGGGTGACTTTCATTTTTTACTAACTGATTATAATATCAGTTAGAAAAAGCATAAGGGTAGTCCATGATTTTAATTCAGAAGCACTTTTGAAATGCATCCTTATTTTCTTTATGCGTTTGCACGGAAGTGATGTATGAAGTATTGTGTACTTATTTAATAAATCTGATGCCCTCTACTAGCTAGATTTCAATGCTTTTTTAAGGTAGGAATATATAATCTGGCAGCATCAGAAATTAGGGACTGTCTGTGCGGTGTGCTGTTTCTTGTGGCTTCAATTTGTACGACCAGCACTGCATGCACATTAAAGACAGCACACGACTACAGCCCTGCCACCACACTTTGGTTTTAGTCAAAGTTTGTTCCTTTGCTGCTGCCATACTAGAGCATGGAGTTGATAATTTGCCCTTTTTCAGAAATCACAAAAGAAAGTAGTTTCTTAACAAAGATTGTCTTTGGTGTACTGTATTTATTTATTAAAGTTTTTTATTTACTTTTTTTTTTTTAGAAATTGCCTTTTTCAGTATAAATTATATTGTTTTCACTAACAATATAGTATACGCATTTTAAAATATACAGTACTGGTCTTAGTATATTCAGTATGCAGTCATATGTAAATCTTATCACTAAGAAAAAAGCATACTGGGTTGTAATAAAGGGGAATGGTCAATGGTTACTTTGATTACTTTAAAAAGATTGCTATCTGATGATGGCATTGATAAATAGCTTCCATATACTGAAAAAAAAATTCAAATTATCCCTTGTGAACT
Source organism: Polypterus senegalus (assembly GCF_016835505.1). NCBI lineage: Eukaryota > Metazoa > Chordata > Cladistia > Polypteriformes > Polypteridae > Polypterus > Polypterus senegalus. The sequence goes on from NC_053162.1 coordinate 155,883,894, forward strand.
TAATTTAGTTTTCTTTAATTTTAAGTGTATTGTAGTGTGTGCGGTAGGACTCATCTGAACACATAGAATGAAGCGGTGAGCTATAAGTGCTTATGGATCTCCATGTGTGTTTCTTTTTTGGCTGCTGCTTTTTATGAATACATTTTGGATCCCTTCATGCTTTTATTCCCTGACTCCCTGGTTTTCACCTTTGCTTACCTATTTTCCTCCGTTTCAATCCTCCAATCTGATCTTCAGGCTTAAAGTCAATAAGAGCTGTATCAGTGTTTCACTTTTCATTACTTTAAGAAGTCCAGGGGGAAATTTAGTGTAGAATGCTCAACCCCATACAAAAAAAAAAAATATTTCTTTAAGTGAAGCCTGGAGTGCAAAAATGTACCACCTAATTGCATTGCAACACACACCATTCACAGAGATAAGCCCCTAGTGAATAGTTCAGGGCTTTGCAAATATTTGAGCAAGGCGTTCTGTAATCAAACATTCCAAGATATATAAAGTTGTAAAATTGTTCAAAGTCCTATAAAAACAATTAACAGTATTTTAAAATTGATTCTGTAAGACACAGGCAGCCAGTGTAAAGACGCTAATACTGCTGCAATGTTGTTTTAGTTTTAGTGTGGATTCTTGTAGCTGCATTCTGAATATAAACATATTAATCAGTGGCATGAAATTAATTATTTTGGCATGAAATTTCTGGTGGAGCCGTAATAGAATTTCCCCATATGTATCCAGATGTCTCTAACATAAACATTATCTTACCTAATTAATCTTGATGACTAGTGAAACATACAAGTTCACAGATCTTTCATGTCTCAATAAACCAATCAAACAATAGGATGTTATGGCCTTGACTGGTGTCAGATCATCATCATCATCATCCTTTGACAAAATATAGCCATATACAGTGGTGTGAAAAACTATTTGCCCCCTTCCTGATTTCTTATTCTTTTGAATGTTTATCACACAAAATGTTTCTGATCATCAAACACATTTAACCATTAGTCAAATATAACACAAGTAAACACAAAATGCAGTTTTTAAATGATGGTTTTTATTATTTAGGAGAAAAAAATCCAAACCTACATGGCCCTGTGTGAAAAAGTAATTGCCCCCTTGTTAAAAAATAACCTAACTGTGGTGTATCACACCTGAGTTCAATTTCCGTAGCCACCCCCAGGCCTGATTACTGCCACACCTGTTTCAATCAAGAAATCCCTTAAATAGGAGCTGCCTGACACAGAGAAGTAGACCAAAAGCACCTCAAAAGCTAGACATCATGCCAAGATCCAAAGAAATTCAGGAACAAATGAGAACAGAAGTAATTGAGAACTATCAGTCTGGTAAAGGTTATAAAGCCATTTCTAAAGCTTTGGGACTCCAGCGAACCACAGTGAGAGCCATTATCCACAAATGGCAAAAACATGAAACAGTGGTGAACCTTCCCAGGAGTGGCCGGCCGACCAAAATTACCCCAAGAGCGCAGAAACGACTCATCCGAGAGGTCACAAAAGACCCCAGGACAAAGTCTAAAGAACTGCAGGCCTCACTTGCCTTAATTAAGGTCAGTGTTCACGACTCCACCATAAGAAAGAGACTGGGCAAAAACGGCTTGCATGGCAGATTTCCAAGACGCAAACCACTGTTAAGCAAAAAGAACATTAGGGCTCGTCTGAATTTTGCTAAGAAACATCTCAATGATTGCCAAAAGTTTTGGGAAAATACCTTGTGGACTGATGAGACAAAAGTTGAACTTTTTGGAAGGCAAATGTCCCGTTACATCTGGCGTAAAAGGAACACAGCATTTCAGAAAAAGAACATCATACCAACAGCAAAATATGGTGGTGGTAGTGTGATGGTCTGGGGGTTGTTTTGAATGAATTCTACCATGAATTCTACTGTCTACCAAAAAATCCTGAAGGAGAATGTCCGGCCATCTGTTTGTCAACTCAAGCTGAAGCGATCTTTGGTGCTGCAACAGGACAATGACCCAAAACACACCAGCAAATCCACCTCTGAATGGCTGAAGAAAAACAAAATGAAGACTTTGGAGTGGCCTAGTCAAAGTCCTGACCTGAATCCAATTGAGATGCTATGGCATGACCTTAAAAAGGCGCTTCATGCTAGAAAACCCTCAAATAAAGCTGAATTACAACAATTCTGCAAAGACGAGTGGGCCAAAATTCCTCCAGAGCGCTGTAAAAGACTCATTGCAAGTTATCGCAAACGCTTGATTGCAGTTATTGCTGCTAAGGGTGGCCCAACCAGTTATTAGGTTCAGGGGGCAATTACTTTTTCACACAGGACCATGTAGGTTTGGATTTTTTTTTCTCCTTAAATAATAAAAACCATCATTTAAAAACTGCATTTTGTGTTTACTTGTGTTATATTTGACTAATGGTTAAATGTGTTTGATGATCAGAGACATTTTGTGTGACAAACATTCAAAAGAATAAGAAATCAGGAAGGGGGCAAATAGTTTTTCACACCACTGTAGATTTAAATGCTATAAAACAGTGAGAGCTTACTAACCACTGTTATGCTAAGATAAAATTCAGCATGCAAAAGAGAAAGGACCAGAAGAAGATTTGTATTCGAACGAAAAAAAAATAAAGGTTGTTGTTTGAAAACTATAGAAAGTGCCATCAGTGAAGCAAAGATCAGATTCAGACAAACCTAGCCTAAAGATTGTTAACCAGAAGTGCTTTTAAGAAAATATTTTGTAATGCAAAGTTTTTTGTCTTATCTGCAATCTCAGGTGAGGACAAGATATTGGTGACATTTTAACTGTCCATCATTGATGATGACCTGAGCGTCACTACTTCTGAGTATCAAGGTTACAAGCAAACAAACAGCAGAATCTGTTTAAACAAATATTTAACAAAAATGACTCAAAATAATGTTTAGTTACTTTAAATAATTATTACTACTACAAACTGAACTTGGAATCACCACATATTACAACACCAAAATAACAGAACAAAATAATGAAAAAGCCCATAAAATAAAAACAAGTAAGAAAATGTACACATGGTATAACATTAAGGTGTGTTTGAGAGCTGCGCAGACACTGTAGCCTTCAAGGGACTGACTTCCTTCTCACTCTGTTTCAGGGTTACGGTGGCCAAAGATTATCTCACCAGGATTGGGCGAAAAGCTGAAAAGTGGCCTGAACAGGACACTAGTCAATCATAAAGACCACTCTCATGCACACATAAACACACAAAATATTTAGACAAAGTGACAATATGCACTTGGCAATTAACAGTCTAAATAAATCAATAGAAAAGTTTTGTAATTAGTTCCATATTTGTATGAGCATGTTGCCATAGTTTTCATGAAATGAAACTTGCAAAGCCACTCAGTACTAACAAATGTTTGGGAAAAACAGAAGTTAAAGGCAACCTCTATTACAGGCAGTGACCATTACAGATACAATATCAGATAAACATGGCACTATGATGGTAAATTATAGGCTGACCAGATTTTCAGAGTCCCAAATTGCGACAGTTGAATAGCAAGTATGCCCATGCGCAAAGTCCATCCTCATTTGTTTAATACCTGATTAATCTCAGCAACAACAATATGAGTTCAGGGAACGGGAAAAAAAAGAAGAACAATTTCACAACATGATTCCACACAGTGCTTGAAGTGGAAACAAATAAATGACAGTCCTCTCTGTGTCTTGCTGTTCAAATTTAACACAAGGTCTCAATTAAACTTTCCCATTCAGAGTTTTGACCAGGCAGATGGACAACCTGAGTGTCACATTTTGATATTCTTCAGTTACTTATCGGACAAACTGCCTGAAAATCGTAAGTGTTCCTGTAACCTGGACATCTGGCCGCAATAGTAAATTATAGTGGCAGTAATATATAGAATTGTTATAATGTGCAAGCCGTAACCTTCAGAGTAAGGTAAATAGTACTGACTAAATGTTTTTTTGTTCTGCGCACAACAGCTAAAATGTCACAAAGTACTTCATTCATATGTAGAAAGCCCTTTGATTCCTTGCTTGAATTTGATAGTTTTACAGTTAGTAAGATAATTAAATTTATCTGTTACTAATTAAAGAATTGGGAGGAGGAAAATGCATGCAGTGGCGTCAGTGCATGAATTGCAGGACCTGCTGATAATAGGATTTCGTCCTGCATGTGTCTCAAGAAGCCAACAGTGAAAGCGACTGCCTCTCCCGGGTATTCAGTGTCAGTCAGGTTTTCCATTAATTTGTGTTAAGGGGCTTGTTTGCCGCCAGTGGCATTTATCAGAAGTGAAAAAGACGTGCAACTGCAATCAAGGTAAAACTAAAACAGTGAATTACTTCGTAGTCAAAGATGCACAGAACTTTTCTCCATTTTAAGATAGCCAAGCTTGCTAATTCACCAATGCTTTTCAATGGGAGATGTTTACACTTTGAACCTGTGCACTGTGCGATCTGTTCGAATTATCTCAACGTAAATTAATTTGTCTTTACAAATCCACATTTCAATAAATTTGATCCATGGGAATGAGTTGTTTAATGCAGATGGATGGACAGACAGACAGGCAGGCAGACAAACAGACAAGCAGACATGGCTATCGCAATAAGTGCTTCACTCATTATATAAAAAACTGAATCACTTCATAACACCTACTGGTATGGACTATGTATTGACTGTAAACTGCCTCTAATTGAAACTGAACACCTCAAGGTTACAGTTGAACAGCTTTGAGATAAAAAGGACAAGCCACAGTCACTTGGGAAGAATACACAGTCTACAAACACTGCACAACTCAAATGGCACGCTGTACATCAGCACTAACTACCATGTGACCAGGAGCCTCATGCATAACGCTGTGTGTAGAATTCATACAATAACATGGCGTAAGCAAAAAAGCGGAAATGTGCTTACGCATAAAAAAATCCAGATGCATAAATCTCTGCGAATCCAAGCTTTTACGTTCTTCTGCTCCATAAATCCCGGTCAGCATGAAAAGTAACGCATGTGCACACGCCTGCTGTCCCACCCTGTCTCCTCCCAGAATTAAGCCACTTTGAATATGCAAATCAATAGAAATAGCCCTTAAGCTCAGTGTTCTGTGAAAAGGCAATGGCAAAAGCACGGGGGAAAACAGAAGAATTTCAGCAAATACCAAGTGGAGGCAAAGAAAAACGTACGATTTTGGTTTAAACAGTGGTATAAACAACAAAAGGAAGTTGATCGAGTGACATAGAGTGTCGTAGAAACTTGAAAGCTCAAGTTCACAAAGTCGAACAGTGCCCGAAATAAAGAAGAAGTTGTCAGATTTCAAGGTTGCCATGAAAAGGCAAGTCGTAGCCCACCGTCTGAGTGTCTTATGAAAGCTTATTAGCTTATTAGATAAAGCACTGTACAGAGAAGTAATATGAGAAATGGGAACTCAGTAGATCCTGCAAATTTGCTTGTTCAACATGTAAGGGACTCTGATAAAATTGTGCCAGTGTAGCATCGCCTGACTGTGCCACCATGGCATCAGGTGATGGTAAAGCATATAAAAGATAAGATGCCCTAATGAGAAGTTAAGATGTTTCTGGCATCTCAGCAGAATTCTGTCCAGTGTCTCATTCTGCATGCAGAATTATAAATAAATCATTTATTCTGTGAGTGAAATTATTAAGCCTGTTGTTTTTCTTTCACGCTACCTTTTAAGGGTGTAAATGGTATTAGACTTTTTATACTTAGGTGGTCCGTACTTTAATGCATGCAATGCAAGCCCCCTTGTTAAACTGAAAGGCTCAGGTTGGACATGCCCAGAAACAGCCCAGGCTATAGAGAACACTGTAGGTTCACTTTGTTTAGCCCCCCCAACCAGAAACAGGCTTAAAACAGCACTCAGCATATAGACAATTTAACATACTGCAAGAAGCTACGCTTTTCTAGCTATGTAATTACCTTATATTGAGCATATATAGAAAAGTGGGGAAAAATGCTTATGAAAGGCAAAGCTGATGGTAGGTACAAACAATTTAATAATAAATTAAATTACCAAGGGAAGCAAATTACTTATTGTATTTTGCACAACATCATAACGCAGAAACGCCACTGATGCAAATGCATAAAAATTGTAGGTATCTGAGTTTCTTGATTACTTTTATGTATATTTATAATTCTGGGGTCCTTAATGTTGAGTCACATGCTATTTTCCATTAAACCTCTTTTGTTTTCATTTGAATATACACTTAGTTCTTTATTTTTAAGTTAAACTTCTAAAATGAAAATAACTTTTTAGTCAATATCTCAGCCTTTCATTTTCATTAGCCAGTTTCAGAGGCATGCTACTCCCAAGCCTCTCGTCTATTTCCAAATAACACATTTACATATTATTCCACCTCATAGTCAAGGTCTTTTCCTAATTTTATATTTCTTTATAAGAAAAAAGCCTTTGACATTCTAGCAACAGTAATGTTTCAGTGTCATATTGCAGCTTTTACATAATTTTACATTAGCTTTTACATAATTATCTGATCTCTTGGACACTGACAGTTGTGGAGTCGACACATTCAGTGAATTTAATGTTACAATATCAATTTTAATTTGAAATTAAAGGCAATAGAATTACTTTATTAGTAAGTACTAACATGATTCAATGACTGCCTAAAAATGTATTGGAATGCATGAAGAAACAAATATTGCCCAGGATTTCATCATTACACGCTGTTTGCAGATATTTGTAAAATGCAGCAATGAATAATCTCATGTTCGTGTGACTAAGGGTTAAGGAAGCCATTGTAGAGACAAGGTACTAACATGTATGTCTGGAGATTCTCATTCTGTTTTTTCCAGCCAACTCTGTTCTTCAGTGAGTTTAAGACCTCATGACAAACCGGTGCAAAGCCCACCGTCTAACAATGCAAAGCGGATGGAATGTGTCGAGATAGGATTTGAACAGTTAATGAAGGGGATGTGCATATTTTTGACAACAGATGAGCAAAACTGAATTCCTCCAGGCATTTATCTTGAACATCAGTTCAGCTGGATGCAGATCTAACTAAGTAAATAAATAAATAAAGCAGCTTTAAAAACAAACATGCAATTAGATCAGCACTGTAACGTATACGCAGTAAACATCTCTCAGGAGTTGCTGATTTGTTTTAGGCCTCATTATTGTGTTTTTTGACAGGAATGGACAGCTGGAATGACAAGGGCTCAGGCTCATTAAAACATTGGGCATCAGCACTCTAGAGTCAAGAATGGCAGCGGGGAACTGCCTCTTGGATGCAGTGGCAAGCATTGGAAGTACTTTGAAAAAGGTAAACACTGTTCTGTCTTGCTAAAAATTAGCAAGAGTCTATGGTATACGCAGGAAACTCTGACATAATTGTTAAAGCAAAAGGCATTGTTCAAAAGTACACATTTTACAGAATGGGCATTTTAAATGATTGAATCAATTAGGAAGAATGGAAATCATTAATTCCAGTACTTTCATGTAAGTGGAGCTTATGATACACATATTTTAATGTTCTGGGAATGCCAACAGCACTCATGTCTAAGTTTAGAGAGTTTATCGATAGTATTGCGTCTGGCATAGTCATCTAGCTCATATACTTATGTGACAATAGTGTATCTGGAATAGTGAACTATCCATCTATCCATCCATACCTTATCAAGCCTACCTAAACCAGTTCAAGATCAAGGTAACCAAAATCTGGCAGCACTGGCAACAGTGATTGTGAATACAGGAATAAGCCATAGAGGGCATGGGTGCTGTATCTAACACACATCCATTCTCGTACCAGGACAGCACTAGACGTCAGGCTAATGGAAAGTGAAACAAAAGCCATGCAGTCAGTGGTAGAACATGCAGGCTCTTCACAGAAAGTGACTGGGCTGGGATATGTGCTCAAGCTTCTGGAGGTGTTAAGGCACCAGCACTAATCACCTTAATGCTATGTCACTCCTGAACTGATCATTTACCTTTAAGCATTAAAAAAGATGTCCAAGATGTGCGCTTGTTCTTATAATTCTTATAAGTTCTAATAATTAGAGAATGAATCCAGATGACAGCAGATTTGTCCTCAGGGAAAGATGATAGATTCTATAAATGTAGAAGTGATGTATTAAAATTGTTGAGGTAGCTAGACGGTTCTCAAGGCTAAAAGTAGTCAGTCAGTAGGTATCAGGGTTCAAGTGACTGGATATTTTGCAAAATAGCAGTTATAGTTTGAATCCCCCGAATTATCGTGTGAGCTCAATGATCTTTCAGCTCCTGTGACGAAGGGGGCTATCTATCAGATATCAGGACCACTATTTGAATATCAGAGAAGAAACAACTCATTAAAAGAATATTAGCCATATAGCACAAGCTCAATTCTATTGCTGTTTTGCCTTGAGTTTGCCCAATCACTGGTGCCAAAAAAATTAATCAATGGTCACTTAGTCAAAAGATTGCTTTTCTTACATCACCAGAGTGCATGACACAAATTAGCTTCCCAAAAGGAGAGTGACTATTTATAAGAGTGCTGTCCATCCAACATATACAACATATATCTTCTTATGATAACGTTTGGACCCATGTTCATCCACTCAGGGGTAACAGAGGGTCTAACCCAAAGCGGAAAGTTCACAGGGCCCAAGTGAAACAAACCTGCCTCAAGTTAATCCCTCACAGACAAAAGCAAGAATAATGACTTGAAATAAGGAGTTCTCCATTAGCTTAGGGGCCTAGAGGGTAGCTTTTGTTTTTCCACCAGATGGCATTACCCGAGTTATTGTCCTAGAAAGGAAGTGACTTAGGAGAAGGGCATTAACCATATAAAATGAATCCCATTACTTTAGTGGTTTCCTCTGAAGGGCAAAGTTCTATGACGGCAACTATAGACCTCAGTAATATTAAACCTCTTAGAAGACGAAAACTCACAATCAAAAACCATAATAACCTTTTAAATAAATACAGACTGCACTCTGGCCCAAATGTGTAACATTACTGCTTTCCATTTTCCGTGAAGAAGACAAAATGCGATCTGGTGAACGAGTGATTTTTTTTTTAATGAGGTTATTCCTGGTGCTTTACAACAGATTTGCCGAAATAGTGAGTCCAATGACCACTTTGCAATGGTGGCCAAGGCCCCGAGATTGTTATGGGTGTGTACCAAGATAAGCACAAAATAGACCACCGAAACAGGGGAATTCTGTTTTAGCTCTGCTGATTAAGAGAGGACCCAAGGAGGAGCAACAAGCAGCAAGCGTGAAATATGAAATGTGTAATGATGTTTATAAACTATTACTAACCTCCCCTATTTTGTTCCTGTTCTTGGTATCCTCATGTGCCACTTCTCTACTGCCAAGTTGTTTGCCTGCCTATGGAGAAGTCATGCCCAGGACTCTAACTGTGCCTGGCTTGTCTGACTCCTTTTCTACAATCTGGCAGCGGTTCTGCAATTAGTTGATGGATAGATATTGTTGCTTTTCATTTATGTTAATTAGTTTCTACTTTGTGTTTGATATTTTTGAACACAGTTCACTTTTGTCACAGTTTTGCATTTAGTGAGTGGTGTAATCTATTCTTGTATTATGCCATTTAGTCTGTACTATTGTATTGTATTTCTGAGGTGCCAATAATAGATAGTAACAAGGGGTTGAAGACTATGATAAACATGTAAACTAAGCCAAAACGGCAAGCAACCGTCAAAAGATCTGTATTAAAAAGGCATTGCTGTGTTTAATAAATATACCAATGTTAAAAACAAATCAAATCAAGAAACAAAGGTTACCACAGGATTCCTCTAAAATCATGACAAAATTAGTCTAAATATATGTAGTCTAAGATGATGCAATAAATAAGTAACATTTTAAGGTTTTTAAGGGCTTGGTGTAATGCATTTATTAGCTACTTATTGATATGTAAGAAAAACAATGCCTTTGTTACCGGTCTTAAATCATTGATAGATGTGCTATAGGTAGTAGCTGTCATTGGTGTTTTTTAAGTCTTATTAAAAATAACAATGTCTGTTAAGACCTCATTACAGAGCAGTAACTAACTAACAGATGAAACCTACATGTCCCGTATAGTCAAGTCACAAGGTAAAAAAAAGGTTCCATAAAAAAGCCCTTGTGAGCCTACTTCTAATTGTACTGTTTAGATTTCAGGGTAAATGTGAAGCCAGCAGCATTCCAAAAAAGACGAGATTGTGGAGAATAGGTAACTAAACTCTAGCTAAGAGTGGATGTGTGGCTGAGCGCTCGTCTGAGTGATGCTGGCATGGAGTGTACCGGCTTTCTCTTGTGCTTTCACTAACAAACAGATGGGATAGTAAGGGTCAGAGTGATTTCTAGGAAACTTTATGAAAGGCATCTGTGAAGAGTCTGAAATCTTGTACAGAAGAAGTGTTTACTGGCACCAGCTGCTTAGAAGACATTAGAGCTGCTTGTTTAGAATACACAATAAAACAATGCAGACAGAATATTTAAATTTGGAGATGCACAGAAAATGAATTTTATGTGTGCTTTCTTGTGCCAGCTGACAGATGAGAACTAAACAATTTACAGCCCAATAGGAAGGTCATAGGTGAGCTTCAGAAATGAGCAGGCTCTATCCACACACCACACTAAATGTTAGCATCCTTGGACCTTAATTGCATATCTTTTCAGCTCAATAGTGGAGACATGTCTAAGAACTATTGAGTGCTGGATAAACTCAGACAAAACACCCCACAAAAAAAACAGCTTGCCCATTTGTCCAAAGCTTGGCATTTCACATTGCAAGTATGCTAAATAGTTCCCATAAGTGAGCCAATCAGAATTGACCTTCAGTGAAAGAAAGAAACAATTATTATAGAGCAGAGAAAGGATAATAAAGTTGACAGAGTGAAGAACAAAAACTCGTGGGGGAGCTGGAAGGTAATGAAGATTGCCAAAAATTGCCTATACCCATTTGTCACCTCTGCTGGTGGCGAGACAAGTGAAGTAAGAGAAGGAAGGGTATTAAAAGGTCAAAAAATATCAAAGTTCAAGTCTGCGAGTGGATCGCTCAGTTAATTAGCAGAGGAACAAAAATACACATGCACCTTGCCTTTTTTTTTTCTTTTGTTACCTGGTAAAGCCCTCCTGTGAAGTTCCTCAGTGATTGTCTCACCATCAGATGTATTATTCATCTCAACTATTTTTTTAATGATGCGATAACATTCCCTGAAATAGGAAAACGCTCATTAAGCTGTCAACGAATATAGATCACACCTTAAAGACACGGAAATGTGGTGGTAGAGGGAGTGGGGGAGTATAAAAAAAATGTGAATTAGCAGAAAGCGAAAGGAAAGTCGGAGCAAAAGAGAGCAAGCGTAATGGAGATGGCCTGGGGTACATTATAGCTCTCAGACTCTGCACATAAAACATGCAGCTAAAATTAAAGGAACATTTCAGAGGACAGATTTAGAGATTACTGCTCCTTTCTCACTATTTATTCTTTAATTAATTAGAACTTCCACTGAATGAGGAGAGAGGATTAGAAGAGAGTAGACAGACAGCGCCTGATTGGGTGGCCACTGCTACTTCTGGCCTCGCACTCTCTCTCCATTTCAGTGCCTCTCTCTCACTCTGCCCGTCTGCTCCCGGTAATGTAATCCTTTATTTAATATTTTAATCACTATTTTAATTAATCTTGATGATTTGGTCTTTTTTTTCCTTCTTTTGGTAAGAAAATGAAAAAGTTGCTATCTTTACAGCACACTTAATTGACCGAATCAGGGTTTAGAGTTAAAATTTGCACAATCTGGAGCTGATAAAAAAAATAAGTTTTAGATTTAATTTTTTCAATAATTACTTTTTAATTCATCATAAATAAACAATCAAGTACTGTACACTTTTGCATTTGATGAATTAAATGATTGAGTAATATGTAAATTGTTTTTATTCTACAAGATATAGGAAGGCATTTCAAAAAGCTTTGAAAAATCTATTTCTATTGCACCTTTGATTCAAATGCCTGCAAAATAATTTGAATCTTTGGCAAAACATTAGATTTTTCTTTAAGTAATGTACAAGAACTTCACTTTCATTTGTCTATGTTTTTATTGTTCTGTCTCAGTCAAATTTTAGGGGCTTTTAGGGAGCACAAACCTGAACAAGTCCATTTCAAAGAATTTCTGTGTTATGTTTGTAACAGAAAAACAACTAGCAACAAAATAAGAAATATTTTTTGTAAAGAAGAAAAAATCTAAATGGTCCCATCAGCCACACCTCCCATCATTGTTCCAAATCCTAAACCATTATGTTGAGGGCACTTCATCTCACACCCATACATAAAATTAGTGAGCTACCTCACCATGAATTTCTAGCAACAAAGGATTTAACAAGAGATAGAGAAAAATCCAGATTCTGGGTGAATGTAACTAACTCCAGGTGAATCAAATTACAGAATGAGGACAGCCAATTCCTCAAAGTGATTAATTTAGTCGTCTTCCATTGGGAATCAAGGAGTAATCTGGTAGCTACTGTGCCCAAGCAAGACAAACTTACATTGATATAAAGAAAGTGTGAGGTAGGGGAGGTCTAGGAGAATAAGAATTTCAGGTAGAGGAGGAATTGAGACTGACAACATCGAAGAAAGTGAATGAGAAATTAAAGACCAAAAATCCAGAGCAGAACAAAACCGATACACATATATAAGCATGCCAGGAACACAGATGGCAGAGAGGATCAGGGCAAAGGGCTCACTTAATTAATGTCATGTTTAACCTGGACCTCTGCCCTGGCACTACCTTTTCCCTTTTCTTTTTATCCTCCTTAAGTTTCCTTTGTTTGTTAATTGTTTCTTATGAAGAATTTCGTATGAAAAAACCTAAAGGACAAAATCTCCAATTAGTCCACTTGTTAATTCTACAATTCTGACTATGGTCTGATAAAAACTTCAGGACTCTGCTTTCACTTCTGAAGCTTTCACTGTGCAGCTGCCACCTTCTTTTACAGTCTTTACCTTATTTAACTTGTATTGTGCTCTTCTGGTTTTTGGATTAGAATCTTGGATTATTGGCAGCCGTATGATGTTCATTCTTATTATTCTTGTACTCCTTTGTAAATGTAGCAGTTACATATTGATATTTCATATCTAAATTTAATATAAATGGTATATTCATGTATTCTTATAGTGTAGTTGTTTTTTTTTTTTTTGGTGAATTTTCTTTCTACGGTTTTATATAAAATGACACCATAAGAACTTCCACTGAATGAGGAGAGAGGATTAGAAGAGAGTAGACAGACAGCGCCTGATTGGGTGGCCACATGTTCCAAGTACAGTGCATGATATTGCAGATGGTGCCCAAGACAATACAACACATGATGGGAGCACCTGGTCCTTAAAATATTCTCCTTTGTCCCTCTGGTTATAGCTTAATGTCTCTGGGCCATAGTATGAAATGCGTGAACTCACAGGGAGTCTGGGAAAAAAAAGCATTGACCCTAAAAACCTAAAATCAAAATAGTGAAACTCCCCGAAAAAGAAATCTAAAAGCACATTATAGTATTATAGATTTTTTAATACCCTTTAATGAGTTTGCCAGACAATATTATTGCAGAATGTAGCAAACTCTTTACAGACATACTGTCTGCAAGCACTTTACAGTCTGATTGGCTCCAGTTGAGTGTGGGGCAGCAGGCTGAGTGTGGCTAGATGTTTGATCATAGTGAGTGGAGACGTTCTTAGGGAATTAGTCAGCTGAAATCCTATGTGGGTATTAACACTTGCCTATATACGACATGGTCTCATTAATGATGAAGAGTGAAATTGATGATAATGGTAGTGTTCAGGTTGGGAACGGCATAAGCCACCTGTGTCTCGTTCCCAGTTTGCATCAGTTTTGGAGGCATTTCCTGTGACCTGCAAAAATACAAGGGATGTTGAGAAAGTTTTGTGCTGTCGGTCTTCCCTGAGCTTTCCTAGTGTTCTCATTGATTTTCTAGGAAAGCACAATTATTCATAAGTTTAAAAATACTAACATGTCCACAGGAAGTCACAGTGCACAACTCAAGAGAATAGAGTATAGGCATCCATCATGCAGAAACTGAATTTCTAGAAGAACTGAAGCAGCATTGAGTCAGTTTCTGTTGACTCTAACTTATAAAACTTCAAGAAGGTCAGTCCCCAAAATCTGACATTCTGATGGCTGGAGATAAAGCCTGGTTTTAATTTTTTGAGCCTGAAACAAGAATCAGTCAAAAGAGAGTGGCTTTCCAAACCCCCACTCAAGGCCAGGCACTGCAAGTCAGCCAGCAACACAAAGTTTGCCATTTTTGTTCTCTCAGATACATCTTGTTTTTTCAGCGTAACCGGAAGAAAGGGCTATAGTAACAGCCAAAGTGGTTCTCAGACGTCTGCTTGGCCGAAGTTTCCCATGGAATTAAGAGAGATCAGCCCAGGTTGCTCATTTCCATGTCTTTCCTCCATCACAACAGCAACTCAGCTCACACTGTTAAGCTGACCATGACCACTATTCAATGGTCTGGTGTTGACTGAGCTGGTGGTGCCCCCCTCTGTTCTCCAACGTGACACCCTGGCATCAAACCTTCAAAGAACTTCTGTGGAGGAAAGTTTTTTAATTTTGTGATGAGGTCATTGAAGCTGGGAATGGGGTGTCGGACCAATTTATTAGGGAGGATTTTGTGTCACACTTTGACAGGTGGATTAAGCACCTGAACAAATACATCAATCTTGAAGGTGACTATGTGGAAAAGTCATGAATAAATGAACTTTCTAGTGTTTAAAAATGTCTTTTCTCAGATTGTTTTTTTCCTTGAAAGGCTCAGGGCTTTCTAAATACCCCTTGCAAGAAATCATCTGTCTCATTATGTCCTTGTTACTTATTTTGTTGTTCTGATGGGAGATCACTGCAGTGTTTAAAGGGAGTTGGGGGTTCAGAGGGAAACAGCTGGAGTTCTGGAAGTGCAGTTGTCTTGAAGTGTATATATTGTTTGCAGAATGTGGATCTGTGTATAATTTGACTCATCTACTGAACAATATTCTCCACATTGTATTCATTGCATATTCCATAGTACCAGAGAAAGACTTCAATGTTCATCAAATGATGACCGCCAGATTACCACAGAGCATTTCATACACTGTCCTAGACCAACACTTTCCCTGAATATGAAGTAGTTTGGGATGGAAGATAATGCCACAACACAACCAGAGGCCTATGAAATGCAGAGTCAGGTAGAGAATGTGACAAATGCTCAACTGACAAGGGCTAGGGAGAACTGGATCCGAGAGACAGAAATAGAGAAAGAGATGGGCTGAGAATTGCTTTGGTTTGCTTGGTTCTGTGGTGTAAAAGTGGATGGATACCTAACCTAATAAATGGGACTTTAATACTGCAAACACAGGCTCAGTAAGTTTTGCTATTTTACATTTTCTTATTTGTACTTTGAACACTGTTTTCAGTTCATTTTTGCCTCCTTGGTCGACATTGGATTCAGAAAATATTAAAAGCCCATCATTTTCTACACACCTTATTGTCTTGTACATGTAATTTAAAATTGATACATTTGTTATTTTTGCTCATCAATCAACACTCAATAACCCATAATGAAAAACTAAAAACATATTTTCAGAAAGGGCTGCAAATTTATTAAAAATCAAAAAACTGTAATCTCCAAAATCTCTTTCAGAATCCACTGTTTTTCACTTTGCTGATGGCTTCCACTAGGTCTTTTAAATTACATATACAGAGTATCTTCTTCTTCTTCTTCTTCTTTTGGCTGCCCCCGTTAGGGGTCGCCACAACAGATCATTTTCTTCCATATCTTTCTGTTCTGTTACACCCATCACCTGCATGTCCTCTCTCACCACAGCCATAAACCTTCTCTTAGGCCTTTCTCTTTTCCTCTTCCCTGGCAGCTCTATCCTTAGCATCCTTCTCGCAATATACCTAGCATCTCTCCTTTGCACATGTCCAAACCAATGCAATCTCGCCTCTCTGACTTTATCTCCCAACCGTCCAACTTGAGCTGACCCTCTAATGTATTCATTTCTAATCCTGTTCATCCTTGTCACGCCCAATGCAAATCTTAGCATCTTTCACTCTGCCACCTCCAGCTCTGACTCCTGCTATCTGGACAGTGCCACTGTCTCCAACCCATATAACATAGCTGGTCTCACTACTGTCCTGTAGACCTTCCCTTTCACTCTTGCTGATACCTGTCTGTCACAAATCACTCCTGACTCTCTTCTCCACCCATTCCCCCCTGCCTGCACTCTCTTTTTCACCTCTCTTCCACAATCCCCATTACTCTGTACTGTTGATCCCAAGTATTTAAACTTGTCCACTTTCTCCAACTCTACTCCTTGCATCCTCACCATTCCACTGACCTCCCTCTCATTTACAAACATGTATTCTGTCTGGTTCCTACTTACCTTCATTCCTCTTCTCTCTAGAGCATATCTCAACCTCTCCAGGGTCTCCTCAACCTGCTCCCTACTATCGCTACAGATCACAATGTCATCAGCAAACATCATAGTCCATTGAGACTCCTGTCTAATCTTGTCTGTCAACCTGTCCATCACCATTGCAAATAAGAAAGGGCTCAGAGCAGATCCCTGATGTAATCCCACCAACTTGAATGCATCCGTCACTCCTTCCGCAGACCTCACCACTGTCACACTTCCCTCGTGCATATCCTGTACAACTCTTACGTACTTCTCTGCCACTTCCGACTTCCTCATACAATACCACAGCTCCTCTCGTGACACCCTGTCATATGCTTTCTCCAGGTCCACAAAGACGTAATGCAACTCCTTCTGGCCTTCTCTAAACTTCTCCATCAACATCCTCAGAGCAAACATTGCATCTGTGGCGCTCTTTCTTGGCATGAAACCATACTGCTGTTCACTAATCATCACCTCACTTCTTAACCTAGCTTCCACTACTCTTTCCCATAACTTAATGCTGTGGCTCATCAATTTTATTACCCTGTAGTTACTGCAGTCCTGCACATCCCCCTTATTCTTAAATATCTGCACCAGTACACGTCTTCACTCCTCAGGCATCCTCTCACTTTCCAAGATTCAATTAAACAATCTGGTTAAAAACGCCACTGCCATCTCTCCTAGACACCTCCATGCTTCTATAGATATGTCATCTGGACCAACGGCCTTTCCATTTTTCATCCTCTTCATAGCTATCCTTACTTCCTCCTTGCTAATCCGTTGCACTTCCTAATTCACTATCTCCACATCATCCAACCTCTTCTCTCTCTCATTCTCTTCATTCATCAGCCTCTCAAAGTACTCTTTCCATCTGCTCGAAAAACTCTCCTTGCTTGTGAGTATGTTTCCATCTTTATCCTTTATCACCCTAACCTGCTGCACATCTTTCCCAGCTCAGTCTCTCTGTCTAGCCAATCTATACAGGTCCTTTTCTCCCTCCTTATTGTCCAACCTGTCATACAACTTGTCATACGCCTTTTCTTTTCTTTAGTCCTCACGACCTTTCTCTTCACCTTGCGCCTTATCTCCTTGTACTCTTGTCTACTTTCTGCATTTCTCTGACTATCCCACTTCTTCTTTGCCATCCTCTTCCTCTGTATACTCTCCTGTATTTCCTCATTCCACCACCAGGTTTCCTTTTCCTCTTTCCTTTTCCAGATGTCACGCCAAGCCCCCTTCTTGCTGTCACCCTTATTACATCTGCTGTATTTTCCCAGCTGTCTGGTAACTCTTCACGGCCACCCAGTGCCTGTCTCATCTCCTCCCTAAACTCAACCTTGCAGTCTTCCTTTTTCAACTTCCACCATTTGATCCTGTGCTCTGCCCTCACTCTCTTCCTCTTCTTGATCTCCAGCGTCATCCTACAGACCACAATCCTATGCTGCTTAACTAAATTTTCCCCTGCCACCACTTTGCAGTCTTCAATCTCCTTCAGATCAACTCTTCTGCATAGGCTGTAATCTACCTGTGTGCATCTTCCTCCACTCTTGTACGTAACCCGATGTTCCTGCCTCTTCTTAAAATACGTATTCACCACAGCCATGTCCAGCCTTTTGGCAAAATATACTATCCTCTGACCTTCTTCATTCCTCTCCTTGACACCATACCTACCCATCACCTACTCGTCTCCACTGTTCCCTTCACCAACATGCCCATTGAAATCCGCTCCAATCACCACTTTCTGTCCCTTGGGTACACTGTTCATCACTTCATCCAACTCACTCAAAAAAACTTCTTTCTCACCCATTGCACACCCAACTTGCAGGACATATGCACTAACAACATTCATCATCACACCTCCAATTTCTAGCTTCATAATCATTACTCTGTCTAACACTCTTTTCACCTCCAAAACACTCTTGAGATACTGTTCCTTCAGAATAACCCCTATTCCATTTCTCTTCCAATCCACACCATGAAAAAACAATTTGAGTCCACCTCCAATCCACCTGGCCTTACTCCCCTTCCATTTAGTCTCTTGCACACACAATATATCAACCTTCCTTCTCTCTGTCATATCTGCTAACTCTCTCCCCTTACCAGTCATATTGCCAACATTCAAAGTTCCACTCTCTTTACTTTCCTCCTCTCCTCCTGCCTCTGGGCACTTCTCCCCCCTCTTCTTCTCCTTCTCTTCTTCTTCATATGTAAAAAAAAAATAGTATAGTAAAAAAAAATTAAGAAATTACTTTGTCAATTTATACTGTTAAATATGTAGTATTAAGTAATTAATTAAAAAAAATATTGAAATGTTTAAATCAGACAGATCAATTAAGCAGCAGCACTTAACCTGCTGTGCCAACGTTCCTCTTCTGTCTTCTTCTCCTCTTTATTACTATTATTGTTGTTATCTTCATTGTATTATTGATGTTTTTTTTTGATGTTTGGACAATGTAGTCTTGCAGCTCAGCCAGTGAGGAACTTAATTTTCCTTGTGTACATCATTGTGTTTTCTGAAACAAAATGCCCCCCTTATTTTTTACAGCGCATTTACTGACATGATTTGACACCCTTGTGTAGCTGGGTTTTGTATGTTAAAATATTTGTGGTTTTCTGTATCATGCTAATTTACACTAAGTACAGTACAATTAAGCAGAGATTCTTATCTCACGTTTCTATCTTAGCATAAGATCAATTTGTCTCTTTAGTTTTGACCCCGGCACATAATCCATTTTGTTCTTTTTCCGTCTTCTGGACCTGAAATAACAATCATTCTGTTTTGACAGAACAACTGCCGTGATTGATGACAATCTTCCTATTCATTCCTGGCTCACTAAACAGTTCTCCAGATTCAGCTTCTTTTCAGAAATAACTCTCATCCATAGTTTATTACGTAGATTGTGATGTTGTGTATTTTTGCATATGCTTGCATGGACACAGTAAATTGGAATCATGGGTAAACGTTTAAAGATTATTATTATACTAAATGTATGGTTGGAAAATGGATGGATGGATGTATTACATTTGGCTAGTCAGTGTATTTCAGTTACCTAAATTAAATTTATATGTTTATGGGGTGGCTTTGGTTAAGATAATGATTTTGCTGGCACTGTCAATGTAAACTACCTGTTTGGTAAGAGGTTTTAAGCACAGATCTTCCTTTTTAAATATTGTTTTCACAGTGCAGCTCAGTTCTAAAGTTTTTACTCATATGTGACACTGATTTTGTTTCAGAGGTGTGAACAAACAAAAACACATGGAATGTCAACTCTTTAGATGGAATTTAGACCACTGCCACATGTGGTGATACATCTGATATAAACATATGCAACTTGAAAGTGACCTGCATTTGAATTAGAATTGTCTGAAAATGTACACCCTCTGAATGGATATGACAAAGTTCTCCTCCATGGGAAGCCTTATGAAGTCCTGCATTACAACACAATGCTAGACTGTGTGTGCCAATCTCGCCTGTTGCCAGCCAGTATAGACCAGTTGCCACACATTTTCTGACTGAAATGGCCTGTCTCAAAATGTGTATTTCTTCTTGTGCACAAACACTGGAATAAGTAATCGAACATCCCTGGCAACATTCTGAGATTGTTAAACTAACTTGCCTTTATTCTTACATCTACTGATTTACACTTACAGTTATGACAGTAATAGCTTTGCTTGAAATAATAGCTACTAATATTTGTTTTCTGTTTTTCTTCCTTGCCATCATGGCCTGAGGAATTTACAGATATTCTGCTCTGAAAATAATGTGAAGCTGTGCGACAGCTAGCATGTTTTTTCACGGTTGTCTGTTTGTTTTCATCTGTCTGATAGTTTGTGTTTATTAATTTTTCTTGCAAAATTAATTTAAAAAGTAAAAAATTTTGTAACTCAGTTTTATCATCACAACTTCTCTCTAGCATTGCTCCAGGATGCTGCCCAGCCACGACTTTAGGATTCAGGACAGCAATAGACACCTTGTCCCCCAACAGATGGTGCATATCCTTGAGATTTAATGGTGAACTTGTTGCACAGGAAATCTCTTGCTGTTTAAAAACATGAAAAGTTTTGGAAATATTGAAATAGAAAAAATGTAAGAGCTTGGAATCATATAATTTACAAACTGATTACAAAAGAATTGCCGTTTTAGTAATTTGATGATACATACTCACATGAATAGTATCAAAATTTCAATCTTATCACCAAAAGCATACAAGCACCTTCATCAGCTGAAGTCCACTTCAGATTTAAACTAAGACAAGAATGCATGACTAAGAAGCAGACAGCGTTTATTGTTTTTATTCAGCAAGAGATAAAACATTGTTCTCTGTGTAGTGTTTTTAGATATAAATATTTATATGTCAGTCATTTTTTATGTGTGGTAATCCAAATAAGAATGTTATTTTCTTATTATTTATTAAAGCCTTCATTAGCATTTTATCTCCTGAAAAAGTATTCAGAGACATCAGAAATATTTGATTAATTACTGCAGTGCAATCTTACATAGTGTGCAGTACAGTAGAGTAGAATCGGTTACAGATGCAGAATTGCAGTAGAAGGCATGGGCAGGATATTGCCATTAATGACATATGTAGTCTTGCAAATATGAGTGACTAGCAGTGCCCAGGCTGGGGGTACTAACCAGAGCTGCCTGCAATAGGGGTACCAATGAAATATTGTGATCAAGCCTAGCCAATGGTGTACAAATGAGGAATCTGTTCAACATTTGGTGGAAGAAGGTTAAATGGTGTTGATTTGTATACCGAGGAAACACAAGCAGAGGTTCCTTGTGCTCTGTAGAAATAGGGAATCTTTGCAAAATGTAGTGAAGAAAAATGTCAAACACACATTCACCTTGATATATATTAAAAAAAAATCAGCACCAGAAGAGAATATTCTCCTTATGTGACCTGGAATGGCTAGAAGTAAGGACCTCTGGAAAAGGGAAAAAAGAGGGGTAATTGGGTAGAAATGAGAACACTGTATAGTTACAGGCATCTCAGGAATGAGCAATCATGCATGGTCCTCTGGAAAAAGACACAGGGCAACCAGGCACAAAGTATCAGTGATGGCTAGAGGGTGCACAGATCAAGAAGAGTACATTTGAGGTGATGCTGTATTTGAATCAGTGCATGCACCTACAGGACTGCCAGGGTGTCCCAGCCTTTAACAGCTATTGGAGTCTCTGAAGTATAGTGAGGGTGCAGAAGCTTCATGTCCCTGAAGGAGATGAAAGGCTGCTGCCCAGAAGTGACTCTGGGGCAGGGCATCATGACAAGAACTGCAAAGTGTGTAGTCATACGGATAGAATGGACGTGTATTCAAATATTGAGAAGAAAAAAGAGCTGCTGATAAAAACAAGAGAGAGAGAGAGAATTGAGGAGTGATACTCTTAAAACAGAATGTGCCTGTCATACCCCCATACATTAGACAGGGATTTAAAACATAGTGGTAGACCCAAAAACAATGCAGAGCTTTTCTTTTTTCTGTCTTATTTAATACTTTGCATTCTTGCTTTCTTCATTTTCTTCTTTTATTTATATGGAAACTAAAACTGTGATGTTTGATTTTTATTCCTCTTTTGGGGAATTTGACAAAAGCATCCTTTGTTAATGTTTTTTGGTAAATCTTATTTTTTGTCTGCGTTAGAAGGCATAAATGTACAAGCACTCGATTTTACTTATCATGTATTTACCTGTAATTTTTAAATTACACATATTAATGTATGCTAGACTTACATGTGTCTATAGACTACATGGCACCCAGCCAACGTTACTGTATCTGCTTCATGTAAATTGTTGTGAAGGTTTCCTTTTGTCTGGAGGGTTGATGATATCAAGCTGTCCTTTGAAACTTTCACAGAAATGAGTACAAGAAGGCTATTCAAAAGAAGCAGAGATAATAATTGCTCAAGTAGCAAGCAGCTCAAAAGTTAAATATGTACAAAAGAGGTTTGTTGTTCTACTAATAAGCCCGTATCATCTTATTCGGCAGGCATTGGCTGTTTGATAATTGACTTTGTCCTTACTTAAATATGTGCACACCAGCTATTGCCTCACTCGATTTCTTATCTATTAAAGCTTGCTGTGCAGGATGCCAAGGTTTAAGTTATACAAACACTTTGGTGATTGTCTCCATGGATTTTTTGTTTTGGTTGTTTTTTTGTCTTGACTTGAGAGATGTGTGTGGTCATTAAGATGATCAGAGTCTTAAATCTTCTGTGTGATTGATGGAGGATATCAAATTATGTCCCCTACAGCTAAAGTTCTAAAAGAGTTGATCGATAAGTATGGTGTAAACACTCTACACACATTGTCACCCCCTGTGAACGCTGGAATTGCCAACAGATTTGAATGTGCCCTACTTTAAAATGATGCTCAGTATAGGCAGGACTCATTCTGATTGAAACTTTCAAACAAATGAATAAAAACCTCCATAAATTTAACACATTTGGAATGAGGAAATAAACAGGAGAGAGATAAACATCAATCATAGAAACAAACTAGTACCAATGTAATCACAAAAAAGTGACAAAACGAGACACTATAAGTATCAATGTAACATTTAATTTACATATCATTCAATTATGTGGAAAACTCAATATGATTTTTTTTATAAATAACAGAAAACATGAGAACAACTTATTTGTAAAAACAAGGCATACTATGAGAGACAGCTTTAAGTGAAAAAACAAAAGCAAAATCTAATTAAATTCACCACTGATACACGTGAATTTGAAACAACTAGACAGAAATGAATTTATGGAATAATTACCCAGTAACTAAAACGATAATGCAAATCAAATCAACTGTATTACCATTCCAGTGGCAAAATAAAATGCGGCATAAGATACACATATGAAAGGTTTACAGTGTATTCAGAAAGATAAATTTAACATTTTTGTTCATCAACACTCCTTTTTCCATAATGGCAAAGTGAAAATGTATTTTCATAATGGTTTGCAAATGTTTAAGCTAAAATTGCTCATTCATGAACTTCTGATTAACAGAGTTGCTATGAGATGGTCATCTTTCCAACAGGTTCTCCCATATCTTCCACTTAGTTAAATGGTATATCAATTAAAATGTTACTTATTATATTTTATACTAATTTTCATTTATATGATTTCATGTTTTAATCCCCTGCTTATTCTCTCATTTAGGCTCAATTTATGCAGCAATATCTTCTTTGAGTGAGATGTCTAGATTCACATGCAAGAATGCACTTTTTATTTTGTAGGACTAATATTCCCAACTTGCATTGTTTAAACTCAGATCCTGACTATCCTGCCTTCAGCATATTTGCATGTCACCAGTTGGAAGACTCCAGACTCAAGAGACCCATTGCTACGTCTGCTCAGAACACTCAGTTTTTTCATTATGAATTGACTTGTGTGTAAGTATTATACCAAATTTACATGATGTACAGAGCAGCCATTGGTCTGTAGCCATTGATCTCAAATCAGCCCATAACCGTGATTAGGACAAAGAGTGTGTGAAAATGGATAGATTGATAAATCAGCTTCTAAATTCTTGCAGATTCACTTATGATTAGTTTTAAGTCTCTTAGTCACTGGCTTGATCATAGAAATTTTCTATCTGATATTGGATTGTGTTTTATAAATGGTTAAAGAGAATTTCGTATAGACACCAGGTCATGGTCTTGTTTAACTGAGTGTTGGAGTGGATATTTCAGGAAACTGATTCCAGTAACTTTACAGCCAAAGGCTTAGTATGATTCCCAGAAAATCTCTACTAATTTGAATGTTATAAAATGAACATACATACAAAATCTTCACAGCCTTACATAAGGCGAGTTACTTTTAGTGTGATTAATTAGTCATAACAGACTTAGGTGATAAGTGCTCAACTATCTTGCCTTTTTCACAAACTTGATATGAACTTAAAGTTTCAGTAGCCCTTTAAAACATTTCAAGAAACTGGATAGATTGTGAAGAAAGTAAGTTACTAGCAGTCCTAACTAAATTAAAAAGATTACAGCTGTCTTCCCTTGGATGTACTCAGTCTTTCAGATGTAGATGGTCACACATCTTCTCTAAATGTTCAGCATCTTCTCATTGATTCTCAGAAAACTAATGACTCAAGTCAGTTTTACAAGTTTGAACATGAAAACTCTTGTCATAGCTGATCCACTAACATTTTGGGTTTTATTTTAAATTCAAGTGAATCATATGGTATGAATTATTCCAGGTGGTCTGAATTCAAAAGTTAAACACAGGATATACATTTAAATATAACAAAGGCTTTTTATAAAATGAAGTCATGAAAATTTCACTTTTGTCATGTTACTTTCTTTAGCAAAATACAAAAATTTCAAAGTAACATTTTAATAGTTTGGAAAATTAATACATGGAAATTTGAAATATGCACTTTTTTAATAACACACTAAAGCAGAAGACAAAAACTAAACATCTAAGACACAATTCTTATAGAAATCCAAGGGCTCTTAAGACTTTTTCACACTAATGGACCCCTTGGAGGTCATGGTGAAGGAGAGAATGAAAACAACACTGAGTGCCATTATGAACAAAGCTCCACATCATCTCTCTAACACACTAACACTAAAGACTTTCAGCCAACAAATTATTCATCAGAAGTTTGTTAAAGACTTTGTGTGGCAGACTACTGGGACTCGTTTATAACAATGGCAAGATGTCTGCATAATGTCTTACTGTGTCTGTGACTGTCAAGGCAGAACTTTTCTTTCTTTTGAATGTTTTTGCATTATAGTCATTCCTATGTGTGTTCAGACCATAATGTGCGTGTAAAAAAACCAAGTTTTTGTGAAAAGTTCTATTAAAAGTGTATGTTTATGTATTTATTTCTTTAAGAAGCTTCTGTAAAAAGTAAAATTTTACCCAGGGTACAAATAAAGTTTTATCTATCTATCTATCTCTGTACAGTATATATACAGTATATACAGTGTATATAGAGTACTGTGTGTGTGTATATATATTGTCACAAAAGTCACAATGAGACGTAGCAAGATTTGGGGCAGCCACCCATATAGTTTGGTTTCTTGGCTGCAAATCGTCTTTTAAATGATAGCACTGCTGTGCACAAAACCGAGTCCAGTATAGAACTGAGGGAATAGGGAAAAGGTGGAGGCTTTTAAAGGGTAAGACAGGAAGTGAAGTCAAAAGGGTTGGGCTTGTGAGGGCCTTCTGCCATTGGTGCGAGCCCAGACGTGACATCACAGGGACCGGAGCCGGCAAGCTCTCCTTCCATTGGTTCGGTCTCGGAAGTGATGTCCAGAGGACCAGTTGGGATCTCTCGTGAATGGTCTGCAGGCAAGGGAGAAAAAGAGTCAGTGGACTCTGCCACATCCCGGTATGTCTCGGAACTGCCCTTACTCAGGCCCATTAGCTGCCTCCCATGCACGTTGGGTCGGGTGATCCTGACCGAGAGGTCGTGAACCCGAGAAAGGGCATCAGCATTGGCGTGGAGAGTGCCCCGACAATGAATGAGCAAAAACTTGTATGGTTGGAGGTTAAGAAACCACCTGGTGACCTGCGGATTTGACTCCTTGTGCAGGGCCATCCACTGTAAAGGAGCATGGTCCGTGAAAAGGGTAAATTTCCGGCCCAGCAGGTAGTACCTCAGCTGAGTAATTGGCCATTTAATCGCCAAAGCCTCTCTCTCCACCGTGGCGTACCTGGTCTCCCGGTCCAACAGTTTCTGGCTCAGGTACTTTTCCGTACCATTGAGGTTTTGGCTCAGCACGGCCCCCAGGCCTGTGTCCAAAGCGTCCGTCTGGAGGATGAAAGGTGAGAAAAAGTTAGGAGCCTTCAAAATAGGTGCGAATGTAAGGGCCTGCTTCAAGCCACTAAATGCAGCACCTGTCTTTTCAGTCCATACCACAATGTTTGGGGCCCTCTTCTTTGTCAAATCAGTCAAGGGCACCGCTCTCTTCGAGACCCGGGGCACAAATTAGTGGTAGTACCCCGCTAACCCGAGAAAGGCTTGGACCTGCCGCTTGGTTCGACAATGGGGCCATTTCAAAATGGCATCTACTTTGGAGCACTGTGGCTTCACGGTACCCCGACCCACCAGGTAGCCTAAATATTTGGCTTCGCTCAATTCAAAGAAACATTTCCTGGGATTAATTACGAAACCCGGCCTTACCAAGTGTCCACAATACCGCTTTTACCTGCTGTAGGTGTTCCATCCACATACTGGAATAGATGACCACGTCTTCCAGGTAGGCAGCATTGTATGAGTTATGAGGTCTGAGCACTTTGTCCACCAGACACTGGAAGGTAGCTGGAGCCCTGTGTAACCCAAATGGAAAGACACAATACTGCCAGTGTCTGCTAGGGGTGCTAAACACGGTCTTAACCTTTGCGGTGTCCGTTAAAGGAACCTGCCAGTACCCCTTTGTCATGTCCAGTGTGGTCAAATATTGAGCCTATCCAAGCCTCTCGAGGAGGTCGTCCACTCGTGGTATTGGAATTGGGAGACTTGATTCAGCCAACTGAAGTCATTGCAAAACCTCCAACTCCCGTCAGGCTTAGTGACCAAAACAATGGGGCTGGACCAGGGACTATGACTCTCCTCGATTACACCTAGTTCCAGCATGTGTTTGATCTCAAGCTCCACTTCAGCCCTTTTTGCCTCGGGAAGACGATACGGGCGTTCTCGGACTATAACCCCGAGTTCTGTCACAATGTCGAGCTCAACCAGAGAGGTCCATCCGGGGTTTTCACACACTACCTCCTGGACAGACAGGATAACTGTTTCCAGCTCCCATCGTTGTCTGGGACTTAAATCCACACCGAAGTTAAGGCTAGCCTTGTGAGCAAAGAGTGAGCGGGGCTGACCAGAGGAGTGATCGGGATCCCTGTCCTTCTACGGTTTCAGCAAGTTTACATGATAGACCTGCTTCCTTGGCCGACGATTGAGTTGACTCACCAAATAGTCGACGAGTCCTTTCCTCTCCTTAACTTCATAGGGGTCTTGCCAATGGGCAAGCAACTTAGAGTGGGAGGTAGGTTTTAGGACCATGACGCGGTCTCCTGGGCGGAACTCCCGGAGAGACATGCCGCAGTCGTAATATCGGACCTGTGCTGCTTGGGCCTCTTCCATGTGACTTTTAAGGAGGGGCAGAATCTTACCAAATCTATCGCGTAATTACGCAATATATTCCAGTATGTTTGTAGAGGGAAGAGCCTCTTCTTCCTGTCCTTCTTTAAGGATATCTAATATGCCCCGGGGTTGTCGCCCATACAATAATTCAAAAGGGGAGAACCTCATGGAGGCTTGTGGGACTTCCCAGTAGGCAAAATCCCAGTTCCTGCCATCCTCGTTGACCACCTTACGAAGCTTAAGAGTCTGATTGAGAGTCTGATTGAACCTCCCTACCAAACCGTCGGTTTGAGGGTGATACACGGTCTTTAAATGCTTTATTTTAAGTAACTTTGCAGTCTCCTTTAACGTCTCTGAGATAAAGGGCGTCACTTGGTCCTTCAGGACTTCCTTAGAAATGCCCACACGCGCAAAGACCCCTAGCAATTCCCGCGCAATGGCTTTAGATGTAGCTGATCGCAATGGAACAGCTTTGGGGTATTTGGTAGAATAATCCACAAGGACTAAAATGTACTTGTGTCCTCGGGCTGAGGACTCTAAGGGTCCGAATAAATCAACCCCAATTCTGTGGAAGGGGATATCAATCAGGGGAATAGGAATGAAAGGAGCACGGTCCTTCCTAGGAATTTGTTGCAATTGACACTTCGGGCAAGAAGTGCAAGAGCGACGAACCTCCTCATTGATATCCGGCCAATAGAAACGGAGCTTGATCCACTCCAGGGTTTTATCTGTGCCCAAGTGGCCACCTAGGAGGTGCCGGAAGGTCCGCGGGACTAGCAGTAGCCATCTCTCCTGCACATCATACATTTCTACTCGATAAAGAAGGTCATTGTCTAACACAAAGTGAGGGCCTGTGGCTTTGACTGGTTAGTGCGCTGGCCATTGACAAGGACCACTGCATTTTTAGCAAACTTCAGGGAGGCGTCATTCCATTGCTCACTTCTAAAATAAGCCGGTGTCTCTCTAAATTGAAATCGCAGAAGGGAGAGAGGGTCTGAGACGATCTCAAGGAGCATGGTTTCCTCCCGTTCCGTCTCAGCGCTGGAGGATGATGTATCAGCATGTGACGGTCCTGGAGTTGCCACGTCACTTAAGGCGGCCGCTCCATCTCTCTCTGCCGGCTAGTTACACGCCATGGAGGCAGCTTGAGACAGCTCGTCCCCGTCTTTCACTAAGCCTAAGTGAAACCCAGGAGTGGTATGTGTCTCACGGCTTTTAATTTTAGACCAGTCCCGCCCCAGTATCACTGGGTGTGGTGGATGTGGGAGGACCGCCATGGTTAATTTCTTTAGCGATCTCCGCAACTGATGACACAGACAATGGACCTGTACCAGCGGATTTCTCTGTGGACACAGGTTATACTGGTCTTAAATTTTAAGTACTTTTGAAGTAGCACAAATGGGCGGGCAGCAATGGTAACGTTGCTGCCAGAATCAAATAAAGCCTTGGTTTTAAACCCGTTTACAATCACCACGCCTGTGTGTGGGACCGCCAACAGGTACGGTTTTGCTCCCCCAGAGTGTGAGGCCGCCCTTTGTGTCTCCAAAAGCTCTATGAGCTCTGTTCTTAAACTGCATACCCCAGACCAGGCTGAGAGAAGGCAGGTAATGTTTTGTCCAGCGTCACATGGTTAAAATCCCCAGAGATTAGCACAAGCGCCTCGGGGTGCTGTGTTTGTAGTTTAGCAACAATGGAATGGATGATGTCACACTCTAGCTCTACATCTGCGCGAGGAGGGATATAAACAATAACAACAATGACATGTCCAAATTCTCTGGGCAAGTAATAGGGACACAGACTCATGGCCAACAGTTCAATGTCCCTGCAGCAAGTGGAGATTTTAACGTTTACATGTCCAGGGTTGCACCACCTTATGTTCACAGGTATTTGTGTCTCTGTCCGCTCCAACTGTGGGATGCTAGTCTTTAGCCACGTTTCACAAAAACACAACAAACTGCATTCTCTGTTGGTCCTGGCATTTTTCACCAGCCTAGCCAGTTTGTTGATCTTATTTGGTAATGAGTTCACATTTCCCAGGATCACAGAAGGCACTGAAGGCTTGTATCGCCACTTCCTCACTAGCCGCTTAGCCTTTAGCTTAGCGCTGGCTCTGCTGCGATGATACCGGCTTCTTACCTCATCAGGTAAATATGGAACCACACCGGCACAGGCTTTTGTTCTCAGCGCTAGAAGTTGACTACCTCAATAGTCGAGTCTCAGCGTGTAAAACTCCATGTCCAAGTAGTAAAAAGTGTCCAGGAAACGAGTCCACATACAGTAGTAGGAGTGATCAGAGAGATAGAGAGAAAGGTAGAAAGATAAAGAAGATAAAGTCTAAAGATAAAGATTAGTGAGTATAACTACTTTTTCATATATGTGTTTTCATATTTTTCTCAGGCTTTTGTGTCTGTTTTCTCCATATTCTGGTGATCTATATCATATTCCTAAACCTGACATGTTAGATTGATAGGAGATCGTATCTTTTAATATTTTATTGGTTTAAATTATTGTTGTTGCCTCTGGATGATTGAGACTATTTGTGAGCATGCCCTTCCATAAACTGACATCCCATTGAGGGCTGACTCCTGCATTATCCCTGATCCTACTTATGTGGATTCCAGCTTTATGCAAGTATATGGTGGATTCTGAGAATGGATAGATGAATACTTATTAATTAAAATTTTCTTCAAGGACAGCAGTTAGATAACAATGTAAAGTTAATATTGAACTCATTTAAAACAAAGAAGCAAGATGATGTCTAACTCCAAACTCTCAATATACGCGGAGAGAGCGGGCTGTGTGGGTGTGAGTAGGCAGACTTTCTTATTGAGGGGACAAAAATGCTCTGTCAAAGCTGGAAGCATCTCTCAAAATTATACTAAGGAGGTCACTATATTTTTAATAATAAACTGTCATGAAAAAGAAAATAAAAAACACTGCTAAAATAGATGGTAAAACTCTCTTTAAAGATACAAGTAAGCAGATTGTAAAATCCCTGATAATAAATCAAATGCCATTAAACACGCGTCAAAGTTAGAAACTGTAATGACAATTACAGCAAAGATTTGAAATACAGCAATTTGTCCTTCTAAATCAACAATTTCCCCTATGCTGTGATTATTAATAAGCAATACACACACATTCACACACACACACAAAGAGCAACTTAATCAAAACTGTCATACTTGGTGCAATCAGAACAGATATTTTCAAAGTTTTTCTCACTTAATCAAGCTATACTTAGGACATCGGCAAATTATTTTTGCCACTTGATAGACTTCTGTCCTAGCAGCATCAACAGAAAGACAGGAGCCAACCTTTGAGGTGTCACTTTATCACAATGCATGGTCATACAAACATGTACACTTGCAGCAGGTTGATTTACTATAACCAGTTAACTAAATGTAAAATGCAAATGTCTTTGGGATGTGGAGGGAAAATTTGAGTAACTGGAGGAAACTCCGGAATAAAAGTAAATGCTAAACAGTGTGCCATCATGCTGCTCTATTTCTTAAAGTTGTGCTTTTTTATTTATAAATGTATCTGCCATTATTTTATTTCACACTGTCAGGGATGCCAGGGGCCATGACCCGGCCGGGACGCCAGGAGGGACCGGAAGAGGGTCAGAGCCCTGCCTGGATCACGTGGGGTTTGCCTTCCGGGTTGCTTTGGGGGCCACAGGTCAAGGGCATGGAAGCCCTTCCCTGTAGGAGCCCGTGGTCACCGCCAGGAGGCGCCCCAATGCCTTGGGGACTTGTTTCCCCAGCACTCCCGCCACACCAGGAAGTGCTGGGGGGAAGACTTTGGAGGATGCCCGGATGCAGTCGGGAGGACAGCCGGCACTTCCGCCACACTGGGGCGTGGCCAGAAGAAGATTGCCGGGAACACCTGGGGCTCATCCGGGTCCTCTATAAAAGGGGCTGTCTCCATTCATTCGAGGCTAGAGTCGGGTGGAAGAAGGACGAGGCAGAAGAGAGTGGAGGCGGCCCGAGAAGAAGGCATTGTGGCCAGGACTGAGTGTCATTTTGGGGTTTGTGCACTTTATGGACTTTGGACTGGGTCTGAGTGACCATTATTATTATGTAAATATTGTAAATAAACGTGTGGTGGTGTTTTAAACAAGATGTCTGCCTGTCTGTGTCCGGGTCAAGTTCACAACATCTAAAGGACATTTAATTGGTGACTTTAAACTGGTGTCAGAAAGAGAGAGACAGAAGTGGCTTGTCCTGTCCAAAGTCAGCTGCTTTATTTCATTCAGTGAAGACTCTGACTGCCATCAGTTCTAAAATGTAAAAAAAAAAGTTGTGTCAAGAACAAGCCATTTAACCCATTGTGCGTGTCCATCCCATTCACCTAGATTGTCCAAATGAATATCAAGTCAAGATCTGTAGTTCTACTCTGCACCACACTACTTGCTAATATCCCATGTCTTTGTGTGAAAAACAACTTCCCAGCATTTGTGCAAAATCTGCCCTTAACAAATTTCCACCTGTGTCCCTGTGTTCTTGTTAAATAATCTGCTGTAATTCTTTTAATAATTTTAAACACTTCAACCATGCCGTCTCTTAAACTTTGTTTGATTAAACTGAAAATATTCAACTCTTTTAGCCTCTCTTCATAGCTCATCCATAGCTCATAGAATCAGAATCACACAAGTCGCTCTCTTCTGGACTTTCTCTAGCACTGATATGTCTTTTTTATGCAGACCACTCCATGTGAGGCTTGACTACTGTAGTATGTTATATAATTTAAGCATAAACTAACTTGGCTTGTACTCTACACATTGTTATATATAACTTAACATCCTATTCAGTTTTTTAGTTAGTATTTCTGTACACTGTCTGGATGTTGATAGTGATGTGTCCACTATGACTCCTAGATCCTTCTCATAAGAGATACTTTCAATTTTCAGACCTCCCATTATGTACTTAAATCTGACATTTCTACCTCTTATGTGTAATATAACAAACAACAAAAAGTATATAAATGGGAAGAAATATTCAAAGCAGGAAAAAACAAGTGTAACCAATGAAGCTCAATATGGTTGAACATAAACTGCATGCACAAAAGCCAACATATTCTTCT
This sequence comes from Polypterus senegalus, assembly GCF_016835505.1. Taxonomy (NCBI): domain Eukaryota; kingdom Metazoa; phylum Chordata; class Cladistia; order Polypteriformes; family Polypteridae; genus Polypterus; species Polypterus senegalus. Next base: position 155,916,446 of record NC_053162.1, read on the forward strand.
TCTTTCAGCTGCTTCTGTTAGGGGTTGCCACAGCAGATGATCTTCTTCCATATTGTCCTGTCTTCTGCATCTTGCTCTATTACACCCACCACCTGCATGTCCTCTCTCACCACATCAATAAACATTCTCTTAGGTCTTACTCTTTTCCTCTTTCCTTAACATCCTTTTCCCAATATACCCAGCATCTTTCCTCTGTACATGTCCAAACCAATGCAATCTCGCCTCTCTGACCTTGTCTCTCAACCATCCAACTTGAGCTGACCCTCTAATGTCCTCATTTCTAATTCTGTCCATCCTCATCACATCCAGTGCAAATCTTAGCTTCTTTAACTCTGTCTCCTGCTTTCTGGTCAGTGCTACTGTCTCGAACCCATATAACATAGCTGGTCTCACTACCGTCCTGTAGACCTTCCCTTTCACTCTTCCTGATCTGTTACAAATCACTCCTGACACTCTTCTTCACCCATCCCACCCTGCCTGCACTATATTTTTCACCTCTCTTCCACAAAACCATGTTACTCTGAATTGTTGATCCCAAGTATTTAAACTCATTAGAACATTAGAACAATCTAGACGAGAACAGGCCATTCAGCCCAACAAAGCTCACTAGTCCTATCAACTTGTTTCCTCCAAGAAAACATCAAGTCGAGTTTTGAAAGTCCCTAACGTCTTACTGTCTACCACACTACTTGGTAGCTTATTCCAAGTGTCTATCGTTCTTTGTGTAAAGAAAAACTTTGTAATATTTGTGCGAAATTTACCCTTAACAAGTTTCCAACAAGTCTCGATCCACTGTACTAATTCCCTTCATAATTTTAAACACTTCAATCATGTCACCTTTTAATCTTCTTTTGCTTAAACTGTAAAGGCTCAGCTCTTTTAATCTTTCCTCATAATTCAACCCCTGTAGACCTGGAATCAGCCTAGTTGCTCTTCTCTGGACCTTGTCTAGTGCTGCTATGTCCTTTTTGTAGCCTGGAGACCAAAACTGCACACAGTACTCAAGATAAGGCCTCACCAGTGCATTATAAAGGTTGAGCATAACCTCCTTGGACTTGTACTCCACAGATCGTGCTATATAACCTAACATTCTGTTAGCCTTCTTAATGGCTTCTAAACATTGTTGGGAAGTTGATAGCTTAGAGTCCACTATGACTCCTAAATCCTTCTCATAAGGTGTACTCTCGATTTTTCGACCGCCCATTGTGTATTCAAACCTAATATTTTTACTTCCTATGTGTAATACTTTACATTTACTGACATTAAATTTCATCTGCCACAAATCTGCCCAAGCCTGTATGCTATCCAAGTCCTTCTGTAATGATATAACGGATTCCAAATTATCTGCTAATCCACCTATCTTGGTATCATCTGCAAACTTAACCAGCTTGTTACTTATATTCCTATCTAAATCATTTATATATATTAAAAATAGCAGCGGCCCTAGCACTGACCCCTGTGGAACACCACTCTTAACATCAGCCAGTTCTGATGAGGTTCCTCGCACCATCACCCTCTGCTTCCTGTGTCTGAGCCAATTCTGCACCCATCTAAAAACATCACCCTGAATTCCCACTTCTTTTAACTTGATGCCCAACCTCTCATGTGGCACCTTATCAAATGCTTTCTGAAAGTCCAGATAAATAATATCATAAGCTCCACTTTGATCGTATCCTTTTGTTGCCTCCTCATAGAATTCCAACATGTTAGTAAAACACGACCTCCCCCTTCTGAACCCATGCTGACTGTTCAGAATAACTCCTGTCCTTGTCATGTGTTGCTCAATCTTATCCTTAATAATTCCTTCCATTAATTTTCCTGTGATGCTTGTTAAGCTTACTGGCCTATAGTTGCTTGGATCTGCCCTGTCACCCTTTTTATATAATGGGATGATATTTGCCATTTTCCAGTCCTTTGGAATCTCTCCAGTGCACAGTGACTTCCTAAAAATATGTGTCAAGGGTTTATATATGTACTCACTAGCCTCCTTAAGAACACGAGGATAAATATTATCTGGGCCTGGTGATTTGTTTGATTTCATCTTATTTAATCTGAGCAGCACTTCTCCCTCTACAATTTCCAAATCCCTCAGTACCTCCTTAGTAGTTGTTTACCTCTGGCAGGTTATCCACTTGCTCACTTGTAAACACCTCAGAAAAATGTAAGTTTAGGGCATCTGCTATTTCATTGTCTGTATCTTTTAATTCCCTTTACTATTCCTGATGAACTTGACCTCCTCCTTAACTGTTCTTTTACTACTAAAATACTGAAAGAATCTCTTGGGGTCTTCTTTCGCCTTATCTGCTATATTCCTCTCCAACTGTCTTTTAGCCTCTCTGATATCCTTCTTAATGGTTGCCCTCATGTTCTCATACGCTACGGTTCTCTTTGCAGTCATTAGTCTTATATGCCTTATACAGCAGTTTTTCCTTTGCAACTTCTTTTTAAATCTTTATTAATCCATCGTGGAGTTTTTTAGTTTCCTATTACTTCCAAATTTAGGTATGTATCTGTCCTGCATTACATGTAAAACATTTTAAACCTGTTCCACTGCTCCTCGACTGTCTCCACATTTAAAAGCTTATCCCAGTCTATCCTACTTAGACTTTGTCGCATCTGCTCAAAATTAGCCCTACTAAAGTTCAACTTAACAATTTTAGTCTTTGCATCTGTACTCTTACAAAATACTGAGAATTGTATTACATTATGGTCACTTGACCCTAGTGGTTCAATCACCTCTACACCCTCAATTCTATCCTGATTATTACAGAATACTAAATCCAGATAGGCTTCACCCCTTGTTGGTGCTTTAACATGCTGTGTTAAAAACAGTCGTGATTACTTCTAAAACTCCTGCTCTTGTGCTCCTCCATCTGTAAGGTTATCCCAGTTAATATTTGGATAATTAAAGTCCCCATGACTATAATATCCCCTGTAAACTTGCCTTTTGATATTACTAAAAGATGTGTGTTGAAATTACTGTCTGAATTGGGTGGTCTATAACACACTCCTAAAATGAGACCTTTTCCCTAATATTTTCCAGGCGAAGCCACATGTCCTCACTAAGATGGGGCTCATCATCCAACTGAAGATGACTTACATTTAATTCCTGTTTGGCATAAACAGCAACCCCACCTCCTTTTCTGTTCTGTCTATCCTTCCTAAAAATGTGTATCCCTCTATGTTACACTCATCCCCATCTTTGTTATTTAGCCAGGTTTCCGTTATTGCTATAATATCATAATTGTGCTCTGCTACATACAACTCCAACTCACTTACCTTATTTTTGATACTTCTAGCATTAAGGCAAGCTATTTTTAATGTGTTAATCCTTCTATTTACGTGTTTGCTTAAAATTTACATTACTATGCATTTTTATTTCTACACCATTGTTTGTTCTTCCATGTATAGATCTAAATCTGGCCTGTCCTAAACTCCCTGCCCCCCCATTCCCTAGTTTAAACAATCCTCGACTAGCCTACACATACGCCTCCCCAATACATTGGTGCCCCTCCGGTTCAGATGTAACCCGTCACGGCGGAACAGGTCCCATCTGTTCCAAAAGGAGTCCCAATGCCCCATAAACCTATACCCTTCTACCCTGCACCAAGATTTGAGCCAGCGTTAAGCCTTCTAATCTCCTCAATCTTACCTGGACTGGCGCGTGGCACAGGCAGAACTTCGGAGAAGACTACCTTGTCAGTTCTGCTCCTCAGCTTGGTACCTAACTCTTTGAATTTGGATCGCAGAACTGACAGACTACCCTTATGTATGTCATTTGTTCCAACGTGGACAATGACAACTGGATCCACCCGCTCTGGCCAAGAGCCTATCCACCCTTCCAGGAGGTCTCCCACCTGTGCTCCCGGAAGGCAACACACCGTGCGAGACTCTCTCTCTGGAGCACACCTGCGCTTCAATCCCCCTAATGATTGAGTCCCCAACTATCACTACCTCTCTCTTTTTGGGAACTGGTTTTGAGGTGGCCCGTTGGGGCTCCTCAACCCTGCCTACCACCTCAGAATTATCAGAGTCACCGTCCAGCTCCGCCAGGACATGATAACGTTAGACACTTCTAATTCTGGGGTTGATGCCCCCGGACAGTGTGCACCCTTTACCTTACGCCTTGTGACCGTGACCCACCTATTCCTACCTGTCTGGTCTGGAATCTCCTCCCGGCCACCTTAGGGGTGCACACTATCTCTCTAAAGGACACCTGGGCCAAGTCCGCCAATTCTCTATTACAACGCAGGTCAGCCAACTCCTCCTCCAGTTCAGCGACCCTGAGCTCGAGGTGCTGGATCAGCTGGCATCTCTTGCAGATGTAGCCCTCATAGACAACTGGCTCTTCCAAACCATCATCTAAAAAGTCCAACATCCAACAGGACTTGCATTGCACTGGCCTCATTATTAAAATTTGATTTGGGATTACTAAGCTGCCTTAACTATATTTTTTTTTCTTAAAATTAAATTTCTTCTTCTTTCAGCTGCTCCTTAACTTAAATGGTAACACTAAGATCTGCTACAGATATTTTACACCTTTTCCCCTTAAGCTCCTATACTGTTCTTCCTCTCAGCTGCCTGCTATTTGCCTTTCTATGAGGTTAACTTTACTTTTCTCTGTCTCTTCTCCTAACTTTGCACTCTTCTTACTTATAAGCTCTTCACTCGCACTGTTTGTATTCCCCCGTATTAATGAACCAATACGCTGTCGCCCACTTAACTGTTCTACCTCTGGACCACTAAGGACTGTTTAATCTAAAATAAACAAATAAATAAAACTTTACTACCTTATTTGCTCCTACTGCTCCTTGTGCCTGATCGGTGTCTTAACGCAGGCCGCTTACCTGCGCACTACTGAGTTTCCACCTTTTACTGCTTTGAAGTCAGCCGCGGCCTTTTTTTCTTTTCCTTTAAACTAAGGAATCGCTGTTACGACGACACGGTTATTTATTTACAAATGCCGATATCAGTTACAATGCCGATATCAGTTACATCCACCTTTACCAACTGTACTTCCTGCATCCTCACCATTCCTCTGACCTCCCTCTCATTTATGCACATCTACTCTGTCTTGTTCTTACTGACCTTCATTCCTCTTCTCTCAAGAACAAACCTCCAACTCTCCAGGGTCTCCTCGACCCGCTCCCTACTCTTGCACATAAGCCAACATCAACATGACAAATGTCATTATGAGAGAAGACAGACAGATTAATTTGCTTGCTGTTGCTGCACATTTGGAGATCAGCTATGGATCTGCACATCCTGTACTGCATTATGACTTGACAGTACCGTAAGAAATGAGCAAAATGGGTACACAAACAAGCTTACTGGTTACACAAGCCCACACCCTTCCGTGAATTTCAGCAGGTTTCGCCTCCTCTGCCCAAAGAAATCCCACTATAGCATGTTTTTCAAAAATGGTGCATGGTCCATGTTTATTTGACCTTGGCTTCAGCTAGACTAATGGCAGAGCACTATACTGTGCATGTTTATACCCTTGTTGTTTGGAATTATTTGCAAACTTAACTAGTTTATTGATTATATTCTTGCCCAGAAAAGCTGGAGTCAGTGAAAGGATGAATGATAACACTCGGACGAGTATGCAGATATTTATGTTTTGAATTTGTTTTTTCCTATTAAAATAAGTCTTTTCAACTGTGTGACCAAAAGCCATCTTGTATATACAGTACATGATAAAAGATCCAATATGATCTTAGTGCTCTCAGGATCCTGCCCGTTTACAGTTTTTAAGTCAATCTACATCACATCATTGTATCAATTATTAGTTATTAAAAAATAATACTTTTTGATAGAAAGCACAAAAAGTGTAATTTGTTTCTTATGTTTTTTAATGGGTTTGCCAAGGCAGAAATAAAAGCTCAGAGAGGATGTTTTTAAAGCAGAAGTGTCCCAGTAAATGCCTGTTAATGGTAAACAAATTAAAAATGATCTATTCTTTTAAAAAGCAAAATATAGTGTTGTCAATCAAAATTGAAAACTTTTTATGTCTTGCACAAAGTTTATATGATGACGTACAAGAATCGTCAGGAATTACAAAATGGAAGTGGTCTTGACAATGGTGATGAAAGCATCAAAAATGTAAAAAGTAGAACTAACTTATGATGCTTCAAATTTTTATATTTGGCTAGTGATTCTCACTTCTTCCCATCGAATTAAGATTGTCATAATGTCATAATATCACACAGTCGGCATAGTCAAGTGGACCAGTAGATAGATGACAGTCGCTGAAGCTGCTCCTCTGTCTGGAGATGATCCTGTTCAGTGGATGCAGTGGATTCTCCATGATTGACAGGAGCCTGCTCAGCACCCGTCGCTCTGCCACTGATGTCAAACTGTCCAGCTCCATGCCTACAATAGAGCCTGCCTTCCTCAGCAGTTTGTCCAGGTGTGAGAAGTCCTTCTTCTTTATGCTGCCTCCCCAGCACACCACCACATAGAAGACGGCGCTCGCAACAACCGTCTGATAGAACATCTGTAGCATCTTATTGCAGATATTAAAGGATACCAGTCTTCTAAGGAAGTATAGTCGGCTCTGTCTTCTCTTGCACAGAGCATCAATATTAGCAGTCCAGTCCAATTTATCATCCAGTTGCACTCCCAAGTATTTATAGGTCTGTACCCTTTGCACACAGTCACCTCTGATAATCACGGGGTCCAGGAGGGGCCTGGGTCTCCTAAAGTCCAACACCAGCTCCTTTGTTTTGCTGGTATTCAGGTGTAAGTGGCACCATTTAACAACGTCCTTGATTAGGTTCCTATACTCCTCCTCCTGCCCACTCCTGATGCAGCCCACGATAGCAGTGTCGTCAGCGAACTTTTGCAAGTGGCAGGACTCCAAATTGTATTGGAAGTCTGACGTATATAGGCTGAACAGGACCGAACAAAGTACAGTCCCCTACGACGCTCCTGTGTTGCTGACCACAATGTCAGACTTGCAGTTCCCGAGACGCACATACTGAGATCTGTTTTAAAATAGTCCACTATCCATGCCACAAGGTTTGAATCTACTCCCATCTCTGTCAGCCTCTCCTTAAGGAGCAGAGGTTGGATAGTGTTGAAGGCACTAGAGAAGTCCAGAAACATAATTCTTACAGCACCACTGCTTCTGTCCAAATGGAAGAGGGCATGCTTTCTCCTGGCATGCGAACTGCAGAGGGTCGAGGGCGTGGCGGACCTGTGGCCTCAGGTGATGAAGCAGCAGCCGCTCCATGGTAAAGTATTTGACATTGTAGAGATTGTTTTCTTATTGGTACATAAGTACCATCATCAGGAAGAATATTGTATTTGATCTTATTTTTTTGTTGAATGGCATTGTTTTACATTTTGGCACCTTAAAGCATATTATTTTTGTCCTTTTTTATTTAGTACCCTTTATTTTGACTGTGTTCCTGTAATGCTTATTAGGAATCAGTTTATATAGGCAGGCACTTGCAATGGATTAAAGTGTGATTGAACACTTGTAAATTCTGGATTAAAGCCCCAAAAATAGCTTGACTTTCAGGCATACTTTGGTTGTTGTCAAGGAATTTCCTGCTGCCTTCTTTTTAGTTTATTAGTTGGTCATTTTTCTGATTATGGTATCTACCAATGCAGTGTAACAGGGTGGCTTGATTTTTTTTGCAACACAAGTCCTAACACCTAACCTGTCTGGACAGCTTGAAAAGTGACTAACAGCATAAGATTGAAGTAAACAATGTAAATATTTAGTTGCTTCCCAGGGTTGTGGGAGTACTTTTTCTCATTCTTTCTCACCCTCTCTCTGTCTTAGTCTATCAGCAACTGCATGAAGAGTTCATGGGAGGACTTCTTAAATGAACCACATCTACACTAGACTGGGAGAAGCCAACTGTAGTATTCAGAGCATGTGCAGAGGATCTATTAGATGCCTTCCAGAAGATGTGTAAAAGATAAAGTGTGTTTGCTTGGTTGTCTAAATCCCATTCCAGTTGTTGTCAGTGTCACTTTTCTCAACATTTTATCCACATGCAAGTGTACATTGGGGTAACTTTTGGCTCTCGAATTTACCCTATATGAGTGAGTGCAGGTTCATGTATGGGTTTGGCTTACTGTGGACTGACATCCATTTCAATAAGTATTATTGAAACACAGGTAGAGAGTAAGCTGTATATGTGTTTTCTATTCATTAAAATTAAGTTACATCTTAAAACATTATTTTTCATGGTGCTAGAGAATGGTGATTACTATGACTTGTGTTCATTATTAATTTCTTGCACAGTTTCTTGAACACTGTACAATAATGTGTATTCTAAGAATGTTGCTTAGGTTGCAGAATAGATAGGAATTTATTTTTAGATAGTTGTTAATATTTAGCTTCTTTTCATGACCCCATCTTGATTTTAATGCATGCCACCTTTTTAAGCATAGGTTGCCACAATGTTAATATACAGTATAATGTCATGCGGAGATGTGCGGCACTGAAGTTATTGTTGCAATAGGATATAAGGTCGGCATCTCCAAATTTGCGGATAAAGACAAAGAAATTGTGTTGTTGTAGTTTGTGTTTAGGGTTATACATTTCGATATTAGAATTTATAGTTTCTGGTAAAAGACTTTGATTTTTGCTTAACATTTTGGATGGTTGAAAACAACATTTCTTTTATTGAGCCTTTACATGCACTTGCCATTAACAGTGATGTGTTGCAAGCAGGTCAGATGTGCAAATAAGAAATTTACTATATTCTGAATTGGTTACAATCCTCTTAGTTAGAATAATCCAGAACACACTGGAAAGATTATATCTGTTGCCTGTCCAGCTGTGCAAAAAATTTTCCAAAAAGTACCTCATTTTCAATTCAGTATTTTGCTTCTTCCAGTCTCACCAATGCACACAGAACGTGAGAGAACAGTTGAAGTGTACAGGAGTGTATTTATGCATAAGACCTGAGGAGCTTTTGTTCTTAACTATGGTTAGAAAAGATTGTGATTGCAAGATGGTTTTGTTTTTCACTATCTGCCTCCACACTGAGTTCTTTTTTTTTTTCCTCATGTAAATTTCTTTTTACAGTCTGATATTTAACAACAGTATGAACGACTCCTTTGCCAGTACTAAAATTTACTATTTTCCTTCTCAGTGTTGAAGATTAAATTCAAAGTCAAGAAGAGAAAGTGTAAAACTTGTATTAGTGCAGAAAGAAATCCAGGACATTTTTGAAAATATAATACCTTCCATGGACCATGAAGAACAACGGATGTAATAAAAATATTTCATGTTAATAGACTGCTCACTTCAAGAATGCTCATCATTTGTGATTATCGCTGTCCAAAATAATAATAAAGTTGAGATTTGAAGGTCCCCTTGATGCTCTTTACAGCTACACCCCTATGTCCTAAGTACATTTTTCCACACTTCTCTGTGTACTGAAATATTTTCAAAATTTGAGAGAAATTTATTCTACCAATTTATATCTGTGCTCTCAGTTCTTTAGTAAAGAATGTATTTGAAGTAACACTAGGGAATAGTTCAAATTATTCTATGTATGATCTTGAATACATCTATCCTACCTCCCCATAGTTAGTTGATTTCTTTGTCTTTGAGGTACTGGAACAGAAACTCTGCCCATTAGTTGAAATTCAGATTCAGGAAGATTAATGTGGCTTCCATACTGGCTGTGGAACAGAGAATCAGCTCTTTATCCTTGTGAAAATGCTTGATAAGAGTTTTACAATCCTACCTGAATGTACGTACTGTATGTGAATTTGAAAAACACTTTTGACCACATACCCCATGTTATCTTATTGAAAGGGCTGCAAGAGTTGGTTCCAGTGCTACATCTGCATTTTTTTTGATTCCCGGTATTTGCTGATCAGGGGTTGTTTTCTTCTACTTGGTATTAAGTCAGATCTGTTCAATGTGGGTGCTGTGAAAGAAGCATTTTATTTATTCTCCAATTTATGATTTTATAAGACCCAAGATCAAGATTGAGACATAATGTTTGTATTTCTGCTGTTTGCAGATAATTTTTCAACTTGGCCTCTTTTGATTTTTAGCGTGCACTGGAAACGTTCACTGATGAATGTGATGCAGTTAGGGTATTAGTTTCCGTAAAACATGGTCCTCTGCAGAAAAAGAGGGCCATGCTCTCAGGAGGTAAGAAGTGAGCAGTTGTGCCAAGAGAAGAGTAACAATTATGAGATCGATCAATAAACGTTTGCCTTTAGAGAAGGTTTATGAGGTTTTACTGGACTGTGGTGATGTAGTGGGAGCTAAATTATAACCTGCTGATTCACTAGTAAGTCTTCATTGCCATTTTCAGTTATTGTCAAGAACTCTGGGTGGTGACTAAAAGAATGAAATTGCAAGTACAAGTGACCAAAGCGATGTTATTTCTCAGAGTTGTGACAGGATGAGACACTCTGCAATACAGGAGAAACATGGAATAGATCCATTTCTTCTATTGATCATTTAAGAAGGTTTTATATCAATTTTTCATTTAATTTTATAGACAGTAAGAATTTTGGTTGTTTTAGACTTTTGCCTTATTAGCTAGTATTAGGACAGGTATAATTGCTTGTATTGGGGCTTCTTCTTTTGTAACTGTTGATAAGTCTTTAATTTATATTCATTTCCTTGTAAAATCAAACTTTACCTATTGTGAATGAACTAATGGAATGACAGGTGACTTGTCCATAATGATTGGTTTTATTTTTCCCAGAGGGGATAGTGATAATGGATGGCAGTAGAGGACTGTCTACTAGTATTATGTTTCCCCATTAAGCTGGATGGCAGCATGCCTCTGGTGCTGCTCCAGTCTGGGCTCCTGCAAGGCTGTATGGAAATTGAAATTGGAGTATAAAGCCCTATCAGAGACCTCTGTGGTCACTGAAGGGAGCTCTTGTGGGCATCTTCCCTCATGTCTCTGACTCGGAAGTGCTTCCAAGGTATACTGGTGATGTACTGGAAGTACTTCTGGGTACCGCTTTAAATGAAGCCTGTCCTCCTTAGCCAGGTGAGCCAGAGTCAGGAGCAGACTGAGGCAAATCTCTCCTGGAGTGAAGGCAAAAGAAGGAAAGCAAGAGAATATAAAATCAAAAGTAGCAGAATGTAATTAATCTATTATTACTTCTTACCTGAAGAAGAGGCCTGAGTTGCCTCGAAAGCTTGCATATTGTAATCTTTTTAGTTAGCCAATAAAAGGTGTCATTTTACTTGACTTTTCACTTAATCCATTGTGAAAGGATCAAACTCAACACACTTAAAAAGGTTTGGGGCAGCCACCCATAAATGATCCCTGGCTGCAATGAGTTTCGGAAGTAAGACAGTAGTGTCTTTGAAGGAGTCCAAACAAGAACAGATGATTAGTGGTTAAGATGGCAGCTTAATGCAAATGCCAAGACTAGAAGTGGTGTAAGGGAACCGGAAGTGACCTCCTTTTGACGTTGTAACCAGCAGTGTTGTTCTTCTAGGCACAGGAACCAGAAGCGATGTTCTTCTAGGCACCGGAACTGGAAGTGCCATCTTTAGGGATGAGTCAGACAGGTTTTCTCCTGTTTGGTCCGTAGAGGTAACAGAAGATTTAGTGCACCCCGCCACCCCCTGGCCTGGTGTGGAATTACCCTCACTTGGTCCATACAACTTCCTACTACTCGCACGTGTGTGACACCATTTATACTGTGGTAAAAAAGCCTGTTCAAAGAAAGATAAAGAACACAAGGCTTTTTTGAACCCACTACTTTTGGGTTTTGAGGTCTGAAGTGCCCCCTATGGGCTACACTATATTGAAATGCTTTTCTGACGTTAATTTGGCCTTTGGTCTGATTGGTCAGTTTGGCTTTGGTAAAGTGATCAACAGAGGAAGTATCAGACAGAAGAGGTTGAGGCAGACGAGGAGTAGTAAAGGCATATTGACATACTGAGAAGGTGACATATTGAGATTCACCTTCAAAGTCAGCAAGTATTTGAATGATGTTTTCACAGCAGGTAATAGAGGCCCATCTACCAATGGTGGTAGTCAAGAAGTGGACCAGAAATGAGCAAAGTGCCTTGAAATGACAGAGTATGAGAAGCATGCTTTAGAATGCATTTTAATGTTACAGCTGGTATCCATCCTATTCATTTCCTTCATAACTTGAAAAATGTCAGCCATGTTTTTTCTGTTGTTGTTGTTGTAATTACAGTTTGCTTATACTGAACTGATCGAATGTCAAAATCTTATATGGTCCATACATTCTGACACCTATCAAGTGAGGTGTCAAAAGTGCCCTGACCCCTCGTGAAGCTTGCTTGATTTTGCCATCTCTGTTTAAGAATAAATACAAAGTCAGGAGAAGGCCAGAGGACATTTTCATCATAGACGTATGAAATGTTGAAGCCACACCAAAGTGTAAATCCTTTACTGGAGCATCAAGCACAATAGACATAATGAAAACATTTGATGAGAAAATCACATTTAGGCCAACACAATTTTAATTCAACTGACAATTTAAGAAAAATGTCAAACAGAGATCTAAAAGTTCCAGTGTCTCAACTACGGTACTTGGTAACTTGTTTCATGCCTTTTTACTCCTCTGTAGGAAGAAACATTTTCCCACATTTGTGCAATGTTTACATTTAATGAGTCTCCATCTGTGACCCCAACTTATGGCTGAAGAATATATTTTAAACTAACAGCTGGCATCAAACTTGTTTTTTCCCTGCATACTTTTAAATATTTCTCTCATATCTTCTCTTATTCTCAGTTTTCAAAAGCATAAAGAAATCAATTTTTGAATCATTCCTCATATCTCATACCCTATGGCACCCATCAAGTGACATACTGCTGGCCTTTAGTGAAATTTGCTGCTGAACATAAAATACGTGGTCAGAAAAGCATGTAACACTTTCATCAGAAGATAAAGAAAGTGGGAAACAATACCAAAGTATGAAGCCTTCCCTGGTGTACAAGGTAGAGATACCAAAGTTTATGTGGTCCTCATGAAGTGGAATACATTTATATGTTAAGCTTTTCATGTGGAGCTTTGAACGCAGCTTGTAGTGATCCTGATCATTTTTCCTTTTAGATTCTTTCTGAACAATAGGACATCTCTGTTGGAAGGTTGGCTGCTGTCGTTTTTTGAATTAATGCCTTTCACACCATTCATGAGAAAGAAGATTCAGTAGTCTTTAAAGGGTAGGTTTATTTTTAAGGCCTTATGTAAGAATGGATTTATTTTTAAACTCTTATGTAAAAACACTTGAGCAGAGCAATAAAGTCTTAAGGCACAAGCCTTGCTTTCATTTGTAAAAACGCTCTGAGTGATTTGGTTGGTAGAAAACGCCATACTGCATATAGGAGGTAAGCTTACTGTTTATAGCCCTGCCACAGCTGCTTCTGCTCCAATAAAAAAAATGACCAAAGTAGGACACTCATTCTCTGCTTCTTTGTTTCGGGTTGCTCCTTATAGTCCTCTTGCTTGCCAAAACAACTGCTTTAATTCATTTTCTAATCCTATTAGTTGATGCCTGAAATCCAGAAAGCCATCTTTTAAATGTCCCGGCACCTAAATAGCAGCCCTGCTGATAGTTCCCACATTACTAATAAAAACGAATATAAGTCAAAGCAGTGGGATTTTGTACACATTCAGCATTGTCTTAACTTTTATGTTCATGTTATTTCTCTCTTCCCACACTGATGATTCTGAAACGGATTACGCATTTTGATAATGAGTGGATGGATTATCTGAATCCCCTGTGGTAAGATAATGTCCCTTCCAGTTCAGCTTACAGTACTTGCCCTCAGATTGGGTCTCCATATCAATATTCTTTTGCTCTTTGGTGAGCCTTCATTGTCACAACAAGATGTTTTTTAAGGGGGCATGCAAGATTTATTATTGGGTCTCCATTTTACTTGCATTTTGAAAATCCCTGACTCATCTGAAAAACTTGGGGAGCAAAAAAAAGCAACCACATAAACAATAGTATAACAATAGCAACAATAAATAATTCTAACATGTTGTGTAGCTTAGAAGATACAGCCAAATAAACCTAAACGATCAAAGAGGCAATATGACTGCAACTGTAGGCTTTATCTGCGTTGCTTAAAGCTGATTCACTTCAAAATTTCAGCCTCCCATCAATGTAAAAGTTGCATTAAAACTCCACAAAATATTGTCATTCATTGTTTATCACCACCTATGGCAGGGTAAAAAAGTTCTTCATAGTCTCTCACTAGGAAAAAAAGAAACAATTAAATAAATAAAAGTAATTGGGTGACATCATTCACTGATTGATGCTATATTGCCTTGTTTGCATACTTGACAAAGATCACTAAACAAGATTTATGGGTAAACATTCTAAGATAACCTTTATATTTAAATTTGTGATTATCTTAGTACAGTCATTTTATTTAAGAGGCATTAGTCTAATTTATGTTTGTTATGATTTATGGGGTTACATAATAAGGTGGAGTGGTGGCACTGGGGCTAGGGATCTGCACCAGCAATCGTAATGCCAGAAGTGGTTCCACTCCATTGGGCCCTTGGGCAAGGCCCTTAACCTGCAATTCTTCTGTCCTGGGTAAGACATTAACCTGCAAGCAGGTCCAGTGTTTAGAGGAGACTCAGATGTTGGTGGCAAGATTGGCACTCCAGCCACTGTAAAAACCTTCACACTGTTCCATTCCATTCAAATTAGTGTGGTGCTGAGGTGTTACCCATTGCAGTGGTCAGGTCCTAATTTAGGATCCTGAGGTGGTTCGTTGTGTGGTGGATGCTGCAATGCACTGTATCAGTGCATGCTCCCAACCTGCATCTTTCTTTTTTGATTATACGTTTCTGATTATACTGTTACCATCACTGTAAGCTTTCTGTTAGGTTGGTAGCTAAAATAGGGAAACACTCCAGTTAAATTGCATTAATGAATGTTGTTGGCCAGTTGTCTTTCCATTCATGTGAAAAAAATGTGATCTTTTTTGAAAAATATGAAATCCAAAAAAAAAAAAAAAGACAGTAATGCTTCAATTGTATGTTTTATAATAGTTTTAATAACAATTTGAATGGGCCACCCTATTTACAAGGTGAACTTCAGAAACAACAAGCTGTGTTTTAACTCAGCCCAAGGGTTAAACACGGATGGTATGCAGTGCTCCATTTTCCCCAGAAAGGTTATATGTGAAAGCATTGTGGACAAAAATTTGCGACAAATAGCTGTTAATGTCACCTACATGCTTTGCTATTCCGTAAGGCAAATGAGGATGTGTGGATAATCATTTTTAATGAGAGTGACACAGTGGCAGAACTCAGGAAATCGTGGGCTTAATTTGTTAGAATAAATGTGATGACATGACCCTCTGACATTATACACAGGGAAAAACATGAAATTAAATAAATAATAATAGTATTAATTTATCAAATCCTCCATCAAGGTCACACCTGTCATATTTGGTGACAATTTATAATAGCATCATCACCTTACATCTCCAAGGTCGAGGTCTGGATGTAAGCTGGCAGACCCTATGTGTGAAGTTTGAATGCTTACCCTGCCAGGCTGCTTTTAGGTTCCTCCCATTCTTTTAATATACACTGCCACTGTGATTTGCAATGCTAAATTATGCCATTATGAATCTAATAGTGAATAACCTGTCACAGGGAAATCTTGCTTTGTGTTAATATAGATTTTGTATAATTTTGCAATTTAGCTAAAACAGTTTCTGCTAACTTACCTTGGCATTTCCCATACATACATGGGACAGAGGGCACCAAAAACCACGACTCTGATAAAACCCATGTTAGGAAGAAAAACTGCAGAGTGCCAAAACAAAAACAAAAAAAAAAAACAAACAAATAAAGCCTTTTAGAGACACTTCATCATTTCTGGATTGCCCCATTTTATTTGCAGAAGTTTCCGTGACTTGCCCTACTCACTTAAATAAGAAATTTAGTTTCGGAGTTCAAGCATTCAAAAGGGTCCAGTTTGAAGTTTTTTAAGAACCATAGGAACTACTCATGTAACAATATACGGTATTGTGTGCATATATACTGTATGTAGATAGATAGATTTCTAACATGACTGAAGTCTTCTACCCTGAATGGATTGATAAACCCTGTGTTTCCAATTTTTTATTCAAAAATCACCTTATTGTATATATCACTATAAACTTACCAGTAATATATAATAAATCTATCAGAAAAATGAAAACACTGATGCTTATATCTGATGCTAGACCAGTAGAACCTAAATGTTCATATGGGCACAAAGAACAACGGTCCATGCTCTACAGTTGATGCAAAGTGTGGGATGTTCCAGGGAGTATGCAATATTTCCCCTTTTTTACATACATATATTTTTTACGTATATTAAGAAAAATGTAATATTTATATATTCAAAGCGTGATAAGCACATGATATACACTTACCAGCCATTTTATTAGATACACCTTACTAGTACTGGGTTGGAGCCCCTTTTGTTTTCAGAACTGCCATAATTCTTCATGGCATAGACTCAACAAGGTGCTGGGAACATTGCTAAGGAATTTTGGTCCATATTGACCTAATAGCATCACACAGTTCCTGCAGGTTTGTCAGCTGCACATCCATGATGCAAATCTCCTGTTCTACCACATCCCAAAGGTGCTCAATGGGATTGAGATCTGCCTACTATAGAGGCCATTTGAGTACAGTGAACTCATTGTCATGTTCAAAAAACCTGTTTGAGATGATTTGAGCTTTGTGACATGGTGTGTTATCCATCTGGAAGTAGCCATCAGAAAATGGGTACGCTGGTTTCATAAAGGGATGTATATGGCCAGCAATAATACTCAGGTAGGCTGTAGCATTTAAACAATGCTCAATTGGTACTAAAAGCCCCAATTGTCATTTTGTTGACAAACTTTGACCCTACCATCCAAATGTCACAGCAGAAATCGAGACTCAGCAGATTAGGCAACATTTTTTCAATATTCTGTTGTCCAGTTTTGGTGAGCCTGTGTGAATTGCAGCCTCAGTTGCCTGTCCTCAGCTGACAGGAGGGGCATCCAGTGTGGTCTCCTGCTGCTGTAGCCCATCTGCTTCAAAGTTCAAAGTGTTATATATTCACAGATGCAGTTCTGCATACTTTGGTCATAATGAGTGGTTATTTGAGTCACTGTTGCCTTTTTATCAGCTTGAACCAGTCTGGCCATTCTCCTCTGACCACTATATACTGTATGTATTTTATATTGCATAATGCATTAATGGAGGCTACACTGGTGAACAGAATTTAAAAAAAATTAGGATATGTGAGTTTAAATTGGAAAATGGGACAGAAAACAATACAAACATAATATTCACATGCCAAATATATGTGATTTTACTGTACTATATTTACTGTACTATATTAATAAATTTGCATAATAATTTAGTGTTATTTAGACTGATATTACGTAACATGTAATTTGGCGAGTGGTTGGGGCTGCTACCCAGGCGGGATGCCGAGGAGGACCGGAGGAGGACTTGTGTCTCCTCCAGACCACGAGGGTGCGACCGCCCTGGTTGCTTTTGGGACCACAGGTAGAGAGCTTGGAAGCTCAACCCTGTAGGGGCCCGTGGTTACTGCCAGGGGGCACCCAAATGCCTAGAGAGCCCTGGACCTCAGCACTTCCGCCACACCCGGTTTATACTTCACGCTCAGAACGCGTACGCGCCCGCATCATGGCTGCCACGCGTTCCCAGCGTTCATTTCACGCGTCCTCTGAGTAGGTCCTCAGAAATTAGTGCGACTTGCGGTAGCAGCAAAAAGTCGGGGGGCGCAGTGTGCTAAAAGTCGGAACGTGACGTCAGTGTCTCTGTTTACTATCTACATGTGACAGAAATCCTCTATGCAGATCCTATGGGATGAATGCTTCGATGTGGTGAAGCAAAATGCCGACATACAGATGCATTCGTGGTGCTTTTATATTCAAGCGTCGTATATTCCCGATCGTAATTACACGATACATTTTAAAAGTCTCACATACCATCTTTTGTGCTGTCTTTTTTTTTTTTTTTGCAACTTAACAACAGCAACATAATGTTGAGCCACTGAGAGGTGAAAACATGTATTTTGTGATTTTAATCGCTACGAGCTTTTTGGACTTGACAGCAGCGGCAAGCAGCAATAGATCACCACACAGAACAAATTAAATGTATGATATTCCAACTCTCTGCACATTTAGAATCTTTAGATTTGTACTTGATACCACTTTCATGATGAAATGCATTAAAGTGTGTATGTTACATTTTACATATAATTTCGTTTAAATAATGGATACTGTTAATAATTACACACATGGGGGTGACACGGTGGCGGAGCGATAGCACTGCTGTCTCGCAGGGAGTTATGTTGCTTGTATATCCTGCTCTTTTTCCACACTGTGCTCCGGTTTCCTTCCAAAGATATGCAGATTTGGGGATTTGGTGCCGCTAAAATGACGCTAGTGTATACGAGTGCTTGTATTCACCTTGCGATGATCTGAGGCCTCGTCCAGGGATTGTTTCTCACTCGTGCCCAATGCTTGCTGGAATGGGCACATCCCTGGATTGATGGATTTAATCAATAAACATAATTTTCAGAGATATTGTGGTAAGGTGTCATCAGAATTTAATGAGTGTTCCAGGCAATTCACAACACAGAGAAGCCAAACCTGTTCTTACCGTGATAATATCTCGCACTGCCACCTGGTGGATTCCTCCAGATTTACGTAAAGTACACGCGCAAGTATAAACACTACAACGCTTGCGGATGTGTCGCGTCGCGTGAAGTATAACTCCGGCCTAAGTCCACACAGTCATTGTCTCTCTTCCCAAAACCATTTTGTGCAATAAAAGTGAAATTGTTTTCAGTGCCATTCCATAGTTCTGTTTTAATGGACTGTAGATTTTACTGTAATCTTATTTAAAAAAAAACTACTGTCTGTGTCTGTGTGTGCATGTGTGTGTGTGTGTGTCTGATTACACCTATCAATCTGATTGGTCAGTTTGATTTTGGCAGCTCAGTATTAGAGATGAAGATACAACACTTCAGAACTTCCCTACTAATCTATTTGTGTGTCCATCTTTACGAGCTGTCTGTTTGCATCGTCTGTTATGTATCAGAGAATGTGTGCCAATAAAATATGTGTGACATTAAGTGAGGCACCCTCTACATGTGTGGATTCACATTGCTTGATGTGTTCCAGTGGGCATTTTTTTTACAAATATTCGCTTTGATTTAAAATATTCCAAAGTTGTTATTCAGTATATTTTCATAGACTGCTGCAAAACAAAATCTTCTCTGCTTGTGGTTTATGATAGACAACCTGCAATTTTATGTATGTGTTCATAGTTCAGTCAGCTTCCTTAGCACATGTCTGCACCCACAGGTCTTTCATGTGCAGTGGTAAGAGCCATGTGCCTCTAAGTGCCAGTGTGTAATATCTGAGCAATCCATGTATCTGATTACACTTGTTCTTGGATGTGTTTGCATAGATTAATGGCTCATCTCCTGCCGACTTTGTACTGAGAAACTGGGAAGTCTTTTTAAGTTTGGCCTCTTTCAGACTGAGAACATACTGCCTGCGGCCTCCTGCTAAGTCTTCTGATGTCTCTTTGTTGTAGTTCTGATGAAATTATTCCAGCCTGCAATGTGATCAGCAAGGGATCAAACTTTCCTTCGCTTACTTCCCACGTGTTCTCCAGCTCCGAGTCACCTCACTGCAGTAATTACCGGTGTTGTGATTTATTGCCAATGGGCCTAATGGAGTCTAGAGTCAAGATTGATCTGGCAGGCTCAAAGTGAGTATGTGGGGAGTGAGGGGGTTGGTGGAAATGGGATAATGTTGAAGTCAAACTCCAACTGAATTGGAAAGTCCTTTTGCAGGTTCTGTTAAAAAGCAGCTTCATTAGTGATGTACATGTCTCAGAGGCAGATCAAGTTATTCCTCAAGTTATTACAATGTTTTAGTTTCCTAGATTGGGCTCTTAAAAAATCTTACCAATAACTTCCACTGCCACTCCAAAGGACCAGTTGGAGTTGGATGCCTAATAACTACAAAGACAACACTTTGTTCTGTCCGGCAGTAGAGAGATATTTGATTCATACCCTTACATTGATGTACTTAGGAGGTGTTAAGATATTGGGGGATGCATAATTGGCATTATTGCATTTGGTTATGTGGGGCCCACCAGATTTTGTGTAAAACAAGTACTAATCTTTCCTTAGTAATTAAACTTATTATTAAAAAGTTTATAACCACCCACAGCTTTGTCTTTTTAAATGTTTTTTTAAAATTTTCTATTATATGCTCATTGTCATTACTTGTGTAGAAAAATATTGCTTCTTGTAGTTTGTGCTTTGTGCTACAAGCCTGGTCCCGGTTGAGATGCTGCACCAATTGGCCCTGCAGTGTTCTCAGGGCCTTTAATGTGGGCTTGAAATTCACCGATATTATATATGTGTTATATATATATGTGATATATGTGTTTGCAGTTCCAGTTTGAGGTTCTCCCGGTCATAGCAATGAAGCACATGCCAGCGAAGAATTACCAAAAGTCCAGTATATTTGCACCCCAAAAGTAGCCACAGTATTCTGAATAAAAGAAAACAGATCAATATTAGGATTACATCTTTCATCAGATATTACAGTGCATCTCGATTGCACTGTGTGAAATTTGAAAACACACGAAGGAAGCCATTGTGTCCTCCTTTAATTTGTGGAATAGAAGCAAAAAGTATGAAACTCCTGCTTCAGAGAAATGCAGCATCCTGCTGTGGAAAGAAGAGCAGCATGTAGTTCAGATCACAAAGTGTGTGTAGTTTGTACATTCTTTCAATGTTTTTATGGCTTGTTGTTTTTTACTGGTTTCAGAGATTTTTGTAGTGTACGGTTAGGTACAGTTCTATGTTTTTGAAATTCAGGATTCTGAATATTTGATTATTTTTGCTATTAATTACTATTATGACATTTATAAAATTATTTATTTTGGAATTACCAAAACACCATTTTTTCTTTGTTTTGAGCGTAGTTAATTAAGGTTGGCAGACAACATCCCCCAGAAATTGTGTTGAGTGACATCACTGATGTAGCAATATATAGCGGTTCAGAACCTTGCACTTTCTGCACTCTTTGTTGTGTTGTAGATTTAATTTTAAATTGATAAATTTGCCTTTTTTGCCCTTTAGTCTACATTCAATAACCCATATCGAAAACTGAAAAGAAGTGTTTCAGAAAGCTTTACAAATTCATTAAAAATCAAAAACTGTGTTTAGATCCTTATTTTAGAATTTTGTAGAAACTCCTTGGGTAAGTTTCTTCAAGCTTTGCATACCTGGATTCAGGCATTTTATTCCATTTTTCCTGGCAGATTCTTTCAAGCTCTGTTAGACTGGATGGGAAGCATCTGTAAACTGACATTTTCAGGTCTTTTCACACATGTTTTACTGTATGGGGTTTAAGTCTGGGCTTTGGCTCACACACTTGAGGAGAGTCAAAGACTTTTTCTGAAGCCACTCCATCATTGTCTTGACTGTATGGTTTGGGTCATTGTCGTGCTGAAAGTTGAACCGTCATGCCAGTTCGAGGTTGCATGCTCTCTTTCTTCAAGGACCTCTCTGTATTTGGTTGCATTCATCCCCTTCCCTCAATTCTGAACAGTCTCCATCTCCCTGCTGCTGAAAGGCACCCTTATTGTATGATGCTGCCACCACCAAGCTTCGCTATAGGGATGGTTTTCGGCAGGTAATTAGTAGAACCTGGTCTTCACCAGATGTAATGCTAGGAATTATGCCCAAAGAGTTCAATATTTGTCTCATAAGACCAGAGAATCTTTTTCCTCATGCTCTGAGAGTCCTTCAAATGCAGTTTTGAAAACTCCAAATCTGGAGTTCCAAGTTCTGAAGCTCTGTTTGAGTGACCATTGAGTTCTTGGTAACCCCTCTCACCAAGGACCTTCTTGCCTGGTTGCTCAGTTTGGCCAGACATTCAACTCTAGGAAGAGTTTCCAAATTTCTTCCATTCCATGATTATTGAGGCCTCTGTGCTCCTGGGTGCACTGAAAGCTTTAGAAATGATTGTATCTCTTTGCTCTGTTCTGTGCCTCGCCACAATTTGATAGCAGAGATCTACAGAGAGTTCCTGGGACTTTGTTGCTTGTTTTGTGTCCTGACGTACAGTATCAATTGTGGCACTTTATATATACAGATGTGTGCCTTTCTAAACAATATCGAAACAATTCAGTTTGTCACATTTGGGCACTGGTCAAGCTCTAGACTCGTCTTAAAATTAAAAATTAAAGCAAACAGGATGTACCTGAGCACAATTTGGAGTGGTACAACATAGAGTTAGAATACTTACATGAGTGTGAAATTCCAGTTCTTGGCTTTAAAAAAATGTGCAAATCTTACTAACAACTAGTTTTTGCTTTATCGTTATGCGTTATTGAGTATCGACTGATGGACAGAAATGGGAAATTTATCCACTTGAAATTAAATCTACAACAGAATAAGCTGTAAAGAAAGTGAAGGGCATGAATTCTTTTGGAATCCACAGTATAAGTGAAAAGCACAAAGAACTCATTATCCTTCTATACAGATTCTGTCAGTATTATTAGCATGTGTTTCTGGTTATTGAATTAAGGCTAACAAACAAGTGACTGTGTTTGTAATAACGAATTTGGCTTATCGATTAAAGATAGCCTTGATTAACATTTCATCTCCTGACCTATACTGTACCTGCCCTTGTGACCTGATGTTTCACACCTCTTGGCAATACATTTACCTCAACACTGTTTGATTCTAAACCTGACGTGTTGCTGTTCCAATTTGGGCAGCTTGTAGCCAATACATTTTACTGAGCAGTGGGTTGTTGCAAAGCTCTCACTTTGTTTAGCATTTAAATCTTTTGGTTCTGTTCTGTTAGGCGATGATGATGTCAGAGTCACAATTACAATTATCTGATGTAAATTAAGACGGACCAGACACCAGCATCCCATGGTTGGATTGACTTTTGTGACATGAAAGGTCTGTACTACTCATTAGCAAAAGAGTGACAGATATGATTAGTTCATGTTTATGTTAGAGGAGTCTGTGCACTTACAGGAACACCAGAATTTTCATGCCAAAAATGCCATTGCTGTACTTCCATGTTATTTTTCTCCTTTTTTATTCATTTATTCATGAATGTCAGTCGATACATGGGTTTTTCTTTGAGTGTTTCAGTTTTCCACTCCAAATGTATTAAGTTGACTGAAGACTAAATTGGTCCTCTGTATGAATGTGACTTGTGATGTACTCACTAACTATCCAGTGTTCTTCCTGCCTTGAGCCAAATGGTGCACTACCAGAAGGATTCGGGACATGGGGGTTTATAATAAAGATATTTGATAATGTTTAATTGGTGCTGATATGGACAACTTGAGGTTTGACTGTACCTGTGTAACTAAAGAATCATCTGGCACTTCATTCCATAAGATGCTTAGTTCTCATTGGCATATAGTTAATAAAGCAGATTTTGTGTTTTGGAAAACTACCAAAATTTGCTCTTTTTCTTTTATTTTAGGGGTCCGTTTTGCTGAGGCTCAGTTTGTTACCAAGTTTGGAGGAAATTGCATGATAAGGCAGTTCACAACTCTTTCATCCAAAAATTTTTACTGTTTTGGCTTCCAGATCTGTAAAATTTAGCATTGCTAATGTTGTCACATTCATGGAATTACTCAGGATATAAGGCATTCACATGCCCACTATATCAGCTGCCCACTACATCGTCTCATACACCAATTTAACAACAATTTAAATGAAATGAATCACTGGGATGTGCCTGGTTTCCCATTTGTTTGTTTTCACAAGGGAATTGTTCTTAGTTTTGTTTAAAAGTATCAAGATTCAGGCTGTACCAATTGTTTGAGTCACTTAAAACAGAAATAGCAAAATATGAAAAGAAGATAGAGAAATTAAATTCACCCTAGGGAAGCAAATTAGCATAGAGAAAGGCAAAATGAAAATGTTGCTGCGTTTTCCCAAAATTACCTAAAGTATAGCATAAAAATGGGATTCAACAAAAGCCTGACACGCTGAAATGATTCCACAGATAAAGTATCATCATTTTTAAGTTTTAGTTCAAATTCAAAGTAAAACAGTTCACACAAAAAAGAGAAAATTGAAATAGCAGAAAAAAAGAAAAGTTCTTCTTAAGAAAAGTTCTGTTCAAAGCTTAAATCTTGTTACATTTCAAATCATTACAAATCACTTCAAAACTGACTCAATTAACACACGGTATCTCAGTTATAGCAAGAAAGTTCTTTCTCATACTAACTTACAGGGGGAAGAGACTATACCATTGTCTATGACTATGAAAGAAAATTATATTCTATTGAAATGAAGCAAATTCTAATATGTGTTTAACTCAAAGTTTTAACTTTCTAAGATTGGCTCTTACAAATAAAATTACATTCTCAAACCTGCCTAATCCAATTCAACATCGTGGTCAACCCTAAAAGCTCTCACCGCAGGAAACAGCTCTGAATCAGGCATCATTGAAGTCGCTATTCACATATACTTGATCAATATACTAAACCTGCTCATCTTTGAGAATGTCCAGAGGAAAACCCACATGAAGGAGGACCTGCAAACTCTACATAGACAACAACTAGGCAATTAATTTGAACCCAGGCTATTAAATCAGCGAAGCAGCAGTACTAACCGCCTTACTATAATGCTTACCCACAACAATAGTGATGATGATCATCTTAGCAAAGGCATACTGTGTACATCAGCTAGAAAAGATAGAAGTGAAAAGAAAGATGAGTACAAAATGAGCAGAATTTTAGTGTTGAGCATTTTCCTTTCTTGCCTCTCCTAAATATGACCGTGAAAACTGACAGGACAAGTTCCTTACCTCTCTACCACTGTGCACAGTCATATCTTTCAGAGAAGATGAGTTTATGGGTTAAGTCTTCTGTCCTTTATCATTTGGTCTTCACTTTTTTACACCCATTTGCATATACTATATGTTATCCCATAATATAGCCTTCACTATATTACATTTAATGTGTTAATCAGTTCTGTATAAAAGATCTACCACCCTTAACAACTGGTCTGTCATCCTTCTCAGAATGAAGTTTGTGCTGTTTTCAAAGTTGCTATCTGTAGATGTCTTAAGTAAGCAGTGATCAAATTGTACCTCCTTCCCTGTTAAATATCACATCTACACTCATTTGTTCTATGCATTATTTATACAGTTTGATCATTAGAACAATGACATCATATTGCTTTCATTTTGAGTGCCCTTGTGACCTGATGTTTCACACCTCTTGGCAATACATTTACCTCAAGACTGACTGATTCTAAACCTGATGGTTTGCTGTTTCAATTTGGGCAGCTCAAAACCAATACATTTTAATAAATAGTGGGTAGCTGCAAAGCTCTCACTTTGTTTAGCATTTAAATCTCTTGGTTCTGTTCTGTTAGGTGATGATGATGTCAGAGTTTTTTTTACCATTCGCGTGATTATTTTTGCAAACATATCTGTTGGGAATTGGCCATATTATCTACTGGTTACTAGGGTGATTGCTACCATCTGACCAACGTTGACGAGATGTGAGACATCTTTCCTCATTGACTATTTAGGATGGCAATGTGGCATTCAGAGTAACCTGGCATTTACTTGTGTTTATTTTGGTTAGGCCTCCCTCAATATTAGTTTGCCTTTTGACTATATCTCTGTCTTCCAGATTATAAATCAGTGTACATCCTCAGTTTTATGATCCAGAATTTAATTTATTGTGGGAATTCCAGAGTCTTTTTTTAGAATGAATGTGTGCATCCATTTCTGTGTTTTTCTATCCAAGGAATGCATTTTAAACATTTGTTTGTTCCAAGAAGGCTTCTGAAAAAGAATATCTTTTTAAAGCATTACATTTTGTATTACTATGGATGGTGCCATTTTCAACACTATACAGTAGTGTTGATGGTTACACTGATGATTATTACCCAGAATGGACCAGAAGTGAGCAGAGTATGGCATCACCTGAGTGACTGTTGTCACAAGAACATCACAAAGTCATCAGAAAGGTTTGGGACAGCCTCCCGTATATTGTTCCTTGGCTGCAAAATTGGTTAAATTTGAACAGAGATGTTTACAGGTACGAGTCCAAAACAGAGCTTATGGTATGGAGGCAAGATGGCAGCTTTAAAGGCCAGTACAGGAAGTGATGTCATCGAGCCCAGAACCGGAATTGATGTCTTCGGGACCAGAAGTGACATCATCAATAGTGCCGGACCCAGAAGTGACATCATCAGAGCCGCCGGAACCCTGTGAGATTTCCCGTGGATGATCTGCAAGAGATTGAGAGAGACCGTCAGCACTCCCCTGTACCCCCCCACACCCCCATGTTTTTTATTTTTGTTATTTTTTCATTATTGTTCATTTTTGCTATGAAGACAAAAGTAGCACCTGGTGAATCTTTGACTCTTGACTTGATTGTTTTTAAAATCTTATGTCAGTGAATCTCAAGCTTAGGGTCAGTGGGGTTGCTAAACGCTGACACTAGTAATGATGCACTGATGCTCCAGGTGGTGCTCACTCAGTATATGTGATCAATATAACATGCATTTTAGATGTTGCGATATTTAAAAAAATATAAAAGAGACATCAAAATGTTGATAAAGTGAATGAAAATGTGCTTAGGAGGTGATGACCTCAAGTGTCTTCTCTAGATAGTGTGTGTACGTCCCTCACTGTGCTCCATTCATGCTTCCCATCATTATACAATTTGCCATACTTGAGTTTTCACATCTGTTTTTACTTTTATATTTATTTATATTTCAACACAGACAGGTTCTTGAATGTAGTGAACTTGTCTTCTTGTGTGTTTTTTTTGTATGTTTTATGCACTGTGTTGGGGTGCTTTTTTCATATTATTCATGATTAAGGCTTTTTCTGTTATGTTTTACCATATCCACATACTGTTCTGTAACCTTGTACACAAAATGGCCAAATGTATGTGTACACCCCTCCAAATTATTGAGTTCATATGTTTCAGCCATGCCCGCTATTAACATCAAGAACATTGCCATGCAGTCTCCATTGTCAAACATGGCAGTTGAATGGGTCATATTGAAGAGCTCAGTAACTTTACATGCGACATTGTCATAGGATGCCACCTTTGCTACAAGTCAATATGTGAATTTTCTGTTCTGCTCCATCTGCCACATTCAACTGTAATTGCAACTATTGTAAAGTCCCATGATTGCTCAATATCATTCCCATTTCTTTTTAATGTATTAAAAGTCTCTTTCTCCTATTATCCTATGCTCTTCTGATTAGGAGAAATATTGACAAATTGAATGTCCTGCTTCCATGATGTCACCTCCATACTCCTTTAGTCAACATGTCTGCCCTGAAAATTGGAGGCCATCAAAATTCCACATCCCCTTGATGTCAACTCTGGTACCTCTGTGCTAGAAGACTTATTTAGCAAGTCAGGGCTGGGAACATTCCTTTCTCTTTGATCTAGGCATCCTACCCTTTCCATCTCCTACTTTTTGTCTTTCTAGGTGAGACATGTGGAGTTCTCTTCTTTTGACCTTCTTCCAATTCATCCCCAGTACTCATTTGCTTTAACCCTTTCTGCTATGTCCAAACCAGAGCCTGGTTTCCACTACCTCCTTCACAAAGCTTCCCTCAGTACTCTTCTAATCATGTCTGGTTGTCTAACAGACATTTCCCCATACTTTACACTGTAAATATATCACAAATTGTTCTAAAAATTGTAATCACCAGTACACACAATTTAAATGTGCCTATAGACTGTACCCTACTCCACAGTGTCATCTAATGGGACTAGAACTAGATCGTCAATGTCATCTTTGCCCTTTTAAAGTCCCTGGCACCTTCTTCCACATGTTCTGAGAATGTCCTCTAGCTTTAGCTCTCTGGTGCTGTGTGGCCAAATCCCTCTCCACAACTCCAAGTGGAGGGTTTCAACAACTGCTACCATCGCTGGTAATCTCATGGTTTTGTCTTTCCTACAATCTGAAAGTCTTCATTTTGCAGTCTCACCCTTCTTGAACTTTACACATCTCAGATCAACTACTCTTCTGGCTCAACCATGCATAACAGGCTTCATGCTGTTCAGTTAGTCAAGAGCTTTCCACCTCTGATATTTTATCTCCCCGTACTTTGACGCTCACTCCTGTGCTAGGTGTGAATGTGCCAGTTTACCCATCAACTCTTTTTTATTTGTGCTCCTGTATAGTTTGTAGTTGGGTGTGTGGGCTCTGGTGTGTGTGTGTGTGTGGTGGGTGAGTGGGGTTCAGGGGAGGGATTGTTTTTGTTCTTACATAGCCAAAAGAACATATATTGTTGGATTCCCTTTCATTTTACTGTACTCCTTTTTAATTTTATCAATAAAAATGTGATCACACACACAAGAAACAGTATAGTATTGAGCACTGAACATTCCCTGCCTTTTCCATTTCATTCAAATGTCTGAAAAAAAAGCTTAAAGGTTATTATTCAGGAAGTCCATTTTGAGGTTTTTTTCTTCACCATAACACCAACAGAAGTCACAGTTAATATGTGTATATACAGATAGATATTTAGGTAGATAAATAGATAAGAAAATTGCACAATATGATAGAAGTGACTTTGTTGCAAGTGTATTGTCACTGATCTAAGGATACAGGCAGGTAAGAATTTCTTTGTGCTATGCACACTATGCACTATGTACACATGACAATAAACTTGAAATTGAACTTGATATTACAGGTCTAAAAATATGAATTCACCTTCTTACCAGGAAACCACTGTTTCCTCCAACACTCAATTCTACATCCCTGCAATTTGTGACACGGACATTCAAACAAATTAGCTTGCTGAGCTAAATGAATGCTCCTGAAGCCTAGAATACTACTACTGTTCTTGTTTGGCACAATAGATTTAAATGCCATCACACCTCTTACATGATGTCATCCATCCCCTTAACCTTGTTACACTTAATATGATGGCAATTTTATAGGTGGTAGTGATTTAGAAAACCCAGAAGGAAAAAATAATACTGCCCAAGACTGCTACCTTACCATTCTTCATAAACATTTACCAGACCACTTTTTCCTTCCAATTGAGAGACGTGGGCTTCTAAAATATTGTTCTAAGAAGTGGTTAAAATGGAATAAAACTCATTTTCCAGGCTCGTTTTTGCCACCAGACCTCAAAGTATTTCACTGGCTCAGGAACTGTCTGAAAGATGGCCAGCCTGGGGAGAAAATGCAATAGCTTATTTTGTTCCTGCAAAGTGCTCACATCAGCTTTCATTTCACTTTATTTATTTATTTAGTTTGTTAGAGATCCATTTAGATTGATGTTTCTTCTACAAACATTAATCTTTTTTTTATTTCCCAGGCTGTCAATGGCATTAATAACATATTTGCTGATGTCATTCGATAATCTGTAACCGGAATCATAACTCCTTCCCAATCAGAATTTGCAGATACACAGGAATCTCCTTTGCTAACGACCTTTTCCTTCGATATGTCCGTAAGCAGCACCTTGAGCCTGCGGGTATTATGTAATTGATTCCTGAATGTCCCTTGCATTATAGCTCTTGGAAGTGTCATTTGGGCAGCTGTTTCACACATTTATCATTCTGTCGATTCCTTCTTTTTTCAAGCCTTCCTGCAGCTTGCCTTTGATTCTGACATTACTTCCCCTCTGTTCACAAACAAGACGAGTTTTTAAAAAATCTCTTTCTAAAAAGTAATCGAGATTTCAAAGCTGATGACAGATTGTCTGATGAAATGCCAAGTTAGTCTGTTTTATTAAACTCCTTGTTTATAATAAATTAGGAGAGGGTTGAGGTAGCAGTTTATGTGACTGATTATTTTAATATTAAGAAAGTACCAGATCATTTACATATGGTACAGTATGATTTGAATAGATTAGCAAACTAATTCAGTTGCTGTCCAAAAGTATTTGAAGTAGCTTTAGAGTGGTCTTAGTAACGGTAAATGATTGAGGGAATGTAATATTAGAAGTGGTTTGTTTCTTTTTTCATTTACAGATGTTTTTATGTTGAAGCATTAGGATTTCAACCTCATGTAAATCTGGAAACACCTCTGTGTGCAGTTTAGTTATGACAACATCTGGATTGGTACTAAGCAAATGACTGGAAACCTCATTAGGTAAATTTCTGTTATGATCAGGTAGACACATTTTGGATTAGTTAACACTGGCAGATTAAATGTAGAGGTCATTAGGACTTAATCAAGTCTGAACATTGTGTAGGTTCCATTTAGGGAGTCCCATCAAATGAAGAAAATCTGCATGCATCCATTTGTCAGCGTACTCCATGTGGTTTAGGGTCACGTACGTTAGGCAGTATTGGGATCATAACAATTTGCTTTGTAGTACAAGTTTCTTTATGTTCTTCAGTTACTGAAGTAGGCTTGAGGAGAGTGGGGCCATAGGTAATCAAAAATGTGAACATCTCTTAGAACTCATCATGGACTCTGTTAAATGTTGCGGGTGATAGAAAGGTCATCAGAAAGTAGCTTTGTCGAGTAACTAAGTACGTGGATAACTGATGATATATATTATCTGAAATTGGGAAAAATCTAATTCTCACTTAGAGGATCTGTACAAAACTAACTAAAAACTGGGCAGGATCTCATCAATAACATTTTAGAATAAGCATTTACCTTGAGGAAGCAGATTCTCATCCCTTTTTATTCTATTCTGTTCTATCTATCTATCTATTTATTTATTTATTTATTATTCTATTGGCCTATCTCTTGTTTTCAGGGCTAAGGGGTTGATTTGTTTCAAACCTTGTTTTGTAAAATTTGACTTGCTTGTATGGAATGTTATTTGATTTTAATAAATTCAATAAAATTTTAAAAAAAGGAAAGTAACTTTGTAATTTTCTCCAGGAATATTGTTGACTGGAGTTTTTGTTTTCCTTTCCCTGGCATCAGCAGTCTATGTCTCAATTGGCATCAACAGGCTATGTCTCAATTAAATGGATTTTTTTCTTTCCTATTGAAATGCTTATGTTAAACACTGAGACTTACAGTATATTGTTTTACTGTATGTTTAACTCAATTTGTCTGTTTATGAATGTGCATTTTGTATGGTTTAGAATTTACCATTGAGTTATATGTAACCTCTGTGAGGTAGTACTCAGTGAAGTGCATCATACAAATAATGCAATTAATTGAATAGAATTAAAAACACAAACCAAATCTGAAAGTTGTGCCTGTCCATCACAGACAAGCATTGGCACACACACAGGCCCACTGAGGCCACCAATTACTTAACTTTCAAGTGTTTGAGATGTGGGTGGAAACAGGAGTACCAAGAAAGAACTTATTACAGACATGGGAGAACATGCAAACTGCAGACCAACAGCATTCAGGCTAGCGTTCTATGAAATAACCACTAATAATAATGTGACCACCATAGGGATTTGCGAAAGGTGTGTGTATGTTGTTGCACACACAAGCTAGTTTAGCATCTCACTTCCTCTCCTCTGACAGGGAGAGAGAAATGGGTGCCTTTCATTGTATCCCTTTAAAAAGGAAGAAGAAAACCCCTCTGAGCAATGTGGCCATTTCTGCTATGTCACTGGATGTCATGCCACTTCCAGTTCCTTCATGTATAAAGCGCAAGGTAACTGGAAGTCAGCATTCATTTTAGAGCCAACTTTTTTAGGATACAGATCCTTCGGAGAACTTCATTGAACTGAAGACCCTTTGTGTAGTAGGCCTAATGGTCCTTCATTGTACTAACTGCTCTTTCTGCATTGTTTTGGGAAAGCTCACTTTCCATTTACTACAATGCTTAGATGGCTTGTCTCCTCTCGTTACATCATGTAAAACAGCTAAAGTGAGACCAGTAAAAAGTGTGCAAATATACCGGGATAATAATGAGATTGCCTCTCGCACTCTAAGGCCTAAATTGTTATTTACATTTCTAAAAGATGTGCTTTTGCCACTACAAAACGAACTAAACAAGCGCAAGAAACTAAATTCACATCCCAAAAGGGAAGTGTGCTCAAAATGATAAAATGCAACCTCTGTGTGAGTCCACCACATGCATTAATGAAACTCTGAAATTTTAACAGATGCAACATCCCATTTAATGGAGACAGCCAAAGTACCCAGCAGGGCCTGGGCCTATGTCTATGGTTAAGGTAAGAATTCAGATTTTTAGGTGTTTTTTTGTATCTGTCACCTACACTACCTCACTATCTCTCAGTTTCTCTGTTCTCTTTTTTTGTGTGTATAATTTGATTCCATAGTTGCTTTAACTCCTTGCTAGGTTTGAACCATGAATACTACTTCTTTGTATTTCCTGGTTTAGCACAATTCCACAAATAGATGTTTAATCCCACATTAATAAACGAAATGACTTGTTGAATAATTGAATTACTGATACAGCATATAGGTTAGAGAAAACTACTAGTTTTGTGTTGTTCCCTCTACTGAACTCCTATTCATGATGAAATATGTTACATTTTAAACTCCCTGTGTTAAGTTAGGTTAAATGATGTATCCAAAATTTAATGAACATCCACCCAGCTGTTTTGGAGTAATGTCTGGTTTCTGTGGTGTTGGATCTTCCATTATGACTCTAACATTAAATTTTTGAAACTCCATGAAGCCTATATTTGAAATTGCATCAACAATAATGTAAATATGAAAATTTCATGAAAGTTGATATAACAAACTTTGAGTGATGTGTTATTTTTGTATTGATCTCCTAACACACAGCTCTCACTCTGATGATATTTTTGAAATGCCAAACAGCCTGTATTTTAAGTTGGACCAATGGTAACCTATATGCAAAATATCATGAAAATTGGTTCAGCAGGTTTTGTGTTATTGGCAAACAAACAAACATGTAAATACTTAAGATGCAATCTGAAGGCTGAAATGAGGTTCTTGGTGTGGAGAATGGATAGATAACAAACAGAGTTGAAAAATTATAAAACAGAGAGCGCTCTAATTTTATTTATACAAATTATGACTTGAGATTCTAATGAGGCTCTGACTTTTCATAACACATTTTCTTACATTTGTCACACACGTGCCCTTAGGAGGCAGTCAACAAACCCTGAGGTGAGTGAAAGATCGCCAGACAAAGGGGTAATATCAGGTATTAACGCCTCTCTCCTTTTTCACCAGAATTAACAAAGAAAAACAATAAACAAATTCACTTCACTGACAGTCCTGAAATCCCAAAATGGCTCCTCTTCCGCCTCTGACCCCTGAAGACAATGTCACTTCCGGGCGCCTTCTGATGACATCACCTCTGCCTACATCACTTCTGGTCACCTCAGGATGATGTCACTGACAGTCATGACGTCATTTCCATCAGTACTCTCTTCCGGTTGCCATTTTCTATTTAAACTCACCATCACCTGTATTGTATAATCAACTGTAATGGTTTGATCACTTTTTTGCTGCATCTTTTTGTCAAGATTGCCAGTCATTACACGGGGACCATTCCCCAACTCTTTATTTTTTGTCTCATGTGAGATTAATATGCTACAACATATACGTTTTGATCTCTACTAAGCATTACCCAGCTAGGTGCCCTGGACACAACAAGTAAATATATTTTCATTATCATCATCATCACAAAAGTTAACATCTAATATCTGGATTTAATGAGGTCGGCTACTTGCAACTCAAATCTCTTTCCTCGACTCTCCATAGTCCAGGAGATGGTGTTCTTCTCATGTCATCCACTCCCACATTCAACCATGTCTTTTTTGACTTTCCACTGGGTCTCATCCCATCCGTGTCCTTCATGGTGCTCCTCTACACCAAATCATCCTCTTCCTTTAACTGAATGTCTAAACCACAAACTTAGTCTGTTTCTCCTTAGTATAACACCAATTGCGTTCAATTCAGGTCTTTCTCTTAATTCCATTGTATTCTTGTCATTCCGTGACATTCCATACATCCACCTCATCTTCATTCTTGCTAATTTTAATTCATGTTCTGCCTTTACTATGTCATAAGAAAATATGGACAATTTTGATACAGACAGTAAATTCGGTCTATTGCAGCTCATCAACCAATACTTCCACTTTTACAAAATGTCATAAAGCCGAGCTTAGAAGTTCCTCAAAACACTAATATCCAGAGTAGCACCCTAATTTTTCTGACTACATCACTTTTTTCTACACCATTTTTCCCAGCTATATTTTCTCACTCATCACCAGATGGAATAAACTGAAATGTTGCCTCTTATTCCTCTTAAACTTTGTATTAATGTACACAACCAGCACATTTTTTTTTACAATTATAGATTATATATGTTTGGTTGTTATTGCCACTTTTGCCTTTTTTCTTTTTCTTAAAATCTTTTTTCTTTTCTATCTTTCACTTTTAAAAGACACTGGCTCACCCGAGAACCTAACTGAAGCAAGTGGTTTAGGTAATAAATTTATTCTTTCAACATAATGAATGCTACATGGTAAATTTTCAAAACAAATGGACTGAATGAGATTTTTTTTAGTTTTCTGTGTTGTTCCAAATTAATATTACATATTTTTCTTTAAGTACATTGGCATTGTCGTGTAGTATATTTTTGCTGCCATTAGCACAAGTCCTGAATTAGAGTTTAGGTCAGCAAATCTTCTGTACAGAATTCCTTCCATAGTCTGTATGCATGATGCTAATCATAAGATTATTACCATGCTTAGGTCAATTGAAGATCTTAGGGAGCCAGAAGCCTATCCCAGACATTTCAGGCTCAAGGCACGAGCCAGTTCTTCACAGTGCCCATTTGCACACACAACCACACAATGTCAGTTTGGAGTCACAAATTATCGCAAACACAAAATTCACACATTTCTCTGGAGAGAGCAGGTTATGAAACTGCCTAGGTGGAGCTTCCATTTCTTCCCACCATCCATAACTATACTGCTAGGCTGACTGTCGATTGTGAATTTCTATAGTGGCTGTGTGAGTGACAGTGAATGTTTAACACATGCATTGCAGGGGACTGGCACTCAATTCAAAACTGAATTCAGCCTACAGGAAATACATGTTAAATTCTCTTCTTAACCAGCTTGGGTGACCATCATCCTCTAAACTCGCTTATCCTGAAGAAGTTCAAGGGGAAGCTAGAGCTTACCCCAGAAAGCACAGGGCACAAGGCAGGAACAGTCCCTGGACAGGGTTTCAGTCCTTCATAGAGTGAATTTAGCATTGTGAATCCACCTAACCTGCCTGACTTTGGATTGTAGGAAGAAACTAGAGCATCTGGAGTAAACCCACATGTACATGGGGAGAACATGCAAACTCCATACAGGGATGACCTAGGATGTAAACCGCAGCCTCCTTGTTGCAAGGCAGCAGTGCTGCCCTGTAAGTGGTTAATGAAGTTAATAAATATTTGGAAATTTTGTAGTTTCCCCATTTGGATTCATGTGTGAAAGAGGGCTCTGTACTGGGCTGCTGTCCAAACCGCAGTTGCTACTCCTGATAGGCTCCAACTCCCTGCTGCCCTTAACCGAATTAGACAGGTTAATACATGAAATGATGAGTAGTTCATACGAAACTGGAAAGCAATTAAAAAAGACTAAAATTAGCCTGAGTTACAGTATGTTATTGCCAAATTTTTTTCATTTTTTTTCATGTTCTTATGTAATGTCTGTTAATATTGTCGTGTATATTTATTATCTAGTATTTACACTTGGCATATTTAAAATATTTAAAATTATTACTTGTGATCTGTTGTTGGAACCCTAAGAGATGCGTCCATCTTGAAATTGTTGCTGCTGGGACCACCGTCCACCTTTACATTCTGGTGGAAGAAATAGTTCCAGCAGAGGTCATTGAGAAATTGTTGAGATGGCATAAAGTGAGCACTGCTCTGATTTATATGTTTGTGAATTTTTTTCTTTGATTTTTGGCCTGTTTCTTTAGTTTATGGATTGGTCTTGTTTGCCTTGGGTTGCCACTTCAAGCATCCGTTTTTCGGTTTATTTTTTACTTTTTCCCACTTTTGTATTTTTTTTTTTTTGTACTTTACAGTAATTCCTTGCTATATCGCGCTTTGACTTTCACGGCTTCACTCAATCGGCTTCACTCAATCACAGATTTTATATGTAAGCATATGTAAATATACAACACAGATTTTTCGCTGCTACGCGGGTCTCTGCAGACAATGGGTCTTTTTACTTCTGGTATACAGTATGCTTCCTCAGTTGGTTTGCCCAGTTGATTTCATACAAGGGACGCTATTGGTGGATGGCTGAGAAGCTACCCAATCAGAGCACGCAGTTAAGTTCCTGTGTGCTGATTAGGCTCAGTGACGGAGCGAATTTGATTCCGCTGCGTTAACCAGGAAGTCTCGTCTCGTTCATTCAGCATCAACGTGTTTCGATGTGTAAAGAGGTAACTTTTGTGCTCTTTTGTATTTATTTTTGTGCATAGTCAGAACGCTTCGTTATGGCTCCTAAATGATCTGCTCCTGCTACTGCTTCAGGGGCCATGCCCAAGCGCCAATGGAAGATGCTAACAATTGCCGAAAAGGTAAAACTTTTGGATATGTTGAAGGAAGGGAACAGCTACACCGCTGTAGGATGCCATTATGGCATCAATGAGTCCACGATTCTTTTTATTTAAAAAGGAGGAAAAGAACATAAGATCTACGGCCGCAGTGTCCTTTAACCAGGGCACAAAACGAGTTGAAGTGGACGTAATAAGGCGGTAGTCCGGATGGAATCTGCTTTAGGGATTTGGGTTGAAGACTGCCGAAAGAAGAACAACGGCGGTGCTACACAGTCGCCTGAAGAGGTTCCTTTAGAAGAGCTGTAATGCTCTCCTTTGTTGTGCAGTAAAATTAAACTCATCGTTATCGGACAAGTCGTCGTGTCATTTTTGGTGAGTAAATATAATTAATTTTCTACGTACAGTACTTAGTACATGTATATACGTACGTTTAGTGTCACTGTACACAAATTTTACTGTATACAATTTATTTTGCATTGTACGTATTTATTTCTGGTGGCCTGTCTATCATAATGGCTGTAACATATGTAATATCTGAGATGCTCGATATCTTTAAAATTATATTTAGGTTTTACTGTATATAAACAGTGTGTTTACATACATAATTTCAACGAATCTTACCCAATATCTAAGAGAATACAAAGGGTTTATGCTGTATAATTGTGTGGGAAATGTTTAGAATAGTGTGGGAGAGTTTATAAGGGCTTAAAATATATAAAAATAACCATATGAACATATAGTTTTTACTTCGCGGATTTTCACCTTTCGCAGGGGGTTCTGGAACACAACCCCCGCGATCGAGGAGGGATCACTGTATTTCTTTATTAAAAATATTTATGAAGATTCTTTGTATATTGCGGACACTCCACAATAATCAAAAAAACAGGTCAAAGATATAAACAAAATAGTTCATATGCGTGACGCTGTTCAGAGGCGTCGGTGGCCATTTTATAGGGGAGGAGCCGGAAGTGGAGGAATGCTGGGAAGGAACCGTGAGGGAGGATGGGACTACTGACGTCAAGGAAGATGGCGGAGGAAGGGCGGAAGTGGACGTACTGCGAAGGTTACAATGGCGGGCGTCTTTTTCCTGGAAGACAAAGGAGAAAGGTTAGTACCCGCCACTCCCTACCGGCGAACGTCTTTCGAAGCGGTGCAAGGTCCATCCGCGGCCTCCTACTCGCGCATGCGTGACAATATATATATATATATATATATATATATATATATATATATATATATATATATATATATATATATATATAAATATATATATATATATATAGCAAAATACCCGCTCTTCTCAAAGTACTGCCTTAAAATTTTTATTAAGAAGAAAATTAAACCTTTTTAAACTGAGGGAAAATATACCAATAATTATTTGTTAAGGATCTCTTTGTATGCCACGTTGTCAGGTCAGCCCTCCGGTTGTAATATGACCAAGTTGTGCGCTGAGCTTACTCTTGAGCATGCAACATACAGTTGGCCGTGTGAAAAGCAATATTGTCACAAATCTCACAGCTTGGATTGCTGCTGTCATAATCGGTTTGAGTTTCATGGTTTGTTTCAATGACGTTAGTATTTGCAGGACTTGTGTTGATGTGACATTCGGAATCTGTCAAGCGTTGTAAGCATACAACCAGTTTCATCGATAACTTCACATCCAGCTTTTGAGAGTTTAAATATTCACAAACATCAAAGTGTCCACTACTCAAATCGTCACCTGTGAATCTAAGATGTTTAAGAGGCATTGGCGGGTTCTCCAAAGGTGTAAAATATATTCGCGGGTGAAGGACTGTGCTTAGCATATTCATAAGTAAGGCTGCAGTGCTACTCAGCACGCCTCCAATGTAATTGACTGCCTGCCCATATAAAGCCATTCTTCGCTATGGTATTTTCATTCCTTTCCTTTGATTCCCTTTCTTTGGCTGCCTGCCTGCCCATATAAGGCGCTCCGCAGTTTTTTTGTGAAGCATCCTTTACACAGCTTCTTCACTGTGTTATAAACTAACGCCAAATAAGTCCGTCCTTTCTCCTTGCTTTGTGTTTCTCTACTGTTTTATTGTTCGTTTATTACGATTGGTATAGTTATTGTGTAGCTATTTTAGACTTAGTTTACTGTTCAGATACCCATTTCCTTTATTTAATCCGCGGGCTTTCTGCTATTTTTTTGTTCCTTTATTACGATTATAGTTATTTATTGATTCCCTTCTTTGGCTGACTGCCTGCCCATATAAGGCGCTCCGCTGTGTTTTTGTGAGGCAGCCTTTACACAGCTTTTCCGCTGTTTTATTCTCCTTTCTTCGCGGTTTTCTACTGTTTTATTGTTCGTTTATTACGATTGTTATAGTTATTGTGTAGCTATTTTAGACTTAGTTTACTGTTCAAGTACCCATTTCCTTTATTTAATTTGCGGGTTCTCCACTATTTTTTTGTTCCTTTATTACGATTATAGTTATTTATTAATTCCCTTATTTGGCTGACTGCCTGCCCATATAAGGCGCTCCGCTGTTTTGTTGTGAAGCAGCCTTTACACAGCTTCTCCACTGTTTTATAAAAAAACGCCATATAAAGCAGTCGTTTTTCCTTGCTTCGCCAACTAAGCAGCCTTTTTATTTAATCCACAGGTTCTCCGCTGTTTTATTGTTGGGAGCACTTCCTTCTTTTCTACGTACTGTGGTCACAGTCAGTTCACGCGATTACGTGGGAGGTGTGATGATGTCACACGCAGCTCCGCCCCCCACGGCCGTCGAGCTAACGTCCATTACAGTATATGGAGAAAAATAGGTTCCAGTTATGACCATTACGCGTAGAATTTCATTTAGAAATGAAACCTGCCCAACTTTTGTAAGTAAGCTGTAAGGAATGAGCCTGCCAAATTTCAGCCTTCTACCTACATGGGAAGTTGGAGAATTAGTGATGAGTGAGTCAGTGAGTGAGTGAGTCAGTGAGTGAGGGCTTTGCCTTTTATTAGTATAGATAGCATGTTTATTGAGGTGGTCATATAACTACATAATGACTGCCTTCTCTAGAATTTTACTTAAGAAAGGCAGGTTAGACATGGGTCTAAAATTTTCAAAAGCAGAGGGGTCAAGATTATTTTTCTTAAGTAGGGGTTTAACTACAGCAGCCTTAAGACAGTCTGGGAAGACTCCCGTATCTAATGACAAATTTACTATCTCAAGAATATTATAAATTAGCTCGCCTGATACTTCTTTAAAAAAAAAGTAAAAAATCACAGCCTTGGTTCTGACTCCTGAGGGGTAATCAACATTTTATTATATTTTTTTAAGCCAGTACCCCAATTTAAAAGCCTGCCTCTTGAGTTTTGAGGTCTGGCTGCCTGGTGTGATGCCTATTTTGGGGTCAGAATCAGTGAAGTTGTGGTTTTTTCTGTGTGATTTTGAGGCCTTATCACACTTTTTCACTATTTTGTGCCTGTGTTTGGCATAGTGATCACAACTCTTTGATGCCCCATTGTAATGCTGCAATTATTTTAATATAATGGACTTGATTTGGGGATTAGGAGTTTCCCTCTATGTAATGTCCTCTATTAAAGTACCATTGGGGACTATCTTTAGTGCATGTCATGATGGAGGTGGGTTTACGTAGGATTTCTTGGTGTAGGGGTACATTTGCAGAAAGAGATGACAGAGACTGTTGAATATGTGTCAGGAACTTACGGATGATTATGGTACTTAAGTTGTACTGGTGAAATCTCTTCATATATATAAAAAAAAATTCTGGAATGGAAAAGCAAGGCGATGATACGTGATCTTCTTGGAAGTTCTCGGAAGACATTTAAAAGACCTGCAAGACAAAAAAGACTTGCCAAAGAGCATCTCGCGGGGACCGTAAACATGAGACTTGGTGCCAAGAGATTGTCCCAGGGCAGTCTCGCGGGGACGTGGAACATAAGATTCTTGCAAGACATGCCCTTCTTATCAAATAAGAGCACGGACAGCCAGCAAAACATTCGGTCACGTAAAGTCACATGGCTCACACAGATCCTGTGCTCTCAGCAAAGAAGAAAGAGCAGTGCGGAGAAAAGAGACCCAAGGCGCAATACATATGCAGAGAAAGGTACAACATATGAAAGCAGTATAATTCTAAAGTATTGTAGCATCCCAGCCAAGCTGAAGCCTTTTTTGGGGAGGGCAGAGTACAGCACGGATGACTGATAGCTGGGTGCTGATTGATGTGGTAAAGGGGACGCGAGACCCGTGAGAGGAGGGGTTGGAGAGGGTGCTAGAAAATTGTGTTTGGGGTTACGCAGTTGGCGATTGTTAAAGTAGAACTTTTGTGACACTTTTTTACATCAGTCGCTACAGTATCAAAACAAAGATAGTACAGATCACATCGACGCAAACAAAAGAAAAATTA
This sequence comes from Polypterus senegalus, assembly GCF_016835505.1. Classification (NCBI taxonomy): domain Eukaryota; kingdom Metazoa; phylum Chordata; class Cladistia; order Polypteriformes; family Polypteridae; genus Polypterus; species Polypterus senegalus. The sequence goes on from NC_053162.1 coordinate 155,957,301, forward strand.
GTTTAAGTCAGAGAATTTCAAAAACGGGGTTTAACTCACATGCATTTATTGGTTACTTTGCAAAAAAATTATTAACTGCTGATGATGTGGATCGTTTTGTCTTTGCTGAAATTCCAAACAGAGAAACCTGTCCTACATTATGTCATAATTAAGTCATTCTGATTTCTAAATTAACCTCTTTTAAGTAGTAATGTGGTGTATAGAAGTTGATATGGTTGATCTGGTGAAACTGTGAAGCCAATGATGGAAAAAATCTGAAAGGCAAATAAAATTAGTCATATTTGTGCATGAAAAGGCACAACAGACTTGGGAGATCTGAGCACATGGATATGCTGAGTGTGGGCATGAAGACAGGGTGAAGGATGGCAGCAAAACAAGGAAAGGAGTGGTGGGTATTAGCTTGCAACCATAATTACAGCAGATGGAGGAAGAGGATTTTAACAGGGCAGCCAGCCCACCTGTGTCAATTCATATAAAACCTATTATTTTTATTTATCCAAACAACCAGCTAACATCATACTTTGCCAAAATCAAATGTTATTCTACTATAAATGCTGCCAAGTGTAAATTACCTAGATGTCCTCTCAAGTCAGAATATATGTGTGTGTGTGTGTGCGTGCCTGCGCCCTGGCTAGCGTTCTGCCTTACTTCAGGTCCCTTCAACCTATACACAAGATCACAGCGTTTACATTTTTTTAATAATAAATGTGATTAATCTCAGCTGCTAATTGCCACAGCTGACCACAGAATTTATCATACTGGCAAGGATCTAAGTATCTAGGTTGCCGAGTCCTTTGGGAGCTTTAATTTCCTCCCACAATGCCACTGGTAACGGTGTACTTGCTTGTTGCCGCTCAATGATGGACAACCTCAGAGAGCTGCAAAAATGGTGCAATTTTAGCATAACGGTAGAAACAATATGATGAAGTGCAAGAATTATAAGAACACTAGACTTAGAATTAAAGATATTTATTCAACAGTCACAGAAAATTGGTGTAACAAGCAACAGTAGCCCAAACCCTTGAAATACTGTACTTGTGCAGTCAACCATGAAGATAAATTAGATGCATCACTGTGGTCTGTGATTCTGTAAGGTTTTTAATCATATAACCTGATTATATATTGTATTTCTAAATAGTACTACGCTAAAAAGCTTGATTTTCCTTTTTGAATAAACTGTTGATTCACAAAATATTCAAAGCTCTTCACTTTTCACACTTTATTCTGCTGTAGATTTAGTTTTAAATGGATAAATCTTCCATTTTTGCTATTCACTCTACACTCAATAACCCATAATGACAACGTGAAAACTTGTTTTCAGAAAAGTTTGCAAATGTAAAAAAAATCAAAAGCTAAAACCTCTCATTCATATACTGTAAGTATTCTGATCCTTTGCTGTGGCATTCCAGATTGTGGTTAGGTTCCTCCTGTTTGCTTTAGTTATTCTTGAGATGTTTCTAGAACTTGACTGGTGTCTACCTGGGCAAACTGAATTGATTGGATATCGTTTAGAAAGGCCGTGTATTCTAAATCCGTGTATAGAATGTCCCACAATTCACACTGCATGTTAGGATCCAAAAACAAGCTAGGAAGGCCAAGGAACTCTCTGTAGACCTCCACAATCATATTGTGGTGAGGAATAGATCAGTGCAACCTTTTCTAAAGCTTTTCATGTTTCCAGGAGCACATGGTCTCAATAAATGCGAAATGGAAGATGTTTGGGACCACCAGAACTCTTCTAAGAGTTGGTGTTTATGGTATAGTGGCTAGATGGAAGCTACTTGAGTAAAAATCATATGACAGCCTGTTTGGAATCTGCTAAACAGCATTTAAAGAACTAGTCTGATGAGACAAAAATGTAACTCTTTGGGCAGAACTACAAGCACAATGTCATGTCAAGACCAGACACTATTCATCACCTGCATAATACCATGCCTAAGGTGAAGCAATGAACAGAACACCCTATAAACTACATTGTTTCAGAACTCCCAGAATCAATACCAGAAACTCCTGGTACAAAGCAAGAGACGTCCTTAAAGTGAGTGCCCATCGAACAATAATGCAAACACCAAGACTCACTTACTGTAGGCAATTTAAAATAACTTAATTGGAATGGGAGAAAAATCTAAGTGTTTGGAAAACAGATCAGTGAGGGAGCTATCACTGTGAAACTGGGTAAAGTCAATCATTACCACAATTATCATAATTTCAGTGATTGAGTTGTTGTTACTATGTATTTGTAAAGATGCTATATATATATGTGTGTGTGTGTGAGTGTGTGTGGGTGCGTGTGTGTGTATATGTGTGTGCACTGTATTTCAGTAAAAAAAAGATTGATTCAGAAATATATGAGGTACTAAACTTGCCTGTAAATCCCAACTGTTCAATTCAAAGTGATGTATATATCTGAGCTAGCCGTGCCCCATGGCTCCTCCAGCATATTAGTGAAAAATAACAGTGGGGAGGGACCTGCACCCTGCCCGGCTCCCCACTTCTGACGTCATGCTTCCTCCTCCCCTCAGCTCGCAGCCTCTGTCTCGGATTAGTGTGAATATATTGCTCCTGCAAGCGAACTATGATTCTTAGTGCGATTAGAGAAGTCGCAAAATCAACCGGAATGTTCAAGCAAATGATAGAAAAAAACCTGATCTAAATCTGTTAAGTAGTTCAAAGTCAAGGCAAAGTCAAAGCAAACTTTATTGTCATCTCAACCATATACAAGTATACAGATAGACGATAGTTCTCACGTTCGCTAGCTAAGCTGAGGCAAGGAACGCCCTGAGGGTGGCATGTGAGTAAGGAGGGACCCATATCCCCCACTCCCCCCCCCCTCATTTTGGCCCACTGCATGTCTCTCGGATTCACACAAATAAATCGTACCGCAAGCGAACTATGATACATAGCGCAGTGAGAGCGGTTGCAAAATCAACCAGAATGTTCAAGCAAATTATAATAAAAAACCTGATCTAAATCTGCTTAGTAGTACTCTCGTGAAAAGTGGACAGACCAACAGACAGACAGACGGATGTTGGATTTTATATATATAAAGATTGACCTATATTTCCAATGGATGCATCTGAATCAATGTATATTTCTGAATGTATGTATCCAAACCAATGTATATATATCTGACCAGATCTATTCCAATTAATTTATATATATCTCAACCAATGTATATAATTAAATGGGTGTATTCAAAACAATGTATCTGAACCAATATATACAGTATATCTGAAACAATCTGAACTCCTATTTGCTTGAACATATATATATACAAACACACACACACGCACACAGTGCTTGTAAAAAGTATTCACACCCGTTGGATGTTTTCAAATTTATTGTTACACAACACTGAATCACAGTGGATTTAATTTGGCGTTTTTGACATTGATCAGCAGAAAAAGACACTTTAATGTCAAAGTGAAAGCAGATCTCTGCAAAGTGATTTAAAGTAATTACAATAGTTGGCCCAGTTTACAATAAGTCATTCTTTACTACGGCTCACCTCTTACCTTAGGGGAGCAAGCAATTCATGAACCCTTTGATTTCCATCCATCTATTTTAATGCCTGTTTAAAACAATTTAATAATTGCAGTAACCAACTCCAGAAACACGAGTGCAAGACATAAACCAGCTCAGGCTGGGGCTTCAGTCCATCGCAGACTATACTCAAATACATAATCTTACTGAATCAGTTTCAGAGTCTCTAACCTAATCTAATGTCTTTGAGTGTAAAAGTGTGCTATTCCAAGAAGAATATATATACTGTGCATTAGAGGAATGCTTAAGCTCCATTACAGAATTTAAACCCTAATGCTGTAAGGCGCAAGGACTATGATCTGCACCACCCCATTCCAACCTTTTTACTCTGAAATTGGACAGTCTGTTATATGTCTTTACCTTAATTTAGATCACAGTCAAAAGTTTTAAAGCATCCATCCATCCATTTGCTGTCCTCACTCAAAATCTTAGGTTAGGTTAGCACAGGTACTGGTGTTTAGATAGATAGATAGATAGATAGATAGATAGATAGATAGATAGATAGATAGATAGATAGATAGATAGATAGATAGATAGATAGAGAGATGGATAGATAGATACTTTATTAATCCCAAGGGGAAATGCAAAATGCCAGACACACTGGGAACAAGGTATCAATGAGCAATGAATACATTGGTGTGAAAAACTATTTGCCCCCTTCCTGATTTCTTATTCTTTTGCATGTTTGTCACACAAAATGTTTCTGATCATCAAACACATTTAACCATTAGTCAAATATAACACAAGTAAACACAAAATGCAGTTTTTAAATGATGGTTTTTATTATTTAGGAAGAAAAAATCCAAACCTACATGGCCCTGTGTGAAAAAGTAATTGCCCCCTGAACCTAATAACTGGTTGGGCCACCCTTAGCAGCAATAACTGCAATCAAGCGTTTACGATAACTTGCAATGAGTCTTTTACAGCGCTTGGAGGAATTTTGGCCCACTCATCTTTGCAGAATTGTTGTAATTCAGCTTTATTTGAGGGTTTTCTAGCATGAACCACCTTTTTAAGGTCATGCCATAGCATCTCAATTGGATTCAGGTCAGGACTTTGACTAGGCCACTCCAAAGTCTTCATTTTGTTTTTCTTCAGCCATTCAGAGGTGGATTTGCTGGTGTGTTTTGGGTCATTGTCCTGTTGCAGCACCCAAGATCGCTTCAGCTTGAGTTGACAAACAGATGGCTGGACATTCTCCTTCAGGATTTTTTGGTAGACAGTAGAATTCATGGTTCCATCTATCACAGCAAGCCTTCCAGGTCCTGAAGCAGCAAAACAACCCCAGACCATCACACTACCACCACCATATTTTACTGTTGGTATGATGTTCTTTTTCTGAAATGCTGTGTTCCTTTTACGCCAGATGTAACGGGACATTTGCCTTCCAAAAAGTTCAACTTTTGTCTCATCAGTCCACAAGGTATTTTCCCAAAAGTCTTGGCAATCATTGAGATGTTTCTTAGCAAAATTGAGACGAGCCCTAATGTTCTTTTGCTTAACAGTGGTTTGCGTCTTGGAAATCTGCCATGCAGGCCGTTTTTGCCCAGACTCTTTCTTATGATGGAGTCGTGAACACTGACCTTAATTGAGGCAAGTGAGGCCTGCAGTTCTTTAGACGTTGTCCTGGGGTCTTTTGTGACCTCTCGGATGAGTCGCCTCTGCGCTCTTGGGGTAATTTTGGTCGGCCGGCCACTCCTGGGAAGGTTCACCACTGTTCCATGTTTTTGCCATTTGTGGATAATGGCTCTCACTGTGGTTCGCTGGAGTCCCAAAGCTTTAGAAATGGCTTTATAACCTTTACCAGACTGATAGATCTCAATTACTTCTGTTCTCATTTGTTCCTGAATTTCTTTGGATCTTGGCATGATGTCTAGCTTTTGAGGTGCTTTTGGTCTACTTCTCTGTGTCAGGCAGCTCCTATTTAAGTGATTTCTTGATTGAAACAGGTGTGGCAGTAATCAGGCCTGGGGGTGGCTACGGAAATTGAACTCAGGTGTGATACACCACAGTTAGGGTATTTTTAACAAGGGGCAATTACTTTTCACACAGGGCCATGTAGGTTTGGATTTTTTCTCCCTAAATAATAAAAACCATCATTTAAAAACTGCATTTTGTGTTTACTTGTGTTATATTTGACTAATGGTTAAATGTGTTTGATGATCAGAAACATTTTGTGTGACAAACATGCAAAAGAATAATAAATGAGTAAGGGGGCAAATAGTTTTTCACACCACTGTATGTCTTCAAGTCCATCACTGAATTCTCTCACACACAATCATCAAACAGAATTTATAGTCTTGAGTTAAGCTTAATGACTTGGCTAGGAAAACTGGAGTGTCTTTGAGAAAAAAAATTCTTTAAAGATAAGGACAGCTTAAAAACTCTACTGTAGGACTTAAACCCATTGTCTTTGAACTGTGAGGCAGCAGCGTATTATTAAAACCAACCCTAAACAGGAAAATCCGAGGGAGAGAGCAGATTGATCTGTCTGTCTCTCCATTTTTTGACTTGGCTTATAGAATTTTATGGTCACTGGGGTTGAAGCCTATCGAAAAAGAATTGAGCACAAAACATAAACCAACTCAGGATGGGTCTTCAATTTAACTCAAGTCAATTTACTGTCATACCTTAAAGAATTATGAAAAACATTGTTGCTACTCCCTCTGTCACAGAAACATGCAGTTCATTGCAGGACCGACTCACAATCAATCCCATACTCTGTTAATCTAGCATTACCAACTAATCTAATCTGCATGTCTTTGAGAATGAAATTGGAGTAACTTAGAGAGAACTCTACACAGACATGAGTGGAACTTATAAACTACACTCTACAATTTGAACCCTATCTCCAGAAGCTGTAAGGTCCCAACCAGTAACCTAAACTTAAAATAGGACATGCTATTTGACTAGAGGAAAGAATAGCCCTTAGAAAGCCTCACCTGGATCTGTTTAATAAACTGGTGTTTTATCCTATCCATCTACTTACCAAACCCATCCATTCATTTATTTCCAGAACTCATTTTTCCAATTTCCGTGCTGTGCAGAGCCGGAGTCCACCCCAACAAATTTTAAAACCAAGCAACACAGATTATTTTTCATGCCTGAAAGACTGCACATGCCCCATAACGATTTTGTATTTTCCATTTCGGCTGATGACAGACTTAAGAGTGTCTGAGTACAAACACATCTGGCATGAGCCTGGTTTTGCTCTTTTAATGACTGAAATGCCTTCCTTAAACCCCCCAGGATATATTTTTTCTCTTTACTGCAGAGGTTTTACTTGCAGAAATTAATCTGGCAGGGTTCTTCTAATAATTACGTTACATTAATTAAGAGAAAAGGAGCCTTCCTAGTCCATAAGCACAACCTTCAGTTAATTAATCATTCAATAATAGCCAATTGGCAGACCAAGGCGCTTTTTTTTTCCATTCTTATTTCTCCAGCTCTTATTGTGATTTTTTTTATCGCTGCAGTGGGCTGTTAGACTTTAATTGTCCAGTGGATGCTATTTAAGTGCTGTACATACACAATTTATTCAAGGCTAACAAATTATGCACGTTGCTCAAATTAAATATGGGTTGCTCAACACATCTCTGGCTTGTCGGCTTATTTTAAAGCACTTTGCAAGGGTCGCCGCAGAAAGCTGTTCTGTTTATGAAAACAGCATTAAACAAAAGAATAATGGGGTTGCTTAAACAGCTTTGACTTAAATGCAGCCAGGCTTAAGTGAAGTGCTGATTGCCCCAGGCTTCAGAATATCGTGCTTACAGGCCAGATACACTGTCTCTTTGTGTCTGTGTGTTTGTGTATGTGTCCTTATTGGATGAACCTGATGTTACAAGAGGTGACTGGGTGAGCTATATAACTCTTTCAGCATCTCACTAAATGTTGCCTTGATGCATAATCACTCTGCAATAGTGTTGCATCTCCTAGCTCCACTTTCAGCTGTCCTTGTTTCCCACACCTTGCATAGTGCTCAAAAGGAAATTTGTGCTTGGCAGCCTCTTTAATAATACATCTAAAAGTTGGGAAGGTTTACATCTGCCCTAAATCTTTTGAATGCATTTAGCTTAACCTTTTCAATTCTGAAACTTCAGAAGAGCTTCAAGCACTTTCTTCAAATGATTAACGGACATTATAGGTGCTGTTGCAGAGTCTACACTGTACTGTTTGTGGCCTGTCAAGTGACGGCTCAGGGCAGTGAAATAACACCTAGAAAGGTCACACCTGAAAGGGCAAAAATCTTTCAAAAGACTTTGTGGGTAAATACAGGGTACAGATAGTCACTGTAGGCACTGCATATGTCTTTAAAATCCAGAAAAAAGTCAAATAAAAAATATATATTCATGGGGCTGACAGCCAACAGGGGCCAAATACTTGGTTCCTCAGTAGACAGCAGAAACTGTACTGGCTCTAGAATTGGGAAGGCAATACAGGGAGTTACCATTTACCTTCAGGGCTGTCAAAGAGGGTTTGCCAGAGCTAAATGTTGGTAAGATTTGGGACACTTCGTTAGAAATTTTTGTTGCTTCTAATATATATGTTTTTTCTGTTTATCTGTTATGGATATTTTAAAAGCATAAGCCTCAAGTAATATAACCATACCTCTGTTTGGTATAAATAATTGAGTTTAAGAAAATATAAATAATTCCGTTACAATGAACTCGCAGGGACCTAAAAAATATTTGTTACTATAATGCTTTCTTTAACTTGCGCCCAGGCGTTTACAATCATTTTAATACCTTCTTTCTCGTTAATTTTAATCTCCTCTTGCCTACATGTTATGCTGATGAGAATTTTTCTTAGCATTTCCTTGTGATAATACACTTTCAGGGTGCGAATGATGCCCAAATCCAATGGCTGAAGCACTGCTGTGCAATTGGGTGGGAGGAATTCAGCGCAAACATTATCTAAATGTGGAAGCATGCTGTGGGCAGCACAGTTGTCAATCAGGATCCAAAATTTATCCTTTTCTTCTTCATATTGTGAAGTTTCTGAACTCTTTTGAGAATCCCCCACTCCCAACCCAATGGAAATGACACGCTGAAGTGCATCCGGAAGCGTGACTGCAGCATCTATGGAAGATTGTTTGTCCGTTGCCGGGGCAGGGAAACAGCAGGCTCATAGCACTGCAGTGAAGTGACACAGAAGCAAATCATAAAAGATCGCAGTCGCACTATACAAGAAACGCAGCATAGCTATGAGCCTGCTGTTGCCCCGGCAACAGATAAACAGTCTTCCATAGACGCGTAGATCGGACTTCAGGACACTCTTCGGCGTGCTGTCTAGTTGGGGGAGGTCCCAAGAGAGTTTACAAACCTCACATTTTCTTGAATGAGTGCCGCATTAATAGGAATGTTTCTTGAACGAGCATCACTGAACCATATAAAAACTGCTTTTCCCACATCTTCAAATGCAGCAGTTCACATATGTTTGCAACCCAAATTTTTCTTCTTTTTTGTTCGGAAAGTTGACAGCGTCAATGCCGAAATTCCAAATTTACTGACGTCTTTTTTTTTGCCGCAATTGAGTGCTACAAAAATGTAAAGTTTTTTTTTTCTAATATGAACTGTTATTGGTTTTTCATGTCTTCCGTTTCTATAGGAGGGTGACAATGAGTTAAATTCCAATGAAGTTTTTGAAATGTTGATGAGCAATAAGCAACAGGTATCACTGAAAACCGCAGGAAACAAAAAAGGCAAAAAAAAAAAAAAACAGTACGAGGAAAGTTCAAAGAAAGAAAAAAAAATTCCAATGTTTCTGTTTGAGGATCGTTGTGCACAACTGAGCTGCAGCCACAGAACTAGCTGCTCTGTGGATGATTCATTCAGGCATTTCAAGGTCTTCTGGGCACTTCATTGTAATGAAAGTATTTGCTGAATGTACTTCATAGTAACAAGATTTCTATAAACTCGCATAATATGGGGAAACTGTCGGGACCATAAAAATACTTTGTTGTAGTGACAATTTCGTTGTAAAGATATTCGTTGTAACAGAATTTTACCTGTATTTCTCTATTCTATTTTCTAAAAAAAAAGTCAAGCTGCCATTTTATTGTGTGCAAGAGAATATTTTTATGCATAATTTTATATATTCTTCTGTATCTACTATATAATAAATCGCTAAAGTCTCTGTGTGTTTGTCCAGGTCCTTCTGCATAATCCGATTGGTCAGTTTGGCTTTGGTGACACAATCAAAAGAGGAGGTGTCAGCGTGATACACAGATTGAGGAGTAAAGAAGTAGGAGGAATGCTGAGAGTCACCTTCAGAGACGAGAAGTATAAAAGCAGACAGGAGGCAAGAGTCTGAGATATCAAATATTTTTTAATTTATTCTGGTAGTGTGGATAGTTTTATTTATATATGTACATGTGCAAGTAGGAGGCAGCTAAAGGCCTGAGTGATAGTAATTCCATGGCAGACCATGGGGCAGTGGGGTGCGCTGACTGTCTCCCTCAGTTCCTTGCAGACCATTCTCGGGAAATCCCACCCAGTTCCAGCACCTCTGAAGACGGCACTTCCGGTTCCAGCGCTTATGATGATGTCACTTCTGGTTCCGGCACCTACGATGACGTCAGTTCCTACACTGACTAATAAAGACGGCATCTTTGATATCCCCTGTGGTAGGCTGGCTCCCTGCAAGGTGTTTGTTTCCTGCCTTGCGCCCTGTGTTGGCTGGGATTGGCTCCAGTAGAACCCCGTGACCCTGTAGTTAGGCTATAGCGGGTTGGATAATGGATGGATGGATGGATCTTTGATACCATACCTTCAGTTCTGTTTTGGACTCGGATCTGTGCACATCTTCAAATTTAAACCTATATTGCAGACTTGGAACAATATACGGGTGGCTGCCCCAAACCTTCATGATGTCTTTGACTTGTTCTTGTGACATATATATATATATATGTGACATGTAGACTCATATACATTCCTCAGTATATATATTATATTGAAATTGTATAAAAAGGAGTGATATTGTATAATATTGCCTCAAAATGACTGAGCCTGAAATATCAAATACTTTTTAATTTAGTTTGGTAATGTGCAGTTTTTTTTTTATTATATACTGTATATAACCATTTTTAAACATTTGTAAACCCATATATATTGTTCAATATATCTATGTATATATATCTATCTATCTATATATATATATATATATATCTATATCTATCTATCTATATATATATATATATATATATATATATATATATATATAGTAATCCTCCTCGATCGCGGGGTTGCGTTCCAGACCCCCCCGCGATAGGTGAAAATCCGCGAAGTAGAAACCATATGTTTGTATGGTTATTTTTGTATATTTTAAGCCCTTATAAACTCTCCCACACTGTTAACATTATTAGAGCCCTCTAGACATGAAATAACACCCTTTAATCAAACGTTTAAACTGTGCTTCATTACAAGACAGAGATGGCAGTTCTTTCTCACAATTAAAAGAATGCAAACATATCTTATCTTCAAAGGAGCACCGTGAAGAGCAGATAATGTCAGAGAGCGCTCGCTAAGAAAAGCAAACAATCAAAAAATCAATACCTGCTTTTAAGTATACAGAAGCACCGTGATAAAGCGGCATTTTGTAGAGGAGCGTCCTATCTTCTAGGCAAACAGCCACTGCGTAAACAGCCCCCTCTGCTCACACCCCCTCCGTCAGGCAGAGAGAGTGAGAGAGACAGAGAGAAGCAAACAAAACAAGCGCCACGCGGGAAGCATATCTTATAGCATTGAGGAGTTTTAGTTAATATGTAATACATGCTCTGATTGGGTAGCTTCTAAGCCATCCGCCAATAGCGTCCCTTGTATGAAATCAACTGGGCAATCAAACTGAGGAAGCATGTAACCTAAATTAAAAGACCCATTGTCCGCAGAAAGTGGCAAATCAGCGAAAAATCCGTGATATATATTTAGATGTGCTTACATTTAAAATCCGCGATAGAGTGAAACCGCGAAAGTCAAAGCGCGATATAGCGAGGGATTACTGTATATATATATATATATATATAGGTTTGAGAGTAAGAAAAAGAAAGCCACAATATAAAGATAAAGACCACTGGGGGCGGAGATACCAATGCAATAGAAAGACAAAGGAACTGGTGGAGAAGGTGGTGCCTGAATAGAATCCCACAGGGTCCTGAGGTGTCACCCATTGCATGGCTGCGCTTGGATCTCAATCCAGGTTTGTCATGTGGTGGGTGCAGCAACATGCTGTAATCAACGCTTGCTCTCACCCCATAGATTAGATGACCCAACAAATTTTAAAGGTGCTTAAAATTTGGGAAAGGCCATGAAAGACTAGAAAGAACTAACAAGCCTTCATGGTGAAATTATAATAACTCAGGTTTCATGCAAGTGTATGCTAGCACTGGGCTGCCCTAAAAAGCAGTCTAAGAGGCCTCTAGGACCAAAGTTTTTTAAACAACAAAAAATGTTATTATGCGTAACAGAACCAAAACATCAATTTTGTTGGAAGGGTATGTCTACCGTCCCCTACTGTACTGTACTGTCCTTCATGTAATGCATTTATTGAAACACCAATGCACAGCCAGATGCCGCAACTGGCACAGTAGCAGGGTGTTTCTTTGTGTACTTTTCTTATAATATTTTTTCTGTTGCTTATGTTTGAGCTACTCTATGGTGTAGATCAGCTGAGCCACTTTAGGTACTCACTATTGGCATAATAAAATACCACCAACTTAATATCCCTTGTCACAAAGTTGAGACATACTCAAAGAAAGGTTTGGGGCAGCCACCCGTATAATCTCGTTTCCTGGCTGCAAAGTGTTTTTTTTTATAAAGATATAGCACTGAAGTGCATACAACGAGTCCAAGACAAGACTGAGGGAAAAGGGAAAAAGGGCAGGCTTTTAAAGGGGAAGACAGGAAGTGAGGTCATAAGGATCAGGCATGTGTTCGTCTCTCATTGGATCAGGCCGGGACGTGACATCAGGGGGGCCGGAGCTGGTAAGGTCTGTTTCCATTGGTTCGGTCCCGAAAATGATGTCAAGAGAGCCAGGTGGAGTCTCCCAGGAATGGTCTACAGGGAAGTGAGAAAAAGAGTCAGTGCACTCTGCCACATCCTGGCATGCCTCAGAACTGCCTTTACTCAAGCCCTTTAGCTGCCTCCCATGCGCACGTGTGTGACACCCTTTATCCTGAAATTTGAATTACTGGTTTAGATGGACAAAGGTGATTTTTTGACTGGAAGTCTAAGAGATAAAAAAAGCATTAAAAAATAAAGACTTCTATGGGGGGAAGGATACCAGTGCAAAGGAAATAGAAAGCATTTGGTGTAAAATTTAAAACCTGAAGAGAGTCCTCAGGGTCATATAGATAATATGAGCCAGAAAATTTTAGGGGTACATAAAATTTGAAAAAGGCCATGGTGGACCAGAAAGGAAACAAGCCCTCCTGGTACATATATGAGGTTTAGGTTTCATACTGGTGAATACTTTCACTGTGTTGCCATAAAAGGAAGTGTGGCCATAGAGGGCTCTAGGATTTAAGGTTGCAGTATATGATCTCTATCCTTGGGTAACAAGATCATGTTGCCATCTTAAGGTGCTTATTAGAAGGGTTCAGGGTGCACTTACACAAGAGACCACTACAAGAAGACATGTTCTGATGCATTTGGAGCCAAAAAAAAATACTTCTCTGGCTCGACTAGTAATGATGCAAGGTTTAAAGTCACCCAAAGCTAGAGTCTACAGTCAGGAAAGTTTTTAGAGTGATGGCTCACCGTTATGAGGATGAGATGCCACAGTTGTAGGAGAGAAGAGTAAGGAGTACTTGGTGAGGTGCCTAAGAGATGGACAAGTGAATGATTACACACATAAGACAAGCATTAAACCCATTTAGGAACACACAGAATATTTGTCTTCTGCTTCCATTGTTTGTCTTTTTTCCTGTGCAGCCCTGTAATGTATGATTTGTTGGTTAAAGTTAACTCCAAATTTTTTGCATGGCTAATGCCTTTAATTTTTCTACATGTTGTGAGAGCCCTCCTTTGTTATACAACCTACACACTTTCACAGCATCTTGATTGCTGTGACTGCTAAAAGATTTTATAGTTGATAACAATTCTGCATCTGTTTTTTTCCATCATGTAACACACGTTGTTAGATTCATTGTCACAGGAAGCTGCATTACTGTTTCTAAAGCAATGAAAGCACAGTCAGAACAACCACACTGGAAGGGATGCTTGGCCATTACAAGGGTACATGTAATCTGTGAACAATGTAGGGTTGAAAACAGAAGAGTTAAATTGCTCAGTGATACACTGAGAATTACTGGTAATTTGGTCTTGACGGAGCCAGAGCTGTCAAGTGGCTCGTTAAGAGAGTGGGGTACTGAGAAGACAAAAGGGCAGCAGAGTGTGTCTGTACAGGCTAGTCAAGCTGAGTGCCCCATACGGTTTGAGGTCAAATAAGGTTAGAGAGACCCTCATAATTCTTCAAAAGGTGGCATTTCTCAGTTCTGCTCCTGAAAGGTGACTATCGCTGAAGGTTTTTGAGTTAATCACTAAATGTTTTTCTAAGGTGATAAATTCCTGCCTTTAATTGCACTACTTGTTTAATTTTAAAGCTTTGCCATTTCACCCAGTTTGTCAAACCAGAAATGCAATTAAGTGTGACTTAACATTTTAATCATAGCTTTTGCTGCATTCATTTTCGCTATTTAGTAGGTGACTGTATTATATATAATTCTTTCTATTGGTAATTGTACCCTATTATTATTATTATTATTATTATTATTATTATTATTATTAGCTCCACCTCCTCGCATCTCAATCTTAAATCCCATCCTGGGCATTGCCCAAGCAAAGGTTTCCATGTTCTACCCATGCCATCATGAGTATTTCTCTGAGCAATCTAGTTTTATTACTGAATTCACCAGAAATACTTGAAAGCCTTAAACTCCAAGGATAAATTCAAGGATGAAAGGATCTTGTCATCTCACTAGATGGCCACCCAGCACAATCATATATAATTTTGTAGAATGCACAGCAGTGGGGTGGCCCTCCAGTTAGCCGAGGTCTCCAAAACTGTGACTGTGTCTGACTTTGTTTAGCTGGCCATGGGCTCCCAAAAGTTTATTTTACCCCAGGCTTGCTGCTGACTGGAGTTTTTGTTTTCTTCTCCTCCATAGTCAAGTAGCCATAAATTACCAATAATTTTAGTGGACATACAGTGGGTTTAGAAAGTATCCAGGCCCCTTCACTTTCTGCGCTATTTGTATGCATTGCAAAAATGGCACACTCATTTAAAATGAATTTAACAACACAATAAAGCATCTAGAAAGTGAATTCACTGTATATTGTGTGAACTTGACCTGGACACAGACAGGCGGACATCTTGTTAAAACACCACCACACGTTTATTATATACAATATTTACAATAATAGGTCACTAAGACCCCAGCCAATGGTCACTCAGACCTCAGTCACGTGCACAAACAAACCCCAAACAGTCACAATCCTGGCCACAATGCCTTGTCTTCGGGCCGCCTCCACAGCTCCTCTTGCCTCGTCCTTCTTCCACCCGACTCTAGCCTCGAATGAATGGAGACGGCCCCTTTTATAGAGGACCCGGATGAGCCCCAGGTGTTCCCGGCAATCTTCTTCTGGCCACGCCCCAGTGTGGCGGAAGTGCCAGCTGTCCTCCCGGGTGCTCTCCGGGCGCCGTCATAAATCTTCCCCCCAGCACTTCCTGGTGTGGCGGAAGTGCTGGGGTAACAGGTCCCCAAGGTACTGGGGTGCCTCCTGGCGGTGACCACGGGCCCATACAGGGAAAGGCTTCCATGCCCTTGACCCGTGGCCCCCAAAGCAACCCGGAAGGCAAACCCCACGTGATCCAGGCAGGGCTCTGACCCTCTTCCGGTCCCTCCTGGCGTCCCGGCCGGGTCATGACCCCTGGCATCCCTGACAATTGCTACCTTTCAAAAAGTTTTGTTTTACTGTTTGTTTAACCAAGTCTGTTTTTTACTGTAAGTGTGCACATTATGTATTCTGTAAAATATATAATTTCTATATCACCTGTTAACTAGTCTTAGCACTCTGAGCCTCTACTCTGTGACAAGCGTATTTAAAATTAAATTGAATTAAAGTGAATATTCCAGAGATGTGTATATTAATTGTTGACTCTAAATTGCCCTGCTGTTAGTTGGTGCTTTGCTATGGACTGGTGCCCCATGTTGTGTTTGTTCCTACCCTCTGCACACCTTGAAATGGATGAGCAGATTGGAAAATCAATGGATTATTATGTTATATATTGTTTCTTTTGACTGCTGACTTCACTTATCTGATCTATACCCAACACCTCAGGTTTTATACAAAGGTTGAGTGAGTTACATGAATCTCCTGCAGAACTTCAGTTTATGTAAATTAAACATTTGTAAATTCAACTTTACACAAACGGAATGCACAATGTAAAAACAAGAGAAATTAATGAAGGAAGTTTAATAATGGTGGCACTCTTTTTTTCTCTTACTCTGTCGCACTCATGGAAACTTGTGGTGGTGCAAGAAAACAAAACCGACTAGATTATAGTAGATAAACTTTATTAATATCATGGGGAAATTCAGATGCATACAGGAACAGAAACATAAAAAAGACAAAGATACAGACTCACAGGACAGATAATACAGCCAGTCAATTAATAAGTAAAAAAATAAATCAAAAATACATTAAATGAGTGCATTGGGTGTGTTTTATCTTGGTAGAGTAATGTTTTATTCCCCTTTTGTATTATTAATATGGTGGCTCTGAGGCTAGGGATCTGCACTGGTAATTGGAAGGTTGCCGGTTTGAATCCCATAAATGCCAAAAGGGACTCTGCTCTGTTGGGCCCTTGAGCAAGGTCCTTAACCTGCAATTGCTCTGTCCTGGATATGACATTAATCTGCATCCATCACTGCAAGTAAGCCCTCCAACCTGCAGAGAAAGCCACCATAAAAAAACTCACACTGGTTCCATTCCATCTGAACTAGTGTGGTGCCGAGGTGTCACCCGTCACATGGCTGCACTCGGATCTTAATCTGGGATCCTAAATTGGTTTGTCATGCAGTGAGTGCGGCAATGTGGTGTATCAGCGCGTGCTCCTAACCCCTCTCTCTCTCTTTGTCAGAATGCCCCAAATCTCCCAGACTTGCCACTGTTTATAAGGAATTGCAACATATAACTTCTCCTCACCTTCCCTTCTACATGTACAACCTCAAGCGTGTAGTAAAAGACAAGCAGGATTTAAGTAACACTTTAAATAATGTATTATTGATAATATTCATAAATAATAACAATATGCAAAGTATATTTGAATATTGGCAACCATACAACCTGATAAATAGTGATGTGTAGTTTCAGGCGGCACACAGACCTTTTAGTTAGTTAAAATGTCTCTAGTTAGGGCATCATTTGTGGTCAGCTTTCTTCAGAACAGGCTGCGTTTCTGTCTCAATATGGTTGCCGAGCTGTGCGCTTCATTGTGTTGTTCTTTTCATTTCAAGGTGCAAGATGGTCTTTCATCAGTTTGGTAAGAGAGAGAACGCAAGGTAAAGCAAGCAAATTTATAGGTTTTCTGTCCAACCCCTACAGCCAATAGGATGTCATAGTTCTTAAAGGCTTCTGAAACAAGCCAGTTCCAAACAGCCATACTTCAGACCAATGGGGCATAGAACACCTTGACACCTGCCCCCGTGAAACTTGCCAGTTAGGCAGCCTGGCTTTCCTGTGGGGGTTGACTGAGAGATTCCAGCAGAGAAACATTTGCCAAACTTGTTTGAAGCACTTCCCCCATCCCTGTTGTAAAATGACAAAGGATTGGTTCTTAACTATCAAACCAGTGCTGTTCTTATCAGTGATAGACATTAGTGTTACAGGTTACCAATGAAGACATACAAAATGTTTATCAACTGTCAGGGATGCCAGGGGCAACAACCCGGCCGGGACGCTTTGAGGGACCAGAAGAGGGTCTACGCCCGCCCTAGATCACGTGGGGGCCACCATCCTGGTTGCTTTGGGGGCCACGGGTAGAGGGCTTGGAAGACCAACCCTGTAGGGACCCGTGGTCACCACCAGGGGGCGCCCCAATGCCTTGGGGATCCTGGACCTCAGCACTTCCGCCACACCAGGAAGTGCTGGGAGGAAGAAGAGAAGGGATACCCGGAGAGCTTCCGGGAGAACATCCGGCATTTCTGCCACACTGGGGCGTGTCCAGGGAGGAATGCCAGGAAACACTTGGAGCTCATCCAGGATGATATAAAAGGGGCCGTCTCCCTTCATTCGGCGCTGGAGTCGGGTGGAAGCAGGACGAGGCAGGAGAGAAGAGTGGAGGCGGCCCGAAGAGGAAGGCATTGTGTGGCCAGGACTGTGTTTGAGGTTTGTGTGCATTTGACTTTATTGTAAATAGTGTTGTAAATAAACGTGTGGTGGTGTTTAACAACATGTCCACCTGTCTGTGTCCGGGCTGCGTCCACACAACTTATATACAAATTTTCACACCACAACAGGGTGGAAGCACTGAATTGCCTGATAGCAGTAGGCAGAAAAGAGGATTCTTGGCACAGCAGAGTCCACCACCAGCTCTTTTGTCTTGCTAAAGCTGAGTTGCAGGTTGTTGTCTCTGGACCACAAAGCAAAATTTTCCACAGCCTTCCTGGACTCTTGCTCATCTCCATTATTAATGCTGCCTATGATGGACGAGTCTTTTGAAAATTTGTGTACATGGCAAGCACTGGTATTATGCTGGACATCTGTTGTTTAAAGAGAGTAAATAGGAAGGAAGACAGGGCAGTTCTCTGAGGTGCTCCAGTATTACATACCACCATTTCTGACACACAGTCCATCAGTCTCACAAATTGCTATCAGTTGGTCAGGTAGTCTATGATCCAGGAGACTGTGGGGACATCAAGATTCAAAGCCTTAAGGTTTTTCTCCAGCTGATGAGGCAGAATGGTGTTAAAAGCACTGCAAAAGTCAAAGAAAATTATCCTGCCTGTGGTGCCAGCTTTGACCAAGGGGTTGTAGGCTCTTTGAAGCTTGTAGATAAGAGCATCCAACACACCTACATGTATCTGATAGGCACATTGCAGAGAATCCAAACGTTCTGTAGCTGTTTTAGGACCAGCCTCTTAAAGGCCTTCATAATGTTTGAAGTAAGAGTAACTGGTCTGAAGTCCTTGGAATCACTGGAATGCTTTTTATTTGGCACTGGGACCACACAGGATATTTTCTGCAGCTGGGGAACCCTCTGCAAATTCAAGGAAAGGGAAAACAGGTGCTAAAGGACCTCGCAGAACTGGCTGGCACATGTTTTCAGCACCCTGGGGTGACTAGCTGCAGATAGAACATTCAGATGCTTTTAGAGACTTCAGTGACTCTAAGGACCCTTAGTAGCTTGTTCTATAGATCTCGATAAACTTGTCCACCGTATTGTTTCCAGCAGTTTTTTCTTTGGGGGTTGGCTAAGTAAGGGTCCTCAGTGTTTCCAAGGTCCCTACAAAAACAAAGCCTCCAAGTGTTTTAGGAAAAGAATGAGACGGAACCATCATTAGTCTTGTTCTCTCAAACTGTAGCAGGAGGAGTGAGACACTTGCTCCCTTTATATTTATTTGATCTTACCCACTGCATGTGTTATTTCATTTTAGATCTATCTAGTTAACTGTGCCTTTTGTGATAAAGACCTCTTTCCTAGCCCTGGCTTTATTGAAATTATACAAGCTGCCATATGTAAGATGCATCTGCTGCAGTCTTGTCCACAGAGACTGAGGCACCTGGAAAATAACTGTACACAGGTCCATTGTATTTAAGGCCATTCATGTACTTTTGCATTCAATGTCCTATACATACTGTACATATCAATGGGTCAAAGCAAAATCAAACCCACTGTTCTTTAGGGGCAATGTAAGAAGTTGTCTAAGGAAACATCCCTATATGCAGTTTTCTAATCTAGGATGGATCTGTCGCATATGACACATTTCAGTGGTATTTTAGTTGTAGTACAGAGGCTTACTTTACATTGCTAGAAGTGGAAATTATTTTTTTCCTAAAAGGTTCTTGTGAATAACCCCAGTGGCTCCAATTATAAAAGGCACTTTTAAGATAGAAAATGCCATATCCTTTGGGGTACAGTTTAAGGGATTTTAAAATTAAACCACTTTTTCCTTCTATTTTTCTTGTTCCTCTTTTTCTTCTTGACACATCTGATGAATCTTCAATAGCTAAAATATTGTGGTATTAAGCTTCTTTTTATTTTTTAGAAATACATAAACCCCATACCAATTATTATTATTTATTTATTTTATTAGTATTGTTATAAGTTCTTATGCATTTAATACTGTTCTGTTTTTAAGGCACTGTCATTACTTAACAATATACTAGCCTGCAGAAAAGTATCTTTATGCTTTATTAGACGTTTACCAAATGAGAGAAGACCTTTCAGTGCATCTGGCACATAGCTAACAACTAAATTGTCCCAATATGGAATGCAGATATGTGTATAACAAAAAAATAGTTTTGGCTACAGATTTCCCACAACTTTTCTCATAGTGTGCCTGGTAATCTAAAAATGTTTTAAAATATAAATAAAGAACAGAAAAAAAGAATGAAGATATTGTGCAGGGCAAAACACCCAAGTTTCTTTCCACAGCATCTATATTGGTATTTCTAACTTGGAAGACAGTGAACAGCCTTGCTAATTAAAGAAGATCAATTAAATGCAGACTCTTCATTTAATTTCTAAATTGGTTAACATGAAAATCTGTGGTGACAAGATCCCTCAGGTCCAGGACTGAGAAGCAATAGCCTAAGATGCAGGCGCTGAGCTCCCCATAGCCTCACATTTCAGCTCTAGTCTGATTATTCCTATTCTGATCAGTACTTTCCATCTGTATACTTTGTGTTTTGAAATTTGTGTAGTATTTTTCATACTGAAATAGCTTTGTTTTGTTTGTGCATATTAAAAGATTCTTTGAATGTTTAAGTTTATTTTTAATTTTTGCAAACAACATAATATCACTGCCTTTTAAAGAAGGGTAACAGTAACAGTATTCACCAAACAACTCTGAGTGCTGATCTGGAGACCCTGACCCTCTGCCTTGAATATGAGGTCTGTCCGAAAAGAAGCTAAACTTTTTTTGAAAAACTTTTATTGATATACTTAAAACTTAATCAAACTTGTCTCCTTCAAAGGATTTCTCTTCTCTATTTATACACTGCTTCCAACACTTTTTCCATTTCTTGAATCTGTCCTGGAGTTCGTTTTGTAGATTGTCATGCAGATCTCATGGCAAATTTTCTGTCATTTGAAATTAGAAACCTTTCAGGGTGGATTTCAACATTGGGAACAAATAAAAGTCCATACGTCCTGTACACTCACATTTCAACTCCTGTTAAGACATGTTTCAGGAAGTTTTCACCACTGTTTCAGTGATCAAATGTGAGATGGTTTACCTTTTGCTTATCTGTCAAGAGACACAGCACAAATGAAGCAGCAACACAATGCATAGGCAGTTTTTCAGTCAAAACTATATGATACAAACTTTTACTGTTGCCCACTTCTTCAGCAATTTCACTGACAGGCAACAATTATAACAAATCAAAGAACACACCCTCTCAACGTGATCATTGTCAACCAATTGAAATCAAATCATAAGAAGCATTGATACCATGCATAACGTGTGCAATTTAAACAATCCTCTCCATAAGATTGCTGCATCACCTGAAAAGTCTCAGTAAACGTTTTTGCTAATTTCACAGAAACCTTCATGGAAACAACATGCTCTTCAAGATCTGTTGTATTCTATCTTGTAAAAAAATCACAAAAGACACAGGACATAAGTTCACTCTACTACATGTATTCGATGACTAATTGATGTAGTGTGAGGTAGGAATTTAAAGGTCAAGGTCACCAGTACACGCTGCCACTATAGCAAACCTGATCTGTTGGCTCGTTGGCGCACTATTGAGGAAGTTTGGTTTCTTTTTGGACAGACCTCTTATATAAGCATGGAGCAATCTTCTAGCTGAAACCTTATGGTGGCCCTACCCCCTGAAGCTCCACTTAGAGGGGACAATCCACATACATTATATAAACACTTGAAAACAAAATTCAACAATGTAAATAATTAAATAAAATGTTTAAAACATAACACAAAAACTAATATTCAAAATATTATTCTTTAAAGGTTAGCTAAAGAACACAATGCATAACACTATATTTAAGCCAGGGAGATAACAACCCGTACAAAAGTATTAGTACAATTGTGACGTGGTGCAGTATGTATTTGCATGCCTGAGAAACATGTAACAAGTCACTGCTTACTGGCACTGAGATAAACAAGAACGTATTTACTGTTATGATTCAGCCAGGGTTATAGTCCTGGTATTGGTGTATGTTTATTGTGTTTCTGTGTTTCATTAGTTCTGTTTCTTGTTCTATGTTTTCTTTAATAGTTGCATTTATAACTGTGGTGTTTCTGTGTGTTATGTAGTGTTCTCTAATGTTCCTTGTTTTTTGATGGTGGTACCCCAAGAGTGGGGGGCCCACCCTCCCATTACCACTGATGAGACTCCCCTCTGACTTTTTAAGCCAAAGAAAAGGAGAGCTTACAAGTGGTGCATTGAAGTTGTCAAGAAGACTAGGAGGTGTTATTTTCGTGTTTGGACTTTTCTGGTTATTTTTTGCCTTATTTCTTGTATTATTCTTCCAGGTTGTGTTTTTGCGACTTATTTTCTTATTATCCAAATCATTTTCCTTTTGTTGAGATTTTTCTGGTGTTTTTCTTTTGTTTGCCTTCTCAACTCAAAGGTTTTTTGTGGTTTCTTCTCCTTTAGGAAACACCATCCACATTATACTTTAAAGCCAATTTCCTCATGTCTGGCTCTGAGCAGGCCACAGCCCAAGGCAGTATTGCGAGGGCTGCCTGGATTGGAGTGAGGATAGTTTGGAAAGACAAGTGGAATTCCTGACTTGCTCTGGTGTTTATTTGAAGGTCTTATGTTCTTTTTTGCTATGATCCTAACTACAAATCAGAACAGAATGCAACACTACAAAGCATAACAATACATAAATAAATATCATAGCCTTAGAAGTAGCTCTGTACAAACAGAGATACATCTTTTACAAAAATCTCTCCATGAAGTAAATGTGTAGATGCCCTATTCTTTAAAATGTCTAAAAATGTCCAGAAAAGGTTTGTTCAAATTCTTCTGAGTTACAGAATATTGTGACTTAGCTTGATACAGCTGACACTTTTATCTTCAAAATTGTTGATTTAGAGGTGGATGATGATGAATATCTTTGTGATATTACTTTTATGCCATGTAAACACAGCGCACCTCTGAAGCCAGTATGAACCAGCAGTGTTGTTCAAAAATCACCCGAAGAAGAAGTCTTCAGCCATTGAATTCAAGTTTCCTGTATTCTCTGTTTTTCTATTGACCCACCAGTTCCAAAATTCATTGCTGAAACATTTGAACTATACACCACAAGGTATGCAATGTTTTCTATTGAACCTCCTACTCTTATTTGTGCTGCTATGGTGTAGGATCCACCCACTGCAGCATATTGTGCTTTTTTGTATGAACTTACTCCTTCAGAACCTGTTTTTGCCAGTATTATTCAACTTCCAACAACAATTTCTACATCATTTTTTGATCCACCCACTCCAACCTTGCTTGCCTTTCCCGTTGAGATTTCACCTCTAGTCTTGTCATTTTTTATATTAATCAAGCCACCATCTGAGAACCATGAGTCAACCTCATTGCGAAAAGGTTATAAGGTATAAGAGGTGAATAGTTACAAAACACACTCACATCTTATCTTATCTGTTATAGCCCATGTATCCCTGTCAGTAAGTGTTCTGTCTGCTGTCCAGTCTTATCTGCTGGGAGGAAGTCTGTCTGCGATTTTGTCATCTCTGCTGGGAGGTGGTCTTCTCCCCTCGTCATGCTCCACTGAACCAAACACTTCTTTTCTTGTCTGCTCTTTTGGGACCAAAGTCTTGTTGCTTCATCTGCCCCTCTGGGCCAATGCCTTTTCACCTTATCTTCCCCACTTGAGCAAAGTCATCCAAGTCAGCCATGACCAAGGTCTTCTCAGATGTTTTTTGAACATCTAGGACTAGGTTGGTATGTGTGGAAGCCACCCCTTAAGGCAAGTAAAACTTTTTTTATCTTTTATTGAATTTATTAAAAGCATGTAACATTCTGTACAATCAAGTCAAACTTAACAAAACTAATTCAACTCCCACCCATGAGAAAGAAAGGAAGGCCAACGGCCAGAGTAAAACTTTGAGAGTATTAAAGATGGAAATGAGCCGTTCTCCCCAGTATAAATGCTTATTCTAAAATGTTATTGATTAGATTCTGCCAGGTTTTAAAAAAGTTTTGAACAGATCCTCTAAGTGAGAATTAGATTTTTTCCTGTTTCAAACAGTATATAACATCATTTACACACTGACTTAGAATAGGAGAGTTAGGATTCTTCCATTTGAGCAAGATAAGCCTACGTGCCAATAGTGTAGTAAAGGCAATTACAGTTTGTTTGTCCTTCTCCACTTTATGCCCATCTGGGAATACCTCAAACACAGCTGTTAATAGATTATTAGGGATTGTGACACCAAGGCTGTCTGATAGGCATTTAAAGATTTTGGTCCATTATGTTAATTTAGAGCAGGCCCAAAACATGTGGCTTAAGGAGGCTGGAGCTCGATTCCAATGTTCACAGGTTGGATCTTGCCCTGGAAACATTTTGGACAATTTTAATTGAGACCGATGTGCTCGACTTCTTCAACATTAAAAATTTTAAATTGAATAATTGAATACTTTGCAAATATGGTGCAGTTTAGCATATACTGACTAGAGCTGCTGATTGACTATACAGACTGCATCTCTGTTGTTAGTCATTAGCACTAAAACATAAGTAACATGATGGTTGTAATTTGATACTAACCCTCACCTATTCTGTTCTCTTCTCGGTGAATCAAAAAAAACAGAAAGTCAATGAATTATTATTATTATGAATAATTAATTAGCTTTGAAATGCAAGAAAGATGTTTGGAATCCATCAGCTCAGATGAGGAAGAAAACCCAAAGGTAATCTTTTAAATAATTGTGTCATTTCTCCCTGACATTGTGGAATGCTACCCTAATGACAAGAGCACAATTTAGCACCAACCACAATAAAAACAAAATGGCAGCCAAACCAGCACCAGAAACCTTAACAGCAATGAAAGTATACAACATTAAAAATTGACTTCAGAATCGAAATAAATGGCTTGAAAACTCTCCCAGATGAGTACCCAATCTCCTGAAACTTTGGAGAAAAAGCAAATGAAATACTATACAAAAGTCCAATTATAACAACACCTCTTTAAGGGGTGAACTATGTTATGGTTCAGCCAAGGTTGTAACACTGGTTTAGGTGTATGTTTGGTCTATTTAATGTTTTTGTCATTGTTCATTATGTTTTTATGTTCAATTAGTCCTGTTTCTTGTTCTCTTTTATGTAAAATAATATTACTCTTTGAGTTTGTTTTTTTTAATTATTTAAGATATAACTATTGTGTTTCTGTGTGTTATGTAGTGTTCTCTGACTCTTGTGTTTTGTGGGTGGTACCCCAAGTGACGGGACCACCATGACCCTCTCCTTTGAGGCTAATAAGTATAGGTTTTTCTTTGGAAGTTTCTAGTTGCCTGATTACTTTGCACTGTGTTTCTTGAATTATTCTTTCAGATTGTGTTTTGGGATTTTTGTGCTTAGATTGCCCTGTTAGGACTTCTGTTTGCTATTTTGGAAATGTTGTGGTAGCTTTCCCTTTTTGAAATAAACCTTCATTTATAAGGATGTCTTTCTTTGTTTTACTCCTCAAGTCAAAGGTGTTTTTGGTGTTTTCATTTGCCTTAAGAGACATCGTATATCTATATATATAATTCACTAAGGCAAGACACCCATGGAAAGCACGCCGGAAGGGGTGTGGATTCACTAAGCCGCCGACAAGTGAGACACCTATGGCACACGCAGCAAAGAACCACACCCACCAACTCCAAGACCATTGAATACGACAACTCGCAGAGCCACGCCCACCAACTCGGACGCGAGGACACAGAAAAAACGGCGCCATTTATATTTGTCTGTCGTAGAGGCCACATGCACCTCCGGCCCACGCTGACTGTTCATAGAGGCACGTTTCTCACGGAGGTGAATCGCCATATGCAGCGTGTAAAACGGTTTGCGAGGGGTATCCCATGGGATCCTTAAAACAATCCTTTACAACTAAGGTTAAAACACAATGAAGTAAGCAGTCTTTAAAAACCGAGTTCTTGGTTACGACGCACGACCGCATGCACCATAGCAAACTTTTTTACACGCTACATGCAGCAATTCGCTTCAGCGACAAACATGCATCTTCTTAGAGGCGCCTGCAATTTGTACACACCCCCCTCCCACCTCGCTACTACCGTGGTTGGGTGTCTTGGTGGATTATATATAGAAAGGCAGCCAAAACCGCACAGAGCAATGAAAAGTCTACGTGAGTCACAGGTGCATCTGGACTGTGCAAAGACGACAACTACTCGAGTGACGAGTTGGAGGTGGGCACATGAGCAGGCAGTGCATACTGAACGAGAAATCAGCACACTAGCATGACAGAGGGAGTGGAATGGACGTCCTTTTCCTCTCCTCCCGTTCCACGCCATATGCAGCGTGTAAAATGGTTTGCGAGGGGTATCCCATGGGATCCTTAAAACATTCTTTTACAACTGAGGTTAAAACACAGTGAGGTGAGCAGTCTTTAAAAAATGAGTTTTCGGTTACGACGCACAACCGCGTGCACCATGGCAAACTGTTTTACACGCTACATACAGCAATTCGCATCCGCGACAAACATGTGTCTTCTTAGATGCTCCTGCACTTTGTACACACCACCCTCCCAACTCGCTACCACTGTGGTCGGGTGTCTTGGTGGATTATATATAGAAAGGCAGCCAAAACCGCACAGAGCAATGAAAAGTCTACATGAGTCACAGGTGCATCTGGACTGTGTAAAGACGGCAATGACTCGAGTGACGAGTTTGAGGTGGGCACATGAGCAGGCAGTGCATACTGAACGAGAAATCAGCTCACTAACATGATGGAGGGAGCAGAATGGATGTCCTTCTCTTCTCCTCCCGTTCCACCCTCTGCGCCTGAGCGCCGCACGGATGATTTTATGTTGGTTTGTTCCATGCATTGTTACAATGTTGCTTTTCTTGCTGATTTATTACATTACAGATTTTTCAAATGTTAATTTTCTCCCTGTGCTTAAAAATCATTTAAAAACCAGCCTGATTATGCGGCGTATGGTACGTCGAAGGTTGGCTAGTATTATATATCTGTTGAAGATATTTTGAACTCTAAGGCCAGTTTCCCCCATTTCTGGCCCTAGCTATGTTTTAGCTTCAGGCAATATTTTAGGAGCTGGCTGGACTGAGATGAGGCTAGTTAGGACAAACCAGTGGAGAACCTTCCCTGCCCTGGGTCATATAAGCTATAGCTACATTATAAAATCTAAAACTCTTTTTATATAATTCAACTTTACAAATCAATCTTGGGAAAATCCAGTGGTTGGTCATTCTTGTCCCAGTAAAGTGATATTGTATTGGTGCAACTTTCATGTCAGCTAACAAAGGCACACCAATAAACTGACCCTCCCTTAGCACTGGAAAGGTTAAAAGCCCAATAAATGGCTTCACATTTCTAAGTGTGCCTGTAGAATAACTAACATTCAGGGACAGTGTTCTCACATGGAAGCTGCAGGCAAAAGAGTTAATGCGACACTTTGTCTGTTAGAGAAAAAAACAAGAATGTTGCACAATCCCAAGAGACATTAAATGATTTGCTTGTAAAAGTGGCGCTCTGTTTTATATGGTAATGACAATGCCACTTCTCCCTTACTTATGGAGAGAGGGGATTGTTCTCTTTGTCTTTGTCTGCTTTTGGTCTTTATGCTATTATACTTTAGGGGGGTGGTTATATTCAGTTTTGTTTTTAATCTTAATGAATTAATCATCTGATAATCTATCTCCCAATATGGGAATAAATTTGCTTTAATTTATTGTTTCCTATTATGAATTAAATACTTTTGAGGGCCAAAAGAAGAGATGTGGGCTTATCCTGTGGTCACAGGTATAGCCCTCATTATGCATCTCAACAGTTTCCAAAATTTTGCTAGAGGCATTTTCAGGCAAAACTCTCAAGTTAGGATATGAGGCACTAATCAGTATCAAATATAAGAAAAAATATGCATATCAGAACTGCTTTCATTGTTTCAAATCAAGTGGAGAAAAATAACAACAACAACAGTAAAAGTTTGGCTCCACTGAAGCAAGAAATACAACAAAAACACACAAATAGGAACTCAGGATTTATTAAAAAGATTGACTGTTTAATCACTGAGTGAGAAGAAGTGTTTTGGAGACATGGGGTTCTAGAGGCCATGATGTCAAATTCTGAAACTAAATCAAACTACATCAAAGTCTTGTGTTCAACACCCTGTGTGTTTTTGAGTCATAAGTTTGAAGGCTAGCAGCTAAACGGCTGGGTCACTGTGCACCTCTCATTCCACTGAGACAGCTCTTCTTACTCTCACTATGACACTGTATAGCTGGCTAGAGTTACCAACATGTCATCCGTCCTTATCTTGCTCAATTTTTCTGCCTTCAACACAATCAACCATACAATCCTTCTTGCCACCCTTTCTGTCTTTGGCATTAATGGAACTGCCATCAGGTGATTTGAGTCCTACCTCTTGGACAAATCTTGCTGTGTTTGTTGGTGAAGAGAGATGTCAAGGGTACACCAGCGAAGTTTGGGCTCTCTCCTCTTCTCTTTACACAGCAGCACACTATTCTTCCTGTCCCATGGTTTCTCTTATCAGTGCTATTCCATTAATATCCAGCTGTGCCTGTCATTCCCACCAGAGGACCATGCAGTATCAACTAGCTTCTTTCCATGTCTCACTGTTATTACAACCTGGATAAAGGAGCACAATTTCAGGCTTAAGTTGGCAAAGATGGACCTTCTTGTTATCTTAGCTCCTTTGTCCGTTCAGTACTCCATCTCTGTTTAGTTTGGCTTATTGTCATTAACACCCTTCAAGCCTCAACACAACATTGGGACAGTGATCAATGACCAGCTCTCCTTCTTTAACCTTGTGGCAACATTCTGTTGTCCACAACATCAGATTGTATCTGCTGGAATATGCAGAGATTTTAATGGTCCACACTCTGGTCTTGTCACATTAGGGCTAGAGCAGTTTTCTACTGGCAGGAGTACCAGCATGTGCCACCCAGACACTGCAAATGATTGAAAATGCAGCAGCACACCTGGTGTTCAACCAGGTAGGCGGATACATGTCACTTATTTTTTGAGATCGTTTCATTGGCTCCCTTTAGTAAAGTATATTAAGTTCAAAGCCCTGGTAATTATCTACAAAGTGGTCAATACCAACATGTATGGAGACACTTGTGAGGTCCTATGTTTCTTTTCACCCTTTTAGGTCTGCTAATTAATAGTATCTGGTAATGCCATCAAATCTCAATCGAGACTCTTTTCTTGGGTAAATCTGAACTGGTGGACTGGGGTGGCGATCTCCATTTGACACTCCGACTTCTCTTGTTCAGTGAATTTCTGTTTAACTGACAGCTTTAGGGTGTTGGAAATAGCAGGTCCAAAGAAACTAAAAACTTTTTTATTTTTTGGCTTGATGAAAAGATTAGTTAGGGTACAGGAAAGGTCAAATACGATCTTCATATATACAGTAATATGGTACCATGGTTGTCTGTCTGTCCAGAAATTTAAATCACCTTTAGCTCGCAAACTATTTGACCTATTGACCTGAAATTTGGCACACATATATTACGTGACATCCACTATCCGCTTTCTTGGTGATGATTAACCTCCATGGTTATTCCTCTTTTTATTTTTTATTTTATTCTATTGTAGAATCAACTCTCGGCAGCAGCCAGCATGGCGGGACGTACGGCGCATGCATACGGGTGCCGTTCTCATCCCCTACCACTTATGCCGTCACTTCCCCTACCTCTTCATATCTTGAATCATTCTTGAGGCAGATTAAAGACTTAAGTGCCAGCTTAAGTGAAAAATTAAAGAAAACGTACTAATAAATTGCAACACAAACACTGACTTAATTAGTTTTAGCACGAAAAGATGCCGACGAAAGAAGAGAAGAAGTGGGCCGCTATGGTGGAGAAAAGAAGATCTGCTCAGGAAGCAGCAGGCACATCAACCCCTGAGCAAACAAATACAAAATGTACAGAGAAAGAGGATGAAAACTAGGAATGCTCAAGTCAAGTCTGTCCACTGCACGTTACTGTGTAGTGCGCTAATTACTGGTATTCAATAATACCCTTTCACCAAAAAACTAGTAAAAAATGAAGTCAGTGGAAAGTTAATATGGATCTAAAATTCATTTTGTCTTCCTATTAATCCAGATCAGGGTTGCAGGGGGTGAGAGTCTACCCCAGACAAGGCAAGGCCAGCCCTGAAAGGCGTATCAGTCCATCACAAGAAACATACATACAAGGTAAGCCAGTTTAACCTAACATGAACACTTTGAATGGAGCAAAATCAGAGTACCCGGAGGAAAAAAGAAATGAGGCTAATAAGACTGGGACCAAGTGGGGAACTGAGACCAAAAGATTCTTGATCCATGAGGAACGAGCACTAACTATAATAAGTAAGTGTTAGTAAATACTTGGTTATTTCCATCATTGTTCATCCAGTGTAGCCTGGGTGCTCAATACTTAAATTTGAATGCAAACTCAATCAGGGTCATAATTAATAGTCATAAGGAATATATTCACTTTCTAACAGCTTAGTTCACGTGCCACATGAGTTGTTTTTATTCACAAAGTGATCCATCAATTTTTATGAGCTGAATAAAATTTGTAGTTATTCCATGCCAGTAAACCTGAAGATGCAGAAGCATCATCTGCTCCTGCAAAAATTCAAGAAAGTGAGAGCAACATTGCAAGTACTGGTTAGTGTAGATAACGTGAAACACGATTCTGGTTATGATGGGCCTGATTTCTGGACAGCAACTCCGAAAAATGATTTCTTCCAGAGAAATGAGTGGAGAGGATAAAATGTTTAGGTAACACACACCTTAAACACCATTGCTATATCATCAAGTGAATGTGAAAGAGGATTTTCTCAGATGAACCTGATTGTCATCCCATTGAGGTCGTCTTTGTTAATGCAGACAACCTATGCACTGATGTTCCTCAAA
This sequence comes from Polypterus senegalus, assembly GCF_016835505.1. Classification (NCBI taxonomy): domain Eukaryota; kingdom Metazoa; phylum Chordata; class Cladistia; order Polypteriformes; family Polypteridae; genus Polypterus; species Polypterus senegalus. The sequence goes on from NC_053162.1 coordinate 155,988,140, forward strand.
ACCATAGGACATCTACTTCTTAAGTCTCAACCCAGATAGATATGTGGAGATATGACTGCTGTGAGGACAACACTCTGCAGTAGATATTAAGAGTAAGTATTGACCAAGAGAAGCAGAAGGAGCATCAGAAGATATGTTGAAAGTATGCAAGTTCCTATAATGACGTTCATTGAAAAGTTCATGTGAGGACCACTACCTTTTTTAGAAAAAAAAGCACTGGATGTATCTACTATTGACTGCCACCATTGCCGCCATAATCTGGTGCATATTATACAATTTTTCCTTTGTCTAGGCATTTGCCGCCCACTGCAATGTTCATGGGCTTTTTTTTTCCTAATCTTTTGACTCTGCTTTACATGCTACGTAGACTTCACAGAGCATTTGACGTTTCCTTTCTGATCTTTTTTAAAAGTGATTTTCATCTGCAGTTGCTTGAGATGCGACTTTTGATCTTCATATCTCAATATCGCCACTATGAACATCTGACTGCACTTTTCCCTTCAGCATATATAAACTCTACCTGATTTTCTAATCTCCATGCCTCTGTATCATTATCCCCCGCAAGCCTTTTTAGTTGCTCTATATGTTTTAGAAAGCTCTTTCACTTTCTGTGAGACCTCCATGCACTTTTTGATCCCCATGAGTTCCTCGGGCTTATTTGATCTTCATATGCAATTTGAATTTCCATATGCTTGATGTGATTTTAGTTCTGCATTTTTCTCTCTTTAGTCTGATTTTGCTATATTTTGTTAAGCTTGAGCGTGACTTTATCTGTTATTTAGAGGTCGTTCCTGTGATCTTAGCTGTATATTGTGTACCTCTTTGTATTGTGTTAAAGGGTCCTATTTTACCTGCAGACAAACTTACTTGAAGCTTTATAGATCCTTTTCAGGATAGATAGATAGATAGATAGATAGATAGATAGATAGATAGATAGATAGATAGATAGATAGATAGATAGATAGATAGATAGATAGATAGATACTTTATTAATCCCAAGGGGAAATACACATACTCCAGCAGCAGCATACTGACAAAGAACAATATTAAATTAAAGAGTGATATCAATGAACGTATAACAGACAGACAATAATTTTGTATAATATTAACGTTTAACCCCCAACCCCCACCTCCCGGGTGGAATTAAAGAGTTGCATAGTGTGGGGGAGGAACGATCTCCTCAGTCTGTCAGTGGAGCAGGACAGTAAATGTACTTAGGAGTCAATGTACTTAGCTTTTCACTACTTTGTCCACTACCTTTTGATTAATAAATCTCATGCCTGTATTATTGTAGGGCTAGTGGAATCATGTTCTCTAAGGGTTGACCTACCTCCACACCCTAAATGTAACACATGCACAGAAGAACATGCAGACAGACTCTATGCAGTTAAGCACTGGTTGTAAAGATGTCTGCACACCATATAACCTGTAGGACAGACATAGCATTATCCATTTTGCTTTACTTTGGTATACAATTTGTTTTTCTTAAAAAGCATCTGCCAGACCCTCTTAACATCAGCTCAAGTGTCAAATGTCTCTCCAGTGGGCCCCTTCAGAATGTAGTTTTGGGGCCTTATCTGATGAAACCAATCAGTCACAGACAAAGTAACACCCAGAGATGTCTCTTTGATACACAATTTAAATGCTTGGTTAGTGAACAAAGAGCCATAACTCAATGATTGGACAATACTTTGCACCAATTGTCAATAAAAGGTTGGGCTTATGTGCACTCAAGAAAGCAATGACATGTTCTCTCTATACGTTCAGTGCTCTGGGACAAGCTATAACCTCTTCTCCATAGCAGGACCCCCATTCATTTTACTCCAAAGAGCATCTGGTTGCTGAACTGGCAAAGTGGATAACTTGTCTGTAATTGACTTAGACAAGTGTCATGAGTCTAACTCTTTCTAAAGCAAAGCAGATTGCATGAGCAAGGCAGAGACCATAGGAAAGCCAAGTGTTTATCTCGCTAAAGATATAGAAGATGACCAAGATCGCTGATTTCCCAGCAAACATAAATTGTATGCTGACAAACAAGGTCCCTGTGCATAAAACCTTGGAGAAAACTGTAGTTTTGCCCACAGCTAAAAGGTGAGTTGAGAAGAGCCCCTGAATAAAGAGAAAAAAGCACAATGAACATGATTCAATGCGTACAGAAAAAAAGACGAACCAAGATAGGAACAAAGCAGGAGTCAAAAGAAATCAAACCATAAGTGCATGTGCTTTTATTCTGAGGACTATTGATTGTACCGCAGTAGTTAGGATAAAGCTGGCTAGCGTATTCTGGTTTTTGGTATCACTATAGCTAAAAAGTAATAAACTTCCTTCCACCCCATTGGTTAGTAGTGGTAATCTACTGTGCCCTTTATTTACATAAAGTATGCTGTTAGCACAGTGTTGTGATGTAAGATTTTGCATATAACTTGAAAGATATTTTGTATGTCTTTATTTGTATTTTAGGCGAAGCAATGTAATTTAGTGTTACTTTGGTGAGAGGCATTCGTGTTTGAACCCCCCGTTTACGACTTTTCTTTGTAATTATACGACAGGATTTGGAGGATGTGTCTTAAACCAGTTTGATGAGTATTTCTTCGCTAAAGTCTGTCTCTCATCCCCCACACAAAGCTAGGTTAGCTTAACATATGATCTTGGGGGGGTTGCAGGTGTTAAGATGTACTATTTTCCCCATTGGTCTGAGATATGGCTGTCTGGATTGGCTGGAGGGGTTGGACAGAAAACCTATAAATTTGCTTGCTCAACCACATTCTCTCTCTCTTACTAACATCTGAAGAAGCATCTCTCTTACCAACATATGATGAAGAAGCATCTCTTTTGCTAACCTGTGATGATGTAGAAGTATCTTTCTCTTGCTAACAACTTAAGAAGACCATCACACCATGAACTGAAGACAATACAATGAAGAGCACAGCTTGGCAGCCATTTTGAACAGACATGTGGCTAAAAGCTGAGCACCAACGATGCCTTAACTAGAGACATTTTAAGTAACTACAAGTCTGTGTGCCACCTGAGCTACACATCATCATTTTATCAGGTTGTATGGTTTCCAATATTCAAATGTACTTTGCATTTTGTTATTATTTATGAATATTATCAGTAATACATTATTTTATGTGTAACTTAACTCCTGCTTGTATTTTTACTACATCTAATTGCCTGAGGTTATAGATATAGAAGGGAAGGTGGGGATAAGTTATATAAAATAATACATTATAAACAGTGGTTATGTCTGTGAGATTAGGCATTCTAAGACTACATATTAATAATACAATAGGGGGAAAGTAGAGCAATATATATATTACTCTACCAAGATAAAAAAACACAGTTAAGAGCATGTAATTTAGCATAATACTAATAAATATCAACAAATAAAAAATTGACAGCTAATTTTATTTTTTCTATAATGTTACCAAATTTCAATCAAATCCTTCAAGGTAATTTTGAGATTTTGGGGTATTTAGTTTATGTGTTATGAATAGGGGGTTACCCCAAATATTGATGTATTGATAATCTTAGATGATACCCACTGCCCTAAATGTACAATCTTGCCAAATTACAACTTCTTACTAAACAGGAAACAGTGTTTTTGATGCTGAGTGAGTCAGTTAGTTAACTTTGCAACATATATGTTTAGGTGGGGCGGCACGGTGGCGCAGTGGTAGCGCTGCTGCCTCGCAGTTAGGAGACCCGGGTTCGCTTCCTGGGTCCTCCCTGCGTGGAGTTTGCATGTTCTCCCCATGTCTGCGTGGGTTTCTTCTGGGCACTCCGGTTTCCTCCCACAATCCAAAGACATGCAGGTTAGGTGGATTGGCGATTCTAAATTGGCCCTAGTGTGTGCTTGGTGTGTGGGTGTGTTTGTGTGTGTCCTGCGGTGGGTTGGCACCCTGCCCAGGATTGGTTCCTGCCTTGTGCCCTGTGTTGGCTGGGATTGGCTCCGGCAGACCCCCGTGACCCTGTATTCGGATTCAGCGGGTTAGAAAATGGATGGATATATGTTTAGGTAATCTCATCATTGCTTTCATACCTCAGGAGAACATAGACGGCATGGCAATGGCACAGAGTAAGTGAAATTCTTACTTGCATGTGCTAAGTAACATGCAACACATCACCACTCTTCAGCACCATGATTTGTGAATATAATTACCTTACCTAAAAGCATCTGCCATCCATAACTGAAAAATCTCATTCTTACCTATTTTACGGTTCTCTTTGTATTAACTGATTATCTGTATATTTTGAAATTCAAATTCGACTAATTTGTAGCATCTGGATATTCAGATCGTTCCTCCATGACATCAATGTTGCTTATCCTGCCAATCTGACGATCCCCCAAACCATGACTTGAAGTTGGACAATTACTTGTACACTGTGACACACATAAGTCCAGTGAAGAACTCAGTGAAGGGGGCTCAACCCTAATGCAGCACAGTGATGAAGTCCAGTCCTTTACATTCATTAGGTGTCACTCCCCAACCCCATTTAGAATCAAGGCCCCTCTCTAAGATTTTTATTTAAACCAACGTGGGCAAAAGTTCAAGGAGGACTCTGGGAACAACTTATTGCTTGCGTACCCAGTTTTTTAAGGCCCGTCCACTTTGCAATTTCTGGCTTTACCGCTAATGTAGAAGGCAACAGGTTTTCACATGAGTATGAATATTTTGAACTCCATTTACAGTTGTTCAATAAATTTATTCATTATTATTAGTAGTTTTACATTTAATTTCATATTACATGTAAGAAAGAGAATGAGTTAGGAAACCTCTTGGGTTAAAGGGACTTTACGTTCAAGGGCAACTGGAAAAATTATATCAGCAAGTGCTTTCATTACTACAGTGATTATATAATTTAATTAAAAAAGCACCATTCATCTTTGAATTACATAAATACAAGAAGTTGATTCATTCTTAATGTTGCTATACAACTACTGTATATCAAGCTGCATTCACATCTTAGTATGACTACCAATTACTTTTAGTAGGACACACATTATTTAATAGTGCTATGAACTCTACGCAACCTTTGGTGCCAGCTCTGGTCTCCTCCGGCCTTCTTGATCGCCATGTATTGAATAATCATACTGAGAAAATAACTATTATGCAGCAGTATAGGAAAATCTAATATTAACAATAAATCAATTACTTTTCATGAATATAGAACATTTCACATTAAACGCAATGACAAATCATTTTTTCTCATTCTAATTCGAGTGGAAGTATAATTTCCAAGAAAAGTTCATCCATCCATCATCCAATCTGCTATATCCTAACTACAGGGTCACGGAGGTCTGCTGGAGCCAATCCCAGCCAACACAGGGCGCAAGGCAGGAAACAAACCCTGGGCAGGGCGCCAGCCCACCGCAGGGCATACATGCACACCAAGCACACACTAGGGACAATTTAGAATCGACAATGCGCTTAACCTACATGTCTCTGGACCGTGGGAGGAAACCCACGCAGACACGGGGAGAACATGCAAGCTCCACGCAGGGAGGACCCAGGAAGTGAACCCAGGTCTTCTAATTGCGAGGCGGCAGCGCTAACCACTGCACCACTGTGCCACCCCCAAGAAAAGAAAAGTCAATATAGAAAAATTAAACAGTGTGCCACTAACTAAAACATTTTTAATTGTTTAGTGTCACAGCTTTGTATTACAATGGATTGAAAAGTTCCCTGTGATTGTGTTAACCGAAAAACCCTACTAAATCAGCTATTCATATTTAATAAACTTCTAATGGAATTTTAAATTATATAATAATAATTACTACTTCATGAGACTATGAGGTAACATACTATTCAGAAATCACATTTTAATAATAATGTATTTTATTTACATAGCACCTTTCTCACGGTCATTTTGTGAAATGTATATAGTAACATTTATATTGAACATACATAACACTTTATACATTGTATTTTAGTTAGGAAAACTAATCTTTAAGTGTCTCCACATTAGTGACTATATTAAAATGTATTTATTTAGTAAAACACAACAGGCAAGCACAGAAATCAGAAGAACATCACATGCAAAGCTAAGCAGAACAACAACAGAAATCCCCCACTACTCCTCTAGCTCTGCCGAAATGGGATGTGGCCCCAACTGTCTTCTGAAGACTGTCTTCTGTGCTTCCCTCATCTGTGTTATAATTTTGGTTTTTTAATCTTTTTGAGCTTGTGGGGTCCAGCCCGGACACAGACAGGAAGACTGATGTTTCACCACACACACATTTATTGAACACTACTGTATATATATACAAGAAAGTGAGCACAACCCAGTGCCACAGCACCAATCACCCCTTTAGTTCATGCCTCTCAGTCCAATGCCTTTCTCTCTGGTCCGCCAGAGAGACTTCATCCTTCTTCCACCTGACTCCAGCCATCGAATGGAGGGAGGCGGCCCCTTTTATGCAAGCCCGGATGGGCTCCAGGTGCTTCCCAACACTCCTCCGCAAACACTCCCCTGTGTGGCGGAAGTGCCGGCTGTGCACCTGGAAGCACTCCGGGTGTCTCCAGTCTTCTTCCCCCCAGCACTTCTGGGTGTGGCGGTCCCTACAGGGTTGAGCTTCCAAGCTCCCTACCCGTGGTTCCCAAAGCAACCAGGGCAGTTGCTCCCACATGGTCTGGGGAAGGCACAAGCCCTCCTCCGGTTTTCCTGGGTGTCCCGGCCGGGTTGCCTCCCCATCTGTCTCTGACAAGCTTTATAAATTTATTTATGAAATCAAAATAGTTTTTGTGTGGTTTAGAATTACAGGAACTTCCTTGCCTTTGTAATAACTGCACAGGGCAGCAGTAGTTTAAAGTAGGATGGGATCAGGAGACAGAATGTAATAATAATAATAATAATAATAATAATAATAATAATAATAATAATAATCCAAAGTGGGAGGATGAGAATCAAACAAACAATGGTCAGTAAGTGAGAAAAATTGTAAGTCAAGGGATTTAGCAAAAGTGCCAATAATCAGAATATTTCATGTAGCTATAGTCAAAGAGGTCCTTGGCAGTGCATTTTGCGAAAGTTAAGACTGTGCTCAAGCTGGGAGGAGGTACGGGTGTGCGTAATAACATGATGAGCAGCTCCAGAGCTTAATGGGGTGATTGGTTGTCCATGCTTCCACATGCAGTTCAGCCAATTGCCTCACTAAAGCTCCAGGATCTGTAATTGCAAGGAGCCTGAACCGGACATTGGGAGGATCAAATTTTTTAAGAAACACCAAAGGTAGAGTCAGGAAATGTGCATTGGTAAGACGACAGATGGACGATGGAAGACTCCAACCATGGAGGAGTGAGCTTCTAGGATTACGGGGGTGGACTGTTCCCTGCTGAGTAAATGGGAGAAGCAGAGACTGATCAGACACCCTACTAGATGTTGAGGAAGATGTGTGGAAGATGGAGGTAAGGGTCAGAGGTTCGTGGCAGATGCTGACAGAGGCAGTCACAACAAGAGCCAGAGGAAAGTACCGCAGCTGCCATCATATCTGCTATGCAAGACCTGATGGGGTGAGAGAAAGATACACTGGACTGACAGGAGCAGAAAAGAACCAGAAATGTACATGCTTTTACACTGGGTTTTTTCATTTATTTATTAGAGTTTCTATCCTCCACATGAACACTTGTTTTTACGGACGGATTATTTGTGAAAGACCTTGTTTGGATGAAAAAAAGCATTTTTGCAATTTGCGCCTTACTCTTGCTAGTTGTGTGTCCTCATTGTCCTGGCTCATTTTGGATTAAGAGGGACATGACAACTGCAGCCAACCAGGACCATCATAGTGGAAAAGCCAAAATTCAAAACATAAATCAAAGTTAAAGAAAAGGAACAGAAAAGAATTTGTAGCCAGAGAAATCTTTAACAATGATGAGTTTAAAGTTTTGAATTAAGTCTCAAACTTGGAAAGTAAAGGAGGGTTTAGAGCTTAATAATTATGTCTTATGTCTTACACTCCTGGACATCTTGCCTAGCAATTGCCTGGCAAACCCTGCCTTACATACAGCAAACAATGGCTGCACCGATAATAATAAAATGGCACCTAGGGAAGATGTATTTCAAGCTTAATATCTTCAAAAATATACAAAATAAAAAAAAAATCCTTGATGTCTAAAACCCCAAATACTTCTGTTATTTTAGAGGCCAAGGAAAAGGCTATTAAAAAAAAAGAACAAGAATAAAGAGCAAATTTCAGATCATCATGACAGCATTGTTTGTTTCATATTGTAATTTTTTAGACTTGTTCATTTAATTTTTCATTATATTTTGATTTATAATGCAATGTCATTTTGTTTTTCTATGGATACCAGTATTTTATGAATCATTGCCATGGTGCATGAACATCCAGTTGCTACGGAACATGTCCTGGAAATTGTGTCATGTGACATCATCAGTGCGACCATTTAACCTGGCGTCACAAGAAACCCATTGCCCACATTTCTGGATGCTCTTGTACAAAGTACTGAGCAGGATTTCTGGCAAATGAACTTGTAAGTTATGACTACAAATTTGCTTAATATTCTTGTTTTGAAGAAGGATAGGTTTGATTTATTTATTTTCACTTGGCACATTGTACTTCTGACCTGATTTTCTGTACCATTGTGGTCTGCTGCTATCCTTGGCCACACGCTCTGTCTCAATATAAGCAAAGATCATATGTGCCTTGATCTTATTACTTTAATATTTTTATCATTGGTTGATTATTATTTACTATTCTAATGATACACACAGTTCATGTCATCACTTTGTATTTTTTGTTTTGATGCCAAGCTTGAGAGTGTTGTACATGTACACATGCATTTGATGACATGGGGTGTAGTCAAGAAGTTTTAGTTTTAGCTTTTAGTTTATTCGATGGACTTTCAAAAAGTTTCCGCAGTTTTCTATCTTCGTTGGAAACAGTGAAGGTGGGAGGAGTAGTAATTGATCGTGTCTGAGAGTGTCATGTGACTTTTATAAATAGAGTTATAAAAGTGAGGAAACTTTTTGAACGTCCCTCATATTTATGCTCAGTCACTGTATGCATTTGTTAGGAATATTCCCCCAACGACAAAGACAAAACCTAATAAAATCCACTCAAAGTCAAAGATAAGTAGGTAACTTAGTAAATTAAACATAATATGGAGCATTAATGTAATTAACAATAATTAAACAACAAATTAAACAAAATAACAAGAAACAGGAGAGGATAATAATTTAATTAAAAGAGCAAATTAAAAAGAGGAACTATAATTATCTCCAACTTCAGCTGATAAAAGCAAGAAACTGTGAAAAGAAAAAAATAAATTCAAAGAAAATCCATTAATGTGCAAAGCCCAAATGGAAAACAAAATTTTTAAATCTAACAACTTTGAAAATGTACACATGGTGTAACATTGAGGTGTGTTTGAATTTGATAGAAGGAGCATTCTGCAGAGTCGGTTATCACATTTTGTTTATTAAATATATAATAGTATATTAAAAAATAACAGTGATAACAGAATGGAACTGCTTCTTCTTAAAATACATAAAACACATATTTTTTAATGCCATTTTACAATATCTAGTCCAGATAGGCCTGTGGGGGGCTGAATTAGCTTTTCTGCACTGATTGATCTACTATAGTTAGTTGTTGGTTGTAAAGGTTTTATTGCTGATTGTATTTCAGATTTCTTAAATATAAAATTTTTAAAGGAAGTATACAATGGAGAGGAAAAATTTATGTCGAACTCTCAAGCTAAAATTGTTGGCTAAAACAGACCTGGGTGGATAGAAGATCATTGAAGTGCATTGCCGAAAACTGTGTTGTAAGAGAAATATTAAATCATTATAACATGCAGATAATGCACATGACATTATTTTTATTGTAGCATAAATACTAATTTACACATTTTTTCACTGTGCATAATGACTTACAGAGTTTCCCCTTTCATTTAGTTATGTTGTTTGCCTTTTATAATTTCTAAGGTCACAAGGATCATTTACTCTACCAGGTACAACTTCAGACCTCAGGAAAACATAGATGGCATGGCAGAGGTTTGTGCAGGTAGCAGCCACCTTTGCTTTCCCAGGCAGCATTTGAGACAAGCTGCTGCATGTGGACAGTTGAGACCCTCACCTTCATTCCATCATGTCAGGGGCTGCATAGTGCCTTGATCAGGTGGTGGTAGCACAGATCATCACCACAGAACAACCAGAGAAAGCAACAGAGAATAGTGGATATTAGTACAGATTGCATATCCCTGAAGATTATGATAATTCTATGTCCTTATATTCTATTGGGAATATAACTAAAATGTAGCTACACAAAAGCCATATTAAAATAATGAGTTTATAGCAGTATTTAAAAATGTTCCACAGGGTTAGCTTGGCAAATCTGTATAGGTAAAGTAATCCAGATTTTAGGTTCATAACAGTAAAATGCCACCTCACCACCTCTTTTAAGTTTTATTTTACGAATAATAAGCAGACCACCATTCGAGGATCTGCTGTAACGACTTGGAGTGTAGGTAGTAAGGCATTCCAAAATATAGGACGGAGCAAGATTATTTCAGGCATTATAGTGCCATTAAACCATTAGTAGTATTTTAATGTCACTTATGAATGACACAGGCAGCCAATGTAATGACGCTAAAGCTGGTGAGATGTGCTCAAATTTTCTTGTTCAATTTAAAATTCTGGTTGCTACATTCTGCACTAATTGCAACCGATTGATGTCTTTCTTTGGTAATCCTGTTTGGAGAGCATTACAATAATCTAGTCGACTGATTTTTCTGCATCTTGTAAAGTTATTAGAGGTCTAACATTTGCTATGTTCCTTAAGTGAAAGAAAGTAGTCCTAGTAATCTGTGATGTCAGTGATTGAAAGTTTAGGTCAGAGTTGATGATTACCCCTAAATTCTTTATTTCTGACTTAATTTTTAAACCTAAGGGATTAAGTATATTTGCTTTATCCTCGCTATATCCATGTTTGCCAATCACTAAGACTTCTGTTTTATCCTTATTTAGTTTGAAAAAGTTACTACTCATCCAATCAGAAATACTGCTAAGAAATTGGATCAGAGAGCCTAGAGCATCAGGGTCATCAGGTGTTAACAATAAATAAAGCTGTGTGTCATCTGCATAGCTGTAGTAGCTTACCTTATGCTTTGTGATGACCTGACCAAATGGAAGCATACAGTATACAGTACATCCGGAAAGTATTCACAGCGCATCACTTTTTCCACATTTTGTTATGTTACAGCCTTATTCCAAAATGGATTTAATTCATTTTTTTCCTCAGAATTCTACACACAACACCCCATAATGACAAAGTGAAAAAAGTTTACTTGAGGTTTTTGCAAATTTATTAAAAATAAAAAAACTGAGAAATCACATGTACATAAGTATTTACAGCCTTTGCCATGAAGCTCAAAATTGAGCTCAGGTGTATCCTGTTTCCCCTGATCATCCTTGAGATGTTTTTGCAGCTTAATTGGAGTCCACCTGTGGTAAATTCAGTTGATTGGACATGATTTGGAAAGGCACACACCTGTCTATATAAGGTCCCACAGTTTACAGTTCATGTCAGAGCACAAACCAAGCATGACGTCAAAGGAATTGTCTCGAGGCACAAATCTGGGGAAAGTTACAGAAGAATTTCTGCTGCTTTGAAGGTTCCAATGAGCACAGTGGCCTCCATCATCCGTAAGTGGAAAAAGTTCAAAACCACCAGGACTCTTCCTAGAGCTGGCCAGCCATCTAAACTGAGCGATCGGGGGAGAAGGGCTTTAGTCAGGGAGGTGACCAAGAACCCGATAGTCACTCTGTCAGAGCTCCAGAGGTCCTCTGTGGAGAGAGCAGAACCTTCCAGAAGGACAACCATCTCTGCAGCAATCCACCAATCAACTGTATGGTAGGGTGGCCAGATGGAAGCCACTCCTTAGTAAAAGGCACATGGTAGCCCACCTGGAGTTTGTCAAAAGGCATCTGAAGGACTCTCAGACCATGAGAAACAAAATTCTCTGGTCTGACGAGACAAAGATTGAACTCTTTGGTGTGAATGCCAGGAATCACGTTTGGAGGAAGCCAGGCACCGCTCATCACCAGGCCAATACCATCCCTACAGCAGCATGGTGGTGGCAGCATCATGCTGTAGGGATGTTTTTCAGCGGCAGGAACTGAGAGACTAGTCAGGATAAAGGGAAAGATGACTGCAGCAATGTACAGAGACATCCTGGATGAAAACCCGCTCCAGAGCGCTCTTGACCTCAGACTGGGGCGACGGTTCATCTTTCAGCAGGACAACGACCCTAAGCACATGGCCAAGATATCAAAGGAGTGGCTTATGTGAATGTCCTTGAGTGGCCCAGCCAGAGCCCAGACTTGAATCTGATTGGACATCTCTGGAGAGATCTTAAAATGGCTGTGCACTGAAGCGTCCCATCCAACCTGATGGAGCTTGAGAGGTGCTGCAAAGAGGAATGGGTGAAACTGGCCAAGGATAGGTGTGCCAAGCTTGTGGCATCATATTCAAAAAGACTTGAGGCTGTAATTGTTGCCAAAGGTGTATCGTTTTTATATTTTTAATAAATTTGCAAAAACCTCAAGTAAACTTTTTTTCAAGTTGTCATTATGGGGTGTTGTGTGTAGAATTCTAAAGAAAAAAATGAATTTAATCCATTTTGGAATAAGGCTGTAACATAACAAAATGTGGAAAAAGTGATGCGCTGTGAATACTTTCCAGATGCACTGTAGATAGAAAAAATCAGTAGACCCAGTATAGATCCTTCTGGTATACTATATACAATATCATGTGTCTCCAAAGTATAATCACCACAACTAACAAAGAATTTTCTACCTGTTAAGCAAGACTGAAACCAATTTAAGAAACAGCCAGATAGGCCCACCCATTGTCTACACATTAGCTGTTAGGAGGCGAAAGGGTGAGAGATAGTTAGCCAACTATAGACAGGGGATGATTAGGGGGTAAGAATGACCAGGCCATGGTGGGCAGTTTAGTCAGGACATCGAGATAAACCCTACTCTTTACAAAGGATGATATTTAATGACCACAGAGAGTCAGGACCTCAGTTTTACATCTCATCCGAAGGATGGCACCGTTTTTACAGCACAGTGTCCCTGCCACTGCACTGGGGCATTGGGATCTAAAATCAGACCACAAGATAAGCGCCCCCTGCTGGCTTCACCAACACCTCTTCCAGCGGCAGCTTTTCCCAGATGGTCTCCCATCCAACTACTGGGTGACTTTGGGTGGATTGCCTGTTCTGAAGTGCATTGGCCTCTAAAGGCCATGTCACAATGACTTTTCCAGGGATTTTTAGATGTAGCCTTTATTTACATAATCGTAGTGAGTCACAGTCAGTTGGCAGCATACTCCCATGAAGGCTACTCATCTAGTCTGACTTACCCAACGACTTATACAAACTTTTTTGTGACTTGATCTGACAAAAATAAGCAGGTTTCTTCTTTAATTGTATGGGCTTGCTTTGTGTTCATGTGAGCTGACAACCTATGAATGCTCATCCAGAAGTATCTATATATATAATTCACTAAGGCAAGACACCCATGGAAAACATGCCGGAAGGGGTGTGGATTCACTAAGCCGCCGACAAGTAAGACAGCTATGGTGCACGCAGGGAGGAGCCACGCCCACCAACTCTAAGACCATTGGATAAGACGACAACTCACAGAGCCACACCCACCAATTCGGACACGACGACACAGAAAGAACGGCGTTATTTATATTCGTCTGTCGTGAGGCCACATGTACCTCCGAGCCACCTTGACTGTTCATAGAGGCATGTTTCTTGCTGAGGTGAGTCGCCATATGCAGCGTGTAAAACGGTTTGCGAGGGGTATCCCATGGGATCCTTAAAACAATCCTTTACAACTATGGTTAAAACACAATGAAGTAAGCAGTCTTTAAAAAAAAGAGTTTTCGGTTACGACGCACGACCTCGTGCACCATAGCAAACTGTTTTACACGCTACATACAGCAATTCGCATCCACGACAAACATGCATCTTCTTCACTCACGGACAATTATATGTTGCTCTCTCCAGAGTTCCATCTTTTCATTCACTTTCTGTTGTATCCTCAAACCCACCCGTTTTAGACAACCGTGTCTTTCCAGAAGTGTTTAGCATTCAATAAATAATTATGCATGAGATTGAGCGTGTGTCTACCCGGTGCAGAGAGGCGTGAGTAAGCCGTTGAACCCCATTCAGGCTGGAAACCGTGGAATTCCCACTAAGTCCGACTCATACGCTCCCACTGGTTACGTCCCTACCCTTTGTACACACCCCCTCCCACCTCGCTACTACCGTGGTCAGGTGTCTTGGTGGATTATATATAGAAAAGCAGCCAAACCTGCACAGAGCAATGAAACATCTACGTGAGTCACAGGTGCATCTGGACTGTGTAAAGACGACAACGACTCAAGTGACGAGTTGGAGGTGGGCACATGAGAAATCAGCAGACTAGCATGACGGAGGGAGCTGAATGGACATCCTTCTCCTCTCCTCCCGTTCCACACTACGTGACTGAGCACCATGCACCCCCATCCCTCTGTCTGGCAGGAGAAGGCGCGATGGCGGTCTGCCAGTTTTCAGTCATGGACGATTGTGTGTTGGTTCGTTCCGTGCATTGTTACAATGTTGCTTTTCTTGCTAATTTATTACATTACCGAGTTTTCAAATGTTAATTTTCTCCCTGTGCTTAAAAATCATTAAAACACCGGCCTGATTATGCGGTGTATGGTACGCTGCGGGTTGGCTAGTAACGGATATAATACAGCAATGACGAATAAGGAATGTGGGTGTTTTGGATATCACAAATGGAAAAGATGCTTCTCTGTCTAATGTCTCATGTTTTATGTACCATAGCCAAGTGGAAATAATAAAAGAGGTCAGAGATTGTGGCTGAGCTCTCTAAACCTGTTACCCTTTTATACAGGACATTATTTGTTGTCAGAAAAAGAGGCAAGTGCCACTGTGCTGGAAAGTCAGAATACTGTTGCATAATTTGACATGTCTAGAGATTTCCAGTTGTTTTAAATTTACATGGTCTGGTGAAAAGATCAACAACTGCAGTCGGCAAGTCATTGTGGGTTTAAATCCCACACCTGGCTGTTGTCCATGTGATGTTTGACATACTCTGACTGGGACTGACTGTACTTAAAACAAGCAAAACAATGTCTCAAATACTTTTAGTGGCCAGCTAACGACTTATGCACGAGGTGTCTCACATTGATGTTAAATATTCCTGGACACTGCTTTGAAATCAAATGGTTGAGTGAGGTTTAATTGTTCTCCCTGTGTCCATTAGATTTCCCACGTTGTTATGATTTTGTCCCATGTCATTTAAACTATGTCATGTTATTATGCAACTATAGATTGCCCATTATTTGAATGTGCCCTGCAATGGCTTGGTACCCCATTTACTAAAGGGGTCGCCCTTTGATACTGCCAGAATAGGTTTTACCTCCATTGTCCTTGAAAGAGTTTAATAGGGTACAGAAAGTTAATTTATTAATAGAGAATCTTTAAGCCTAATCAGAACTGATTCACAAGATAGACTGATGGCAAACTGTTAGCTGTTGCCATCTCTGATTCCAGCCTGGTAACTAGCTGGGTGGAGTTTCCTCTGTGCTGGGGTTTTACTCGAGTTCTTCATCTTAGATTGATTGGTGACTCTAAACTGGGTTTTTACCAGTGAGTGCATGAATGCACCCATTAATGGACTGGTGACCAGGCCAGGGTTAGTTCTCCCCAGATCACTTCACAAACTTGGGCTGGATTAAGAGAGTTCAGAAAATGAAACATAACATTGGAAACATAATAGCAATTAGCTTACTTATTAATCTCATGAAGGCAACATGAAGGACTTGGAAAAAAAAGTATTAATGAATTTGCATTGTAAAGATCTTGATATAGTCCTCATTTTCATTAAATAATAAGTTTTTTTTACTAATTTTATATGTTTATAAATATAGATTTTTGCATCTATTTAATCCCAAAAGGTATCACAACAGTTAATAAGTTGAAGATAAGCAAATAAATCAAAAATGGATGTGAGCCAGCAAATGAAAAAGCAAATTCAATGAGGCCGCTCAAGCAGTGGGCCTTCTCTGCTGAAGTGATCAGAAGAGTCCTCCATCATTGGAGCACTGTCACCACCTGCTCTCTTCTGGAGGTCACCAGCAGCCCACACATCTGGCTTCGTTTGATGTTGGCCCGCTTTTATTATTATGGCTCCTCTGTTTGAACATGAACCAAGATGAAGGACTGCGCCCTCATAAACGTTCCTCACACCTCATTCCAAAGTAAAGAAAAAAATCAATTGGACCTCACTCAGATGGCATCTCTCCTCGTGAGCGTTGAACTAATTACATGCTTTCAAAAGCAAGCCAGCAGATCCTCCGAAATGAATAACATATGATAGCAGGAGGATATTGGAAGACGTCCCAGTTTAATAACTTTGTACTCTTCAGTGCACCTGTAGAATAATATTATCAGTTTAATCTCTGCAGTGGTGCACCGAGCAGTGAAGACAAATTGAGGTGAAAATGCTGCTGCTAGTTTTAGTTAAAGGAACGACATTAAAAGGAGAAGAAGAAAAAAAATCATAATTTCTGGTTTGTTAGGCAGAAACAAAAGCAATAACATTCAAGCAAAACTGTAAAAGATTCATTCAAGCAATCCTGCATGCTTTCATGTCTTGTTCTATTACTAATAAATTAAACTTTACCTCATAATATTACAGTTGCTAGATTATTTTTACTTATGAAATATTACTGAGACCACTAATTAAAAGAAATGGCCTGGTGATGAATTTTCAATCACATACGTGGAATGCTTTTATTCTTTTTACTGTACACATTGTAAGAGCAGATTGTATGGTGCTGGGGTCAATGCTTTTAATTCATGACCCCTGTATCCTGGGTTCAAACTCCATACTGCTGACAACCTGTGTGGAATTAGTAGTGCTCTCTTTTTGTGTCCATGCATTTTTTTTTTTTACAATGGTAGCGCTGCTGCCCCGCAGTTAGGAGACCTGGGTTCTCTTCCCGGGTCCTCCCTGCGTGGAGTTTGCATTTTCTCCCAGTGTCTGTGTGGGTTTCCTCCCACTGTCCAAAGACATGCAGGTTAGGTGCATTGGCCATCCTAAACTGTCCTTGGTGTGTGTGTGTGTGTGTGTGTGTGCGCCCTGCCTGAGGTTTGTTTCCTGCCTTGCGCCCTGTGTTGGCTGATATTGGCTCCGGCAGACCCCCGTGACCCTGTAGTTAGGATATAGCGGGTTGGATAATGGATGGATGGATATCTATACTAACTACGAGGACAGGTAATAGAATAAGTTAAAAAATAGCATTTGTCCTATGTGTTTCAAACTGTCTTGCCTGCTGCTTCCTCCCATCCACTTTTTGACTACCACCAATTGTAGACGGGTCCCCATTACCGCCTGTAAAAACATCATTTGTGTTAAATTTAAATTTTTGAAATGGACTCATTGAAATGCTCTATTTTGACTATTTAAAAAAAAAAAAAAACATTGTCACAATCAGGAATTCAACTTTAAACCAATAAAGTTTTGTGCAGCTTGGTGGCACAGTGGTAATGCTGCTTAGTCACAGTAAGGAGACCATGCTTCACATCCCAGGTCCTCCATGCATGGATTCTGCTTGTCCTTCATCTGTGTGCGTGGGTTTCCTCCAGGTGCTTCAGTTTCCTCCCACAGTCCAAAGACACTCAAGTCAGATGGATTAGCGATACTAAATTGGCCCTAGTGTGTGGCTGGTCTGCGGTGGGTTGGCACCCTGCCCGGGATTAGGTCCTGCCTTGTGCCCTGTGTTGGCTGGTATTGGCTCCAGCAGACCCCCGTGACCCTGTGTTCGGATTCAGCGGGTTGGATAATGGATGGATGGATGGATGGATGGTGTGGCTGGTGTGTGTGTGTGTGCCCTGCAATGTGTCTAATGCTGGGATGAGCTCCAGAAACCAGTGACCCTTTTCAAGACTAAACAGTTTAGAAAATGAGTGACTGACTATTAAAGTATCATGTCATCATCTTTGCCACTGAACAACCACAGCCAAACTGATCAATCAGATTACTCAAAGGAACTGAACACACAAACACACACACAGACAGCAGCATTTTATTATATTATATTGATTTTAAGAACTTACATGTTTTTGATTTTTTTTTTATCATGTTGATTCTGTTCTGGAGGTCTTAGGGTCGTTTTATTGTATGAAAGTTTATTTTATCCTCCTGTCTCAGTCTTTGTTAACATGTCATGGCAGGATGCATGAAGCATCAGTTAATTTAACTAGTTGTTTTAGCGGGATTTGCATGATCTTTCATTATCTGTGTGTGTATTTGTGTTTTCTGTGTATGTTATGTGACCATAAATTAACTTCTTTTTTTATATGTTACTTACCCCATGTAGTCAACAAATATGAAGCCCCTTCACATGGGATTGCGCTTTGAAATTGAAGACCTGCCTCTACCCCTCATTCATTGGTCAGGAGTCTTATCTTCAATTCAAACGCACTGTCCCATGCAGAGGTTCTTCCTGTTTGTGCATTATCATCAATTTCCTGAGTTATTTATTTAACAATATTTTTGCAAAAAGTACTTGTGTTTTGCATGTTTTGAGCATATGACTGGATGAGTTGTGTGAATTATGCAACACAAATAACATAAGATGTTTTCATGGACATTTTCATAGTGTTTACTGTTGCCCATTGTTAGTCACCGTTGGGTCCTGTTCTATCAGAAGTTTGTTATGTTCATTTCCACAAAAATATAAGATTATATTTTTTTTTTCAGCCCTCACTGCAAACTACATGGCAGAAGTAATATATTAAAAAATAATAATTTTGGGTGGAGTATTCCCTTAAGTTTGAGTGTAGGTATTTTCAGTTGTAACTTGCAATGATATAGTACCCCAACAAGAATTGAAATATGCCTTACACCCTCTTCTGGACTAAACAGATAAAGAAAGTTAATGGAATATGGAAAGTCAAGTCAAGTCAAGTTGGGGAGCATGTACTGATACAGTGCGTTGCTGTACCCACTACACAGCTAAACAACTTGGGATCCCGGTTGGCAACCCCCCAGGCAGACATGCGGTCCAGTCCTACCCTCCGGAAATGACCCTCCATCTGCCACAACCAGGTGTTACGTGGGCAACCCCTTGGTCTGGTCCAGCCACTTGGGTCCCCAACAATGAGGATCTTATGAGCCGGATTACCCTCGGGGAAACGCAGCACATGGCCGTAGTGCCGTAACTGACGCTCCCTCACAATGCAGGTAATGTACCTTATTTGGGACTCCATGAGCAACCTCTCACTCGACACAAAGTCAAACCAACGGTACCCAAGAATTTTCCGGAGAGACACAATACCAAAGGAGTCCAGTCTTCATCTCAGGTCACTGGATAGCGTCCATTTCTCACAACCATATAGCAAGACAGGAAGCACCAGTACTCTAAAGACTTGGCCCTTCGTTCTTTTCCATAGATATCGGGAGCACCGCACACCCTTTCCAGCGACCTCATGACCCCCCATGCTCTCCCAATCCGTCTGCTGACTTCACAGGAAAAGTCACCAGAGACATGAATGTCACTGCCAAGGTAAGTAAACCTCTCAACAAGGTCAACACTCTCTCCACAAACAGACACACTGCTGATGGCTGTGCCAAAGAGGTCATTAAAGGCCTGGATCTTGGTTTTTATCCAGGACACTCTCAAGCCCAGACACTCAGACTCTTCACTCAGTCTCTCAGAGCCTCCATTGACTCCGCGAAGATCACAGCATCGTCAGCAAAGTCAAGATCCGTGAATCTTTTTTCACCAACAGATGCCCCACAACTGCTGGACCCCACGACCTTGCCCAACACACAGTCCATACAAGCATTGAACAGAGTAGGAGCAAGAACACACACCCAACGAACCCCAGAAAGAACTGAAATATATGTTAAAGTACAGTAGAAAGATGGCTTGGTAACACTTTAGAACTGGGGGTTTAAGAGCTTGCCAATGTCCATATGTTAGTCACTTATTATTATTATTATTATTCTAGCTGTACCCAGTGGCTGCGCGCACATAGTAATGAAACAACACAAACTTTAAAAATCAATAGACATTGGCACTATATCTGATCATGTTCAGCTCTTAACGGAAAAGTGTTCCCCACGTGGGGAGAAAAGCACAAGCCCGATATGTCTCTGGTAATCAGCATCTGCCCTGTAAAACACACGTAGCTCTGATCTCTCTGTCAAAAATGTCAGACATTACTCCTTAACAATCAGTAGATGATAATGAACAAATAGGCACCGCTAACTAAGCGGAGGCAAGGTACACTCCAACACGTGGCGAGACATAGACCAACTCGAACAGAGGCTGGCGAGTGAATGAAGAAGGCTCTAAACGACGACGGATTTGCATAAATACATCAGTAGTGCAAGCGAACTATGGCACTTAGCGCGATGAGAGAAGTCACAAAATCAACTGGAAAGTTCAAGCAAATTACAGAAAACAACCAGATCTAAATTCGTTAAGTAATTCTCTCATGAAAAACGGACAGACATACAGACAGAATGTGCTTGGGCCACGAAATTTTTTAAACCATTTCTTAGCGAGCACCTATGGGTAACCTACATTCCAAATTTCAAGTCCCAAGTCCTCATGGTTCTGGAAATTTCGTGATGAGTGAGTCAGTGGTATTTGGCTTTTATATACAGTATATACAGTAGATAACTCAAAGGCTTTATTAAGATCTCACAGCAATAAGTCACAAATAGATGAGCTACAAGCAGAACTCTTTTCAAGTGTTGTCATTGGTGATGTGAAAGAATTAATTTTGACAAAACAAATTGAATGTTTGGATTTTGTTATATAACAGTAACAGATTAATAGATGGAGCTAAGGAGCCCCTTTCTAAAGTGATACTAATGAAATTTTTAATAACAAGTCCTTATATCTATGGGCAGATCCCAGATGACAGGTAAGAATTCAAAAATTTGAATGTTGTGCATATATACCCAAGCAGCAAATAGCACAAAGTCATGAAACATCCAGAAATGAATGCAGTGCACAACATGCAAAATGAATGCATGGTGAAGTAGTTAATAATAAACACACACACACACCAAAATGTCCAGTTTAGATAAGCTTCATGTAGAATACACAGTTTAAGGCTGATGCAGATGTGTGTGTTTATTACCGTATTACTGGATTAATTTCTATACTACATTTTGGAGTGTAATCACTTGTGTCATTTCCTTTATTTCCATCGCTTAAGAAATTTTGAATATTTTTGATGTTTCTCGTTAATCATTAATTGTTATCATTAATTATATCAGTTAATAATAATAATAAATGTATATTTATTGTTAATTTATCGTTATCATTTTGACATCTATGCATGCATATGGTTGGTCCAGAGCAAGAATAGAAGTTAATGTTCTTGATACAAAAAAACAAGGAAAACAAATTTCCAATGAAGACAAAGTGTTTCCTCAAATTATTGTGTATAAGGAAGCATTTTCTGCCGAAATATGGCATTTAATCAATCATTTTATATACAAAAAGTATTTAGGCATAAAGTAAAAGTCACATGTATTATCACACATGCACGAATTGGAGGCACCTTTATGGCTTGTTAACTAGTAATTCCACCCTGAGTTGAGGGTTGATGATATCTCCTCATGCCTCTTGTTTCCTTTCGCCCTCATACCAGCATTTCAATGGAGCAAAGAGCTCTGACACCACTTCCAGTTCTGCCTACTTGGACCATACCCTTCCTCCAGGTCTGATAAAATTAAGATGCAACCATCTGAAACTCAGTGTCAAAAGACCACTGTCTGAAGAAGACATCCCTTTGCAGCTCTGTCTGTTGATTTTCTTTGTTTCTATTTTTTCATCAGTTGTACAGAGTTCACTATTGGTGTCACAACTCTATATTGTTGTCCTGCTATTCATCCAAATGTATACATTAAAGCATATAAGCATCCATTTTCTTATCCTTGTTTTGGGGGTGATCTGGCTCACAGGATCCTCATTGGACCTGGAGGCCCACATAACACTTGGCTGCAGCAGATAGATGGTTATTTCCATGGCGTGAGACTGGATGGTGTGTCTGCCTGAGGGTTTTCTAACCAGTATCCCAAGCTGTTTCATTATGTGGTGGGTATGGCAATGTGCTGTACCAGTGCATGCTCCTAGGGCTGTCCTGATCTGATCCTTCTTTTGTGCTAACACCTGTAAGCACTGTGCACATATCCAATATTACAGACCTAAACAGCTAGGTTTATATCCTTGTCATCTAAAATAGCTACCTTCATCTAAGGCAGAATGAAAAGATCCACCTGTGAAATTCTGAAATTAACGTTTTCTTTCAAACGTACATGAAAACTGATTTGTTGTTTTGAAAGTTAAATTTACCTAAGAAAGGATGGGGGTGCAGTAGATAGTGCTACCTTAAAGCTCTGGCACAATGATGGCAATTATTCTGACACAGAAATGTTGTAGTATGTCAAAAGAAACCTGGAGCACCTAAAGAAGGAAAAAAAATGTGTATAATAGAAAGTCATGCAAGATCCACACAAACAGCATCTTGGTGAGATTTCAAACAAATCCATCTCTCAGAGCTTTAAGAATGCAGTCCTAGCTTATGTGCCACTGTGATGTTTTCCATCCATCCATCCTCTTCCGCTTATCCAATTTCGGGTCATGGGGGCAGCAGCTTGAGCAGAGAGGCCTTGACTTCCCCTTCTCCGGCCACTTCTTCTGGCTCTTCCTGGAGAATCCCAAGGCGTTCCCAGGCCAGCCGGGAGACATAGTCCCTCCAGCGTCTCCTGAGTCTTCCCTGGGGCTTCCTCCCAATTGGACGTGCCCGGAACACCTTACCAGGGAGGCGTCCAGGAGGTATCCTGATCAGATGCCCGAGCCACCTCATCTGACTCCTCTCGATGCGGAGGAGCAGCAGCTCTGCTCTGAGCCCCTCCCGGATGGCTGAGCTTCACACCCTATCTTTAAGGGAAAACCCAGACACCCTGCGGAGGAAACTCATTTCAGCTGCTTGTATTCTCAATCTCGTTCTTTCAGTCACTACCCATAGCTCATGACCATAGGTGAGGGTAGGAACGTTGATCGACTGGTAAATTGAGAGCTTTGCCTTACGGCTCAGCTCCTTTTTCACCATGACAGACCGATGCAAAGCCCGCATCACTGCGGACACTGCACCGATCCGCCTGTTGATCTCACGCTCCATTATTCCCTCACTCATGAACAAGACCCCGAAGTATTTGAACTCCTCCACTTGGGGCAGGATCTCTCCCCCAACCCTGAGAGGGCAAATCAATCAATCAATCAACATTTATTTATATAGCACATATTCATACAAAAAAAAATGTAGCTCAAAGTGCTTTACAAAATGAATAGAGTAATAGAAGACACAATAAAAGATAAACATAAGTCAACATTAATTAACATAGAATAAGAGTAAGATCCGATGGCCAGGGTGGACAGAAAAAACAAACAAAACTCCAAAAGCTGGAGAAAAAAATAAAATCTGTAGGGGTTCCAGACCAAGAGACCGCCCAGTCCCCTCTGGGCATTCTACCTAACATAAATCATCATATTTTCATGGAAGGACCTGATGATGATGGTCACGTAGACTTCTGGCTTTCAGTCCATCATTGTTGGAGCATCATGATGCTTTGAGTAGGTGGTGGTGGCGCAGGCCGCCACCACAAAGAAACCGGAAAAAGAAACAGAAGAGAGAGTAGGGGTCAGTACGGATTTTAGAGCCACCATGAATAGTTATTATGAAGAATTGAACATACAGAGTATCAGGATTATGTTAAAGTGAAGTTATAAAAAGGCCATGTTAAAGTAATGTGTTTTCAGCAGTGTTTTAAATTGCTCTACTGTATTTGCCTGGCGAATTCCTATTGGCAGGCTATTCCAGATTTTAGGTGCATAACAGCAGAAGGCCGCCTCACCACTTCTTTTAAGTTTAGCTTTTGGAATTATAAGGAGACACTCATTTGAAGATCTAAGGTTACGATTTGGAATATAACGGCATATATATAATATAAAGGCATTCTTCCCTTTTCTGGCTTCTGTTCTATTCTGTGATGAATAAAAAAATTTGGACGGCGTTTTCCCTCACCCGGACGCTGGTCACTGGGGCCCCCCTCTGGAGTCAGGCCTGGAGGTGGGGCTTGATGGCGAGCGCCTGGTGGCCGGGCCTGCACCCATGGGGCTCGGCCGGGTACAGCCTGAAGAGGCAACGTGGGTCCCCCTTCTCATGGGCTCACCACCTATGGGAGGGGCCAAGGAGGTTGGGTGCAGTGTGAGTTGGGTGGTGGCCGTAGGTGGGGACCTTGGCGGTCCGATCCTTGGCTACATAAGCTGGCTCTTGGGACGTGGAATGTCACCTCTCTGAAGGGGAAGGAGCCTGAGCGAGTGCGCAAGGTTGAGAGGTTCCAGATAGATATAGTCGGGCTCACCTCAACGCACAGCTTGGACTCTGGAACCAATCTCCTTGAGAGGGGCTGGACTCTTTACCACTGTAATGTTTTGTCACTTGTGAATTAAGATTTTCCCATTGCTGCACATAACATCCACCCCGTGAAATTTAATTTTAAACATACATGTATATATTTTAATCATTTTACTGTTATGTATAAAACAAGTATGCAAATATTTCATTGCCATAGTAACATCATTTTCATGGAATGGTATTATATAAAGCCCACAAAAAATAACAATAAGTTATCAATACAAACACACAATATACTGTGGTGATGTCTATACTCCTCATATCCAACAGCCCCAAACAACCAGTTTTATTCAAACACACATACCTGTACATTGTTTTCTAGTGAATGTAGAAGTCTCTTCAGGTCAGTGTGTTAAGTTCTTCTGTCTCACAAAACTTATATGTACTGAGGTTGTAAGCGTCATAGCCTCATGGATTCAGTGCCTTGGATTCAGATTCTCTGCCTGACTATTAGCAGTATACACCTTATTCCCAAGTCTACATGTTTTCCTCCATGTACTCTAGGTTGTATGTTAGGATTGTAACAGACGAGTCCTTAGATAAAAGGATTTTGTGCTACTGTATTGCTGGGATAAAATTATAGGAAGGGTGTAGTTCTAAACCTTACATATACAGTTGTGCTTGAAAGTTTGTGAACCCTTTAAAATGTTCTATATTTCTGCATAAATATGATCTAAAATATCATCCGATTTTCACTCAAGTCCTAAAAGTAGATAAAGAGAAACCAGTCAAACAAATGAGACAAAAATATTATACTTGGTCATTTATTTATTAAGGAAAATTATCGAATATTGCATATTTGTGAGTGGCAAAAGTATGTTAACCTTTGCTTTCAGTATCTGGTGTGAACCCCCCCTTTACAGTAATAACTACAACTAAACGTTTCCAGTAATTTTTGATCATTCCTGCACACCGGCTTGGAGGAATTTTAGCCCATTCCTCCGTACAGAACAGCTTCAACTCTGGGATGTTGGCAGGTTTCCTCACATTAACTGCTTGCTTCAGGTCCTTCCACAATATTTTGATTGGATTAAGGTCAGGACTTTGACTTGGCCATTCCAAAACATTAACTTTATTCTTCTTTAACCATTCTTTGGTAGAACGACTTGTGTGCTTAGCGTCGTTGTCTTGCTGCATGACCCACCTTCTCTTGAGATTCAGTTCATGAACGGATGTCCTGAAATTTTCCTTTATAATCCTCTGATATAATTCAGAATTCAGTGTTCCATCAATGAAGGCAAGCCGTTCTGGCCCAGATGCAGCAAAACAGGCCCAAATCATGATTCTACCACCGCCATGTTTCACAGATGGGATAAGGTTCTTATGCTGGAATGCAGTGTTTTCCTTTCTCCAAACATAACACTTTTCATTTAAACCAAAAAGTTCTATTTTCGTCTCATCCGTCCACAAAACATTCTTCCAATAGCCTTCTGGTTTGTCCATGTGATCTTTAGCAAACTGCACACGAGCAGCAATGTTTTTTTTGAAGAGCAGTGGCTTTCTCCTTGCAACCCTGCCATGCACACCATTGTTGTTCAGTGTTCTCCTGATGGTGGACTCATGAACATGAACTTTAGCCAATGTTAGAGAGGCCTTCAGTTGCTTAGATGTTACCCTGGGGTCCTTTGTGACCTCGCCGACTATTACACGCCTTGCTCTTGGAGTGATCTTTGTTGGTCGACCACTCCTGGGGAAGGTAACAATGGTCTTGAATTTCCTCCATTTGTACACAATCTGTCTGACTGTGGATTGGTGGAGTCCAAACTCTTTAGAGATGGTTTTGTAACCTTTTCCAGCCATTTGAGCATCAACAACTCTTTTTCTGAGGTCCTCAGAAATCTCTTTTGTTCGTGTCATGATACACTTTCACAAACATGTGTTGTGAAGAGCAGACTTTGATAGATCCCTGTTCTTTAAATAACACAGGGTGCCAACTCACACCTGATTGTCATCCCATTGATTGAAAACACCTGACTCGAATTTCACCTTCAAACTAACTGCAAATCCTAGAGGTTCACATACTTCTGCCACTCACAAATATGTAATATTCGATCATTTTCCTAAATAAATAAATGATCAAGTATAATATTTTTTTCTCATTTGTTTAACTGGTTTCTCTTTATCTACTTTTCGGACTTGAGTGAAAATCGGATGATGTTTTAGTTCATATTTATGCAGAAATATAGAAAATTTTAAAGGGTTCACAAACTTTCAAGCACAACTGTACTCAAGTACATGACACCAAATCCTATCCACTTTTAGTGATACTTTAAATTTTGCTCATAGAGGGTGCATATACACAAAAAGCAAATAGTTAAAATTAAATGCAGCCATGGGGGATGCACAGACCAGTGCATTTCTTAGTGTCTGTCCCAAGTGCAGATAAATAGGGAGGGTTACATTAGGAAGGGCATCCAGTGTAAAGTTTCTCCAGATCAATATGCGGACAACAATGCAGATTTTCATACTGAATAAGTCAAGGCCTGAGTTAACAATGGCCGCCACCACTACTGTTAGCCAACAGGGTGCTGAGGAAACTGGGCTACTTTTGGTCGAAAGAGGTAAGGAGGAGAAAGGCGTATCTGGAGGCAGAGGGAGAGGATAAAGGTTAGGGGAGTTGAAGTGAGGGTAGTAACTTTGAATGTTGGCAGTATGAGTGGTAAAGGGAGAGAGAGAGTTAGCTGATATGATGGTGAGAAGGAGGGAAGTAAGTAGTGAGCAGCAGTATGGTTTCATGAAATGAAACAGCTGTACAGATGTGATGTTTGCTCTTAGGGTGTTGATGGAGAGGTATAGAGCAGGCCAGAAGGAGTTGCATTGTATCTTTGTGGACTTGGAGAAAGCATATAAAAGGGTGCCTAGAGAGGAGTTGTGGTAATGTATGAGGAAGTCGGGAGTAGCAGAGAAGTGTGTAAGAGTGGGAAAGGATATGTTTGAGGGAAGTGTGGCAGTTGTAGAGTCTGTTGCAGGAGTGATGGATGCATTTACATCAGGGATTGGCTCTAAGCCCATTTTTATTTGCAATGGTGATGGACAGGTTGACAGAGGAGATTTGACAGGAGTCCCTGTAGACTATGATGTTTGCAGACGACATTGAATCTGTAACAAGAGTAGGGAGCAGGTTGAGGAGACCCTGTAGAGGTGGTATATGCTATGGAGAGGATAGGAATGAAGGTCAGAAGGACCAAGAGGGAATACATGTGTTTGTATGAGAGGGAGGTCAGTGGAATAGTGGGGATACATGGAGTAGGGTTGTCAAAGGTGGACAAGTTTAAATACTTGGGATTAACAGTACAGAGTAATAGTAATAGGGAGTGTGGAAGAAAGGTGAAAAAGAGAGTGCAGGAAGGATGGGTGGGTTTAGAAGAGTGTCAGGAGTGATTTGTGACAGATGGGTATCAGCAAGAGTGAAAGGGAAGGTCTACAGGATGGTAGTGAGACCAGCTATGTTATATGAGTTGGAGTCGGTAGCACTGACAAAAAGACAGGAGACAGAGCTGGAGGTGACAGAGTTAAAGATGCTAAGATTTGTGTTGTGTGTGATGAGGATGGACAGGATTAGGAACATGTATGTTACAGGATCTGCTCAGGTTGGACAGGTTGGAGTTTGCTGAGCAGAGATGCTGGTTATATTGAGAGAAGGATGCTAGGAATGAAGCTGACAGGCAAAAGGAAAAAAGGAATGCCTAGGATGTGGTGAGCGAGGACTGCAGGTGGTGGGGATGGTGAGTGCGATGGGGCAAAATACAGAGGACAGACAGATATGGAAAAAGCTGATCTGCTGTGGCAACCCCTAATAGCAGGCAAAAGAAGAAGGTTTCCATACAAATAAACAATCCCATTCAGCTGTCAGTTCTTACAACTATTTCTGTTAATAGGCAACTGTGCAGGAACAAATCCCCTTAACCAGTCACGGTGATATCCAAGACAAGAAATGTTTATGGGTCACTAGTTTCTTTCCAACCTGGGAACAAATCCTTTTCCCAACAATCTCCAACATTTTCAAGTACAATAATCCCAGATTGTCTGATGTTGAGCATTTCTGGCAATAGTACAGTGGTCTCTAAAAGACAAATTGCCAAGGGTCCGGTTTTCCCAAGAAAAACATGTACAAACATCTAATATGTTCTAAAGTGGCTCTATGTGTGTGAATGTATGGGGGCATGGGCCCTGAGATACACTTGTGACCCATCCATAGTTTCATCCTGATATGGTTGAGAACTGGAATAACTGTGCTCATAATACAGATATGTAACATAGAGCATTGATTATAAGGCCTGTTTTACATTTAAATATTGGTAAAAGTTATTAATGACATCCAAACCAAGGTTAATTTTTGGGGCTTAGCAAAGAAATCAAGTGTGCTGAGATGTTTCAAGAACTTCCGGCCTATAAATACGATAAAAATAAATAAAAAAAACTGCAATAACAAAACTGAGTATACAGCTTATTGGGCTGCTATTCCTTCACCTTATGTACTGGCCATTGTGAATTGAATCCACTAGTTTCCTTGGTAAATTAACTAAGCTGAACCATCTGCCCTTAATATTCTTTTTCCTGACAGATTTGAGGAAAACTGCAAGTCATTCTGTCTTCCAGCATTTAAGTGTGTTAATGGCTTCTTTGAATGTGCGAAATGTAATACAGCAATATGATTTAGTCCGAAATGAAGCCTCCCAGTGAGACTATGAAGTAAGAGA
Source organism: Polypterus senegalus (assembly GCF_016835505.1). Lineage (NCBI taxonomy): Eukaryota > Metazoa > Chordata > Cladistia > Polypteriformes > Polypteridae > Polypterus > Polypterus senegalus. The sequence continues at coordinate 156,017,394 of NC_053162.1, forward strand.
TCCAGACGGTTAGGGCAAACACAAAAGACTAAATCCAACATAAATTCAGTATGACAAGAAATGCCAAATTTTTAATCAGCACTAAAGAATATTCAAGCAATGCCCTCCAGCCAGTTATTTAGCTGGAATGGGACAAACCCTGGCACGTCACAACACTCTTCGTCTTTTTTAATGTGTGATGTCAGATATAAACTACCACATAGACATAATTAGGAACATTATTCTAAGTTAATCACTTTCTTTCTTTCTTTCTTTCTTTCTTATTCAGCTTTTAGTTTACAGATACACTGGCCTCTCCATGTTGACATTCTCATACATTGTACGGACATTTCCCCTCTTGCTTAATTAATCAAATGATATTGCCATTTTCTAGGAAATGAAGCATCATAACTATATTAATAAATGAATAAGAATAAAAAAACAGTATAATGGTATGTGGCATTTTATCTTTTCTCCAGAGATTCCAGTTCTTCTTCCTACCTCCCCAAAACCGTACATGATGGATTAACTGGTGGTTGTCATGGGTGAGTCTGAGTGCGGCTGTCTGTGTGAGAGGGGCTGTAACAGACTGGCACACTACTCAGGGCCCTCTACAACCCTGAAATGGATTAAGCAGGTTGGAAAGTGTTATGTGCTGTGTTATGTATGATGATGAGTTGCAATATTTCAGTGCTGCATTATCAGCTGAGCAATACAAAGGTTATCTGTTATTTTTACATAGAAGGTCATTTTACACATTAAGTAGTCACAAGGCTGATGGTATTAGAAATCCAAATTAGATATTCATCCATTTTGTCACCCACTTATCTAGCTTAGGCCACTGGGAAGCCTATCTTAGAAATTGCAATACATAATTTGTTTTAACAACATTTCCTGTATTAGAGGTTGAATGTTACACTGTTGTGCTTGTAGTTCTGCTTCATTTTAGATCTGATTCCTCTGGTCTACTCCCCCTGGCCTTTTACCACCTGAAGCTAAACATTTAAGCCCAGCCAGTACTTAGATGGGTGACCAACCAGGAAAATTTTTGGTTGCGGCTGGAAGATGTGTTGGCAAGGCCAGCAGGGGGTACTTACCCTGTGGTCTATATGTGGATCCCAATACCCCAGTGCAGTGACATGGACAGTGTGCTGTAAAAATGGCACTGTCCTTTGGATGAAATGTCCAGACTCTCAATGTCATAAAAAATCCCTGAGCATCCTTTATAAAGAACAGGGTGTATTGCAATATCCTGGCTAAATTACCATCCACAACCTAGTCATTCTGGCCTCTAAATCATCCCCTGGCTAACTGTCTCTCATCCCTTTACCACCTAACAGATAATGTATGATGAGCATACTGGCATAAAATGGCAGCCATCGCAACATCCAGGTAGATGCTACACATTAGTGGTGGTTGAAGTATCTTCCCACTCACTTGGAGTACAGAGAAAAGTGCTATATAAATGTAAAAAATTCTTCTTCTTCTTATTATTATTAATTACTGAAACAGGTTAAACAAAGCAGTCACATCTACAAATGTACAGTATAGGGTGGACTGATTACTTATATCCCAATTTGCCTTGGCAATTGCGCTGAAGTGGGTGGTTAAAATAGCCCAGTTTCTCTATGTAGACATAATTTAATCAACATTTATCCACAACCCAAAATACTCTTCGTTATGCCTGCCATCCAGGAAGTAGTATTGTAGAATTTAATACCGCACTAGTAGACAAGCAAACAGACAGTAAACTGTTAACTCATACATGATCATCCAGTTCACTTACTCCTAACATCTAAACACCTGTACTACTAGTCAGCTGCCACTTCAATCCTACTGACCCTCTGTAGGCTTTTAGCCGGATCATAGATAGCATCAGACACGTACGTATGGAAGACAATCTCAAGCCTCATCATCTAGCAATTACCCTCTAAGTCAGGTGGTAGTGCTGTTGTTTAATGTCTGTTCTCTTCCTTTCTTTGCAGTACAGATGTACATTTCATCTCTGACATCACTTCCGTCTTTTGGCCTGCTCAGCCCACCTCCTCCACTGTGTCCACCTGAAAACTTTCTCCACTGCCATGATGGCTTACAGTATGTCAGCATTCTGACTCATGTCTGAGAAGACATACTTACATTTCCTTTTGTTTATACAATTTCCAGTTATACAGGGCAGCACTGCAGACAAAAATTCACCTCAAGGAACTTGCGGCTCCTAAAAGAAAAATATTAGGCGCCAATAGCTTTGATTTAAGTGCCAAACAGTGAAATGTGTAAAATATAAATCTTTCAGTCCCTTACCTTTCTGACCTCCATATATGTGTATCTAATTGTTTTCCTTCTATTCAGTGCATCTTTCCCTTATGCTTTTGTGTCCGTCTTGATGATTTGGGTAACTGAATGTCATGATGCCTTTCACACTATGCGTCATTAAGAACAGTGTGTTTAACTCACGCTCTGAGTTTGTGTCACTGAATGTCAGTGTCAGAGGACCATCCAGGGTGATTTGGTCTTCTTTTCCTCTTGTTTGAAATGAGCCAGCAACCTTTTAAAATACATTTTGAAGAATTTTAGCTGTCCAGTGTTCATGTTGTCAACAGCAGGCAGAGGGCTTTGTTCCAGCTGGGGAAATGAGTGTCCCTTCCAGTGGATAGGACAAACAGGCACAGTGAAGAAAAAAAGTGACAATAGGTTCTTTTTAAATAGGTTTAGCTCAATATTAGCTGTCTACAGAAGAGAATTTCAATGACAAAGGCCCTGCAGTGGAAATGAGTGGGATAGAGTGGCATATTAAATATGAAACCGATATAAAACACTGTGTACATTCTTTTAAAATGCATTCTGAACAATTTTAGCTATACAGTGCTTATTTTGCAAGTAGTTTACAGGGGCACACATTTGTATAGCAAAGGCTCAGCTGTGGAGATGAGTGTCAGATCTAGGGGAAGGGATGGAGGGGCACAGTAGATATGAACGTGCTATAGAACAGGCATGTCAAACTCACTACCATTGGTGCGCCGCTTTGACTGCTATATGTGCGTAAGCAGGCCGCACTGTAACAAAAACACTATTATACAATGTTACTGTAGCTTTCTTTCCAATACTGAAAACTTTAAAAAATGTAACACTTAAAGTTTAAAGAAAAGCAGTTTTTTTCCGTACAATCTCCGTACAACAGTGTACAATTAGAGTTTTAGCCTCTTAGGTAGATCCTTATATAGGAGTCTTACAGTCTGAGTCTTATTTCTTTTGTCCCAACACTTGACATCTCTTGTTAGTAACCAGTTCGTCAATATCAGGCTTGAAATCTTGTGCAGCTGCAACTTTTATGAGGGATGAAAGGTGCTCGACAGTAAGTCTTAAAGCGATATGGGGTTTTGGTAGCTTTCATTAATGAAAACAATTGTCATAAAGGTAAGTGCTTCCGAACATAGACAATACTCTCACTGCCAACTTAAGGACCTGCACATACGAGGGTGGCAGGTAAGCATACAAGCCTGGCACACCAACTTCATTATATTTTGCCTTCAGAATAGAATCTGACTGCAGTTCAATCAATTCCATTTGGATATTCTCAGGCGCATTCTCAACGTTGTAAAAGTATGGTGACGTAAACAGCACAAAGTCCTGTTCATGTGAACTGATATCACGAAAATGCTCACTGAATTCATTACTCAGTAATGCAAGTTGGAAAGCAAATCCTCCGAAAATCTAATTTTACTTTACTAAGTTTACTTCAAAGTTTATATTGTAAAATAAGCCAATATGCAAAAAGCCCCCTGACCTACACTAATTTTACAAACTCAAAATCACAAAAAATTGTTAATAAGCAACTCATCCACTTCTCGCATCCACTTCAGATCTTCAGCTGTAGTCTGCACCAACTGATTGTTACAATACTAGCACAAAATGACATAAAACTAGAGCAAAAAAACATCCATCATCTTCCGCTTATCCGAGATCGGTTGCAGGGGCAACAGCTTGAGCAGAGATGCCCAGACTTCCCTCTCCGCAGCCTCTTCTACTAGCTCTCCCGGGGGAATCCCGAGGCGTTCCCAGGGCAGCCGAGAGACATAGTCCCTCCAGCGTGTCCTGGGTCTTTCCCTCACCAGGGAGGCATCCAGAAGACATCCTGATCCGATGCCTGAGCCACCTCATCTGAATTCTCTCGATGCGGAGGAGCAGTTCCTCTCGGATGACTGAGCTTCTCACTTTATCTTTAAGGGTGTAGTGACCCCGGCTGAGTGATGGTCAACTCTCAGACTGATGGTTTATGAATTTTATTATCGTTTCCGTGACCTTGTTCCATAAACACACCATAAGAGCTATAAAAGGCAAAGTACAAAATAAAAAGCATGTAAATAACTTAACATAAACATTCATAACCTTTGTTTTACATATAACACAGGGAAATGAATACCTTTTTCACTTTTCAGTGAGGTGCTTCATTGTTAACCCCATATGTCGCCATTTTCCTTTCCTATTCCCGGCAAAACGGCACAATTAATTATGCAAAATAAAAACACCCAATAACTTGTCAAAATAAAAGTCACGCAAACGCTGGGATTCAAGCCCTGCTGAAGCATCATGTGTCCTTTACAAAGGGAAAGCCCAGAAACTCTGCGGAGGAAACTCATTTCTTGTATTCGTGATCTCATTCTTTCTGTCACTTCTTACAGCTCATGACCATAGGTGAGGGTAGGAACGTAGATCGACCGGTAAATTGAGAGCTTTGCCTAATGACTCAGCTCTATTTTCACCACAAAAGACCGATGCAGAGCCCGCATCACTGCACACACCACACTTATCCACCTGACGATCTCCCGCTTCATTACATGAAAATATGCAAGCTATTACTACTCGTGATGCCCAGTGGCCAATCTCAGCAGCCAAGCCAGTAGTGTAGCCCGTCAGGCTGCTGCAGCCTAGCACTTCAGTTGTGACATTGCAGCTAAATTAACTTTGGTCAAGGGGGGGCAGTGTAATGCCTAGGATATCGAGGAGCTGACGCTGCAGCTGCAACTATACTAGCAGATGACGTTTCCGGTACCGTAATGCCATGGGAAAATGCGCTTTTGTCAGAAGGCGGAAGAAAGGAAAGTCAATAAGTAACGCCGAAGATGCAGAATGATTCAATCACAAACGATAGTAATCATTTTGTACAGGTTTAGTGCTAACGAGGTCATGCGGGCCTCACAGATCTCTGTTGAGGGCCGCATGCGGCCTGTGGGCCACGTGTTTGACATGCCTGCTATAGAAGACTGTCTGATAGGCTTATTAACCCTTACGGTACCACACACTTGGGTATTAATGCACCCCTGGGCGCCAAATACTTCTTTGCTGCACTTTTTAAGTAAACATCATAATTCACTAAGAAAAAGTGAAATTTTAATGGAACACATTTTTTTTCATGCAAAGAGCATCACAATTACTGCAACACTGATCATTTTACATACTTGCAATGAACTATAAAAACTATTAAAAAAAAACTACTGAAACAATATGTACAAGGTGGAACTGATGCCTTTGATGAAATTCAGTAAATCACTGAGCCAACTGTGCTTGAACTGGCTGCACACAAGCACATAGAGGTAAACACTGATGCTTGCAGGCTAGTCTAGTGCAGCAGCAGAATTCCAGTGACAGTGATGTTGATTTGCTAGGGGTCACCAGTGGTCATGATGTGGCTGTTCAACAAATGTACGGCACTGACTGATCAGCTCCAGCATGCTGGAAAATTGCACTAGAAAACAACTATAGCCGGTTGCAGAGTTCAATGAATGTTAGTCACCGAATATACTTGGCTCCAGCGTGCTGGCAAATTGCACTGGAAACCAACTTTAGACAGTTGCAGAGTTCAACGAATGTCCGTCACCGAATATACTTGGCTCCGGCGTGCTGGCAACTTGCACTGGGAACCGACTATAGCTGGTTCTGGCTGTTTAAGGGTTAAAGACACTACACTGTTTTATTTACTGAATGTTCATTTTGCAAGGGGCCATGGCAGATAAAGATTACTATTGAATGCTTTCTATACGCTTTTTAAAAGCACTTCATCAGTTTTAATCTTCCATGATCAACTGTGCATGTAATACTGTATGCAGGAAAACGAGTTTTTAGGGTAATCACGCCTGCTGTGGAAAAAGAGAGCCTCCCCCAATTTAAAGGGATGGTCATGACAGGCAAGGGAATTTTCTTTTCTTTTTTTTTTTGATAGAACTGAAACTATGTCATTCACATGGTTTTAATCAGTCATATGTCACTGGTGATATCTGAGTTCCTCAAAAAAGCCTCTTTCATCAAAATAAACACTACCTGAGTAAATGTTTAAAAGTAAGGAACCACGTATGGAGAGAAAATGAATTAGTATAGTTATTTGAATGATTTTCTTTTAAATGTCTTTGTACAGAGTTCTGGGGTGTCAACTAATGAATTATTAATTATAATTATTACTATTATTATTATTTTACTAAATCTTATTTTCTATGTTTTGGTTGATGAGCTCAAGTTGAAAAACTTAACAGTAACAGAACGTATAGTGCGCACACCAAATCAATGGAAGTAACAACCTGCAAAGTGACATTTGTTGATACTATTTTAACAAATCACCCCAGTAAAATGACAATAACATGTAACACACATGCAACCTTAAAATACAGACATCACAACATCACTGTGCGTGAGGAAACACCAGAGAGGAGGCTGCGTAAATAGATGTTTACTGACAGAGAAGCAAGTATTTTGCATGGAGCATGCGTTAAATAATAAAGAAATAAAGAATCAGTGATAATCACACCTTTATATACACGTGCCAAGTCAGAAGGATCAACTGAATACCCTGGGAGCACTGATAACTTCATATTAGGGGACTTACAGTACATGATGCACAGATGAATTTCTAATGTTGTGCATGTCTTTCTTTTGTTTTGATGACTTGTTGCATCATATTCAGTCCATCGTTCATCATTGTGGGACAAGCATAACCAGACTCTCCTTGAAATTTACCTTATAAAATACACAGCTGCTGCATCTGCCATGCCGTTTAGTTGGAAATATTTTCACAATCACCATATTCACACATAATTTATCCAGGAATGTGTCAAGAATAAACCAGCCTTTAGTGGAATGTGACTCATGGGTCTCCAAGGAGAAACAAACCCACTGACCCCCGATAATGCAATTAAAAAAATGGTCTTTTCCATCTGTTAGAAAATAATTAATTTTAAGTTTCAATGATTTCATTCGCCACTGGTGATCTAAGTAGAAATGATAATCGCTAAGCTTTTTTATGGTCACTGTTTATGATTTGTTGAATCTCTTATTTACAATAGATAGATAGATAGATAGATAGATAGATAGATAGATAGATAGATAGATAGATAGATAGATAGATAGATAAAGACAGCTCTTTATTTGTCTCTGTGGGAAATTTGAATTTTTACAGAAGCTCAATAAACACACAAATAAATGATATATAAATATTATTTATTGTTCCTGATTATATGGCCTGCTTTGTACTTGTTTGCTTCAACCTTTTCTCCTAAACCTATGTCTTGTTTCTATTTCATCCACTGAAAAGCTGCCTTTAAAACTCTCTCCCCGTCATACCTTATTGGCTGGTATGCTATCTTTCTTAGGATCAATAATTTGTATAAATACTTATTACCATTGCACACAGTTCAAATCTGTTCATAGATTATATACAAATACCAGCTCATGGGTTTAGACCTAGATGCCCTATGTCATATTTGTCTCCTTGTACTTACCTACACCTACTTTCACATGTTCTAAGAATCTCTGCCTGCTATAGCATTTCATGTGCCCAAAATTCTCTCCCCGTTTCTTTTCTTCCTCATTTATTTGTTCTCTCAAGTTCTTTTCCTCTTGGATCTTGCTTATCTTTGTTCAGTTTCTCTTTCTTTCTCTCCCAATGGACGCTTTTAATGATTGATACATTGAAGCTAAGTTGCAGTTAGCTCCCCACAGGAAATCTTCTGCTCTTGCCTGCCCTATAATCTGGAAATATTCATTACATAATCTTGTTCCTCTTGAATTCTCTGCATCTTGTATCTCCTCCATTGTACAAGCATGCCGTATACCACAACTGTGAATCAGAATAATGTAGTATGAAGAAGGATGGACGCCATTCCAGTAGTGACTTTCAAATGCAATGACTGTATCAACACTATCAGGCTTATTGTAAAATTCTATATAAAAATGAATATATAATACTTTATACATACTGTATAAGTAAGTATTAGGTTAGAGGTCTTAATTCTTATGCAAGAAATTCTTTAATGAACATTGATGATTTTAAGTCTTTCCTTGAAGGAAAATTCAGATGAATTTGTCCACAATTCCTTAAATATTATGAAGAGAAAACAGTAACTAGCTCAACTCAAATATAATGATATATTAATTTATTGTTCCTTTAATGGAGTGTTTAGAGATGTTATTTATTTCCCGTTCAGAGATTTTTACCCTGTAGAATTTATTTAGAGGTTGTTTTTTATATCTCTTCGATTAAAGTTTATTTTTAATTTTTTAGATCACAATACTACTTTGTTTTTACATGTGTGCCACCATTTTCTCAGTTCAATGCTTCCTTTTACTATGGCAGTCCTACCATAAGTCCCAGGGAGAGCACAACCTCTGGTATCATAACATGTAATGGCATTTAAATCACCACACACTAATCTCCATTTTCCAAGACTGAATAAACTGAACTTCTTTAGTGCTATAACATTTGTTTCTGTACTTACTGGCTTTTTGATCATCTGCTTTGTGCTTTTTTAACTTTGATTTTTTTCGTTTACGATTAGGATTGGCAAAAGGTAAGTCAGACTTCTTTGGGATTCGAACCTAGGTTGTTATTTTAATCGGATCTCTATCTCTCTGTCCTTTTCATGAAATATCTTCCAATCAGCAACCATAAATGACATAATCAAGATATGGCAAAAAAAAAAAAACATGAAATAATATAAAGTTGAAAAATATTAAAATAATCTTAAACACATTGTGATCTTAAATTCTTTTTTCTACTTGGCCTGCATGACCAGAGTTGCTGCATTCAATAAAGCTGATCAAAGAAATTTTTGGTTTATTCAAAACAAGGGCCCTTGTCCCTCAAAACATTCGAATAAATAAGTCAGCTAGCTACATTCCACACAGTAGATAAAAACAATATCTGATTACCACAATATCTTAAATCTTTTAATATGATCAGTGACAATTGTATTTTTTTGCAGTCATTGGTTATGAATCATGTTAAACGTCCTCATATAAATACACCCTAAAAAAATGTTTATAACATTACTGGTAATGGAGATGTGAATACATATATTTTAGAGCCGCCATGACTATATGAGTTGGATTTTCAGATTATGTGCTCAGTATAGGTTACTTGTCAATAGGAACAGTTGTTACTCTGAACTGAGATCTCCATTTTAGGATTACCTCCTGGATTTCTTTTCACACCATGCTGGATTTGTGGCTATAGCAGTAATAAGGAGTCTTGGATTAAATTTAGAGACGATGGGGAAAACAAAGATGAAATCATAGTTGGGTTGGCAAGGTTTCAGATAATAACTGATTCCTGATGGACAATGTTAGTAAATAATTTGAACCTAAACCGTATCATGAAAATAAATTGAATTCAAAAGTACCACTTAAGTGCCCATATCACATTTGTCCAAAAGTATATGTGTATGCAGTGTATGGTGTTCAGCATTATTTTAAATATGTTCTTTTTTGAGAAGCAAGTATTTTGGTAAACAGTTTTGCTGACTTTATTTATAAGAGTCACTTGCTTCTAAATATCATCAAGTTGCATTGCCACCTGCGCTTTCCACTTTATTAAAAACTAAAGATTATCTATTGCTTGAAGGTTTGGCTGCTTTGCTGCTTGCAGGTGCTCTGGACCATTTCCCAATTTCGACATAGACTATTTAAGTTACAAGATGCTTCAGTCCACTGTTTTTCTTTCTTTTTTCTTTCTTGTTTAACACTCTTAAGCAAAAAAATAAGACCTGAACTTGCATCCTTGGGACAGGTCATTAGATGAATAAGAAAACTGCTGTGCTCCTCTTTCATGAATTTTGGTTAAGCATCAATTATGTATTGCGTACTGCAGTTGTAATTTGTCAGCACACTATTTTGCTGATCCAGGTTGAAAGGGATGCCGGTAGGTGCTGAACTGCAGAACATCACAAATCTCAGTGATGCTGTGCCTTAGTGCAGAGCCTGCCCAGTTATCAGATGACATTTTTAAAGTTAAGTTTTAAGATAGCAGTGGACAGAATCCACAAAGACAAAAGAAATGTGTATATTAAAAGGCAAAGTGAGAGCTGCAGGCAAGTTTTATTAACATTGTATATTGTGTGACAGTGAGGCTCTTGTCCACCTCTCCAACCCTCAGGCACGACTCCAGACACTGGATAAAAGTCCAAGACTCTTTATTTTTCTTTAGTACAGTGCACCAACCACCTTCCACTCTACTCATAAATTACCAAAGCACAATAATCTCTCCTCCTCGCCCAGACACTTCGCCCCTCTACCTCCCAGCTCAGCTCACTGTCCGGGTTTTCCCAGAGTCCTTTTATACACCCTGACCCGGAGGTGTCCTTGCCCAACCAGTCCACAGTTCCTTATTCCTTCCGGGTCAGGGTAAACAGTCCTTTTCTTCAACCCGGGAGCACGTCGTTTCTTTACATCGGGTTATAGGGCACATATGAGCCCACGAGCCCCCCTACAGCGACTCCCAGCGGCCTCCAAGGTATCCAGAAGGGCTGTGTATAAACTCTACAAGGTCCATGATGCCCTGCTGGAACTCGGGGCACGATCCTACTGTCGGGAGAGCTCCTCCTGGCGGCCTGGGGGTGAGGACCGGAATAAGAATCCAGCAGCCCTCCACAATTGATAAAGATGTGTAGGTGTTCACTGGAAGTGCAGGCAAGCGGGGAATCTACGGGATAGGAACAGGGTTTGCTTAGTCTCGATGTTAGGAGAAAACAAAGACTGCTAAGAAAGATGGAAACAGTTGTTCTAAAGAGTTGTATGAGAGACCTCGAGGAGAACAGAACACAGGAACACCTGCTTATATATACTATTATCTAAATAGCCAATTATATGTCAGTGACAACATGCATAAACTCATGCTGATACATGTCAGGAGGTACAGTTAATTTTCACACCAAACACCATAATGGGAAAAAGATGTGATCTCAGTTATTTTGACAGTTACATGATTGTTGATGCCAGGATGGCTGGTTTGAATATTTATGTAACTGCTGAACTCCTAAGATTTCAATGCACGGCAGTCTCTAGAGTTTACTTAGAATAATGTGAAAAACAAAAAGCATCCAGTTAGCAGGGGTTCTGCAGATGCAAATGCTTTGTTGATAGGAGAGGTCAGGGGATAATGGCCAGACTTATTTGAGCTGACATAAAAGCATTTAGCCACGCAGATAATACGTCTGTACAACTGTGGTGAGCAGAAAAGCATCTTAGAATTCACAACACATTGAAACTTGAGACAGATGGACTACAACAGCAGAAGCCTTTGTTGAGTTCCTCTTCTGTCAGCCGAGAACAGAAAGGTGAGGCACCAGAGGATACAGGTTCACCAAATCTGGACAGCTGAAGTCTGGAAAAACATCGCCTCGTCTTATGAATCTCGATTTGTGCTGAAGCACACAGATGATAGGGTCAGAATTTGGCACGAACAAAGTGAATGAATTCATGCACTTCACCCACCTTCTGTCAACAGTCCAGTTGGTGGTATATGGGTCTCCAACCCTTATATTGTATCATAGCTGATCTCACTTCCATCTTGTAGACCTTCCCTTTCACTCTTGCTGATACCCATTTGTCACAAATTACTCCTTACACTCTTCTCCACCCACTCCACCCTGCCTGCACTCTCCTCTTCAACCCTCTTCCACACTCCCTGTTACTTTGTACTGTCGATCCCAAATACTAGACATCATTCTGAGTAGGAAGTTTCTCAAAAGTGCCCAATAAAGATTGTACCATTTTCTATATTTTACTCTGCAGTGGGCTGGCGCCCTGCCCAGTGTTTGTTTCCTGCCTTGTGCCCTGTGTTGGCTGGGATTGGCTCCAGCAGACCCCCGTGACCCTGTAGTTAGGATATAGCGGGTGGGATTATGGATGGATGGATGGATGGACTTCAGGTCATTCTTAAGGATATTCATTCACGGCAAAATTAAACTAATGAAATCAAATAATAATCCAAAGCTCCAGTTTCTCAGAACTGCCACTTTGCTTTGTATTCTCTGCCAACATTGAAATATCCTTCATTTACAGAATTAATTTCATGCTGCTATTCCTAACAACTTTAGAGGTCAAAATTAGCTAACTGTTTTGCTGGCTCAAAGAAAAGAAACAAAAAGAAATGGAAAAGTTATTTAAATTCTGAAATAGAATACATTTTCAGCAATAAAGGGCATTGCATTCAGACAATGGAGCAGGCCAGTCAGATTAAAAACACAATGTGCTTAGAAAATTAGGGAAAAGCCATTACTTTACAAAACAGCTTTTTAGGATTTGAAAGAAAGAAAGAAAGAAAGAAAGAAAGAAAGAAAGAAAGAAAGAAAGACGTATTTCATATAGCTAATGCTACCAAATGAGAGATTCACTATGATAGAAAAAATAAAATTATTGAACAACAGTTCACTTCTCAGACCTTTTCCCTGTAATTATTAGAGTAGATTTCTCATGGATCCAGTGTCCTGGGTTTACCTTCCTGACCTGGTCACAGTCCCATGTCTGGACTGTTTTTTTCTATTGGCATTTGGATCGTTTTCACATGTGTCAAATTATGACTCCTGTAAATCAGCCTATTCTGTGTGATTGCATCCTGCAAGAGGCAACCATCATGTTCAATGTTTCGTCCTACCTTACATCCAATGCTGTTGGAAGAGCTGCTGTGTTCCCTGCAGCCATCAACAGAATAGAAAACAGATTGATAAATAATTATCATGTAAATTAATCAAAGCAATGTATTGTCAGAAAGATGTGATTGTTCAATCACATGCATTTATAAAAGCTGACAACATTAACATATATTATATGATATTTGAATGCTTAGTATAATAGCATAACAAAAACTTCTCAAGCCAATTTAATCCTGCACAGAATCATAGGAAGCTGGAGCCTATTTTAGATTCATTGGGCACAAGGGACCAGCCCTGGGTAGAATGAAAGACCATTGTAGAGCCAACTCATGTATACACACACTAGGCCAATTAGGAGCTGCCAGTTATCATAATATATGGGACTTTGGGGATGTGAGAGGAAAACTGTAGTGTCTTCATGTAGACAACGGAAGAATGTGGAAAACTCCACATTAGAAAAAATCACTTTCAGGATTTAAACTCATGACAATGAACACATGAGACCTGTCATTGTGTTACCTCACATTGAAAACAATGCTTTGATTAAGTTCTATTACAGTGTTAATTTATATAATTGTCCATGAGATTGTTGTATTGGTTCCTGCTTTGAACCCAGTGATGCTGGCATAGCAAATCAGAAAAGAAAATTAATTAATGAAGGAAAATTAAACAAAGTCCATCTGATCATTTTTAATCCAGTTATTCCAGTGCAGGAGAGCCAACAAAAGTCTTGAGGCTGGAAACAACCCCAGAAGGAGCAGTAGATTGCTTCAAAGCATTTCAATCTCCTACTTATTTGATTAAGATTGGTCCCTGGAGAAGACCCACACAATCTCTACAAAAATGGTTATCACCTTAGTACTGACATTGGGTGCAAGATTTGCCAGCATAACATCTAGGATTAATTTGCTGAACCACAGCCTTTGTTTCTAAGTCCTGCAATGGTCTGGTGGCAAGGTGGAATGTCGCAAGCTGCTAGAGCATGGTAACTGGACCAAGACATAGAAACTGTAGCAAGGGACCATAAGGAATGTCAGAGATATGTTAAAGCATAAATGAAGTTAAAATGAGAATAGCGAGAAAACAATAACCGAAAACATGTACTGATACTCACACCAAGATGTAAAAACATTAACAAGGTTGAAGGGAGGATAGCTATGAATCAAAGGCCAAAAGGCATGCAATATTGCAAGCAAACAAAGAAGTTGTTTAAGGTATGAATCAGTAATCTTGTTGTTTATTCTGAATGCAAATTATAAGGCATAACATTGGTGACATGGAAGTCCCTAGCAAATGTGGAAATTAATCATGGAAGCACTGGACAAAAGGTATGCCTAAATGTGTTCTGTGATAGACTGGCCTGCTGTCAGGATTAGTTCCTGCCTTGCACTCAGTGCTGTTGTAACAGATAGATAGATAGATAGATAGATAGATAGATAGATAGATAGATAGATAGATAGATAGATAGATAGATAGATAGATAGATAGATAGATAGATAGATAGATAGATAGATAGAAAGAACAGTATTGGTATCCAAAGAGAAATGAAGACTTTACTAAAGTTCAAGAAAAATATAAATATTATAACAAACAACCCCTCGAACACACAGAAGAACTTCTGGCTGGAATAATCATACAAGGTATTTTGAAATCTAATGAAAGGCTTGTAGATAAAAATACAATGGATCAGATTGTGGTCAGATCCGCCTATTTGTGGCACATGTTTACATTTAACATTTAAATAAAGCATGTCCATCTTGTTGTATCCACAAAAGGGACATGAAACATACAGATGGGAAAATGTCTATAATCTTTACAAATTTTCCCTGATTGAAATCACCACCCTTCCAAGTTCAGAATGACTTATTAGTTCATTGATAATGAAGTGAACATCTGTTACTGAAACCCTGTTTGCAGTGCAAGGAATATAAGCATTCATTAAGATGATGTAACTTATCTCCTTAAGCAGTAATAGGGAAGATTTCTGAAAGCCAATCTTCCTATGTCTGGAATTCACATTTTAGTTTTAATTGTAATATGCTTGCTTTTACACCATTGCTCACTCATACTGTAGATGTCCCGAGTCTTACATAGCAAATTAGTAATTAAATGAAGTTAATTAGCAGCAAAAACTGGCGACAAATTAAGAAAATGATTAGAATGAAAACCTGCAGCCACTGTGGCCCTTCAGGATTGGAACTGGGAACCCTTGTTTTGGAATATGTTTGGCAGAACCTCATTTTTTAAAATGTATTTATTTATTTACTCATTTATTTATTAATTTTACCTCATGTACATTAGGGGAGAAGATTTATTATAACTTGTTTTGTAAGTTGCCTTGGATGAAGGCACTACATTATTATTATTAATACTAATAATAATAATAATAATAATAATAAATTCTCAAGAGTAGTCCTGAAAATTGTTCAGCACCCTTTGTTGTATTTCAGCATAGATTTTGCAGCCTATGTTCATTGCCAAAAACCAAACTAAGCACTTGTGAAAATTGTTTTAAAATAATTCACATTAAAAAACAGTAGAAAAGAAATACAAACTTTCAGGAAGAATTTATTGAGCAGAAAAAATGAAGAAAAACAGACTAACATAATGCTTTACCTCTGGATGCCCGGTTTACTATATGATGCCTATGACTTTTAGAAGTCACCCAAGGAACCACTAAATAGGACCTCTGAAGGGAATATGGTAGAGCAGACATGTTTGGTATGTTGTTGTCAGTTTGGTGAAAATTCTCTTTTTTATATAATCTTAAAGCACATTTTTTATTCCATGTCTCCATGACCTTTTCAGATCCAATAATAACCTGTTCCTCCATCATGTTTGTATGTTTCTCATCAGAAAATCTGGTCTGTCTAGAGTCATTTTCCTTTCTTCTGAATTGGCTAAGCTCCTTGGACATTTTATGGATTCTCCTATGTGGTTCCTGATTGAGAGTAGCAAATATCAGATGTTGAGGCCCATAAATTTCTTAAAACTCAGTGTTCCTATGCTATAACAGGAGTGTGTGATGCAAATAGTGATACATCAATTGAAACTTCTGGAAATGTGGGGAGATATACAAATTCCCCAAAGACAGTGACTGTGCCTGGATTTGAACTCTCATGCAATGGCAGGGGTTATAATTCTCCACTGTATCCAGTCTCCATAATCACATTGCTTAAACTTGAAGTCATAAAGGGATAGACCATCTGAAAAGGAAAAGATGTACTCAGTTACCAGTACAGGATTTGCTAAAGGAAGGTAAAATCGGACCTACAGCTCACAAGTCGTTCAGAGTGGTGTGGAATTTACAAAAGCAGACTAATCAGCAACATCAAGTGAAATGTATTAAGCTGAGGAATTGTATGCATCAAGAGAATAATTTAATGATGTGGCATACTGCCTAATCAGTAATATACCTGACATTTTGACATTAAATGTGATAGATATGTGTCTAAAATAAAACATGATCACTCCAAATCATTTTTTATGATCATTGTAATTGATATTTCCCATAAGATGTTATAATCACAGAGGTGAGTTTTGACAAGTGATGTATGCCTGGGCTTATTTGCAGAATATGGAAAGGCAAAAAAAAATAATGTAATTTTAAATTAAAAAAGGAGGCCTGATACATTGCAAGAAGCCATGGCAGTGTGAACTGTTGGTCCCGGTCAGATAGCAGCACGTTTTTAAAGGGTGCTGAGTGACTCTGAAGGGCAACTGACAATTTTTTTGTGAGAGAGAAAGAAACCACCCAATTGAAGGAATGCAATGTTCACCCAGGATGGTAGACATCAATTAGTGAGAGAGAAGCCAATGTTGGAGAAGTTAGAGGTGGCAACACATAGTGGCCGAAAGAAGACTACATGACTCCAGAAGGGAACGAACTGTACTCAGCTGTACTCTCCTTTAAATGATTACACAATTTACTGTAAAGCTAAAGGATGTAATGAAGCTGAGATTTGTCATGACAGACTCTGCTAAAGTTGTTTTTGAACTTTTTATATTTGTTTTTCTTCTTATTGGTATGACAAGGATGTCATGTGACATTATGTATTCTGTAGTTTCTTCAGTTAGCCAATAAAAGGTGTCATTTTGCTTGACTTCTCATTACATTCATTATGGCTAACATGGCAAAACACCCTACTACTACCTACTGTTTTGTCTTGGTAGAGTAATATATTACTCTGCTTTCCCCTTTTTGAATTATTAATATGTAGCCTTTGTCAGATAGCCTCAAATCTCACAGATTTACCGCTGTTTATAAGGTATTGTACCATATAACTTCTCCCCACATTCCTTTCTACATTTATAACCTCTGGCAATTAGGTGTAATAAAAGACATGCAGGAGTTAAGTTACAATTTAAACAATGCATTATTGATAATATTCATAAATAATAACAATATGCAAAGTATATTTGAATATTGGTAACCATACAACCTGATAAATGGTGATGTGTAGTTTCAGGCGGCACACAGACTTAGTTAAAATGTCTCTAGTTATGGCATCATTTTTGGTCAGCTTTCTTCAGAACAGGCCACATGTCTGTCTCAATATTACTGCCAAGCTGTGCTCTTAATTGTGTTGTCCTTTTTAGTTTATGATGTGTGAGATGGTCTTTCATCAGTTTGGTAAGAGAGACAGAGGGGTAAAGCAAGCAGATTTATAGGTTTTCTGTCCAACCTCTAGAGCCAATAGGGAGTTGTGGTACTTAAAGGCTTCTGATACAAGTCAGTTCCAAACAGCCATTCTTCAGACCAATGTGGGTATAGAACACATTCACACCTGCCCTCCAAACCATGTGTTAAGGTAAAGCTTGGCAGTTATTCAGCCTGGCTTTCCTGTGGGGGCTGACTGAGAGACTTTAGCAGAGAAATATTAGCAAAACTTGTTTGAGGCACTTCCCCCAACCCTGTCGTAAAATTACAAAGAGACTCATTCCTAAAAGGGGGAAGGGGTTCTTAAACCATCAAACCATTGCTGTTATTATCTATAATGTAACACTAATATTGTATTGCTTTGTCTAGGTTACAAATAAAGACATACAAAATATTTATCAACTTGTACCCAAAATTTCACATCACAACAACATGACTTTGCAAATGAGTGCCAACTTGACATAGACATTGGGGGGCATAAATTCATAAACCACAACTTAATAATAATAATAATAATTCAATATAACTGTAATCAACAGCCTACAATTAATTGATTATTGTTTGCCATTGATATTTAAAGATTCAGCAGCAGAGGGCTGCAGCAGCACTTTTATTTAAAGGAAGCATTAAAAATGCAGGTTTGAGAAGCCTGCTCTTTGATACACATCAGAGCAGAGGTTTTGAATACTTGCTGAAAATCATTGGTGACTAAAGAGATTTTTACACCTTTCTCATGTTTCAAGTCTGGAGTGGTTTTCATCATAGTCCAGTTTTTTTAAGTAGATGAGAACACGGTAATCAGAGTCAAGTGCAGCCCAAAGCTACCAGACAGAGACCCTTTAGAAAAAGTGGACTCAGTGTGGTACCAAGCAAACCTTGGAGTGGCTGATGTGAGGTATGAATGAGATCCTACACAAAACCGATCTAACTACAGAAAACATTGGGCCAGATCAGTCTTAATCACATGATTCTGTCTCAGCTCCTTATTATCTCTTTTATAATCAGGTCAAACAAAACAAACAAAAAAAAATATGAAAAAGTGGAAATGCACTTGTGTTCGGGTAGTGTAAACTCTCTTTGGTGAGAAATGAATGCCATGCTGCACATGGATGGGTATCCTCACAATGTGAACACTCTTGTGGCAAATTGTGGAAATTGAAAACATATTCACTTTGATACTACATAGAAAATATTATACCAGCATTATTAACAAATATTTATGGGCTTAACAACTCTAGACATGCAATTTAACATAAACTAAACTGAGGTGACATTCATATAGTAGGTTAGTAGAGAGTAAATACACAACATCATACAGTGAAATGAAATGTGCCTGATAATTCACTGTCTGAACAAAACTGAAGAAAGTAGAAAGTCACTGTATACCCTCACAAGAGCTTGCCATTATCTGTAAAATCACCTAGCTGAAACAAGTCCTTTGTGTAGCATGCAAAGAAATCATTTTCATGTTCTCTTACAGTTATCAGATAATTATGCTCACAGAACAGTCTATGGTAAACAAAATACATAGCTATTGCAAATGTGACAGTGCAAAAGCGCAGCTCTGGTCGATCCTCCATAATGATTTTTCCCAGGAAAAAATCATCAAGGCTCACAAAAAGAAGTCCACGGCATTCCCACAAAGTGTTTATTGTCACTTCTAGTTTGCTTCAAAGTTGGCTATGTGAAATGCAACTGAACTAGCTGGAGACTGAAATAAAGTTTCAAATCACCTCTTGATTCAGCACAGAGCAAACAAACATATGAGGATAAAAATGCCTAAAGCTGGAGTTTTTTTTTTCATTTTCAATTCATAGGAATTATTTGTAATATTTGGAATAACAGGAATATTGATATTGTAAGGTTTCTAAACTCTTTTGGGACTCCCCTCAACAGGGTGACACGCCAAAGAGCGTCCTGAAGCACGATCACCGCATCTGTGGAAGACAGCCTATCCATTGCTGGGGCAACTGCAGGCTCCCATCGCTGCAGAGGCTCATAGAAAAAGCAATTTAGAGCTGACCACGTTCGCACTATAAGTGCCTGTCGTCAATGGGTGATGCAAGGAACATTATAAATGCAGGGAACAGGATTATTTGGCCACGACCCTTCCTGATTGCTGTGTCCGTGTAGAGATACAATAAATAACCGTGCTGTTCCTGTTTCAGGCTGAATAAAGCTGATTTTGGTAAAGTACTGAGACTCAGCCTCATTTTTTGGTGTGCAAGTCATGGACTCACACGTCACAATATAAATTCTTTGCTTGAAATTTTAGTGATTCATTTTTCATCAAACAAAACAACCCTAACAGTAAGACATACTAATAATAATGCTTCGACTGAAGCAGCAAAGGAGACACAGACATGGCAAAATTAAACTAAGTGATCAACTACACAATGTTACTGTAGCTCTAGGCTTTGAATGCATTGCTAAAGGCTGATTAATTCAAAGTCCAAATATCAAAGTCTCCCAAAAGAATTTCATTCAAAACTTGTATTAAAACTTGCTGAAATTCATCCTTGTTTGTTCACTGATTGATGACACTCTTCTTGTTCACTGCAGTAGCATAGAAGGCACAGACAAGATAAAATTAAACAATTAACGTGACAACAGGACTACAACTTTAGGCTTTGACTGCATTGCTAAAGGCTGATTTAATTTAAAGTTTACACATCTCTCAAATGGGCTTACATTATAATGTGTTAAAAATCAGCCAGTATCATCCTCTGTCGTATATCACCATCTATGACTTGATTGATGAAACTTTTCATGTTCACTCTGGTGAGCTAAAATATTTCCAATAGTCAGCTTCTTATTTGACAAAAGTGGGAAGTTATCGCTGGGGGCATTAGGCTTTTCTAATAACAAAGTTACATTATCTTATTGCTAAACAAACCTGCCCATTGTTGGGCTAGATTGTTATTCAATGTTATTCAGTCTTTTCATCTTGACATTATTTACAAAATATAAATTATAGTTTGTGAGGCTGCTTTGGTAAGATTATGATTTTGCTGTCATTATCACCATATGCTAACAGTTAGGCTAACAGGTCAAGTACAGCTCTGACTTTATAAGTACCCTGTAGTAATTAATAGACTCAAATGCTTCTAGTATGTGTCATGATTGTTTGTTTTTCATCGTTAATATTTTATTTTTTTTCACAGGAACTATTTAGGTGTATATATTTTTTTAGTCACTGTAGGCTCTCCTGACTTTAGTTTTTGAATTGGGTTTGTTTTAGTATGTTTACATAATTAATTGCATTCTCCCACAACCCCATATTGTTCTGCTCAGGAGTCCCTTTCAGTGGTTTTGTTTACTAGCTGCTATGTGATTGCTTGCGGTTTCGTCAAAGGTCATGAACAAAGTAAAGTTAGTGGTCACAGGTTGGGTGCTCCTCGGGACCCTTTTCCCTCCCCGGGACAGCATGATTATATTACACGCTACTTAACCGTAGAGGAGGAGGAGGAGGAGGAGGAGGAGGAGGAGGAGGAGGAGGAGAAGGTTGGGAGCATGCCCTGATACAGCATGTTGCTGCACCCACCACATACTGAATCCTAGATCCGCAGCAAAAAGAAACGAAAAATGAATAAATGATGCGGAGCATGAGTGACCAACACTACTTCCGTAGTAGCCTAAGTACAGAGCACGCCAACAGAAGCAGAATGTATAACTGAAATTAAATTATTATTGTAAACTATTACATCTGTGATTAACATAAATTCTTCATTGCAACAGATCATTCCACATTGATGGATTATGATACAAGACACTCTACTAATAAAACATGAACACAAACAATTATCATAATGTTAATAACGTATCTATCTATCTATCTATCTATCTATCTATCTATCTATCTAAAGGATTAACAATGAGTGAAAATAAAAGGGTCCTTCGAATGTCCATTGGTAGATATACTGTTCTTTTTTATTTTTATTTAAATGTCTGTTATTAAGAGGGTTATGCCAAGCCATATCACAATACTGGGAAACATCGATACCACAGCACCTCCTCACACAGGCACATTCTCCTTAAAATGGTAAAATGCTACTTACACCAATACATGGTGTCACAAACTTGACCACAAGTCATAGCAAGGTTTGGGGCTGCCACCCGTATAAATGGTATCCTGACTGCAAAGTTGTAAAATGTTACACAGCACTGATGTGCAGAAAGCCAAGTCCAAAACAGAACTGAGGGAATAGGGAAAAGGTGGAGGCTTTTAAAGGGGAAGACAGGAAGTGAAGTCAGAGGGGTCGGGCTCATAAGGGTCTTCAGCCATAGGCTCGAGCCCAGATGTGACATCAAATGGGCCGGAGTCGGCAAGGTCTTCTTCCATAGGCTCAGACCCAGAAGTGATGTCAAGAGCGATAGGTGGAATTTCCGTGAATGGTCTGCAGGAAAGGGAGAAAACGAGTCAGTGCACTCTGCCACATCCTGGTCTGATTCGGAAATGTCCTTACTCAACCCTTTAGCTGCCTCCCATGAGCATGGGTGTGACAATAGTCAAAAGGCACAAGGTTTGAAACAACTCTAGTAGAAAGGGAACACTTGGGCAAACACCCAAAATTACACATTGTACATTTACCTAACTTGTGTTTCTCTGAGTTGTTAAAAGACAAACAGGGAAAATGAACTGAGAGGAATGTGCATTTGAGAAGATGAAGTCATGCAAACAACAATGCCATATCGCTCCCATCCACAAATCATAAAATATCACAAAAAACGTTTCCTTTTAAATTTAATTTTAACATTCCCTGGTAACTGCTAATTAGCTAGTGTGATAGGTTTTCTGCCCCAGGGTTAACAAGATAAATCAATCAAAAGAAATAATAATTATGAAAAGTTTGGGGAAAAGGTGTTGTGTAGTCTCATTTTGTATAAAGAAGTAGCAGGCATTACACATTATTGTCCTGTTTACCAAAATCCCCAGGAGCAAATTGTGTACACACGCATTTCATTATTGGACTTTGAACATGCTGACTAAATATCTAAAAAGGAGTCAATATATCTCAACCTCCTACTGTTAAATGGAGACAGCGAGAATTCACATAATTGACAAGGGAAACAATATCCTAGCTGAGACGCTGCATGCTCTTGTGTGCATTTTAGATAATGATTAAAAACATTTGCTTGTAAAAACTGGAACTTACCCAGGCCTCTATGAAAGCAAACAAATTTTAATAATCAGTTAACTTGAGTCTTCATTTTAGCCAGTGATTGAAATTATTATGAATAATGACAGATTAGTCTTCCCAGAATCTGCTTTTAGGAATGCTGGATACATCCTTGAAGCAACAAAAAATGGGCATTTGTGCTAAACTGCATTTTGTATTCACACACTTTTATAATCTAATGTCTAGTCTTTTCCTTCACTTGAATGCAGCCTCTGCCTGTCATCCATTTCATTATCTGCGCCTGCTCTATTCACTTCAGAGCCACAGAGTTCAGAGCACATCTCAACAACGCTGGACACAAGGCAGGAATCAGTGGTTCTAAAAATTGAAAAGTAGCGTTTATCACATTTTTGCAATGACACTCTGTTGGCACAGAAAGCAAAGTATCTGAATAAATTCCCAAGTCATATTTCACATTTTACAGTTGATTTTATGTAAGTACTGTATTGATTCTGGCAGTTTTGAAAGTGATGTCTTATTTTTTCAGAAAAAAATGTAGTTGTTCCAGAAAAATTTTTCCAGACTGTGAAAAATTAACACTTTGTAATATTGTGTTCACTTTGTTTAAAAATGTTTGGACTCCAGAGATATCAAACTTAAAAGTATAAACCTCTTTTCTTTTTCCTGCATCATAATGGAAGGACCTGCATTAGAGATTTTTTTGCTCGTTGCACAAGATCATTTGGTCACCTAAAACAGCATACATTCAAAACAGATACCATACATACATTAAAATCAGTCCACAATATCCATTATACCTGATACTGTAAGTGCATAAAATCAGCACCATTCAAACACACATGTATTGTAATATACACATAAAACCAATACAAAACAAGTGTACGGCCAAAGTAATGTATACCAGTGACGTCGTCAGGGTGGGGTGGGGGCTTCTGGGGCTTTAACCCTTGATCTTAGACATCCAGCCCCTGATCTCAGCACGTTTCACTACTCACTGTTGAACTGTGAACTTTACATTATTTACACATTTACATCTTTGAAAACTGTCTAAATCAAACATACACATTGCACTCTATGATTGGTAAACAGTTACTACAGTCCAGATGTACATTTCTTATTTTTAACAAAATAATGTTGCCACAGATAAGCTGTTACTGATCCAGTTATATCTGACCTGCTGTACTTTGCTCTACCATTGTTGTGTCAATTTACTGCACACTGTCTTGTCTATTTGCACTTTAAGTTGAATTTGCACTAAATGGTGTACATTGTCTTGTTGCACTGCATGTTGTATGTTTGCACAATGGTCCTGAAGACACACAGTTTTGTCTTAACCTATACTCTGTTTGGATGGGATGTCAGTAAAGAAACTTGAACTTGATGGCATTACCCCTACCCATCTCATGATCTCTGGCATCTAGTCCCTGAACTTTGAGATGGCAGTCTCCCTTGGTGCCTTTTAGGTTGGTGATATGCATGGCAGACTGGCATGAAATTTCACAGGGACCTACCCCTTTTCCAACTAGTGACATTAACAGAGGGAGCCCCGAATAAGTGCTAAAGCTAGTGACACTCCTGGTGATTACATACAACCAATAATGTATGCTCATTGAACCAGTATATTACACACATAAAACTAGTAAAATATACTAAATGTGTAAAGCCAGTGTAATGCAAACACAATCTGATGAGAGACACCACTTTCTGCCATTATAAAGCAGACCAAAGGGTCAAAGATTTACCAAAGAAATGTGTATGAAGTCACTGAGCCAGACAGGGATGTGGCAGTACCTGTAATGCTAAGACAAGATGGCAGCAACTTTTCACTGTGTTATGCAAGAAGCTTTGTTGTGGTAAATCAATGGTACCTTCCAACAGATATCAACAAATCTGGCAGCCTAGGATTCAAAATGTTGTCTGCACTTTAGCTGGTTACTTTGTTTGTCACGTCTATAGTGACATCAAGACAGCTACAATTTGATTTCAAGTGTTAGACAAGGCTGGTGGTCACTAAGGGTTATATTTTTAATTGTAGTCTGATAATCTGATCGATCTCTAAAAGTGTATGGACGA
This sequence comes from Polypterus senegalus, assembly GCF_016835505.1. NCBI lineage: Eukaryota > Metazoa > Chordata > Cladistia > Polypteriformes > Polypteridae > Polypterus > Polypterus senegalus. Next base: position 156,042,161 of record NC_053162.1, read on the forward strand.
TTTGTTTATTTGTCTGCTATGGTTTGGGTTTATTCAGTAAGTGCCAAGTCTCGTATGTATTGAAGTACTGTAGTAAGTAAGCTGTGGATAGAATCTGTTCATGGTTCTTCTTTTGTTTCTTTAGTTTGTTTTATTGTATTGTAATTCTATTTACTCTTTAAAGTGCCTTGTTATGGTGCAAACTGTTAACCATAGGTCCTATAATTAAAGACTGGAAATTTAATTCTATTGGGAAGAAAATAGAGAAAACCATGAGGATTTTTTTCATTTAATAGTGAAAAAGGGTGATCTTAGTTCCAAGTCTAGAGTAGCTGCAGATAGTGTAGGCGGCAGAACCCTTTTTTTTTAATAAATTGATATAATTTATGTATTGTATACAAAAATGTATTTAGAAGAATTAACATAATGTAAGTCTCTCTATTATAATAAAAAAAATCCTGGGATGAGACGTGACTTTTTCAGAGACATACTTTCACATCCCACGAGACGAGACTTTGTGCCAAGAGATTTAACCACGCCCGGGGCCGGAAATAAAAGCCGAAGAGTAGATGACAAAGTAGAATGTCATAAAGAATTCAAAAACATTGGTGTGATGCACACGCAGAGCAGGATAGAGATAATGAAAGGACTAAAATTCGAAAGTCTCAAAAGAATGATAGTAAAGATTGCATTAGTGCAAACCAACGGAAATTATTACTCGTGAAATAAGGGAACAGCGGAAAGAGATCGAATATATTGTTCGGATGTAACCTTTAAGTCGGAGACTTGTAGGTCGTCTAATTCGTGTTGCCATCAGGGAAAAGTAGTGTTTTTTTCCCCAAAGAAGAGGCATATCAGCGAGAATTAAAAGATTTGTTGTTTGGTGAAAGTGAAATCCATATATGCTGTCATGCTTGGGTTACAGAGTTGCACAGATAAGCAGGAGATTTTAGAGACAGACACTCTATTCAAACACTTCAAAAAAAACATTAGTCTCTTTCAGGAGTGAATCGAGCTTCGTGTGTAGTCAGAGGGTACAGTTCTGTCTCTCAATTAAAAAAATAGAAAATCTTCTTCATAGTGGCGCACCTTGGGAGCGGGACCCCCTACAGGAGCAGAGGATGTCTGGGGGAGACTTTAGAAGCTTTTACATGTTCGAAGCGCAGTGCGAGATGCAGATCATGCGGCATGGCAGCAGCAACAGAAGCAGCAAAGCAGCAGCTGATCGAACAAAGAGGAGGTAAAAAAAAACTATTTCTTTCCATTGTATCACTGTTTAAGAGGAGGTTTCAGAGGAGCGACCGCACCTCTTTGGGGTGCGTTCAGCCTCCCTCCTCACAATTTGAGCTGCAGAGACGTGAAGTGAATGATGCGTAGCACAGGCCGGGTGGGTTGGCGAGCGAAGCGAGCAGGGGTCAAAGACCCCTAGTGATACAAAACAAAAACACAAATTGATTCTTTATTATTATGTATTTATCTCTTATAGAAAAAAAGTACTTTCACATTGTTCTATAAATAGATTTACACAGTTTAGTCTTTACTTCTTTATGTATTTTTTATGTATTAAGATGTGAATTTCTTTCTTTTTTTTGTCTGGAAGCATAATGACATCCTTTGATTTAATGTGACTTTCCCATTGTGGCCTTCTGTTTTCAAACTGATTACATTACCAATTGTTTGGGTTGGCTGTACAGTTATCCCCATACACATGTGAGTTTGTGGTCACCAAGTTTCCACATGTATGCAGGGAAAGCTGTAGAGCCAAGCCAAACAAAATTATCACAAAAATGTGGATCATTATTGGGTTATCTTCATTTAAAACCTCAGATAACGATGCTGATGTATTCCATGGCTCTACCTGCTCTCAGCTGCCTCTTCCCCTGGCTGCACATCCATGCCACCAACTCTGCCTCACGCCTCACTTTGGGTCAGAGGCAGGACCATCTGCCTCACTTTCCACAAATCCTTTTAGGGACGCAAGTCAGTGGTCATATCGCCAAGAAAAAAGATTCTAGCAAAAAAGATGCACCCCCTGCTTACAGGTAAAGGCTGTCTGTCCATGTCACCTTTTACACCCACATGGCTCTTTTCATGGCTTGTTTCTAAATCTAATGATTCTGCAATGTGATATGTCTTTTCTTTTCTCCACTTTCTACCCTGTGTATAATTTGCATTTTAGTTTCTAAGGATATTGCTTTACGTTTTTATGACATGCTGGGCAAATTATAAAATATTATAATAACTGCAATACGCATGAAATATCTAAGCACTCATACATAATAAAATTGTGTTCTACAGTATACATGATAACAATGACAGACAATTATTCCATGTACAGAGACTGCACAATGACTTCCACAGTGCTCGAGCAGACAAGTACTTGAACTTGCACAAGAGCCATGGCATGTTGTATGCCGACTTCATTAACTGAAGGATTTGTTAACTGATGTATTAGCACATTTGAAAAACCCATTTCATGATCCGGGATTGTGTGAAAAACACTTTTGGTGCCAGTAATATACTGTGTATAAAGCCATTTCAGGCTTTACTCTGGTCTATTCTTTTTCCAAATTTCATAAACGCATTCACTCAGACACACACAGGCATGATCTTTTGGTACCTACCTGTCTAATTTAAATAACCATTTTTTACACCCACAATGCTGTCACTGACAGACTGACAGGAATAATACACTTTTTTTGAAGTACTTAATAAAGTAATCATTAGTATATTGTTATTCATCAAACTGAAAATAAAATATATTTTTTTCTATTTATGCAAAAAAATGTTTATGCACCGAGAAATGGTGTGCACTTTTAAAGTGGCCAAAAATGTGGCCTTTCTCCTAAAAAATAAATGAACAAAAATGTTGTTGCTGGAAGAGGCAACCAGTACTATTCAACTGTGAAAGAAAGCTTAAAATGCAAAAGGAAGTCCAGAAATGTTTTCCACTCTAAGAGCAGATAGTCTCATACAATAAATTTAACATGAAAAGAATCAGGAAATTCCCTTTGTGTCAGATCCTGTCATTAACAGATGTGTAATTTCATCCTTGGGGTCTTGATCCATACTGTATACTGAAGTTTCAGTATTCTCAGTAGCAGTAAAATAGCCTAGCTGAAGAGATCAGGAACAATCATTAAAGAAAGCTCTTTAGTCGTGTTCCATGAACAAACTTCAGGTAATTTCTTGGAGAAAGAGATTATTCAATTTTTTGAAAACTGCAAAAAAAATAATTTATGATAAAAGTTTATTTTATCATTTTCTTCATACAATTGGCCTTAAATTCAGGTTTGGCTTATTGTCATGCTATAGTACAGTGAAATTCTTACTTCCATGTCTCCTCAGAACAGAACAAAACAAGGCACACACACAAAATACATGGACTGCAACATATACAGCATACAGTGCCAATAACAGCTATTCTCCCCCTTTGTATTTTTCACATTTTACTGTTATACAATGTTGAATCACAGATGCAATAAATGTAACTTTTTTGACATTGGCCAATGTTAAAAGACTTTTTAATGTTAAAATTACAACAGATCTCTTGCAAAGTAGATATTTAAATAGAATTTAAATGATCCAGAAACAATGGTAGCAGTATTTATGTATATAATATTTTTCAGTTTTTATTGAAGGACAGTAGAATAATGAAAACATTAGTCGATTGCTTGTTCTCAATCCCACTAAATCCACTTCAGGATTTTGGTTGCTGTAAGGATCTATCTATCCATTTATCTATCTATAGTGCCTAGAGCTAAAGATGCTCTTGTATATTCTTCTTTTTTCGGCTGCTCCCGTTAGGGGTTGCCACAGGGGATCGTCTTCTTCCATAGCTTTCTGTCCTCTGCATCTTAATATCTATAAAATCTAAGTTTGAATAAAGAATGTTACCACAACAAAGGAATGACATCTTGTGTGATGTGCTCTGGTGGTGTTTTTGTTACTTGTTGAAGTTCCAATGGGCTTTATGTTCTATTGACTAAGTGAACCAGAGATCAAGAGGTATTTGGACTCAAGATTGTTTTCCCGGTCAATGTCAATAATATTCTTTGTGGCCTTTACCACCCTCTACAGTGCTTAACCCTCTTGAGCCAAGCAGGTGCTGTACCAGGTTGTAATGCCACAGGGTAAGGTGGACTCTACTGTGCACCTGTAGAACTTATTGAGTACACTGTACCTGGAGAAATCTACACTTTGCTTAGATGTCCGAGTATGTAAAGACATTAGTGAGCCTTCTTGACAATAGTTCAAATATGTTGTACTTACTTCAGCTCATCAGAAGCGGTCACTCCGAGAAATTTAAAGCTTTTCATCCCTTCAATAGCACCCCTTCTGATGCACAAGGTAGTGTGGTCTGCTTTCTATTTCCTGAAGTCTATGACCAGCTTGTTAAGAATGAGATTATTGTCAGATAAACATCTTCTCTGTAAGCTGTGTTATCATTGTTGGAAATGAGGCCTATGATGATGGTGTCAGCAGCAAATGTAATGACAGAGTTGGAGCTGTGTCGAGCCACACATTCAGAGGTAAACAAGGGTTAGAGAGGGGTATCAGCACTCTGAGTTTAGGTTTGGTGATGAACTTTGACAGTATAGTGTAAAATGCTATTGGAATAACAATTCTTATTATCCAGATGTGCCAAAAGAGTATACAGTACAAGGGATATGGCATCCTTTGTGGACCAGGTGAAGATATGCAACTTTTAGGAGGTCAAAGCAATTCAGAATCTTCTTTTGAATATGCCCAAGCACTCGTTTCTAAAAAAGGGCTATAACCCCCATAACTGAGTACTGGACTGCACATTTTCAAAATACATCCATTGTTTTCCCCTTATATAACTTGCTGAACTGTGTTCTGTGCCATTTACTTTTTGGAAACAGCTGGGAATTATAAAAGGCTAAACTTTCAAAGCTCTAATACAACATACCAGAACAGATGCATGAAGGCTCAGTTATTTCTGCACAGTTATTTCTTTAAATGAGTTTCAATTTGTAGTTCTTTCATAACCATCCGTCTGGAAGAAAAAGTAAACAGCTGCATGTTCCAGATGACTTTATTACATATTCCTGAATAAAAGTGAAGTCTGTTCACATCTAAGTACAGAGGATGGAAATACCATTATTATGCAAATTCCATTAACTTCAAAATAGGCATTCGTATTGCTAACTCCGATGTTATCCCATCAAATTTCAATCAGTAAATTTCACTCTATCCTAGTCATCTCATGAACTTGAAGGAGATGTAGTAAGCATATGTCAGTCATGCTTCAATATCTGTCTAAGCTGTAGCATGTCTAGCTATTTATTTATGTAAGTATGAAAATTTGTATGCGATAAATAATTTGGTTTCTATCCATCAAACTCATTAGTAGAAGAAGTGAGATTATGATGCAGTCTTACTGTTATACAGCACACTCTAGACAGCAAACATATGTACATTCTTTCACATATCTCTAAATGATAGATAGATAGATAGATAGATAGATAGATAGATAGATAGATAGATAGATAGATAGATAGATAGATAGATAGATAGATAGATAGATAGATTCTAACAAAGACTGTGCACAGGGGTATCACTCGTGAAGGAAACAAATGCAATTAAAATTCATAAACAGGCCTAACTAGTACTTTAAAACAACTTAGTATTATGGTTATTAAGGCTGTAGACTTTTAAAGCCTGTGTACACCTCTACATGCCACCCTGCAGAGATGTAAAAGGTGTATGCTTACTTACCTAAATTTATATATTTGGTACAAAAACCCTTTCTTTCTTTCTTTGTTTCAAAATGTAATTTTATCTGTCTTCTTTGTTTTAAGGTATTGAAATATTTAATTATCATTTCTGATTTCTGACATGCCCCAGCATACGAGTATGAACAAATAAAACTGCATTTAACTGTAATTTTCACTGATTTGCAGTATCGTGTAAAGTTTACTTAACATGTATATTTGAGTGAAAGTACCATTCTGAAAATTTACTCAAGTAAAAGTAAAATTTGCCCATAAGAAAGCTACTTGCATACTTACAGTAAGTACAAGAAAATGCCCTTCCAATTTTATATCCATTCATTTTTCAAACCCACTTATCCACAGCAGGGTCATGGGAAACTAGAGCCTATCTCAGCAAACAACAGACACAAGGTGGGAAAAAGCCCTGGACTGGGTGCCAACACGTTTCAGGGTGAGCACACACACAGACACTCATATATTGGACCAACTTAGCATTGCCAGTTCTTCTAACATGCATATCTTTGGACAGTAGGAAGAAACCCATGTGGACACAGAGAACAGGCAAGCTCAACACAGGGAACGTGTGGGACTTGAACCTCAGTATACTGGTTGAGAGGCAGCAGTACTACCACTACACCGCCATGCCACTCTCGTTTAATATATACTGTATTGTCAAGAAAGGTTTTTACAGCATTAACACTTTGAACATGGGGTATGAGTTAAGTCGTATGTCATTGAGCCTATCAATGCACAGCGTATGTTTGAACTTGTATTGCACCATACAGCCACTTGCTGCTGAGCTTTGCTACCATGCCTCAGTTATCCAGTTACTTATATATTCATAGATTTTTTTTTTAGATGCAACAGCTAGTGTTATAAATATACAGTCTGCAGTTATGTCGTTGTGAAAAAGGTATAAAACTGTTTTGAAACAACTAGATTTGTTGCAAGATGACTATTTTGATGATAAAAACAGTGATCAAATGACAATCAGTTGGATGATATGGAACCTGTAACCTCCGGCACTGATACGGATAGCTGCCCCAAAGGTGTTTCTTCATCATAAGGGGTCTGACTTGTCACAACTTTCAGCACTACATGGACATTCTGTTGCACACCGAGTGCAAACAGTCACCAACTACGAAATATGTTATGTGCACAGTAGACAGTGCAAAGAAACACATTATATTTGCAGCACATGGTCTTCTAAGCCTGCACTTTGCAAAGTGCCAGGCTTCTGGGACTCTCATCCAAATGGAGACTTTTTGTTGCGTTGCCAGACAAAATAAAGTAATTAACAGTTTACATTTTTGACAGAGTTACTATTGATAATGAAATGGTTGCATTCTAGAACATTTCTTTACATTTACTATACAGTTCTATATTTATCATACAGTATATGCATAGACCTTATAATGCAGCATTCTGGGTAATAAACAGTCCAGTAGCCAATGAGTTAAAACAATTCAGGCTACCATGTATTTATGTGTAATTTGTTTTACACTCACTAAAGTATGAGCTAGATAACTGCAACCTGAAGCAGTCAATGTTAGCCGACATCTTAATCATTGTACCTTAATTCAATTGGGTGGGCGCCAATAGGAGAAGCATTCATGCTTCCCCACTTTAAGAAGCAGTTAAACCATTCCTGAAGTCCCCTTTAGAAAGTGAATTTTCATAACATAAACAATTAATTACAATTAATTTAAATGGATAACATTTTTCAGTATTCCTGGCCCTAACAGTGAGCCCTATTTTTGTTCATATAAAACCACACTAAATGAAAATTGACAGTATTAGTATGATAATACCATTAGTCATCAAAGCAAACCCGAATAATGTTTAACAAAGCACTTTATATCCACTTTTTAGTTTTTAGTTTCACATTCAAAGGTGTTGCCTTTCTTTTTTCCTTCATAATCTGTCCTGGAGTAGTTTTGCCCAGGATAATGTGACATGTGAGCAAGACATGTGACAAGATGAGTAAACCACAGCATATGAACGCACAAGTGCACCTCACTGCAGCCTTTGAGTCACCCCTGTCCTGTTCGATAGAAGGACTGTATGGACTTAAATATAACAAAGAGGTGAGGAGACATTGATACAAAAGACCAGAGAATGATACAATGAAGTAGCTACCTCAGTGTCAGTACAATGTGTTTAAATATAAACCAGAAAATGTTTAAATGACCAAAACATTTAAAAATACACTGCAAAACAGAATCTTTATAACTATTACTAGGATTCATCTCTATGTATTGTAAATTCATACGTATGAAAGGTAAACGAAAATTGTTTTCTGAAAAAGACTGCATCTTTAACTATATGGTGGTCCAGATCTAATTATGCAGATCCAGATCATCTGGATGACTTTGATTTATGTGGGGATGATTCCAGTTTGGCTCAAAGACGATTCTTCATTTTGTCAGTTCGCACACTTCTTGATAGTTCGGGATTTTTCGGGGTGATTTTCTATGTAATAAACTTAATACGTTATAGCGTAATGAAAATTGCATAATTAGACCTGGACCACCCTATATAGATAGTCATTGGTATTTTACCATGTTATTACATCACCTAACATGAAAGTTACCAACTAACCTCTTAGGATCTTTTCTTAATGGAGGACAGGGTGAAATGTGAAAACCAGCTATGTAACTGTTATCTGTAACCTCTTACATGCCTCAGTTTCTTTATTGTACTCAACTCTAGATTCTAATGGTAGGTGGTTCAATGTGTTATTTTTCCTCCTTTAATTCAACTCAGTTTACCACCAAAAGGGGTCTTCACAATGTGTCCTTTCTGCCTTTAATGGCATACAGCTACACAAGCAATGCACATCTGTAGCCTCTTAGCAATGCTGGAAATCAATAATCAAGACACAGGCAATGAGTTTAAACATTTATTTTATTTATTTCTATATTCAATAATAGCAAATATAAGCAATACAAATAATTATACAAACTAGGTTGGATCATTCAGACTTCATGTATATTTCATTCAGTTCCAGATGGTCCAGTTCCTTAATTATTAGTATTCTTATTTAAAAGGTAAAAAAAGGTTTCATGCAAGAGACAGAGCTCCTTGGAAAGTGTCCAGCAACTAAGCAGATAACAAGTGCCTTTTAAATATCTGTACCTCCTCTTAAAACATCAAAAAGGCAGCAAATGAACCAAACACTCCATCCTTGCAACAAAGCACCAATTAAACTAAACTGAAAACAGAATCAGGACACTTATTGAAAAAAAGTTCTAATAAAAGGCAACCACTATCTCCCCAATTCTCACCCAAAGTGAGCACCTAGTTTTCTTTCAGTAGACGAGCAGACAGATTCTCAAAACACAGGAATTTTATCACACAAGCTCAAGTCAGATTCCCATGACAATCAAAACCTGCACTAAGCTGCAAACTGACTGGCTAAACAAAACATTTCAGGTCCTGCTTTGCCTTTCAGCTTTCCCAGAAAACACTTCACTTCTGTTCTGCTTGATGAGTCTTTCAGGCCTTGGCCCTTTATCTCAAAGCTGCCAGTTGAAAAGGTTAAAACAGCCCCCATACAGATGGAATAAAAACCAAAAACTACAGTGGGTGTCTAAGAACTGAGTTAACAATCCTGTGCTATGCCTTGTGTTCTATCAAAAGTAAAGAACATATTGGATTTACCAAGAAATACCTGCCAATATTGACATGTGTGGCATTAAAACTAGTAGATCCATCTGTGAGCTCACATATGGATGGCAGAAGATGTTGCCTGCCTCATTTACATTTTCATATTTCAATTAAGACAATGGTTAACATATTTTCAAAAATTTGCAGTGATTATATTTCTCATTAGGAAATTCAAGGCATTCCTTGACATTGAATGTTCATATGTGGTCATCTGAATGAGTGCTAGCAGTGTCAGATGATGGATAAAGCACTGTCCTGCCCTGTAGTTGTTTCTTGAAAGCTTCTTTAATAGAATGCAGCAAATAATTTGATGAGCTCACCAGAGAACTGAGACAGTTACATGGCACAGAAAATCAGAATAGGCTATAATGTGGTTCAATTATTTGTGCATAGCTAGAAATGGAGATCTGCCTCAAAGAGAAAGTCAGAATTATAGAAGAATAACAAAAATGTGCCCATCAGGGTAGGGAGTTTGTACAGCAGTAAACAAAACTAATTTGATTTGATGGACATGTAGTAATTTTCTCCTTATATCCTTAGTGTATCATAAAATTAATTTGCTCATTGCTTTTAGCAGAACCATTATATTTAAATAATATTACAAACGGAACAAGCATGATTTAAGGTGAGTCTAGCATAAGTAACAAATACTTCTGACTCTACATATTACTTATTCTTCTCTTCAAGGCTTACCATTACTTTCTGCATCATTCAAGGCTGAAATCTTTGGTATCTTCATGTGGAGGTAGTGGGTGTGCACATTTCTGCTTCAGGCCTGCAAATCTGCTTGGCAGACTTCTCTGTTGCTGCCTGTTTGCTGTATGTCTTCCTAAAGAGCTGTGTCTTATTTAAATCCATTCCTCAGGCTTATTTTATTTGATGGTACATTTTCTACATCTGTAGATGTCTTCAAATCTTGGCAGAGAAGACAGAGTATTAGGCAAGGATTCGACACTAGAATGCTGGTACATTCTAGTATAACTCTTAAGGACGAGGAAATATTTCATTTTCTCTGCTTTCCCCCCTACTTGGCCTGGAACAACGGCAACCTTCAGCTCTGGCACAATATTTCATTTTCTAGTTTAAATACAAAAATATTTAGTTCAGTTCAAAGTATTATTGTGACTTTTTATTGTAACATGGTATAAATAAGGTATATTAATCAATGACTTTGTTTCAGTGGTTAATACAGCTGCAATGACAAGTCATTGATGGTTCAACCACCCTAATTTTTTTTTTTATTAATTTTATCTTAGATGTTTGATTTTTTCTTCCTCTTTAGTATGTCAGTAGGAAGGTGGTGGATACAGTATCAATTGTGGAAATTAATCAATGAGTTGAGGGTGGTTAATATGTAGAGAGACCAAGAGAGAACTTAAGAAACAAAGGAAACAGATGAACTAGCAAGTACAGAGCAGCTGTCAGCTGATCAAAGAGATTGGCTGAAAAAAATGGGGACTGAGACCCAGGAAGAACCGCAGGAAATTAAAGTAAAATGCTATACCATATTGTACATGAACTAACGGGAACAGGTGGAAGCAGCAGCAGCCCGATTAAAAACAAAAATATCAAGATCCTGTTTACAAAAGAAGAACAAGATACCCAGTGGACCAAATACTTCAAGGAAACACTCAACCAACCATCACTCACAGGGATATAACTTCAACACCATACCTCCCATGCCAGAACTGTCAGTGGATAATCTGTGTAATTACAACGACTGAAGTGTGAAAAGCAATCCATGACCTGAGAAAAAACAAGGCCCCAGGAAGAGACCAACTGGAAGAATAAAAAAGGCTGTGTAACAAGTGTTTTCAGTCGACGACAGGAGGTTATCATCAAATTACCTAAGAAAGGAAATAACAAGAACTGTAAAAACTGGTGAGGAATAATGCTACTGTCCATCGCTGGGAAGGTTTTTTGCCTTATACTACTCTGACGTCTGCGTAAAGTGGTCAGCTACTTACTGCAAGAAAAACAGGCTGAGTTCAGACAAGGCCAGTCACGCAGCAAGTAGATTTTTGTATTAAAAAACATCATCAAACAGAATGTTGAATTCCAAAAACCTCTCCTATTCAACTATATTAAGTTTGCGAAAGCAGTCAACAGTATTCACCGCACCTCCATATGGGGGCAAACCACAACATCAACATCACACAAGACGCCATAACATGGGGATTCGTTTTACAGGGCTTATTTTAAAAAATTAAACTTGTATTGTTTTACTATCATTTCTCTTAATAGATCGTCTAAAGCAGGGGTTCTCAAACCCGGTCCTTGGGGACCCCTGTGGCTGCAGGTTTTTGTTCCAACCAGATTCCTAATCAGTGACAACACCTGATAGCACTGATTTCATTTAATTAGCTGGTATTATTTATCTTTTATTCTACATTCAGAAAAGCACAGCAGCATGATTTTTACATTTATAAGAAACTTAGAAATATTTGTTTTTGCTATGGATTTAAATGCTTAACTTCCTTTTTATTATATTTCGCCCTTTTTTTGTGCAGTTTGCTCCCTTCATTGAATCTTAATAATGACAATTAAAAACAAGCAGAGCAGAAACCCAAGCAAACAACACTCAATCGTGAAAGGCTGAAACTACTTTAGCGTCAGCCCCACAAAGTAGTAAATAACGGATTAATTAAACAATTAGAACACTTAGAAAAGTAGAATGACAATCAAGATGAAAATACTGTTAAAACGAAAAAAATACATATAACTTCTTAGTACATTTTAATACTTTTTTTTTTTAACCAAACTTAGTTTTCTAATTTGTATATTGTTCCCAAAACAGGGAATCTGGGAAACAACAGTTCACTTAATTAGCCCAGGAGTCCAATTAAAAACAGAGGCTGGTTGGAACAAAAACCTGCAGCCACAGGGGTCCCCCAGGACTGAGTTTGAGAAACCCTGATCTAAAGAATAGTCATTCTAAATGATGGTGTCAACCTGGCAACTTTGGATGGAACAAACCTTTAACACTAGAATCCCTAAAACCTATGAAAAAAGTCTTAATCCCAGGCCACCTTAAATTCCTTTGTACATCCTCATCAGCGTCTTTGTCTTGCAAATGTGTCAATCGGCACTGGCAGCAGGCAGCCTGCTCACTTATTCCTGCAAACTCCAATCCCGGGGATGTAGCTGACTTCAACTCAGACGCTGACTAAAACAGAAATTTTTTCATCGTACTGTGATAATGACAAAATGCCGACGTGAAGTGTATAATGTGTGAAGACTGAGGTCCAAATATCAAATAAACACTTTCACAAAAGGTATAACAAAACAAGTGGGTTTTTATTCAAGAATATAACCAAAGAAAAGTAAATCATTCAATTTGCATGGTGCTGTCAATTAGTAAAAACCCAAGTCAAAATATCAATCTCCACCAAACTGACATGTCTGCTTAGCTGGTGCAGATGTAAGAACTGCTGCCTTCAAATGAAGAGGTTGCTGGTTCAAGCCCAGATTCTCCCCATTTTGAGCAGTGAGTAGCTATTATCTATACTAATAAAAGGCAAAGCCCTCACTCACTCACTCACTCACTCACTCACTGACTCACTCACTCACTCACTCACTCACTCACTGACTCATCACTAATTCTCCAACTTCCCGTGTGGGTGGAAGGCTGAAATTTGGCAGGTTGATTCCTTACAGCTTCCTTACAAAAGTTGGACAGGTTTTATATCGAAATTCTACGCGTAATGGTCATAACTGGAAGCAGTTTTTCTCCATTTACTGTAATGGAGATGAGCTTCAACGCCGTGGGGGCGGAGTTTCGTGTGACATCATCACGCCTCCCACGTAATCACGCAGTACATAGAAAACCAGGAAGACCTCAAAAAAGCGCTCAAGAAAACATGCATTATATAATTGAGAAGGCAGCGAAACAATAAGAAGCGAGTTCTGCTACTTCGGAAACAAAGCACGATGTAAACCTACACTTTAAATTAAGTTCATAGACAGGCTGCCGCTGGCGTTTGTAATTTAGTGCCTGCCCATATAAGGCCATCCGTCAGCGGCAATCCAATAGCAAACTGCCACGGGTAAATATTCACGGGTGAAGGACTGTGCTTATGGAGAGGAAGATGAGATGGTCAGGGTGGTGTTTGACACAAACTCAGCGAAACTGCCAGAGAAAGTTTTAAGTGCCAGGACTAAGGTAACATTAAATAAAGCTATGGACATAGCACGAGATGGCACCAGCACAGCTGGGAACCTTCGATGCAAGTACACCGAGTGGCTCACGTGAACTGATGCAGTGCACAGATAAAAGCAACAGTTCCAAAGAGCTGAACAAAACTGAATTACACAATTGAAAAGGCAGCAAAAATATGAAGCGTCTGATAAGCATATTCATAAATGCAGCTACTGTGGAAACAAAGCACACGGTGGAAAAAGTCAATGTCCCGCTAAAGGAAGACAGCGTAAAAAAAAAACCCGTGCATGCAGTTTGTCACATCACAGATAAAAAGGAAGACGAGCTGTTTATTGATGCAGTAAGGAACTAATCGATGAATGAAACCTCTTATCTTTACAACGATTGACAAACACGGAATGTAACTTGAACACATCGTACAAATACGAGCCTGATTGAAAGAAATAATGATAATCAAATCCTTGATGACAGCAACATTCAATAACACTCACAAAACAATTACTGTATATTGACAATCATGTTACGTTATTTTTAAAATGTTCCCTTTTCTTTTCATAACTTCTACTTCTCCACTGCGATACGGGTATATATATAAATGTATATCTATAGCCCGATCTACAATATATACTTTAGCATAGACAAGCGGTGGCGCAATTGTAGAGTCTTCGCCTCTAACGCCGACATTCGAGGTTCGATTCCAGAGGGATATACTGACTATGTATGCGCTACCGATTCATTTTACCTTCCCATCTCCTTGGTTTGGGACGTATGAAAAATATTAGGTTAACGAGAATCATGTTACGTTATTTTTAAAATTTTCCCTTTCTTAGCACAAGCACAGTTGAGAAGCTTGATGCATGTACTCCATAACGCGTTAAAAATAACGCATTTAATCACACTTTCAATTCCAAGCAAGCGGGAACTTTTGTCAATGCATGATTTCCTGGTACATCCATTACACTGATGCACACATCACAGCTACAAAAATGTTAGAGTCGGAATAAAGCGCGTTCCTACGACTGATCATTTCGACTACCCGAAGCCTTGATAAAAGCATGGTTTTGTGCACACTGAAAAGCAAGCAAAATTAGATGCATTACAGAAAGCGGACTTTGTGGCTCTTACTGGGGATCATTGGACTTCCGTGACCGTTAGTAATTCTAAATACATCTAATTACAAAATGTTCAATGATCACACTGTTTTAGCCTAATGTACAAAATAATTTTGGCTAATGTTACTCAGAGTTTAAAGAGTAAGCTGGTCAAATTACCTTTTATGTTTCTGACTTATTTTTTTAAGAAGAAAAACTGCACTTTATGGTGAAATTTTGGTTATTATTATTTAAAGACAATACTATTCTGAAAATGTACTTAAAGTACTTAAACTACCACTTTATTTTTAAGTCTGCCCAATTTTAACCAGGGATGATATTTTTGTTTCTGTTTTGAATTCAAATGCAGTTTAAAAGCTTTTTTTCAGAAATTAAAACAGCTTCAGTTTACAATATTCATGTCCATGTCTATTATTTGATTCTGTAAGCCCACTAAAACCGTTTTAAATAAAAAAAAAAACATTTGCGATTTGGGGCAAATTTACGTGTGCGATTACATACGATTAATCAAGATTAATTCTTACACAGCCTCTAATTAATTGGATTAATTTTTTAATCGAGTCCCACCTAATATATATATGTAGATATATATATGTAGATTTGTATATATATGTGTATATACAGTATATATGTAGATATGTATATGTTGTATATACAGTATGTATATATGTGTGTGTGTATATATACAGTATGTGTATATATATGTATATGTATATATATGTATGTGTGTATATGTATATATATATAACTGTATATATATATGTGTATAGATGTGTATATATATATATATATGTTTATATGTATATATATGTTTATATATGTGTCTGTGTGTGTGTGTATATATATATATATATATATATATATATGCCAGCAACACTCATGACAATTACAAAACAATTACATTGTCAATCATGTTACGTTATTATTAAAATGTTTCCTTTTCTTTTTACTTCTCCGCTGCCAATCGCAGCTATTTTGCTATATATATATATATATATATATATATATATATAAATAGATAGATATGACAACAACACTCATATCAATGACAAAACAATTACATTAACAATCATCTTACGTTATTTTTAAAATGTTTGCTTTTCTTTTTCATAACTTCTTTAACACACTACTTCTCTGCTGCGAAGCGCGGGTATTCTGCTAGTTATTACTATTATACAAACATACATTTGATTTCAGTCTATAACACCTGGTGTAAATTTTTACTTGTAAAAGTTAGCGTTTTGCTTTATTCAATTTTATTCTCTCAGTCAAGTTCATGCCCCACCATCCACATTCTGACACTGTTAGTTTTCAAACAAAGACGTGGTACAATGAACTTGCCTCTCCTTCTTTGAGTTGATGCCGTTTATCTCCATTCCTTTCACAAGAGCACCGATGACCACAGTTAGTGCTGTTGATGCCTGCTCAGAACTATTTGTTGTACTGGAAATCAAAGATATGATGCCCTGTGACCGCTATCAGTCTATCATGCAGCATTTGTGTTTTTACAACAAGGACACCTGTGCACAATGTGTGAAAAACGACAGATTTGCTGCAATCTCGGACAACTGGAAATGTTTTGTTGAGAACTGTGCTTTGAGTTACAACTCAGTGCAACATATTACTATTGATGAGCATCCATCCATCTGTCCATCCATTATCCAATCCGTTATATCCTAACCACAGGGTCACGGGGGTCTGCTGGAGCCAATCCCAGCCAACACAGGGCACAAGGCAGGAAACAAACCAAGGGCAGGGTGCCAGCCCACCGCAGGGCACACATACACACACACCCACACACCAAGCACACAGTAGGAACAATTTAGGATTGCCAAACCGGAGCACCCGGAGGAAACCCGCACAGACACAGGGAGAGCATGCAAACTCCACGCAGGAAGGACCCGAGATGCAAACCCGGGTCTCCTAACTGCGAGGCAGCAGTGCTACCACTGTGCCACCCCTATTGATGAGTAACTGTTTACAAATAAGATCCATTGTTCTTTCTTGAAATACATCTCAACCAAGCCTGACAACTTTCACATAATGTTTTGGATTGCGGTTGATTTGGAGACAAAGTGCATGTACTATAAGACTCCTTATTTAGGAAAAGATCCCAGTCGTCCCATGGAAGAGAGACTTTCTGAGACTGTGGTCATAAAGATTATGGAGTCGTTTCTGTACAAAGGCAATACTGTAACAACAGACAGCTTCTTCACGTTGCTTTCTCTGTCTAATTGGCTACTGCACTGCAACTCAACTCTGCTTGGCACCATAAATTAACTGGGACTTCCACCTGCAGCTAAAGTCACTTCAGTAAGTGTGCAGCTCTCCACACAAGTGTTTAGATCTGGCAGTGCCATGCTGACAATGTATGCGCCCAAAAAAAGTGGTCTGTCTGCATCCTCAGTACGATGCACCATAACATGGAGTTTGAGCAAGATCGGAAACAAATACCATGTTCAAATGACATAGCAATTTCAAATAATGACATTATAATGCATGGATGCGTGTGCTTGAGCAAGAGAAGCTGAGACAGATTTGATGTCATTCAAGTGGCTACTGGAATACAAAATACAAAGGTATAACAAAACAAATGTGCTTTTATTCAAGAATAAAACTGAATAAAAATGTATGTATCCCAAATGACAATATATTATTTACCCTATACAATTCCAAACACCTCTCTCCTTCAGTGTCTGCCTCCGTGAAGGGATGAGTGAGCAGACTGCCTTCTGCTAGTGCTGATCGACACATTTGCAAGACAAAGATGCTGATGAGGAGGTGCGAAGGAATATAAGGTGGCCTGGGATTACAACTATTTTTGTAGGCTTCAGGGATTCTAGTGTTAACGGCATGTTCCTTTCTTGGACAAAGATATATTGTACTTGCTGTAATGAAATATTCGATGCCTTTACATGTACTGTACATCTGGGTGAATCTCACTATTCTATTGCCACCTACAAACTTGTTATTAACAGCAGCAGGTCTTCTTTATCCAAGCCAGTGGTTCTTAGATCTGCTTGAGGGGCTGTTGATTATTTACTACACACAAACACACACATATATGTGTTTGTGCCTCCTCCAGACCGAGAGGGGGCGTCCGTCCTGGTTATGCTGGAGGCCTCGGGTAGAGGGCTTGGAAGCCCAGCCCTGTAGTTGCCCGTGGCCACCGCCAGGCGGCGCCCCAGTGCCTTATTATCCCGGGAGCCCGGCACTTCCGCCACACCAGGACGGCTTCCAGGTGCGCAGCCGGCACTTCCGCCACACGGGGTGTGTCCGCGGGAGATTGCCGGGAAGCAGCTGGAGCCCATCCAGGTTCCTATAAAAGGGGCCGCCTCCCTCCAGTCATGAGTGGAAGTCGGGTGGAAGAGGACAGAGCTGGAGTGAGGACTGGAGGCGGCCAGGAGGAAAAGAGGCACAGGACTGTGTGGCCTGGACATTGGGGGAATCAGTGTAAGAGGCACTGGGGTTTGTGCACGTCCAATTTGTAAATAGTATTGTAAATAAACAGTGTGTGGTGGAGCCAACGATGTCCGTCTGTCTGTGTCCGGGTCCAAGTTCACAATATATATATATATATCTTCTCTTGAGTAGAGAAGAGTAGATCTAGCTATCTATCTATTATTCAATACTACTTTCAATTCATTATAGGAAAAAAATTGAATAATCCCTTTCTCCAAGAAATTACCTGAAGTTTGTTCATGGAACGCAACTAAAGAGCTTTCTTTAACGATTGTTCCTGATCTTTTCAGCTAGGCTATTTTACTGCTACTGAGAATACTGGAACTTCAGTATACAGTATGGATCACATCTGTTAATGACAGGATCTGACACAAAGGGAATTTCCTGATTCTTTTCATGTTAAATTTATTGTATGAGACTATCTGCTCTTAGAGTGGAAAACATTTCTGGACTTCCTTTTGCATTTTAAACTTTCTTTCACAGTTTAATAGTAATGATTGCCTCTTCCTGCAACAACATTTTTGTTCATTTATTTTTTAGAAGAAAAGACACTTTATTTCTCAGTGCATAAACATTTGTTGCACAAATGGCTCAATATTTTTGGATTTGGAAATGCCCATATTTAGATTCTATTTAAAGCCAGACACTAAATGTCTATTATTCAAATTATCAGTGACTTCACCTCACTTTAACCATCAAGTTGCCTGCTAGGTTTTCTTTTATCAGTTTATGGGAAAGTAGTTTCGTGGAGCTAGGCTTTATTCTAGGATTGAGAATGCACGTCTTGAAACAGTAATGTTGATTTCTTTTAGTTATTTGTTTAGACTTGCAAATAGAAAGTGGAGGCTGTGCAACCTCATCCATGGTTCTGCTGGAATGGCGTCAGTGTTGTTTGGCACATTAACTGTTTCAGGTGTATTTACTGCAGAAATTGGCATCTGCAGTGGCTCTTCATCACCAACATGCTCGGGATTTCAGTAAACTGTGTGTGGCAGCACAATGTTTAGTTCAAACGTGTATTTTACCGTTCATCTTTTCACAAATTCCAATTCGTTGAACTTCATTGACTTTGACTGTAACAGTGTAACAGTAAATGACAGAGACAACACATACTGTTCATGCTTACCACTAGCCCAGTGATGTCTTTATATTATGAAGTATAAGCTGGTTTTACAGAATGGTCTTCCCCTTGCAACAGGCTGTTTTTATTTTTAACTTATACACACAACAAACATTGTATGTTTAACTGGGGTCTCTTTAGGAGACTTCTCAGCTATAAAATATTGTAAGTACTGGTTTGTTGTCTCTTTGTTTGCTCTTTCCTCTTTAAAATCACTACTTTGGGTGCCACCTTCATGAGGCGTTGGTTTACTTTAGAAATGTGACACTCAGTGAACCATCTAATTGTCCCCACCCATATTTAAGCACAATTCACTCATCGTTGTCTCCAATGATATGTCTGGCTCACTGAGACTAGCTTGGAAGAAGCAAAAATGTAGTAACTGGAGAGAAATGTTCAAATATCCAACAGCACCATACACATTTCCTCTAAAGGACTCAAATTTTTTCAAGGAAGCCAAGAATTTGAATATAAATCTCAATGCATAATTGGACCCCCAATTCAATGTTCATTCTTGATATTGTTATCAAACTCATCTTTCCATTTCTAATTTGTCCGTTGAACTGTTTAGTTAGAATTTTATTTTTCAGAAGAGAGAAACATGAAACTGCTCAAGAGACAGCAAGTGAGAATTAGGAGGTAGAAGATTGAGGGAGGTGAACTGCAAAAAAATATCAAGAAACGGTCTTGATGGCTAGAAAATTGAAATGAGACAGAGAGATGTTTCATCCTGTAAATCAGGCAACTATACGAAGGAAATAGAAAGTCTAATAAAGAAGCTCGCTTTAAGTTTGCGCTACGGAAGAGCGTTAATGATCTTTTCTCACATACAGCAGTTAATAATGAAAACTGGAAATGAAAGGATAACACTTAGACCTCTGAAATATAAGAGAAGGCAAGAAAAATGAAGAAATCAGAATTGATGTCCTGTTTTGTTTATACATAACCCCCCTTCCTGTATACTTTATCTATTGAAACTTGAAGACTTGCACTGTTTTTTTCTATAAGAAATTGGTTTGAGGTTTGTGTCTGTTGTTTTCTCCTGAATACTAATATCTGTGAATGAGCATAAAAGCCGGACAAGAATAAAATCCAAATACTATCTACCACTAAAAACGAAATATTGCAAAGTTAAAGCATCCTCACACCAATACTGATGAAAAAATATACTTTTCAAAAAAATAAACGAATTTATCAAATAATAACTATATGTGTGTCATGAATCAGATGTCTTTTTTTTGTTTGTTTCATCAAAAATGCTTTAACCCTGTAATTATAACACTCAAACTCAAACGTACCTAACTCAGTTCAGGAGGAGAGAAAAATGTCAAACTATCCTATCAGCAAAAGGCAAAAGCCAACCTAGTCCATATAATGGGGCCTGCTGATGCTTACACCCTCATTCGCTTAGTGCCCAGTTTAGAATACCATTTAACCAAACAAGCATGTCTGTAGGGATTGTGGAAGAAAATTTTAAAAAGTCAAAAATATTTTAATTTAACAAAAGGAGGTCTTCATTAGCATTAATGCTGATCCAGAACTTTACCATTAAAGTCCTGAATACCCAATTAACACAGTGTGCACTCTATATAGTTTGAAATTTGTCTCCCTTCTCTCAGTATCTTTATAAATCAATCCCAAACTACTTAGTTCATACCAAGCAAGAGTTAGGTCATGTCTGGTGACTTTTTGGTGACCCTTAGTTAGCAAACATATTCTCAGCTTTACTGCTTACAAAAGATCATTAATTGTCTTATCAGTAACAGCCGATCTTTAAACTCTTAAGATACTCCTTTAACAAAAACAGGGCATAAGTCACATCAACTTCACATAACATATCTCTTGGGTATGATACAGTATACTTAATAAGTACCTATACAGATACAGATTTGGTTAAAACATAAAGAAAATAACATAACATGAACCTATTTAACATTCATTAAACCCAGTTCATTACTTACTGTAAAGCACCAAAATATATTTTGCTAGTGATGAGATTTAAAGTTAGCAGAGCAGGATACAAACCCTGAACAGTAACATATATCCACATAAATACAATACAATTTGAGCATAGATTCTTCCACAGAATGCAGAAGAATACTTAAGATAATAAGCTACACATACACAGGGAAATAGGCAAATACTCAGAAATGCCTAGAGAACAATTGGACAAATGTTAGAAACCAGCACGTCAGATCAATGAGGCCACCACACTTACAATGCATCACAATGTCGTCTGTGCAAGTTGACTTGCAGAAAACAGCATCAGTTCAGATATGTATTCATTTTTAGATAATGACTCCATATTGACCCCTGTCTAATTTTGGCTAACTCATTTATTTGCCCAAAGGCACACCATTTGTTTCGGATGACTTATGGGTGGTAACCATTTTTCACCATTTGCATCAAGTGTCTGCTCATTATAAATGTGATTTTTTACGGAAGAAACTTTCTTCATATTTAGAAATAATTTCAAATGAAGATGTTAAAAACAGAGGAGTGATCTTTGTACAAGATAAATTTATGTAAATATTTGCCAAAAACCGCATTCCAAGATCGCAGTAAAGATTAAAGGATTTGTTTAATGTCATGATTTACTATAACAAAATACAGACCCAAGGTAGAATCATATTTAGGACTAAGATAGCAATGTTGAAAGGATTTAAATATAAGTGATCAGGACGGAAACTCACCTGCATACTGCTGTCTGTATACACAAGGAATGATGAGACATTTTGCACAAAAATTCTCCATACAAAAATGGAGACCAAATTCAAATTATGTTGGTGCACTACTCACCTCTAGTTCTTTTGTGCTGGGGTGAAATCGGCATGCCACAAAAGCAAAAAGATAAGTTACAGGGAGGAAGACAGAAGTTGTAAAGCCAAAATGAAAACCATAATTATTAAAATCCATCAAGCCTAGCATCAAGACCAAAATGAAATCCTAACCCAAAGTCAAACTTCAAAGAGATAGTCGAAGACTAAAACAACACACATGCTTTAGATTTTAGTTTTCATTTGCAAGCTTGAATAATCTGGAAGTCTTACTTACCTGCTGGTATTTTCCAGTGACACGATACATAGGTGTTCCATAACAATTAATTAGAGACACACAAACAGGTCAACTAGATTCTCTCTGAAAGAATACGGGATAGCCGTCTTTGGAAGAGGGTGGGATACTGGGGAGCAACGACTGGGGGTATTACATTTTTACAATGTTGTATACAAACCTGTTTACACTGCTTATGCACATGACATCTCTAAAGAATAAACGTTGTGACTTGGGTATTTTAAACAACACCATATGAACTTCTAGAGGCATATTGCTATGGTACAATACTACCTACAGCCACTTTGACATGTCTTCTACAGGTGATAACTCAGTTGAATTAGAAAGCCCTACACAGCCACCCATATTGTATTTTATTTATGCTACTAAATGATATGTGCATAGCTCTACACTTGCATAAATTGTGCCTGCTTCCACTCCTGGTATACTTGCCACATGTAACGTCTTTTTGGTGTCTTTATATTTGAGAGGTTCAGTAATATCTCTACATCCTCATTGAAGAAATGAAAATTTACCTCCACATGTCTGGTCTATCAGTTTGTAGTTCTGTGTACCAAATACATATTTTTTCAAAAAATTAAATTAAATGTCTCCGTTAAACAAGCACAAATGCATAGACAGATTAAGCACGTGGCCTAAGTAAACTGTCTCAGAACTGAGAGCTTGATATCACATTTGTACAGTAACTCGTTTGTGAGCTTCACTTCATAAATACAGAATATCTGATTGGCCTGATATGACCTGTTTTGAATTGAATTGATATTATTGGTGATTTTTAATACATTAACGTGCTTTTTCTACAATGACTTAAATACTGCTCTGTTGATAAACAGAAATGAGTCGTTTTTGAAAACAGGACAAATAATGATTAAGAAATAAATCGGGACACCAAAATTGGGCAAGAAATATGCGACTACCTCAGGAAATGTGGGATATCTGGCATCCTTATGCATTGACAAAACAGTGATACATATAGAATTTCCAGATGGAGTCACAGAAATGCGAAAATATATTTCAATGACCTTAAATCAAAAGAATTCAAAATGATCAATAGAAAAAAATAGTTCACTGACACCAAAACACCTAACAGAGTCAGAAAAAGGAATACATATGCAACATTAGAGTTTCAAAAAAGGAAAATGTAACTCACAGCACAGTATGCCTGAAGATTTTGATATTCAAACGCAAATACACTATATTTGTCCATCCATTTCCAAACCTGCTTATCCAAAGAGGGATTGTGGGAAAGATAAAGCCTATCCCATCAAGCATTAGACATAAGGCAGGAAATGAACAAACCTTGGACAGAGCACAAGCCCATCACTGGGTGAATACAAACACACAAACATGCACTAGGGCCAATTTATTAACATTAATTCACCTGACCTGCATGTCTTTGGATGGCTTTTCCATCTATAACGGGCTCCACTTTTACGGATCAGCCAAAGATTATTTTTGAGGTGAGGTACTGATGTTGGACAAGAAGACCTGGTTCAGATTTGGATTTGCAATTCACTTCAGAGGTGTTCAATAGGACTTAGGTCAGGGCTCTATGCATGTCACTCGACTTCCTCCATGTATTTATGGACCTAGCTTTGTATACAGGGGCACAGTCATGCAGAAACTGAAAAGGGCCTTCCTGAAACTGTATCGCCAATTTGGAAGCACATAATTGGCTAAAATGACTTTCATGCTATAGCATTAACAGCGCCCTTCATTAGAACTAAAGAGTCTAGCCCAAATCATAAAAGCAGCCCAAAAACATTATCATTCATCCACCAAACTTTACAGTAGGCACTATGTAGCCCAGAAGGTAGCATTCTCCTGACATTCAATAAAATCCAGATTTAACCGTTAGACTGCCAGATCAAGAAGCATGATCTGAACCTGTTTCCAATGATAGTGTGTGTTACACCACTCCAGTCAACTCTCATTTCTGCCTCTGTTTCAAAGACAAGAAGATTTACATAACTGTTGACTTTAATTGTTTCTTTGTGAGTGTGGTTCTTCACACCATTCTTCATACCTGAAGTAGCTGTCACTAATAACAACATTGTAATGAAAAAGGATAAATGGATGGATTACCAGATGTGTAATTTTATGTTTAAGTATTATGAATATTGTTTACTTTTTTCAGCATGCAAACTAAAATTCCTGCTGGGAGAATCAGTGCAAATACAAAACAACACATCTTTACAACTTTCACCTCACTACACTTGAGATTTACAGCTTTGATAGCTTGCAGGTATTTCAGCTTTTTTGTTTTTCCTAAACTATACATGTAAAATGTAAATATTCATATAGCTACATTTAAATAGTTATAGCCAGTAGGATCTTCCTATAACTCATGACAAAATCCACCTCCACAATATTCAGGGCTAACATCATTTCCATGGATAACCCTGTGAGCAGTACAATGATGTGAAGCCATAGCCCAAAATGACAAAAAGGGGCTCAAGATATCACAAAAAGTCAGGCCAGGACTTCACTGGTCTGTTTAGAAACACCTCAGGCAGCCTGACCCCAAACTCAAAAGGTAGGTGTCAAGAACTGCCTAGGCCCAAAATGGGGCTTGGGCTTTTAAAAGTAAAAAAAGTGCCTTAAGGGAGAGCAGAAATGTAAATTCTGGCTTAAGTGGATCAATTTGAATTATTGTTCCTAAAATTCAAATAATTTATTATACAACCCAAAAAAGAATCAAAATGCAATCCTAAAATGAAGCAAAATGGGTAAAAGTTAACCCAAGGCTAAAGAGACTAATTCACAATCAAAGATCCAGAAGTCTTATGGTTAAAATAAAGCCAAAGTTTTTAGGTTATTCTTTAATGTTTTATTATTATTATTTATTATTATTCAAATATTATTGTTGTTGATTAGATTACTGGGGTTGATTTGACTTTTTTTTTGTTTGATTTATGTAAAACCATGTTTTTCTTTGATTATGTTTAATTTATATAATTTGTAATTATTTTGCTCATATATTTTCTTTTGTTACTTTTGTCCATCATAGAGTGTATATCATAGTAATTATTGATTTTTTGGATTCTTGGATTACTGTTTCTGTTTTGGGGATTTTTAATTCTTGGTTTGTTTGAAATGTGGGATTTGTGGTTTTTTTTTGCTGTGTTTGGTGCTTCCTTTGTTTATTACAAATGCATATTTTTATTTATGAAGGTTCTGAGTCAGCTTTATCCTCCCAAGCCAGACGTTTTTACAGTTCCTCCTTCTATCCAGCAGGGGGCATTAGCTTCCTGGTTGAAATAAGTTCTGTTTTAAGTGTGGCGTCTTAAGTAACCCAAACCTAAATAGATATAAAGAGACGATATCCCTCCCTTAGTGAAATAGCGGTAAGAAATCACATAAGAGAAAATAACTTAACTTTCTTTAATGACGATTTTTGAGGCATAACAGACGAGGAAGCCATGACAACACTTTTTGTGTAGAAATTGGCATTTTTGTCTCTGCGCTGGAAGGATTTTCAGGACAAGATGACAATTATCTCCCATCCGTCTGTCGACTTAACAGGTGTGCCGGGCAATGTTCCAAGGCTTTATACTCTTACTCCATGTGCAGGCCCTTACTTAGCGACAGCATGCCTCTCTTTGCCTGGTTTGGAATGGCATGATTTAACTAACACACAGAAATAGTGCACTTTGTCCATTTGTCTTTGTCTATCTTGTCCTATGCTTGGTCAAGCAGTTCTAAATGCTGTGTCCCTTTGTACTAAATCTGGCTCACCTGTGCATGTAGAAAGAAAAGAAAAACAGATTTAAAATATTTGCACAGTGCACAATGACATTAAACTTCTATTCTGATTACACTCTTTAAAGGTCATTTTTGAAATTTTTGTGTGTATTTTTGGTCATTTAAAGATATTGCTTAAACTACTAAAGGCAAATCCAATGTTTGGGCCTGTGTAGCCTAAAGCCTGCCTGTAGAGTTGGGAGGTCTGGGGTGAGGCCTATAAAAGGCCTAGGATGGTTTAGGGGTCTTTTAGAAGGTTTCATACCATTTTTTTCTATTTGGAATGCACTCATTTCAGGACACTAATATTAAGCAAAATAAATAAATAAATAAATAAATAAAACAGAAAGAAAAGATTACTCCAATAACTTTTAATTAACCTCTAAGGGACTTCCTTCCAAGCCTAAAGATATACAGTAGTGATGCAATGGTGGACCTGTGGCTTGAATTCCACAAATAGAAAACAAGAAGCTTAGGCAAACACAAAGAAATAATGGGAGAAAGCTCCATATGGAGTGAAATTATCAGAGGAGTCCCTTCGGGAGTTTGTCCTGGGACTGTTACTATTCTATGATTTAAATTAATGACATAACCTCTGATATATTTAATAAACTTGTGAAATTTGCAAATGACACTAACATTGGAACAATCAGCAGACACTGAGGAGGCAGCAAAATAAATCGAAAAGACTTGGATAGGCTTCAGAACCGGGTGAACACTTGGAAAATGCAGTGTAATGTAGAAAAATGCAAATGCTATGCAAAAAAGGAACAAAAGGATGTGATTATAAATGCAAAATGGGAGAAAAACTGTCCTATATGAAACAACCTCTAAACAGGATTTGGGGTTTATGTTGTGTCACACATGTGCGCATGGGAGGCAGCTAAAGGGTTTGAATGAGGGTAATTCCGAGCCAGACCGGGATGTGGCAGAGTGCACTGACTCTTTTTCTCGCCTTTCTGTAGACTGTTCACAAGAAATTATTCCAGGCCCTGATGACGTCAATTGTGGTTCTGACTACTTTGACGTCACTTCTGGGTCCGAGCCTATAGATGAAGACCCTTCCAGTTCTGGCCCCTCTGATGTCATTTCTGGGCCTTAGCCTATGGATGAAGACCCTTCCGGTTCCAGCCCTTTTGAGGTCACTTCCTATATTGGCCTTTAAAAGCCGTCACCTTTCCAATATCCCCTCAGCTCTGTTTTGGACTCCGATTTGTGGACATCAGTGCTATCACTTTATTCAATTTTGTAGCCCCAAACTTTGCTATGGCTCTTTGTCGAGTTTGTGACAGTTGATCCATCAATTTCATCATCTAAACAATGTACAGAATTAAAAAGGTAAAAAAAAAGTTAGATTATATTAAGAAGTGCTGAATATAAATTGAGGGACATTCTACACTAGTAAGGCCACATCTGAAGTATTTTGTGCATTTCTGGTCATGGCATGGCAGCACTTAAATCTGTGGAGAAGAGAGCAAGTAAGTGCATCCCAAGACTTAGGGACATGCCATACTCTAACAGACTCAAAGAACGAAACCTGCTTAGTTTCAAGCAGAGGAGACTGTGTGGGGACCTAATCCAGGTATTCAAAATCCTTAAATTCACTGATAAAGTAGATCCATCAGAACTCTATCAACTTAAGAGGGAATCACATGCTTGAGGACACCAGTGGAAATTTAGGAGGACAGCATTTAGAACTAAAGCCAGTAAGCACTTCTTTACTTAAAGAGCTGTGGAAATCTGGAAACAAACCACTGAGACATTTAATTGAAGCAGAAACCTTGAAAATCTTTAAGAAGTGTCTTGATCAGATATTGGGACATCTTAGCTTCATCAAAAGAGGTTGACAGACTGGTCTCATTTCATTTTGACAAATTTCTTATGTTCTTACAAATAAATACATAGTAATAATAAATACTCCTAACGGTTGTAAGAATAATGAAAGTTAGGCAGAAAGAAGATTTATGGTGCTACCGTAGAACGGTCCTTTCAGTCAGTTAGTCATTTTCTAAACTGCTTTTTCCTGGACAGGTTCATAGGTGGTGCTGGAGCCTCTCTCAGCTAGCATAGGGCAGGAGCGAACCCTGGACAGGGTGCCAGTCCATCCCAGAGTGAACACACACACACCAACCACACAATTTAGGATCGCCAATCCACCTAACTTGCATATCTTTGGACTGTGGGAGGAAACCAGAGTACCCAGCGGAAAGCCATGCAGACATGGTGAAAACATTCAAACTCAATGCAGGAAGGACCCGGGATGTGAACCTTGGTCTCCTTACTGCGAGGCAGCAGCACTACAACTGTGCTACCATGTCGCCCTAGTACCCTACTACTAGTGGTGACAATAAGTAAACGAAGAAAACAGACAGGACAAGGTGCAAAATAACAGCTTCCACCAACAGCAAAAGAATCAAAGGAAGCAGCACTGTCAATATCAGTCACTGGTCTGAATTTACATGTCCATTCTGGTTGCTGTTGTCACTTTGTAGTGGACTCTTGGAAAGGGTAGGACTTCCTATACTGGTGAGACAGTCTAGTTGTCTTCTGGCAGGAATCCCTCTAAATGGAGAATGAAAAGTGAGACTGAGTTAACAAACAAAGCTCCTGCTGGACTTGGAGTTGGTATTGCTTACCTGTTGTAGCCTTAATGATGTCCCTTACTCACACATGTTTGACAAAATGTTAACAAAAATTAACATTCTGAAAAAAAATTAATGAAAATTAATATTTTTAAAATAACAGAAATATTCAAAAAGAGAAAGACAAACATAACCTTGTGAGCAAATCTTGGCTAAAAAAATAACATACGCCATCTTCAGACAACATACTGTACCTCTAAGCATCACCAGGATCAAGTCAAAATACAAGGAGGGAACTAAGCCCATCATCACTTTTCGTAAATTTGTATCTATCTACTGTATCTACTTAGCTGACAGTACCTAGCAATTATAGTTAGACAGATACCCATTGAATTATATTCTGTTTTTGTTCTTTCTAAGTACAGTACTTTGTGTAACATGCTTGCGGTAACAATCAGTGCTATTTAGGTTTACTTATAATTAACAGCCTTATGAATAACTAGGCCACAGGGATGCAACGTTTTCCTTCTTTTCTTGTGACCTTGTGTCTATTCGTTTTATATTTATGTTTTTTCTTTTTTTTTTTTTAACTTAACTTTACATAATTCTGTAGAGAATAACAGGCCACCCTGCCCTATCCGCCACTGCCACTGCTCTTGCTCCCTTGGCATCTCTCAAGGCTCTTTTCCCAACTGAATGATTTTTAATCAGAATGATTTTCTCACCTGAGGCCTTGTAGCAAACAGACTCCATGGCTAATTTGGCAAGAAGTAGTTTATCATTTCTGTGTATTTATATCATCCCGTTTTAGAGTTTTCACAGTTATGGAAGAAGCCCCTGAAGTGATTATTTGGACTTATCAGTCCTTATTTGAGGTACCTGCCAGTGGTAGAATAAAAGCTGTCAGAAGACATTTGTCTAACTGGTGAGGAAAATTCATGGAAGCGCTGGTGTGTTATCTTTCTGATTCTCTAACAGCAGACTTTTGCTTTTGAGTTTGGAATTCTGCACTGATAGGGTATCTTGCATGCATCCCATAATATTAACAAAGAGTAATTATGCATACAGACTGACAAAATTATAACAGCTGCAGTTTGTGTTAATGGTTTTGAAAATTGTGAATCAAAACATTTTTGTAATCCTTATTTTACCCTGCTACCAAATTCTACTCTTGATAAGTTTTGTATTGCCTTAGCAATCATCTTGTTCTTCTTATCTGTAGCAGTTCTTGTATAACTTAGACATTATCTTTAACTGGACTTTTGACTGTTTCTTATAATCTCAAGAGAGAAATTAATTGGTCAGATACTACCAAAAATGATAGACCCAGTTTTGTTTTGAATGAAAAAGCGAAATTCATGTGGTATAAAGGTTTGCAAAACTAACTCTTAAATTCATTTTCAATGGCAATTTTGCAATTGCAAAATGAAAAACTCACTAAAAAAGGTGTTTTGGGCTAGAAAACATTAAATATTGGTTCTTAAAAACCCCTTCATTTTATAAGACACACGTGTCAAATGATATTTGTGAGCACAAAATAAACAGGGGCCTCATGTATAAACGGTGCGTACGCTCAAAAATGTTACATATACCCGTTTTCACTGAACTTGGCGTAAAGCCACACACATTTTTTGCCAGCTCAATCCCTGGTGTACGAAAATTCTCCACACGGTTTTGCAAGATGGCAGCACCCAGCGTCAAAGCAGTGCTACTGTTCCAGTGTGGTTTCCCTTTCTTTTTTAGATCCACATCCCTGATGCGGCTTTGTCAAATACACTGAAATTAACCACATATTGTTTACTAGTTTAAGGCATCTCGTTGTAATTAACCTTTATCAATATAATGGTCCACGGAATGACCAAACTATTACAAATACTATAGCTGCTTTAGCGTTGTTAGTCTCCTGCACCACTCAGAGTATTTATCCCACTGTATTTGAGTGTGGAATCACAGCTCTACAGCAGCTGATCGGAAAGAGAATTATCAGTATACACTGCCTCAGCCATGTGCACAGTCTACTTGATCACCTCTCATACAGCAAACGCTTTAGAGCCTTTCCTGTAAGGACCTCGCGGTTCGATTTAGATTTCCAAGTGCTATCTTATTGGACTCTTCCAATCATTTTTAAGATGAAATGCAGCAAAGTATGTTTATTACATTATACATATCATTTGGATAATCTATATTGTTAATAATTAAACATATGAGAACACAGTGTTGCAGCGCTAGCGATGAGCTAACGCCCCGTTCAGGGATTATTCCTGCCTTGCACTGTATGGTTGCTGGGATTGGCACAACCCTGGATGGATGAATAGATAGAATAATTAAAAATGTAAAAAGAAGATATTTCAATGTTCCTTTAAAGTTTTAAAGAATCTGCATTCTCAGCTTACAGATGGCTTTACATCTAATACAGAGCTGATTGTGTGGCGATAAGTTACTTGGAGAAAGAAAAGTAAGGACAGGAATTGGGGGTTAGTACGTTTGAAAGAGACATTACTGCTGAGATTAATTATTTCATGGGGTTCGAATCATTATTTTATGTTGTATGTGTTCATTTTGTTATTCTTTTGAATGTGTTAATTTTGTTCATGTTTATTTGCTATTGATTGTGTTCATTTTCCAAAGCCTTGCTGTTGTTCCAGAGACTTGGCATCTGCCAATCACTACTAGGAAATACACTCTGCCTATAAATCTGATGGTCTCCTAAAGTTCCTGTTGGTTCATTGTGAGTGCGTTCTGGAGAAGTTAAGTTATGTGTCATTTGCTGTACATTTTGCTTTTTGTAAAATGCTGATTTTTTTTATGCCTTCTGCTTTGCACTCTTGCTAATGGAATCTGCTTTGGGATTTGTTTGGTTTGTATTTTCTTTTTATTATAGGCAATTCATTGTTTCTTTTGTACCTTCAGTCAGCTTGTGGAAATAAACTCTTTTTTCAATAAAGATTTTATGTAGCTCTTTTTGTATCTAGCCAGGGTTTTCAATGGGATTTCCCCGTCTAATGGGCATTTTTGGAAGTGGTTTTGGGACTGCTGGTTTCTGACTCTCACATTACCTAGCAACTGATTTTTTCTTTATTCCTTCAGATAAGGGTATGCAAATTCCATCTTGAAATCCTCATGTCATTCTAATTGGAAACGTGAGCATCATCTTACCATTACAAACACAACCCATGTCTGATGGCTCAAGAAAATGTCTACATGTGACAGGAAAGAAGTCTGAAGATTTGTTTTTTTTTTATTTAGAAGGTAAATAACAAGCAGACACAATTGAATTAATGCATGGAAATGGTTCCAGACAAAAAATAAAAGCCCTTACTGTCAATGGGACAGATTTAATTGTTTTATGAATTTTTTTGATGAGTTTTGCAAAAAACTCAGTTTCATGTATATTGTTTTACTCATCCCTTAAATATTATTGTAAGGCCAGAAAGCTAAAAGGAACTTTGAAAGCTAAAAGGTGTCCTACACACCTTCTATTTATGCAGCTATGATTTATATTTTGGTATACAAGACTGAGTGCCCACCATGCTACTTTCCTCAACTGGCAACAAACTCCAGCACCTGAACTCACAGCAGAACAGACACAAAGTGATTAAAGTGACCTGCTGAGCAAAGGAAAATCACCGGTTACATGAGTGGGTATAAAAGTCATTTGAATGACAGTTGCCATCATTGCATCACAAGCAGTTGACATGTCAGCAACACTATCCTCCAATGGAATTTGATACAACTGCAGGACATTTCACTTACTTGACTCAATCTAACCATGACTGAGTTTGCACTTCATGTTGTAAGACTTGCTTTCCACCAAAAGTTCCTCCCTTCACATTCTGCTTTCCTCCACCCCACCTTGCAAAATCTAAAAAATCGTTGTCATGATTTTATAATCTAATGCAATTTAAAACTTTTATCTCTTTTTGATTATGCATGTACCTCTTGTATGGATTTCTTTATCCATTTCATTTCCACCACAGTCACTTGATTGGGGCCAATTAGTGTCTTACCATAAAAGTCCTATTTTAGGTACCTGCTTCCTTGTGTTAGGGTCTGTGGCATTAGCTTCTGTATTGCTCTTTGCCTCTCTTTTGGGTTTCTTTTATCATACATTTGTTGGTCTTTTGACAATTTTCATTTTAGATTTTTTGGCATTTTAAGTTTCTTATTGTTTTTGACTTCGAACTGCAGGCTGGCTTTGCTGTTTCTGAGTATAATTTTTTTTTCTGCTCCTTTTTTAATTCTTGCTTTAATTTTTCATTGTGGTTGTGTCTAATTCTTTTGCACATTTGAATTTTAAATCTTTGGAGATATTTTAAGATCTTCATTTGCTCTTAATTTTTTTTTAATGATTAAAGTTTTGTTTATTTGGAATAAGATTTTAAATAAAACTCCTGTCTTTTTTATCTTTTACCTTTTTCTGGATTAATCTTTTTGGATTGAAATATTTTAAAAATATCAAATTAATTGATAAATCTATCACTACTCACTTTGACTGTGGCTCTGTATCCCTGTCATCAGACACAACATGAAGCCAAGTTATTTCTTGTACGTGAGGTTTGTTTTTAGTGCTATGGGAAGTCAACTTCAGAAAGCAACACTGAGCAAACTATCGCATCTAAGCAATTAGTTGATCGGTGCAGATCTAATAGAATGACAGAGCAAACCGTTAAGGGATTCCAATTTTAAAACTCACTTCTCCCATTCAATGACTGGTAAAAGGATGGAACTGGAGCCCCAGTCTGAAATGTGCACAATAAAGCATCTCCAGGTGGAATGAACTTCAGTACATAACTCTGAACCCATCACAACATGGCTTGTTGTGGAAAGGATATGCAGTCTTCTTCTTCTTTTGGCTGCTCCCATTAGGGGTTGCCACAGCAGATCATCTTTTTCCATATCTTCCTGCTGTCTGCATCTTGCTTTTTTACATCCAACACCTGCATGCCTTTTCTCACCACATCCATAAACCTTCTCTTAGGCCTTCCTCTTTTGCTTGACAGCTCTATCCTTAGCATCCTTTTCCTCTGCACATGTCCAAACCAACGCAATCTCACCTCTCTGACTTTGTCTCCCAGCCGTCCAACCTGAGCTGACCCTCTAATGTACTTGTTCCTAATCCTATCCATCCTTGTCACCCCCAATGAACATCTTAGCATCTTTAACTCTGCTACCTCCAGCTCTGTCTCCTGCTTTCTGGTCAGTGCCAGTCCAACCCCTATAACATAGCTGGTCTCACTACTGTCCTGTAGACCTTCCCTTTCACTCTTGCTGATACCTGTCTGTCACAAACTACTCATGACACTCTTCTCCACCCACTTCACCCTGCCTGCATTTTCTTTTTCACCTCTCTCCTTCTTATTTAATTGTTCCCCTGCAAACATTTCACTTCCTGAAAAATATTTGTTAATAATGAATGACTCCTTCAAGCCAAACAAAAATATATTTTATAGACTCCATCATGTAGGAATTTGCAGAGACATGAAAGTAACTTTTAGTGTGTTTGATAGTTTAATGATGTTGACATACTGCATTAGTTCAATTGCGCTAAAATGTTTTGCTGCCGATTTTTTTTTGTACTCTACAAATTTATGCTCTCATTTCAGTGTCAAACAATAGTTGCCTTGCATTTCTGGATTCCTCTTGCCCTGGTATAATTTTCCATTGTTTGAATAGTATGTTGAAACCTTTCACCTTCATCACCATTGACCTTACTAAGATTATCAGGGAGGAGGTCCAAGTGTGAATGCAGAAAATGAATCTTAATGGAAAGATGCAGTTCATGGTTTTGGAAGCCTGAACATGTTGTCAACCAGACCTGCATAGTTTGGTTCTCTATAGTTGCCAAGAAAGTCCTCAACAACATCCCTAAATGACTTCCGTTCGATTTCGTGACCCCACCAGCAGATCTTTGAAATGTTTTTCATTGATGGTGTGTCTGATTTGTGAACCAACAGCAATGCCATCCTTAATTTTAGCATTAGTTATTTGTGGAAACGTCTGTCTCAAATGTCAAAATCCTTCACCTTCCTTATTCATCACTTGCACAAAATTTTTTATCAGCTCAAATTTTATATGAAAAGGAGGTAAAATTATCTTTGTTGGGTTGGCCAGAGGTTTATGTGCTACACTTTTCTGCCCTAAAACCAGATACCTAAGGAGCAGCCAGTTCTTTTTAATGTAATTAGACTCTTTAGCACAGGTGACCTCTTCACAAATGAGACCACAGAACTTGAGATATCTGAGTTGCATTCCTAGTAGCAGTGTCACTACTTTTAGATCACCATAGATATTCCAGTTGTAGTTGTTGCACTGTAAATGTATATATGTAAATTTGCGAAGAGATCACAAAAATAGACGACTGCAATAAAATGGTACATGATTGGAAACTTTTAAGGTGATATTTGCAATCATCAGGCAAAAATCAATAAGATACACCAAAAAGGAATATTACAAGCTATAATGCCCCATGCCTATCAACCTCTGGCATACCTCGGATTGAAAGACAAATCTGAGACACAGACAGCTTATAAAGTGACAAAGGAAAGGAAGTCTTTATTTAAAGTTCAAAAAAAAAAAAAAATTCAAAGAACCTAGAAATTCATGAATGTCTTCTAGATACTACAGACCTGAGGACATTTATAAATCAATAGAAAAGAAAAAAAAATCAAACACATTATTTATTTAGTGATTTTATTAAAAGCAAGTAACATTCCACACAATCAAGTCAAGCTTAACAAAACAAATACTCTTCTTCATCTACTTTCGGCTGCTCCCATTTGGTGTTGCCACAGCGGATCATCTTCTTCCATACCTTTCTGTCCTCTACATTTTGATCACACCCATCAGCTGCATGTCCTCCCTCACCACATCCATAAACCTTCTCCTCTTGCCTAGCAGCTCTATCTTTAACATCCTTTTCCCAATATACCCAGCATTTCTCTTCTGCACATGTCCAAACCAACACAATCTTGCCTCTCTGATTTTTATCTCTAAACCTTCCAACCTGAGCTAACCCTCTAATGTACTCATTTCTAATCCTGTCGATCCTTGTCACACACAATGCAAATCTTAACATCTTTAACTCTGCCATCTCCAGCTCTATCACACAAATAATAAAACAAATAAGACAAAGTTATGCAAACAACAAATCTTCCCGTTTTTCCCTTGCTTGTCAAAAAACAAATCAAGAAGGTGAAGACACAAGGATTCATCATACTATTTACAAAAAGAAAGAGGATAAAACTCGGTCCCTCAAAATAGTGCTGTGGCTTCCATCATTCAGCTCCCCTTGGGTGTATTTTACTTCAAGACTGGCCCCAGGCACCATCTTCTACCTTATAGCTGTTTTTATACAGCCAAGGGGATCATCGCAACCAATCGTGTTCAGAGATGCCCTGCTTCACTTGACTACTGTAAAGAACCGTTATTTTAATGCTGGTAGCCTTTCTGTTATTTTGAGTGTGTCCAGCCATTCTGCTGTAACCTCACTTATTAACAGAACCGGCAGCCACTGGATGTTATTTTTTACTTATTACACCAGTTACTGCAAACTCTGTCAAGAAATCAAGCCACGTTGGCTCACTAGAAAACACTTTGGGTCAGAAATGGAGTGGTGGCACTCTAATCCTAAAAAACAAATTTTAAAATATCAGCTTTTGACAGTTCAATTAGGCAGTTTAGAGATAGCCGGGCTGTCAAATTGGAGAAAGACCTCGACTAATGAATCAGCTAAACCACAGGAATAAATTCCACTTTTGTGGACTGTAGCTTAAAAGAACCTTTGAATAAAGATATGTCATAACAAAAGCTCTATGCTCTGAAATATTTAATTAAACAGTAAAGAAATGTGCTTTTCAAAATACTTACATAGTAAGCTTGAGGCTTTTGGCTAACTGTAGCTAAAATTAGTAAAAGAAAGAAAGGAATTATGTTAAAGGTAAATCATTTAAAAAATATATGTTTTTGTTTATTTTATATGTTATGTTTATTAAGAAAAAGATAAAGTCAAAAGGAAGTACTTAAGATGATTACAGAATTAACAAAGTACAGAATGCCCCTTTAAAGTTAAAGGTAGTAAGTAATGAAAAAAATCCAAAAGCTTGTGTAAAAAAATCATCACAACTTAAAGAGGAGGATTGATTGAAGCAGGCATTCCATACTGAAAAAATACAGAAGGGCAATGTCTGTGTCAGTGCAACTAAATTATTATAAGGCTATTGTTTATCTTTATTAACTATACTAGCCATGTGCGCCCAACTACGTTACGCGTGTTAAAGTTGTCTGTGAAGGGCTCCCTGTTTAAACGCGGCTGCCAGTCGTGAACTGGGCCCTTCGTCGCACAGCATTGTGGTTTTTTATAAGGGAAACAAAATTACAAAAGAAAACCCTTTGACATTGATTTGACAGGAACGGCCTACTCGGAATCACTGTCTGAATAGTAATTATGTGATGGTGTAGGAGTATTTCTGCTTCTGTCCATTCACAGTCCATCTCATTTTCACGACGCTATCGTTTCCTCTCACGATGTCTTCTCAATCTTTCTCTAATCTCGCAGGTTGCTTTGTGGCAATCCAAAGATTAAGGCAATATACACGGAGCAATGGTTATAAAAGGGGTACACATAGGTGTCCACGCTCTTTAAAGCATAAATAGGGATCACTTCACTGACATGTGAGCAAGTCATGGTACAACTGTGAGAAGCGCAGCACTCGCCGGCTACAATGTAACAATAATAATTTCCGGAACGTGCTGTTACGTTGTCATTCATTTTACCCACTGTCTTTCTTTCATTAATATGTTACGTAGGCATGTACCTTTTATCTTCTGTAATCTCATTCTCTAACCAGCCCTTAGGAGCTAACCAGCATAACACTGTTTACCACCCCTTTCGTTATTCCGGCACATTGTTGACATCCGTGAGTAACAACAACGCACTAAAGTGGAAGGTGGTCTACGCATGCGTGGAATTCTAGGACAAACAAAGATCAAGATCTAAATGAAGATCTCTTTAGTTATAATTTAAAGCACAACAATTTGTTTAGTTTGAATGTCTGCGTTTTGAGGTGTGACTGGAGTACTACAGTCTTCAGTAGTATAAGCCTGGAGGAGATTCTTAATGCAATGCCAATGTTTTAGCTGTCTCTCTACTGCCATCTAGTGCTTCTTCTTCTAATTCATTCGTGGACAAACAAAGATCAAGATCCAAATGAAGATTATATATAGAGATTTTTTACTATGCTGTAGAGGTTATATGTGAGGTAGGAAATAAGTTAGCAAACTACATATGATATTTTCATATAATCATCTTTTACTTGTATATGCTTTGTGGTTTAATAAATAATATAAAACATTTGTTAAAATGAATTTGAACTAGATTCTGGAATTTTTTTGGTCCAGTTTCAAGGGGTGTGGTGATATCTCAATCTTGAGCTGTCACTGAAAGGGTAAAGTAGCATGTCCTGAACTGCAGGACAGCAGGGGCTTCAACAGTTAAGCATGCCTATTAAAACCCGATTGAAAGGTGCACAGACATCCCGAACAGCTATTTCTGAGATACCGAAGGCACCACCTTTGGCATCAGCAATTATATTACAGTCAAAGCCCCTTAGATTAAATGTATTGGCCATTCTGTTATTTGAGTTAAATATCATTATTAGTATGTCTGGATTCCATACATATTGAGTTGCATTCGTATTGCTGGCTATCTGAAGGAGCAAGTCCCCCCTAACACAAAATACTTTTCTCCTCAATTTGTGAGAGAAAAAGCTATTCAACTACAAATTGAATATATCATTCTTATACTAAACTATGAAAAAAATCTGCCTTTTTTTTAAACTCTAATTGTTATACAGGGTGAGGCAGAAAGGGCGGACGTCTTTGAAATGGCTAGAACTCACCACTAGGTGGAGTGACAGATGTGTGGTAGGTGGCAATAGGTTTGCAAAGTCTTAGCATTTTTTTAGTTTTTTTTTTAGTTTTTTTGGAGCCATGGACAATAGAACACAGTGTTTTTGCGTACGACTGTTTTGTCAAGAACAACCAATCTATTACCGCAATTCAGCGTGAGTTTCATTGCCTTTTCAATATCCACAGAAATAAAGCTGTTCCCGCTCGTAACACTATCCTACGTTGGGTTAAAGCACTTCATACACGAGGTACACTAGTGAACAAAAGACCGCCGGGGGCTACACGAACGGCACTTACCCCTGAAAATGTGGAAAGCGTACGACTAGCCCTGCTGTGCAGTCCAAGTCGATCTACTCGGAAGCATTCTTCTGAACTTGGCCTCAGGAATTGTGCGGTAAGGCGTATTTTACATTTAGACCTGCATTTCCATCCCTACAAATTGTCAAATGCTATTTTAATATGAATTAAAATCTTTCAATAAATTTATTTGTAAGAAAAAATTAACAATTTTGTGATTTTGTAAAAAACGTCCATCCTGTCCACCTCACACTGTATATGTCCTCTGGCTTCCACTAGTTACATGTTTTGACTAAATGCCTTACTTATCACCTGCTAGACTAATATTTTCTTCTACTTATTTCGAGTCTAGATTCACTGTGCTTACAGTATGTGTCTGCAATGTGGAATAACATTAAAGTCCATGGAGAAGTCAAGTAAAAGCACTTGGAGAATGTGCTTACAACTCCATCCAGACAGCGACTGAGCCAGAAATCAAATCTTAGTCACTAGAGGAGTTTGTGGATGCAGCAACAAGCATTGCTGTACTGAGCTGTAGTTCGCTATTTAAAAGAATAATAATTGTTATTAAACTGTCTATCTCTGGAAGAGATCAATGATACCTTTTGTGTTAATATTTCTAGTCTATTTTGATTAAATGTGTATAATGTGAACCGTGGTGACTTTCTGAGTTGTTTTCCAAGATACTCTTATCTGCTGTATTTACAAGAAGGGTTGGGAAGTCATTACAAAAAAAATCTGCCAACTTTCTACAACTCCAGAAAGTCTGACTCTAACTTTAACTTTAGTATATGGTCAGTTTTAAATGCAGCTTTCATAGGAGATGTTACTATTCTGATCACTAATAACAAATTAGAAGAATTCACATGTAAGAGAAGAGACATAGTGAAAAACTTATAAGGTCAAAATACAAAGAGATCAAAAAAATGGCGATAGACCAGAAAGAAAAAAACAAAAATCACAGCTAAAAATTTCTGAAAAAATTAAAACCAGAAAAAAGTTTTTGAAAAAGGGCTTTTTAAGTGCAAGAAAGAAAAAAACCAAAGGTGTCTTTAATCTGCAAACTCGGATAGGGAAACAAGTCAAATGATGACCATTTATACCATCACATAGCAACAATCGAGGTCAAAACCTCTGAGGTCTTGCCCCTAACAATCATGGGATGCATCTTAACACTCTTTACCCAAAATGGTGGTGTCTGTCAAAAATAAATATGGTGGTGAAAATCATCAAAATTATCTTCTTATATAGTATGGTACCAAGGCTGGCCATTTGTCTGTCCTGAATTTTAAATCACCTGTAGCTCACAAACCGTTTGACCTATTGACCTGAAATTTGGTACACATACAGTACAGGCCAAAAGTTTGGACACACCTCCTCATTCAATGTGTTTTCTTTATTTTCATGACCATTTACATTGGTAGATTCTCACTGAAGGCATCAAAACTATGACTGAACACATGTGGAGTTATGTACTTAACAAAAAAAGGTGAAATAACTGAAAACATGTTTTATATTCTAGTTTCTTCAAAATAGCCACCCTTTGCTCTGATTACTGCTTTGCATACTCTTGGCATTCTCTCGGTGAGCTTCAACAGGTAGTCACCTGAAATGGTTTTCACTTCACAGGTGGGCCTTATCAGGGTTTTAACTCACCCAATAGCCACTGCTAATGGCAAAATGCATCCCACAGACAGGTTGGTCAAATGCCTGGAGAGGTTTGCACGTGCTAGCCGCTTGTGAATCAGCTCACTTCACCTGCTGCTAGAAGTAGACATAGAAATACAAAAAGTTGGTTACAATATCTAGAAGTGATTGTAAGAGGAAAGGAGTTATGTAAGCGTTGCTTCGTAAGCGTACAGTGAAACAATATGTAGGCAATATTTACATTCACTAAAAACATCCTCCATTATTTGCATATTTTAATAACTGAGTATTTCTCTGACATGATTTAACTGAAAATGCTCCAGACCTGGGGCCTCATGCATAAGGTCGTGCGTAGAATTCGCATTATAACATGACATAAGCACAAAAGCTGAAATGTGCTTACGCATAGAAAAATCCAGATGCAAGATATGTGCGTTCACCAACTTCCGTGATCTTCCGCTACATAAATCCCGGTCAGCATGAAAAGTAATGCTCGTGCATGCGCCTGCTGTCCCGTCCAGTCTCCTCCCAGAATTACGCCTCTTTGAATATGCAAATCAATATAAATAGCCCTTAAGCTCAGGATTCTTTGAAAAGACAATGGGAAAAGCAAGAGGGAAATGGAAAAATTTCAGCGAATACCAAGTGGAGGCAAGAAAAAACGTACTATTTGTTAATTTAAACAGTGGTATAAACAACAAAAGGAAGTTGATTGAGTGACAAAGCGTGTTGGAGAAACTCAAAAGCTCAAGTTCACAAAGTCGCACAGTGCCAAAATAAAAAAGAAGTTGTCAAATATCAAAGTAACCATGAAAAGGTGAGTCGTAGCCCACCATCTGAGTGTCATATGAAAGCTTATTAGGGTACAGAGAAAAAAAAAAAGGCACACAGTGGGGGAAAAGCATGAAATGTCAACTTCAATCTCGTAGTTTCCACTTTAATCACGTAGTTTATTTTGTCATTAAAGTAGAACATCATAAACTTCATCTTAAAACCTTTTAATTAACTAGTTTCTCAAATTACATCATAAGTAAAGTAGCACGTTAAATGCTCTGTTTTTTTATGTGTTCTTCTATGTGCTCTGTGTGTGAATCACTACGTGCTTCTTAACCGGCTTTCTCTACTTCTGACAGGACACAGAATCCATTACCTTTGTGATATTACAGCTCTCTGAATAACTAAAATACTGAGATGTATATGTGATATAATTTTCATGATGATAGGAGTTAAAGCACATTATTAAACATGTGAACACGGTGGCGTAGTGATTGTGCGCGACCTTTGGTGAAATAATTTTTTGCAGCAGCACTCAGGGGTGGCTCTAGGCTCATGGCGGCCCTGGGCAGAGAAAGAATCGGTGGCTCCTTCGCCCACCAATGTCAATATGGTATCTTATGCACGGCGTATGGCCACATCCGTTGCGGACACTGCTCATGACACAAGTGTTTAACTTTTGCCAAAATTTGCCACTGCATTTTTAGCTGTGTCGTTATTTTCTCCAACTGTTTTATATTCAATATATATTGGCATGGTGGCCCTGGGCAGATGCACAGTTTGCA
Organism: Polypterus senegalus; assembly: GCF_016835505.1. Lineage (NCBI taxonomy): Eukaryota > Metazoa > Chordata > Cladistia > Polypteriformes > Polypteridae > Polypterus > Polypterus senegalus. The sequence continues at coordinate 156,084,207 of NC_053162.1, forward strand.
CATGCCTAAGGCTGCCCCTGCAGTACTGTCTCTTTCAAACGTACAAACCTCCAATTCCTGTCCTTCCTTTTCTTTCTCCAAGTAACTGATCGCCATACAATCAGCTCTGTAATGGACGTTAAGCCATCTGTAAGCTTATAACACCGATTCTTCAAAACTTTTAATGAACATTTAAATATCTTCGTAGTACATTTTTAATTATTCTATCCTTCACGCTAGTCCCAGTGAAACATACAGTGCAAGGCAGGAACCATCCGTGAGCATAGCGCCAGATCCTTGCAAGCGCAAGGGATGAAACTCTTTCTGAATCACAAGGTCCGTACAGGAAAGGTTTGAAGCGTTTGTCGTATGAGAGAAGTTCAAATAGGAAGCATGGCTGAGACAGCGTGTGCTTGATGCTGTATACCGATAATTCTCTTTCCGATTAGCTGCTCCGAGTGGTGCAGTGAGAGTAATATGGAAAAAGATGATCCACCGTGGCAACCCCTAACGCAGTGCTTCTCAATTATTTTCAGTCATGCCCCCCCTAGGAAGAAGAAAAATCTCGCGCCCCCCGCGCGACTATAAATAGTATCATTTGTCTATAAAATTGTTATAAGTACACCTCTGCATAACACTGTATCCTTATTAACGTATAAGAGAATAAAAAAAGAAAGAAATATGGACCAATTTACAACAAAGAATAGCTTTATTAAATGTAACAGAAAAGATTTAAAGTGCATTCTAAATTCAAAAAAAATTTAAAAGAAAAATAAAAAAGCATGTTCCCCGAGGTCAAACGCACCCCCCTTGACGGAGCCACACTATTTGAGAAACACTGCCCTAACGGGAACAGCTGAAAGAAGAAGGTGCAGTGAGAGTAACAACGCTAAAGTAGCTATTGTATTTACAATAGTTTGACCATTATATTGTTACTGGTTAATTACAATAAGATGCATTAAACTAATAAACAACATGCGGTTAATTTCAGTGTATTTATAAAGCCATGTCAGGAAAAGAAAGGATAACCACAGAGGAACTGCTTTGACGCTGGGTGCCGCCAGTCTGCAAAACCGAGTGGAGAACCTGCGTACGACAGGGTATGAGATACCATGAAATGTGCGTGGCTTTATGCCAAGTTTAGGTTTTATACATCATGATTTGAAAAGTGGAAATGTTCTTACGCAATATTTCTATGCCTGCACACCATTTATACATGAGGTCCCTGCTCTCTCTCCTGGTCTGAAGCAGTAAGAAGTTTCAGACTTTAGACATCAACTGAGATTTTAATTTTAACTCTCCATTAAGTATGTCTTCCAAAAATGTTAAGTTTAAGGAATTTGAAATACAGTTAGTCATAGACCGTACACAACCAACAACTAACAATAGTACATTAGTTGGAGCCATTTTCACATCATTTGAAATGTCATTTGGAATCTACTGTCTTTAAAAGCTATTGAACAACAACAAGCCTATCTGGGCTATATTTTTAAGTACAAGATATTGCTGTTTAAAAGCATGGATTTAATGTAGTCTGTTAACACATGTTATTGCATTTTGTTATCGCTGTCATTATTACTTATTATTACTAAAATATTTCATAAACAACAACATGACAACTGAGTTTTTGATAAACTGCTTACCAATAGATAGATAGATAGATACTTTATTAATCCCAACAATATTTAAAAAGCTTCAACTTTCAAATCATAAGTCTCTGAATGTTACACCATGTCTACATTTTGTAATTTTTTATGATATTGTAAACCACAGCTCTCACTTGCATCTTGTATAGTAGATGCCAAATAGACATGCTAGTAAAAATATAAAATTTTGCTTAGGCTCAAAAGATACAAATGGCTTGCACACAAAAAAAATCAATCTTGCAAAACCATATGTTCAAAACATGCCTTTATAAACCTCAAATCAACTTAAACCTATGTGCTTGTGAATGCACTTTTAGCCACTCCCCATTACCTCCCATCAATAACCATATATGAGATAAAAATGACTTTTTGGAATATTTATGATCTAATCACCATATAAATTTGGTCATGCCACTGAGTAACATCTTTAAGCAGTAATGCACCACACAATGTAAAAACTGCCAATAAAAAGAAGAAATAGAAGTTGTGTCTTTACTATAAATCATGAAAATGAAACTTCAGTGAATGTCAGCTTGAGGCATTTCTGCGTGAAGTGGAGAACTGCAAAAACATTCTTCTTGATGGGCACTCAACAGGAGTCACAAATAGTGAAAAGCAAGATTGGGAACAAGTGACAGCATTGGAGTGGACAGAGCAATAGCATTGTACCATCATGTAATGCCCAGACTGCCACCATTACACAGCATGAACAGAAGGCGGCTATATGTGCAGAACTCTGAGATATTAACAAAAACTCTTGTTGAACTCATAAAAAAAGAAAATTATTTTGTAAGTGAATGTCAATATTGCAAAACAAATAAGTCTGTTTACATTCTATGTACTACATCCAAAAATGCAATACAATTTATTTTTTGTATAGCCCAAAATCACACAAGAAGTGCCGCAATGGGCTTTAACAGGCCCTGCCTCTTGACAGCCCCCGAGCCTTGACTCTCTAAGAAGAAAAAAAGAAGAAAAAACTCCCAAAAAACCCTTGTAGGGAAAAAATGGAAGAAACCTTGGGAAAGGCAGTTCAAAGAGAGACCTCTTTCAAGGTAGGTTGGGCGTGCAGTGGGTGTCAAAAAGAAGGGAGTCAATACAATACAATACAATACAATACAAGAACAGAACAAATCCTCAGTAGAGTATGAAAATAAAAAAACTTAGAAGTACAGAGTAGAATTTAACAGTAGATGATATCACATAATGTGATTTGGGTTTGTTTAGATTCCTGGAGACCTCATCCATCAAGCTACCTCCCCCATTTGGCCATTCCACAGCTGAAATAGCGCTAATCCGATGAAAGGACCCCTCTTTCCCATGATTCCTACAATCCTACATCAGGGATGACTTTACCTTAGGCAGGCAAAACAACTTGGCAGGTGGGCTGTGGCACCAAGTGCCACATTTGAGTACCGAGAAGAGAAACAGAATAGGTCAGGGTTAGTAACAAATATAACTATCATGTTACTTATGTTTTAGTGCTAATGACTAACAACAGAGATGCAGTCTGTACAGTTAATCAGCAGCTCTAGTCAGGATATGCTAAACTGAAGTAGTGAGTCTTCAGCAGGGATTTAAAAGCTAAGACCGAAGGGGCATCACTTATAGTAGCAGGCAGACCATTCCACAGTTTAGGGGTCTTGTAACCAAAAGCTCGACCTCCCACTGTTATTTTATTAATCCTTGGAATCATAAGCAGACCGGTATCTTGAGATCTTAATGTGCGCTCTGGTGTGTAAGTCATGATAAGTTCAGACAAGTAAGCCGGACCTTGGCCATTCAATGTTTTATATGTTAAAAGGAGGATTTTGAAATCTGCCCTAAACTTAACCGGGAGCCAGCGTACAGATATAAGAACTGTTATGTCATGTTATGCATTTTTTCTTGTTCTTGTAATAATTCTTGCAGCAGCATTTTGGATTAACTGGAGGCTTTATAAAGAACAGTTTGAACATCCAGTAAACACCGCATTGCAGTAGTCAGTCCTACTAGAAATAAATGCATAAATTAATTTCTCAGAATCCTGTTTATTTAGAAAGCGCCTTAATTTCCCAACATTTTTAAGATGGAAGAAATATGATTTGGCCATCACATTGCAGTAAACCTCAGCTCTGAGTCACCTGATAAGTCCAAAGACCTCCATCTACCTTTTAATAAACCAATTGTTCCATTCTATCACCAATTGTGTGCAGGAGTGCTTTTCATTATATATCGTCCCTTGTGCTAGCAATCACCTGAATAAAGATTATACAGTATGTCTGCCTTCTGTTTTTTCTAGTTAGGACACAAAGTGCCCAGGGAATGGAATAAAGAAAGGCACAATGTGTATATATCAGACATACACCCTGCAGCTGCACTGGTCCTCAAGGCTGCCTTATAACTTTATGTGAATTTCTTATTTGTGATGCATGGATCCAGTCATGTGGCATAACCATTGTAGCCACTTCCACTCAGCTTGCTGTGGATGTCAGCATTCTTGTAAAAGAGTTACATTTAAAACAAATATCAACAGAGCTGTTGTTAGTATGTTATCCAATAAAAATTGGCAGATGTAAAGCATGAATTATAGCCCTACTTTAAGTGCTGGAATTAGTGCTGGAAGAGATACTCGGACTCAGACTCCACAGCCCTGATTATAAATGGACTGACTAAGTACTGATTGCACACTGTAAAAAGAGACAGAACAAATGAAAAAATGTTTGGGGTGACATTGCAACCCTGTATATTTTAAATGCAAAAGTAATAAACACATTTCAGCAAAAAATAATGCCCTTTAGGACACGAGTTTCATATTAGACTGACAAGGATGATGACACTTCCTGTTAAGTGCAGGCCAGACAGGAAGATGTGGGTCAGGGCGGATCAGACACTGGAAGTTATGTCAAAGGTGGTTGGGATGTCGATCATCCGGTCAGCAGAGGGTGGAATAGAAAAGGCATTAGTATACACCACCATCTTGTGGACTGGCATTGAAGTACCACCACCAGAGCCTTTATGCTGACCTCAAGGTACACGTGTGCGACAACACATACAGCACATATTGTGTTTCTACCTCCATTGCTTGGCTTTGGATTAATTTCAATCTACACAATATTAAGTAATAACACATCTGTTTATTAAGGTGTAATAGTTTTTATGTTGAATACGATTGATTCAGTGGTCCCCTCATCATGTCCTATGCTATAGTTTACTGAGCTGTTTAACACATTGACTGCTGGACCATTTATTAGATAGATAGATAGATACTTTATTAATCCCAAGGGGAAATTCACATAATCCAGCAGCAGTATACTGATACAAAGAAACAATATTAAATTAAATAGTAATAAAAATGAAAAAAATTTTAATAAAAATAATGTTAGCATTTACTCCCCCGGGTGGAATTGAAGAGTCGCATAGTGTGGGGGAGGAACGATCTCTTTAGTCTGTCAGTGGAGCAGGACAGTGATAAAAGTCTGTCACTGAAGCTACTCCTCTGCCTGGAGATGACACTGTTAAGTGAATGCAGTGGATTATTCATGATTGACAGGAGTTTGCTTAGTGCCCGTCGCTCTGCCACAGATGTTAAACTGTCCAACTTTAATCCTACAATAGAGCCTTTATTACCAGGATGTTGCAATATTTGTCTATGCATATATTATCCATCCATCCATCCATTTTCTAACCATTAATTAAATCAATCAAAATTTTTTAAAATATAAAGAAATGTATTAGAAGGCAACTGTTTAATAATCAATAGTAAGTCTGTTAAAAATGTAGAGAGCTTGTTAATTATTTTGACCAGCAATATGACTGAATGTTTCTATTTGAATGAGATTCCTAGAAGCATAGCAACTCGCACAGTGCAGACTGTGTCACAAATATTACACCTTTCTTTGCACTGTCCACAGCACATTTGGTATCCTATCCCATTCTATCATGTGAAGCATGAAAACAAAGAGGACTGATTTAGGAACATTTATATTAGGTAGAATGCCCAATGGGGGCTAGGTGGCCTTTAAAACCCTGTAGATTTTGTTTTTTCTTCCAGTCTAACGAGTGTTTTTTTTCCTTTATGTCCTCCCAGCCATTGACCTTACCTTGTTTAGTTGTCAGTGATTCTGTAATATTATTGCATTATCATAATTGTTTTTCTCTTCTTGTAAGTTTGTCTTTGCCATCTTTGAAGCACTTTGAGCTACATTGTTGTATGAAAATGTGCTATATACAGTAAATAAATGTTGTTTTTGATAGTTGGTGACTGCACTTAGTAGGTGCCAGAATGTCTATGTAGTGCTGTCCCAACAGTTGGATGCCTTCTGATGAAAAAACACCTTCGGGGCAGCCCTCCACATCAGTACTAAAGCCTACAGGTTCCACATCATCAAATTGATTGTCACTATCTTGATTACTGTCATTATCTTTAAAATACGTATCTTGCAACAAATCTTGTTATTTTAAAACATCAGCAGTTTTATAATTTTTTGACATAACTATGGACTGTCAATTTATAGGACTTTGTTCTTCAACGTGTTGCCACCAGAAAAAAATGATCTGGCTATCCACTAGATGGCAGCACTATATTAGCTAACTGAGATTTAGCAGCTGTATATTGAGTTACATGTTCTCTCATATATCGAGTTTTGACAGGTTCATTGAGATACGACTTAACTCATACCTTGTGTTCAAAGTGTTAAGACTGTGCAACAATAGCTTTTTTCATGCAGTATTTTTTTTGTGCAATGGCTAAAAATGTTTGACTCATTGCTCCCTTTATTTTTTTTTTCACGCCTTTCAGGAGTGCATGCTCAGGGTAGTTTTTGAGAATCCATGTCTCTCTACTGCAGCCAAGAAAAAAAAGCCAAAGGAAAGGGCCTGCATTCACTAATAATAGTTACGGTTGTGCAACGGAATTATATGCTGTCACAGTACTCACTCACAATATCAGATCAGTGTTTATCAAGTAACCCAACAGCAAGTCCTTGGTGTTAGAAAAACAAGGATTTAGCACTTCAGAATCATCTTGAAGATAACACTGCAACTGAGAATCATCTTGAGTCTGTGGCTTTGAATAGGTATTAAGTGAAACTAGCCAAAAGCACAGTCGACAGTGGAAAGACACTGTTATCCCTATGCAGTAGGCTGCCCAGCTGGAATTAATATTTAGGATTCAAGATTGCATCATCTAACTATCTATCGTGTCCATCTGGAAAGCCATCAGCCATTGAAGTAAAATATAAACATTTATGGAGTAAAATACAATAGTAAGTAACATTAAATAAACAGGAAAAATAGAAAGAAGCCTTATTTACAGCTGAACAGGTTTACCAAGAAATCTTGCTGGCACTAAAATGTATTTCTCAGTGCAAAGCCAGAGGTTCACTTTAAACAATAATAATCTCAGATTTAAACTTCTATTTTATTCTTGTCTTATGAAGTGTAAATGAAGTAATATTAGGGTTAACATGAATAAAAGCATTCTGTACATTATGCAGAGAAAATCCATACTGAATCTTTAATGCTACATAGTCTGTTTAGGCAAACAAATGCAACGATGGAAATCTGACTTGTCGCATTCTCGTTACTTTTATCCAAACACTGCGTTAATGGTGTGCAATCCATTTTTCATCTGAAACCCCAAACTGTAATATTAATAATTTAAAAATTCATCTGTCAACAGTTCAGCCAATTTCAGATTTCCTCATGATAAATTTAAAAGCATTTCTGGGGCCTTCGCTGCCTGCTTGGCTGTCCAATTCATTATGATTCATTTGCACACAGAAGAGGGAAACTGATGAAGCGGCACAAACAATAAAAAATAAAAGATACACTGCTATGTCTCAATACCGTAAAGTAGGTGTGGCTCTTTAAATCCAAGAGAGCCAATCCCTGACTGTACCTTAAATTATTGCCTCTCATACTTCACTCTCCATCCACCAGTGAGCTGTTTGCTGCTTCCCAGCTGTCAACTTAACTCATTTATCTTTCTGTTTGCATGACTAACATGTTAATCTGGTTATTTCTCCAGTTTTAGTAACATGAAATAAAAGTGAATAAGTCATCATTAGGGATGGTGTAGACATCAGAACTTGCAGTATTTTGCAAAAGTCAAAAATGGTTTAGGTGCATTAATACTTTAATTTAAAAATAGACTGCATTAAAAAAACATTGAACACTAAGACACATTTTCCTTGATTTTCCCCTTGGCTCCACAGTTTACAACTACAAATCAAACAATTCAGACATAAAGTGCACATTGCAGAATTTAATTTAGGGGTAGTTGCATACATTCTGGTCACACCACACCTTTCATACTTTTTAATCATGTCTGTAATTTTAAAATTTGGAATATATATATATACATCCATCCATTGTCCAACCCGCTATATCCTAACTACAGGGTCATGGGGGTCTGCTGGAGCCAATCCCAGCTAACACAGGGCACAAGGCAGGAAACAAACCCTGGGCAGGGCGCCAGTCCACCGCAAATATATATATATATATATATATATATATAGATTCATATATATATATATATATATATATATACAGTTGCATATATATATATATGTGTGTGTGTGTGTGTGTGTGTGGTAAGGTTTCTAAACTCTGTTGGAGCTCCCCCAAATGGGACAACACACCAAAGTGTGTCCTGAAGGGCGATCACCACGTCTGTGGAAAATGGCATATCAGTCTCCGGGGCAACCGCGGGCTCCCAGCACCGTAGCAACTTGCCGCAAAAACAAATCCTAAAAGATTAAAGTCACGCTATGAGTGCCTGCCATCCATAGGTGATGCAAGAAATATTGTAAATGCAGGGAACAGTATTTGGCCACTAACCTAGTCACGACCCTGCCTGATTGCTGTGTCTGTGTATAGGAGAATGGAAGATTCTGCTACAATAAATAATCATGCTGTTCCTGTTTCAAGCTGAATAAAGCTGGTTTTGCTAAAGTACTGAGACTCAGCCTTGTGTTTTGGTGTGCAAGACTGGGACTCGTACGTCACAATATATATCTATCTATCTATATATATATATATATATATATATATTGTCACTGGCGGCTGGGGTGGAGCCCAGCCAGGACACCCAGGAGGACCAGAGGAGGGCTTGTACCTCCTCCAGACCACGAGGGGGCGACCGCCCTGGTTGTATTGGGGGCCACGGGTAGAGGGCTTGGAAGTGCTGGGGGGAAGAGGACCAGGGACACCCGGAGGACTTCAGGCTACACAGTTGGTGCTTCCGCCACACGGGGGTGTGTCAGTGGAAGCTCCTCAGGAAGCACCTGGAGCCAATCCGGGCGTACATAAAAGGGGCCGCCTCCCTCCAGTCGAGGCAGGAGTCGGGTGGAAGTGGACGGAGCTCGAAGGAGAGGAGTGGAGGCGGTCTGAGGACTGAGCAAGGCGTTGTGGTGCGGCCAGGACTTGAAGGGGTGATTGGTGCTGCGGCACTGGGTGTGTGCACTTTTGTATATATAGAGTGGAAAATAAACACATGTGTGGCAAAACAACATGTCTGCCTGTCTGTGTCCGGGCTTTACCCCCACATATATATATATATATATATATATATATATATATATACACTCACCTCAAGGATTATTAGGAACACCATACTAATACGGTGTTTGACCCCCTTTCGCCTTCAGAACTGCCTTAATTCTACGTGGCATTGATTCAACAAGATGCTGAAAGCATTCTTTAGAAATGTTGGCCCATATTGATAGGATAGCATCTTGCAGTTGATGGAGATTTGTGGGATGCACATCCAGGCACGAAGCTCCCGTTCCACCACATCCTAAAGATGCTCTATTGGGGTGAGATCTGGTGACTGTGGGGGCCATTTTAGTACAGTGAACTCATTGTTATGTTCAAGAAACCAGTTTGAAATGATTCGAGCTTTGTGACATGGTGCATTATCCTGCTGGAAGTAGCCATCAGAGGATGGGTACATGGTGGTCATGAAGGCATGGACATGGTCAGAAACAATGCTCAGGTAGCCCGTGGCATTTAAACGATGCCCAATTGGCACTAAGGGGCCTAAAGTGTGCCAAGAAAACATCCCCCACACCATTACACCACCACCAGCAGCCTGCACAGTGGTAACAAGGCATGATGGATCCATGTTCTCATTCTGTTTACGCCAAATTCTGACTCTACCATTTGAATGTCTCAACAGAAATCGAGACTCATCAGACCAGGCAACATTTTTCCAGTCTTCAACTGTCCAATTTTGGTGAGCTTGTGCAAATTGTAGCCTCTTTTTCCTATTTGTATTGGAGATGAGTGGTACCCGGTGGGGTCTTCTGCTATTGTAGCCCATCCGCCTCAAGGTTGTGCGTGTTGTGGCTTCACAAATGCTTTGCTGCATACCTCGGTTGTAACGAGTGGTTATTTCAGTCAAAGTTGCTCTTCTATCAGCTTGAATCAGTCGGCCCATTCTCCTCTGACCTCTAGCATCAACAAGCCATTTTTGCCCACAGGACTGCCGATACTGGATGTTTTTCCTTTTCACACCATTCTTTGTAAACCCTAGAAATGGTTGTGCGTGAAAATCGCAGTAACTGAGCAGATTGTGAAATACTCAGACCGGCCCGTCTGGCACCAACAACCATGCCACGCTTAAAATTGCTTAAATCACCTTTCTTTCCCATTCTGACATTCAGTTTGGAGTTCAGGAGATTGTCTTGTCCAGGACCACACCCCTAAATGCATTGAAGCAACTGCCATGTGATTGGTTGATTAGATAATTGCATTAATGAGAAATTGAACAGGTGTTCCTAAAAATCCTTTAGATGAGTGTATATATATTTGTGTGTGTGTGTATATATATATATATATGTATATATGTGTGTATATATATATATGTATATATGTGTGTATATATATATATATATATATATATATATATATATGTGTATATGTATACAGTGGAGGAAATAATTATTTGACCCCTCACTGATTTTGTAAGTTTGTCCAATGACAAAGAAATGAAAAGTCTCAGAACAGTATCATTTCAATGGTAGGTGTATTTCAACAGTGGCAGATTGCACATCAAAAGGAAAATCGAAAAAATAACTTTAAATAATAGATAGAAATTGATTTGCATTTCATTGAGGGAAATAAGTTTTTGAACCCCTGCCAACCATTAAGAGTTCTGGCTTACACAGAGTGGTTAGACACTTCTACTCAATTAGTCACCCTCATTAAGGACACCTGTCTTAACTAGTCACCTGTATAAAAGACACCTGTCCACAGAATCAATCAATCAAGCAGACTCCACACTCTACAACATGGGAAAGACCAAAGAGCTGTCCAAGGATGTCAGAGACAAAATTGTAGACCTGCACAAGGCTGGAATGGGCTACAAAACCATTAGCAAGAAGCTGGGAGAGAAGGTGACAACTGTTGGTGCGATTGTTCAAAATGGAAGGAGCACAAAATGACCATCAATCGACCTCGCTCTGGGGCTCCACGCAAGATCTCACCTCGTGGGGTGTCAATGGTTCTGAGAAAGGTGAAAAAGAATCCTAGAACTACACGGGAGGAGTTAGTTAATGACCTCAAATTAGCAGGGACCACAGTCACCAAGAAAACCATTGGAAACACATTACACCGCAATGGATTAAAATCCTGCAGGGCTCGCAAGGTCCCCTGCTCAAGAAGGCACATGTGCAGGCCCGTCTGAAGTTTGCCAATGAACACCTGAATGATTCAGAGAGTGACTGGGAGAAGGTGCTGTGGTCTGATGAGACCAAAATAGAGCTCTTTGGCATTAACTCAACTCGCTGTGTTTGGAGGAAGAAAAATGCTGCCTATGACCCCAAAACACCGTCCCCACCGTCAAGCATGGGGGTGGAAACATTTTGCTTTGGGGTGTTTTTCTGCTAAGGGCACAGGACAACTTAATCGCATTAACGGAAAATGGACGGAGCCATGTATCGTGAAATCCTGAGCGACAATCTCCTTCCCTCTGCCAGGAAACTGAAAATGGGTCGTGGATGGGTGTTCCAGCACGACAATGACCCAAAACATACAGCAAAGGCAACAAAGGAGTGGCTCAAGAAGAAGCACATTAAGGTCATGGAGTGGCCTAGTCAGTCTCCGGACCTTAATCCAATAGAAAACCTATGGAGGGAGCTCAAGCTCAGAGTAGCACAGAGACAGCCTCGAAACCTTAGGGATTTAGAGATATATATACTAGCAAAATACCCACGCTTCGCAGCGGTGAAATACTGTCTGAATATTTTTATTAATAAAAAAGTAAACATTTTTAGACTGAACGAAAATATGTCAAAAATTAATTGTTAAGGATCTCTCTGTATACCACGTTGTCAGTTCGGCCCTCTGGTTGTAATATGACTAAGCTGTGTGCTGAGCTCACTCTTGAGCATGCAACATACAGTTGGCCATGTGAAAAGCAATCCCGCCTCAAATAAATGCCAACCTTTTGTAGTGTTTGTCCCTGAGACTTATTAATTGTCATTGCGAAGCAGAGCCTTACTGGAAATTGAACGCGTTTGAATTAAAATGGGAGATTAGATGGTATAACGGGATGCGAGAAATAAAAACTGTGTCACTGAGGCACTGCCAGTAAATATAGTTGCTTCAATTAGGTTGTTTTATAGAGATGTGACCTGAAGTCTTGTGCCGTTACAAAGTTTCGTGGTTGTAAGTTTCTGCTTCCTTAGCGAAGGTCGTAAACGAAAGAAGACACCGCAGTGACACACAGAAGAGAACCCGTGGATTAAATAAAACCTACACAATAACTGTAACAATCGTAACAAATGAACAATAAAATAGAAGAGAACCCGTGAATTAAATAAAAAGGTTGCTTCGTTGGTGAAGCAAGGAAAAAGCACTTTCTTATATGTCGTTCGTTTTTAAAACAGTGCAGAAGCTGTGAGAAGCTGCTTCCTTGGCAAGCTCGTAACGAAAGAAGACACCGCAGTGAACACAGAAGAGAACCCGTGGATTAAATAAAACCTACACAATAACTATAAAAATCGTAATAAATGAACAATGAAACAGCGGAGAACCCGTGGATTAAATAAAAAGGCTGCTTCGTTGGCGAAGCAAGGAAAAAGGACTTTCTTATATATCGTTCGTTTATAAAACAGTGCAGAAGCTCTGAAAAAGCAGCTTCCTTCGCAAAGTAAGGAAACGACTGAAGAGACGGCGGTGACGCGGTGTTCGGCAAGGCAGCTGAAGCGCTGCATTATGGGATCTGTAGTTTATTGTGTTACCAGTGCTTCATATCCCTGGGCCATTAATAACAATAATACAGTATATAAAATGATCTCGGCCGGATATAATTACACGCCGGGCCAGATGTTGCCTGCGGGCCTTGAGTTTGACACATATGGAGTAAATAGAACTTGAAAAGATATATTTTTTCGTACATCGAGCCCGCGTGCTATTGTGGTTTTGCTTGCATGCCTCAATAAGTCATCCTCCCCTCGCTCTTACTTTTTTACCGTTCATCTAATGAATACACTGAGTATGGCTTTACCAAAACAATCATTGATGGTGAATAAAGTATCCATTATTGAGTATGTAGATCGGGATATATATATACATATATATATACCCGCGTATCGTGAGCGAGAAGTAGTGTGTTTAAAAAGCTAGAAAAGAAAAGGGAACATTTTAAAAATAACGTAACATGACTGTCAATATACAGTATTTGTTTTGTGAGTGTTACTGAGTGTTGCTGTCATCAAGGATTTGATTATCATTATTTCTTTCAATCAGGTTCGTATTTGTAGGATGTGTTGTGTTCAAGTTACATTCCGTGTTTGTCAATCGTTGTAAAGATGACAGGTTTCTTTCATTGATTCGTTTCTTACTGCATCAATAAACAGCTCGTCTTCTTCTTTATCTGAGACCTGACACACTGCATGCACGGTTTTTTTTTTTTAACACTGTCTTCCTTTAGCGGGACATTGACTTTTTCCACCGTGTGCTTTGTTTCCGCAGTAGCTGGATTTATGAATATGCTTATCAGACGCTTCATATTTTTGCTGCCTTTTCAATTGTGTAATTCGGTTTTGTTCAGCGCTCTTTGGAACTGTTGCTTTTTATCTGTGCACTCCGTCAGTTCACGTGAGCCGCTCGGTGTACATGCATCGAAGGTTCCCAGCTGTGCTGGTGCCATCTCGTGCTATGTCCATGGCTGTATTTAATGTTACCTTAGTCCTGGCACTTAAAACTTTCTCTCGCAGTTTCGCTGAGTTTGTGTCAAACACCACCCTGACCATCTCATCTTCCTCTCCATAAGCACAGTCCTTCACCCGTGAATATTTACCCGTGGCAGTTTGCTATTGGATTGCCGCTGACGGACGGCCTTATATGGGCAGGCACTAAATTACAAACGCAAGCGGCAGCCTGTCTATGAACTTAATTTAAAGTGTAGGTTTACATCGTGCTTTGGTTCCGAAGTAGCAGAACTCATGAATATGGTTGTATATGTCACTCGCTCGCTTCTTATTGTTTCGCTGCCTTCTCAATTATATAATGCATGTTTTCTTCAGCGCTTTTTTGAGGTCTTCCTGGTTTTCTATGTACTGTGTGATTACGTGGGAGGCGTGATGATGTCACACGAAACTCCGCCCCACGGCGTTGAAGCTCATCTCCATTACAGTAAATGGAGAAAACTGCTTCCAGTTATGACCATTACGCGTAGAATTTCGATATAAAACCTGCCCAACTTTTGTAAGGAAGCTGTAAGGAATGAACCTGCCAAATTTCAGCCTTCCACCCACACGGGAAGTTGGAGAATTAGTGATGAGTCAGTGAGTGAGTGAGTGAGTCAGTGAGTGAGTGAGTGAGTGAGTGAGGGCTTTGCCTTTTATTAGTATATATATATATATATGTATATGTATATATGTATATATATGTATATGTATATATGTGTGTATATATATATATATATATATATATATATATATATATAGTGGCATGTTAGAAAATACAGCACGTGTCCTGTCCAGATCTGGGATCAAGATACCCCGCAAACCAGCAAACATGCAATGGACTGTCCTTTTCAATGCCAAAGGCAAAAAATCTGCCTCAGAGACAACAAACGCAGTTTACAGCATTCAATGCGATGCATTCCCAGGGGTATACATGTGGCAAACATGTAAAAGACTGACAACACATATACAAGAACATCACTGTGCCGTCAGAAGGAAACTCTTTGATTTACACATGTAGATGTTCCACTGAACACATGTTTGACTGGGATACTGTCAAAGTAAAATTCAGGGCCAATTCTAAGAGTGCCAGAGAGGTCTGGCTGAATCGTGGCTCTCTAATGAAAATGCCATTAACAGACACTTGGACTTGAACCAAGCATATGCCGACTTAAAAAGAAGAACACTAAAAAATAAAAAAGACCATATGACCAACACCTTCCAAACCCCACCTTATTATTCCACCTGTTATATACTGAGTTCTATTCCTGTATGTCTAATCATTTTCCTCTGATGATGACACCTGATAGGTTGTTGAAAGATTAGGGAAATAAAAAACTATTTTACGATACATGACTTTTTTCTCCCTATATATATGCTTTGCTATTTTTCCATATTTATTTTTATGATTGACTATTCAGCAACCTTAAAGTCTGAAACTGTGTAATGCCAGTTGACCTGTATCATTTGCAAGACATGAACAGTAGGGAAAACAAATGTCTATCATGACTGAAGTCTTTAATTATACTTTTACCATATTAAGGCAGTGAGAGTAATGCACTTCATGATAAACTGAACTGAATTGAAGGCATCATGGTAACAAAGCAGTTATCACTGCTACCTCACAACTCCAGAGTCCTGGTTTGAATCCCTAGAGCTTATGCAATGGCTGTGAACCTTTAATTTGTTTAGTGCTGAATTCTTGTGTAGTGAAGGCCTGTCTATGTAAATGTATAGGCAGCTTCATTAAATGAGATTTAGCTAGAAATAGAAACAACCAGCTTCGCATTATGTGTAAATATATAGTGATGACCTGTGCTCAGAGAGGTAGGCTGATATTCTGATTTGGATAATGTCATTAAATAAGGCCTTGAATTCAGGCATTCAATGAAAATCCACTTTCTGCAGCATAAGGGCGGCAGTAGATGAATTGCTTTGTGTAAGCCGCATGCTTCTGCTATATTTGATCCTGGCTTCTGATAAGTGAACACCACTCCAATCTGTTTTCCTATTCTTTAGAGAGAGCTAATCTGAACTTGGACAAGCAGCAGACAAAAAAAAGTAATAGGTATCGGTAATAAAATGCACATCTCAGTAATTTTTACAAAAGCAAAACAGAAGTTTCACACAAAGTAAAACTTTCTTAAGCGCTCTCTCTCTCTTCCTTTCTTTTGTGTTGTTTTGTTCAGCCTACATGTAGACAGCCTTCAAGAAAGAGAGATATGGCAAGAGACAAAGAGATCAGAAAGGATTTCAGCCTTTTCTGACTTTACAAAAATGACAAAAAGACATCAGCCTTAATTCTGTTTGGGATTATTTGCTGCAACAATTTTGCCTTATCTACTTTTTTCCAAGGTCAGACTCTGTAGTTGTCAAATCAACACAAGGCTTGTCGATGCTTGCTAGAATCAGTCATTTTGGAAGTGGTTTATTAGAAAACAGTCTTGGGCTTTGCTTTGATCTCATATTCAAAATAAGTGCTTTAGTTTTTTGTTAGTTATGATTTTCTCTCATTAGTTTTGCAGCTGTGAAGTTCTTTTAAAAAGCTTGTCTGCTTTTTTTATTACTATTATTGTATTATTATGCAGTTTATGGGTTGTTCACATTAAAACATTATCACCACCACTTGCAGAATCAAATGATAAAATAGTTCCTAATTTAAGAATGCAGAATTTAGTGTTAATAAGTGATAATTCTTTAATAAAACAGTTTAAGCAGCAAGCTATGATTTTGAACTGGGATAATGTCCTGGAACTTTCATTCCAATCTTTTACTGCAACTCTGACAAAGACTAGAGGACCTCTAATTTTTAAGCATCAAATATATCTAATAAATTATTATGAGAGTTTCTGTGTGTATGTTTTATTATCAAGGGGTTATAAAAACAAATATGGTGAGCTGAGATACACAATGCAGCACTGCGTTAGAGACCCACTCAACATAATTCATAAGATCCACCCATACTTGACCACATCCTTAGCTGGAATCCTAATCCAACTTCTGGACATCTGTCCAGTGTACCACAGTTATCATTAACATCTATCAGGAAACTATTTAATATGGATCAATAAGTCATTACTCTGGAGGTATTTTGCAACCCATGAGAAAGTCTTTCAAATCAAAAATGTGTTGTTAGTTTTACTTATTTTATTTCACAGGTGCCAGAATTAGGAATGTAAGCAATGAAGTTGGAATTGTAAGACAAGCAAGGCTTGATCAATCTGGTGATAATGATAACCAGTGTCATATTATGCAGTTTCCAGTCATACAGTAGGTCAGACTTGCCAACTGGTCCATGTCAGTATCAACATCTGAAAATCGCTGGGCATGTCAAATTTAACAACTTCATGGTAACTTTCCAGTTATGTTTGCCCCTTTTTCTGACAGTCAATAACATATCTCCAGCCAGAGCCAATGCTGTATGAAGAGTTAACAGGTATAGGAGGTTCAATTACAATCTCATCTACTATTTCTCATTTCCATTTTGTCATGGTATGTAAAACATGAGATATCAAACAGACTTATCTCGCTACTATTTGCAAGTTCCAGAACACCTATGGTTCTTATTCCTTATCACTACATTGTATGCATTATCGTCCAGATGAGCATTCCTTTGTTGTCAGCTGTCATGCACACAAAGCCCACCCCTGTAACTAATGACAAAATCAAACCTGACTTTGTCAGGATGTGTCATGGAGTAGTTGGAGTGAGTCACTAGTAATGTCAGACTACATAACTGGTCTTCACAGGAGCGTGCTGCCGATTGCCTTGACTCACTAAGATTATGTAAGTGAAGGCCGTGACAAAAATTGCTGGAAAAATTGTCAAATGTGACACTATAAGCTCTAATTGTAGTGATCTGACTCTTGCAAAATAGTAAAATGGCCTCAAAATTGTAAAGGTCTGAACAGAATTTCAGTGATTCTGACCCAAAATAGGCCACACACCTGGAAGTCTAACCCCCAAACTCAACAGACAAGCTTCCAGGCCTGCTTAGGCCCAAAATAGAACTCAGGTTTTATAAGTTCAAAATACAATAAAATGCAATAAAATATAGTAAATATCTTTCAAGGAGAGGATAACCATAAAACCTCTGGATTGAACAGACTTTATTAAATCAATGTAAATTTAAAAAGCTTATTAAATAATCAAAAGGGGAGATTGAACACAACATTGTAAAATATAGGCAATAATAAGGCAAAAATCATTTGCCATAAAAATGGCAACCCAAAGCTTACAAGTGTAGTCTGTAAATCAGTAATCAGAAAACAAAGGCAAAGCAAAAAAGAACAATAAACCAGACTCACATAAACAATAGTCATAGTAACTGAAATGTATTACACAAAAAACAATGAACCCCTGTAAGACCAACACCCCAACCTGAAATATAAAGTCTGGGGGCGGTCCCAACAGCAGTGACATAATGGTGACCACACCTCTTGGCGATCCAACCACAAAAAACAAGGAACATAGGCAAACATAAATACACAATGCACAAATATAAAATAATTAATAAACAGTTTATTAACAAAAATTGCATAATAACAAAAAAGAGAAAAATACATATTTAACAATAACAGAAATAATAACAAAAAAGAAACTAACCACAAGCTAGGGAATAAAAAACACTAAAAAAAAAATTTGATTGGAAAGTACATACAGTTAAGTTTCGTAACCAGTTAGCTGAAAAAGAACAATTTAAAATTTATTGGGAGAAAGAACAAAAAGAAACACATCATCACGCATTTGGTGTGTAGAACACAGACAGTATCAACATTGGTATGAAAAAGAAGGACCTAAATGTTATTTTTATAGGAAATTCAAAGGAATAATAGAAAGTATTACACAAAGACAATTTTTGGGGTTAGAAAGAAAAGAAAACCAAATGTAATAAGTAAAATTAAGAGTTAAGAAAGAGAAAACAGAAGTTAAATTTAAAGACATAACATTCTCAAATCTGCTTAATCCATTTTAGGCTAATGGCAATGCTGAACATAAGACAGGAACCAATCCTGGACAGATTGTTTGTCCACAGCAGATGCTATGAGCCGTACACTTCAAAAGTTTCTTATGAGTTGAATATATTTGCTTAGAAAAAGTATGCATGGGTTGAGGATTTTTTTATATTCAAGAGCAATTCTGGCTACTCATTTGTATTCATTACTGCCTATGAGTCCTAATAGTTATAATTATCTTAATATTTTCATATTACCATGATGACATTTTGCCTATAAGCGCCCTCATGTTATAAGTCCAGTTGTTCAGTTGCCTGGGGGGTTTTGTTTTGGACTTCACTGCATCTGACGTTGTTTTATTATGTAAGCTTTTTGGATTGACCGCATCCTAGAAAACAGATTATTTTATTCCCACACCCAGATTCTTTGTTGACCCACACATGCTGTATGTCCTTCTTCCTAACTCATTTCCTTCTGTCCTTTTCCACTCACCTGCCTTGGAAAGAGACAGAGCCTGCAGCTACAATGCTCTTACAACCTGGACTAGGTAGTGACTTCAGCCAGAACTTTCTGTTACTGTGCTTCACTTTCTATTATAGGTCATCTTCTCTTTATTCATTTATACCCCAAGTGGTAGGTAGGGCAGTGCAATAATTAAATGCAAGCAAAGGTAATAAACTTTCATTCACTGAATGTAGTCTTTAACATTCTGGAATATTGTTAATCAGTGGCGGGTGGCGAAAAAAACATAAGCAGGGGCACAGTTTTCTTGGGGACAAATTGAAACAGCACTTATCTGTTATACTAGACTTTAAGCCCGTTACAATAACGGGCGCTAGAACAGTAGTGCATAAACATTAGTAGGAACAGTCTGTATTAAATGGCATGGGACCCTGCCCTCATTCTGTTTCTTGTCTTAATTTTTTTTTTTTGTCAAGAATATTTTTGCAAGAAGCCTAAAGTAAAATAAAAATAAAATAGAAACGTATGACAATACAGTAAGTATAATTAATATTGCCTTAGTGTAAATGTTTGTAACAATCTGTAATACACAAAATCTGAAGAAGATATTTAGGAAAAATATTCTATTTTTTTACCTCATGAAATTTTTCTATAAAATTTCATTATAGACATTTCTTGTAAATATTCTGTCTGAGTTTGGCAAGAGTTTGCCTTGTTCAGGACCATCTACAACCTTGACAACAACATCTGGAAAACTTCTAACTCTTGATAATGCAACATATAACTGACCATGGCTGAATATTGGTTCTGGCAAGTAAATGCCAAATTTTTGTAAGGGTTGCTCTTCTGAGTCTTTCTCTTTTAGTGTTTTTCTGACGCTCATTTTCCTTTTCTTCAATCGATCTATTTGTTCGTATTTTTTTTTTGTCTTTCAGCCTTTTTTCTGTTGATGTTTACTTGTTGAGCTAACAGTTCTTCCAGGAGATGTTACTTATATAGGATTTGATTGTCTCTGTCTTTTGTCCTACTTGACGAGTCCTTTTTTTTGGGTGGCATGATGTTAGTAGATATGTCCGTAATATTTTCTCTTACAGTAATACTGGCTTGTATGTGGCTGTAATATGCGTCAGTGTATTGTGTGCCTTTAAATTTCTCTCGCAGTAATACTGGCTTGTATTTCCGTAAAATGCCTGTAATTTTCTCTGACAGTAATACTGGCTTTGATGTCCGTAATATGACTTAAATTTTCTGTCACAACAGTGAGCAATCAGCAGAGTGTCCCCAGCAACTGATGTAATGTGTGGCGTGCAATTGATAATCGTGATTGTGTCGTCTCCCCAGGAAGTATTTTAATCTGTGCCAGCGTGTAGCTGATTATTGTACGTGTGGCATCTCCCCAGCAACGGATTTTATGTGCGCGGCCGCGACTACCTAATCAGCAATCTCCCCAGCAATGATGTCTTTTATTTGCTTATCATGCGCTGCCGCGGCAAGGCAATTCAATGTGTGCCCAGCTTCCAGTGTGTGTGCTTTATTTGCTTATTATGCGCTTCCGCGGATAGTCCATTCACTGTGTGCCCAGCTTCGAGTGTGTGTGCGACCAAGGTGCTGTGCGCATGGGCGGGGCACGGTGCGATGTGCGTTGCGGCCCCGTGCATGCGCACTTCAGCAGAAGACACACACACGGACACCTGGACGCACACAGGGCTTTTATTAAAGACGATAGTGTCTTTCACATCTATGTATCTATTGTATACTGACTTTTACATCTATCTATCTATTTTATGTAGTGCCTTTCATATCTATCTCTCTAGTCATTCAACATGCTCTTGTGGTCATCATCATAGTGTCAATGCACATCTTGGCCTGTCCAGCACTTTTGTCCAGTGCCTTTTTCAGAAAGATGTTTTAAGTCGTTGTCCACCATGCTTCGTCACTTTGAAACTGCAAACAGGGAAAGTAAAAAAATGCATTACTTACACAACATCCAGTCAGCTAATTCTGTTTGTAAAAACAAGAGCACAAAAAGTTCATGTGTAAGCTTGTCCTTGATCACTTTCCTGCTGTTGAATTCTTAAGTTAGGTTGGTCCAGTCCAAGCTCCTTTATCTTCTTTTTTTCTTCAAATGAATGATTTATGAAGGGGTATTTCATTAAAGAAAAAAATTTTATTTTCTTTGATTTCTGAAGTTCCACTTGAAGTTGCCATCTCCGTAAAGTCACACTCACTCATCTGTAGTTTTGTTAATGGCAAGATTGAACTGTGAACCACTGACATGGACTTGAAATAGTACACCAACGATTGTCCAATCACATTAGATGAAAAAACCTAAAACAAGACTAATTCGATGCCAATAAATGTTGGAGGGAATGCAACCAATTAAAGGGCCACTCAGGTCACCTGCTTGCCAGAAGATCAGTGACTCACATAGACTCTCATTTGGCGGGTGCCCTTCATGCAGGAATTATAGGTATTCGCACAGAAATTAAACAAACAGAATTTGGAACCAGTTTCTAGTGGATATTGACATGTGCTGACGACAGGAACGTTGTTCAAATAAATACATTTATTTCATGATTATTTTACATTACATTAATTTATTTAAGTAGTTTTTAAAATATATGGAGGGGTTGCAGAGCCCCAGGTCCCCACATTACAAACCACCACTGTTCTTAATGTGCCAATGGCAGAAGAAAAAGTAAATGGATGCAGCAAATCAAAAATACAACCTGAATATTTCACAAGCTGTCATAGATGATACTGGCTGACATGCTCAATGTGTTGCTGACTTTTTCTATCTCACCAGGGTACAGATGAACACCCCTAGCCCCGTTCTGCCTAATGTCATTTTGACAGACCATATCAGTACATGTTCATGAGGTGTGTATGCAGAAGAGTAACTAATGGTTAAAGGGGTTTGCTTTTATGCATGTGGAAAGTCCAGAAAAATTACTGTTTTAAAATTGAAAGTTTTGACCCTTCAACTTTGCCAAACTTCCATTTTGCAGCGATAAATGTATCATTTTTGCTAGTTTAGCCTTCTGTCTGCTGTCTCTACTAACACTAAATCTTCCTGTGGTTTACACAGGCTATGTTTACAAAAATCAAAAGTTCATGAAAAGGACTTATAGTTTTAACATACAGTTTAACATAATAAAATATTGCATATAATGTTTTTAGTACTTAAAAGCATGTACAAAATAAAATAAAATTGCATTTGCTTCAAAACATCATCATTTAAACCTTTTACAGTAAATACTGGCACAGTGGATTATTTAGTATCAGTGATTAAGGATAAAAGCAAATGTGTGCTTCTTTTTGAATTCTGTTTTCTGATATCATTAGCTTTCCCCTTTGACTTCGACTTACAGATCTGGCTTCAGTGAGAGAATAAACATATTGTAACATGCAGGCAATGCTTTCTAACCTTGTCTGAGGGCGAAGGAGGACTGGAAGGGGAGGTTTCTAATTGAGAGGGGCGGACACACCTTGTGTGTGTGTGTGGGGGGGGGGGTGTTTTCTTGTTTTGGGGGTGTGTTGGGGTTCCTGGTGTGTGCTGGGAGTGAGTGGATTTCCGGAGACAACGAGATTGCCCCATTACTTTTGTATACGACCAATTTAACTAAAATAAAACTGAAGAGGCCCTGACAGCTGCGAGTGCTCCTGTTATTATTTACCCAGAGCGCCACAATATTTTTGGCATTGACCCATTTTTGGCTTTTTGACTACATTTCATCTTCTGGTCCACTTATTATTCATTCTGTCTTCCCTCAGCCTACAGGCAGAGTAACAGAGTCCACATACATTTACACCTAATCTCAAATGTTTAGGGAGTGTGAAAGAAAAACTGGAGTACTGGGCAAAAAGATAATTTGCAGACTTTACAGATAAACCTGTGATGTGTTATGATAAATTCCCAAACAGTTTAGCCAAAATTGTTAAAAAAAAAAAAACCTTTGGAAAATAAGGTGGATATAAGAATCTGAGTAAGTGCCGATTTCATTAATCCAGCACCTGAAAGTCCTAAGTGGTAAAACCAAATGTAAAGGAACAGGGATAAATAGAAAACGTAAAACAAAACGAAGAGCAGTTAAATGCAATAGAATGAGGACATAACACAAAAATATTAAAAAAGAAAGAAAATCCAATCACAGTGCTGGGCTGTGACAGAGCAATATTAGCTACTGTGTCAGTCAAGTGCAAAATATGACTAGACCTATTTAAAAACTATGTTTTGGCAAAGATTCAACTCAAGATGTGTTCCAACAGAAAACTCTATTTTACTGCCAGGGTTTGCTCCATGGCTAATGTTTATTTTCCGTTTTATTGTTATTCTTTTTGTTTTGGAATTACTATTGGTCAACTCTCCAACCTCCAAGAGGCGGGGCCAGCATTATATCACATCTCCTGGGACTGCCTTCTGCCTTTATATTCTGGTGGAAGTGTTGGTCACAGCAGTGGTTCATTGGAGCTTGTGGAATAAAAATTGTGTTGCAAGTGCTATATTGATGTTTCTGATTTTTCTGAATTCTGCTATGATTCTTGGACTTAAGTGTTGAATTGTGGATTGGACTGGTTCACGTTGGATCAAATTTTTTGTAGCAAATACTTTTTTCTTATTTTGTTTTTTTTTTTTATTTTCTGTTCCCTTTTTTAATACTATTAATATTTTTAGTTGGATTTGTTATTCAAGCCAGAAGGTTTATGGTTTATCCCATTAAAAGTATTTTTGTGTTTCTGAAAATTTAAAGGTGTTTTTATACTTTGAAAACCAGAGTGCCATTTTGGGTCTGTGTAGGCCAAAATCTGCCTGTGGAGTTTGGGGTTTAGTTGCCTGGACCAGAAGGTCCAGCCTACTCACCCTTTTTGTTATTTTGGTTGCACTTATTCACAACAAAAATTAAGTAACAACATGAAGTGGAAGGTGAAATGGCAGATAATTTAGAATTTAAAGAATCAGTAAAATTGGTACGGACAGATTTAGATAGCATACAGTACATGCTTGTGCAGCTTTGCAGCAGAGGAAATTTAATGTTAGTAATTATAAAATATTAAATGTAGGAGGTAGAAATGTTAAATTTGAATACAGAATGGGAGGTCTGAAACTTGAGAGTATGTGAAGTACCTGCCAGTCATAATGGATTCATCTCTGTCTATAGCAAAACGGTGTACTGAAGTAATCAAGAAGGCTAATTTGATGTTAGCTTGTATAGAGTAGCATGATGTGAGGAATACAAATCAAGGGAGGTCATATATAACACACTAGTAAGGCATCACATGGAGTACTATGTTCAGTTTTAGTTTCAAAAATATCAAAAAAGACATAGCAGTGTAAAGAGAAGAGTGTCTAGGCTGATTCTAGGACAGAGAGATATGAGCTATGAGAAGAAAATGAAGGTGCGGAACCTTTTCAGTTTAAGCAAACAGAAATTGACAGGGGATACAATTGGTGTGTTTACATAAATGAAGGAAATTAGTACAGTGAATACCATAATGTTAATTTAAAATAAAGTCTGCAAGATAAACAAGTGGACACAGTTAGAGACTTGTTAAGGGCAGATTTCACACAAAAGTAAGAAAGTTTCCTTTGCACAGAGAACCATAGACACATGGAATGAATTGCAAAGTTCTGTGGCGGAGAGCAGACCTGAGGTTATTTTAGACAATGTGGGTGAATAGGATCAATGAACTCATTGGGCTGAATGCCCTATTCTTGTCACAGCTTTCCTAATGATCTAATGATGTTTCCAGATGAGCTAGGAAAAGACTAAACTAAGGCATTGCCATGGACTCGCACAAGCTCTCAGATTTACACTGTGGTAACTGTCAGTGCCAGTCGTAAACCCACAATGTCTGGATTACAGTGGCCCTCAGAAGCAATCTGTTATTCTTAGCCAAACAGATACTGTTTCTGAACATTGAGAGTGCGGTGCTTCCTGGTGACTTCAACTGAGCTGTCTACTGAAGCCCCCAATGTCCTGCCACTGCGCCAAATCATCATTAGTTGGTTAGTAACTTTATTGTAGTTTTTGTTGCTAAGACAATAGAATTCTTTTTGCACACTATTACAACAATTTAATTAATAATAATAATAGTAATTCTTTGCATTTATATAGGGCTTTTCTCACTACCCTAAAGCGCTCAGCAATTGCAGGTTAAGGGCCTTGCTCAAGGGCCCAACAGAGCAGAGTCTCTCTTAGCATTTACGGGATTTGAACCGGCAACCTTCTGATTGCCAGTGCAGATCCCTAGCTTCAGAGTCACCTGGGGTAATCTTAAAAACAGCACCATCAGTCAGTTTAGATATCTCTTCACCATTGTTTGCATAATGTCAGTTCCAGCTAAAATATTAGCTGTGAATGACATGGAGTCACCCAAAGATAAAACATAACTTGAAACAATACTAGCCTAACACTCTTCTCGGTTAGCTATTACATGGTTTGAGAAAGTCAGGATGGAATGTCTAGCACCACAAATCTTTTTGCAAAACTGAACATCCTCATAAAAATAATAAGAACCTTGTCCAGCACTTGTGACCTGAAACACTAGGGTAGCAGCTCTTGGCTCTTTGAGGAGTGATGCTTAAAAGACGTTAAACATTTTTGAATTAAATCCTTGATTTCCCTGCACATTCCACTTAAACACAGTGTCACAGGCTTTCAGTTTTCACATTTCAATACTCAAGGGGCTGGCATGAATAGGTGACAACATCTCTGCAGTGACTGAGGTGGGAATATCGATTTTCTCACCTTTGAAGAAGATGCTATTCATCTATGACAAACTGACTCAGAGATTTTTGAATTAAGCTGTGCTCTGAGGGCACTTTCACTTCTTCTTAAGCCATCCTTCTTGTATCGTTTTTCTCATCTTTCTGAGCTCCTCAATTTTTGTTTGCTTTTCTTTCAGTTTTATGTCAGTCACAGACAGAGCTTCACTGATACTTTTATGTTGGTAAGAAAATACTTCCATTTACTGAATTAACTTAATTCAGTTTCAGGGTTTTAGAAAGCCAAAGTCAATTCAGTAGCACTAGCACGGCTATATTCGCCTGTACGTATAAGTCATTTGGCTTTATTCTCACCTTAGAAAATGGCTTTTTGGTCACAGCTCTTCCACAATGGCCATTTCTGATAAGATTTCTCTGGATGGTAAATGAGTGTACTAGGGTCCCAGTGGTCTCAGCTAGTTCTCAACTAATAGCAGTGCTGGACAACTTCCAAGCCACAGGTGAGGGGACGCTGGCGCACGCAAGTTGCTGCCGCTCCTCCCTGTTAACAACACTTTTCGCAAAATTC
Source organism: Polypterus senegalus (assembly GCF_016835505.1). NCBI lineage: Eukaryota > Metazoa > Chordata > Cladistia > Polypteriformes > Polypteridae > Polypterus > Polypterus senegalus. The sequence goes on from NC_053162.1 coordinate 156,110,720, forward strand.
GCCTTTATTCTACACTTTCTCACGCTTGTTTTATTTCTTTTACTGTACGTATAGTTCGTGGATACAGCCGACCTGAATTGCATGGATTTGGCTTAATATTTACAGATTTTATGGACTCTACTTTGACTGGGAACAGCTGAGTCTGTGGATCGCGGGACGAGACCTACGAACATTTCTTTGTACCTGGCGATCTATGACCTCGGGATAATCTTTCTCCGTGATTATATTCGCTATGCTGATCTGCTCCCGATTCATTTTACAGTACTGTACGACTGGGATCTGATCTGATGCTCATATTAACCTGGCTTATGGCTCCGGGGCGATCACGCATGAAATTATCAAGCGTTATTGTTTGTGGCTGTGTATTGGAACCTGCAAATCCTGCTACCTCCTCCTGCTATGCTTTCTGCTGCTTTGCTATCGCCGTTCATCTCATCTAATCCAAATGGTTCCGCTATGCTGTGCTGCTTCTCCACTGCTTTTCAGATAAGTATTGCCAAGTATCATGCTAAAATACTCTCATGACAAACTCCTTCTTATTAAACAGTTTGTCCAGAGCAAATGGTCTGATTGGAACATCCTAAAAGACGCGGTATTTTACAGCGCCGAAATATATACATCGCGGTCAGGTCGCCGCCACCGCCGGTGCGAATGAAAAGACAACCGGCAGCATTTGCTCAGGAATAAGCATTCCTTCTCATGGCCTGGAAATACAAGTGTCAGTGTGCCAAATTTACATTCTGTGGAAATAAACCCTGATCACAGCTCTGTGCAAAAAGATGCCTCATTGACTAACATTGCTCTGTTTAACTCAAGATCTCTTAATGGCAAAGCATTGGTGCTGTCAGAACTCATCACTGACACCAAACTTGATATACTGTGTTTAACGGAGACTTGGCAAAAACCAAACGAATTGACGTCTCTCACGGAGGCGACTCCACCTGGTTTCACTTTCCATACAGAACCTCGCAGCTCTAGACAAGGAGGCGGGCTAGCGGTAATTATCAGAGCAGACTTAAATATCAAACGAATCCCAATTGACTGTCCACTGTCTTTTGAGTGCCTGGCTCTTAAACTAATAACGGAAACAGGTCCTGTCTCACTCATTGTTCTTTATCGTCCCCCAAAATACAATGCATCCTTCTTATCTGATCTGATTGAACTTTTAACCCACCTAAGCTCTTACTCTCAGAGAATTATCCTTCTTGGTGATTTCAACATCCATATTGACATTACTACATCTAAACTGAGAAATGAATTCCTATCCTTACTGGACTGTTTTGACTTGACACAACATGTTGATTTTCCCACCCACTCTGGTGGTCATATATTGGATCTGATCTGCACTTCTGGACTATCTGTTGCCAATATTTACAGCACTGATTTGGGACTCTCTGACCATAAAGCAGTATTTTTTACTGTCTCACTGCCTTTACCTCCTCTTACCTGTAAACGACAAATTTCTTACAGAAACCTTAAAATATCTGTCCCTCTATCCTTTCTGGATCCATTTCTGATCTTTTACTGTCTGCACCTATTCCGTCAACACTAGATAGTCTTGTTGACCACTATAACTCAGCCCTTCATTCAGCATTAGATAAAACAGCTCCTTTAAAACATAAGGAGGTTACTTTAAACGTTCAGCTCCTTGGTATAACTCAGAATTGCGATCTATGAAAGCAGCTGGCGACGCCTTGAGAGAATGTCACGTAAGACTGGCCTCACTGTGCACATCCAGGCTTTCTCTGACCACCAAAGAGCTTACAGAGAAGCACTAACTGCTGCTAAGAACACCCACTATGGCAGAATAATAGAAAGTGGCCACGATAACCCAAGGGTTTTGTTTTCTGTAGTTAATAAACTACTCGAACCTGCATCTGGCCCAACTACCTCTTCTACTGAAGTCTGTGAGGATTTCCTCCACTTTTTCCGTAACAAAATTAAAGATCTAAATAATTCAACTAACATAAATACATCATCTGTTTATATCTCTCCCTGTTTTCCCACTCCATCCAGCTCCTTCTCTAAGTTCTCACCAGTCACATCTGCGTTTGTTAATGACCTGCTTTGTAAGATGAGGCCAACTACTTGTATACTGGACCCCATCCCCAGCACACTACTTAAATCCTGCCTTCATGCCATAATCCCGACTGTTACAACAATAATAAACTCATCCCTTGACACTGGCTCTGTGCGCTCACTTTTAAAATCGCTTCTGTAACCCCAATGTTAAAAAGTCTGGTCTTGATGCTGACAATCTTAACAATTTCCAGCCTATTTCCCACTTACCTTTCCTGTTTCAAAAGCTCTTGAGCGTGTTGTAGCTTCCCAGCTCACCAATTACTTAACGTCTAATAATTTGATGGAACCCTTTCAGTCTGGTTTCAGGGTGCAGCACAGCTGTGAAACTGCTCTGCTACGGGTAACCAATGATCTGCTTATGGCAGCAGACTCTGGACAAACCAGCATATTAATTCTGTTAGACCTCAGTGCAGCATTTGACACTGTCAGACATGACATTCTACTGTCTAGAATGGAGAACATGCTGGGTATCTCTGGCACTGCCCTCCAGTGGTTCAAGTCCTATCTGACTGATAGGCAAGAGTTTGTTAGTCTTGGCAACAGCAGATCCAGCTCGGCGCCAGTCACACAAGGAGTTCCTCAGGGCTCTGTCCTGGCCCTCTTCTCTTCTGTATTTATATGCTTCCCCTTGGCCATATTATTCGTAGCTATGGACTGGGCTATCATTTTTATGCAGATGATACTCAACTCTACTTCAATGTTAAAAGTGGAACTTCATCAGAGCTTTCTCAGCTCACAACCTGCCTTAGTGAAATTAAAACCTGGATGGAGCAGAACTCTTTAAAATTAAACTGCAACAAAACTGAACTCCTGCAAATTGGGACTAAAATGCAACTTAATAAAACGAGCTCCTTCCCAGTCCATCTTGGTGGTGATCTCATCAGACCTGCCTCTAATGCAAAGAATCTTGGTGTCATTTTTGATTCCTCCCTTTCTTACTCCACCACATAAATCACATTAAGAAACTTTCTACTTTCACCTCCGTAACATATCCGTGTTCGCTCCTTCCTTCCTTTTCTAATGCTGAGAAACTTGTCCATGCTTTTATCACATCCCGCATAGATTATTGTAACTCGCTGCTGGCAGGTGCCCCTTCTAATCTTATATCACAGCTCCAGCTTATTCAAAACTCAGCTGCAAGAGTCCTTACTCGAACCAGCAGCAGCGAGCACATCACACCCATCCTGCTCCGTCTTCACTGGCTCCCTGTGTCTTACAGAATCGAATATAAAATCCTACTAATAACCTACAAAGCCTTAAATAACCTCGCGCCAAACTACATCAGTGACCTTCTCCATCACTATGTGCCTGCCCGTCCACTAAGGTCCTCTGATTCTGGCAATCTTGTTGTGCCCCACACTAATCTTCACTCCATGGGTGACAGGGCCTTCAGCTGTATAGCGCCCAGACTCTGGAATGACCTACCGAAATTAATCAGGTCAGCTGACTCCATGAATTCTTTTAAAAAACAACTTAAAACTCATCTGTTCAGGAAGGCTTTTAGCTCTATTTGACTTCATTCCCTTCTCTCAGTTTACCTCTCTGTCAAGATGCTCATGTAACCTGTGTGTGTGTGTGTGCAGACCATCAGTTCTGTTGTCTGTTAGGCTTTCTCTGAATTTACTGTCTTAATCTTCTTATTTATTTATTTGCTTTGTACTATGCTATATACTGTATACCCTGCCGTTCTTTCTTATATTCTGTAAGTGCCTTGAGCATGGGAAAGGCGCTATATAAATAAAATGTATTATTATTATTATTATTATTAATTATGAAGGGAAGTAAGCCTGATGTAGTTCTCATTTACTGCAATCTGCTTGGTCGACAAATTCTTTTATGATCCTCAGTTTTGCTAATTTTTTGTGGTTTTGCAGAAGAGCTTGGACGGCACATCTGGAAATACCTGTCAGCTACAAAATTTTCACTTGGGTGAGAATCTGATGCAGGATGACCACCTTGTGTCTCCTGTCACTGTGCTCACTTTTGCGGTGGTAGAGAATTGATGTTAAACCACCAGATCTACCACAGCCTCCCCATTTGAGTCTAGTTGTCCCTTGCCCAGTATTATTTCCTCTATGCAGTTGTTTCAGTTAATCATTCAACCTACACATGGAGTACTGTGCCAATAAACATTTCAAATTTTTTAACTAGAAATTGGTCTATTACTAGTTAGTTCCTTTCTTTAAGGGCAGTCCAATATCTTCATGTATTGCTGCATTTTTTGCAAAAGAAATGCTTGGAACTCTAGCATAGGTTGTTTTCGAATGAAGCAGTGATCCATGAGACATGAAATAACAATCTAATTTAACTTCGATTATTTTTGTAATTCTATGGTGCTTAAGATTTTTGCCCAGAACTCTATATTTCCATTACTAATTTGGGTTTTCCTGCCTTTCTTGGACCTGTGCTGGACCTTTTTGTGAGTCATGCATATTTAGAATTTGCTTAAAAAATAGTTCCCTTTATAGCACACAGCTGTCCTGAAAATTCATAAGTTGGGGTAAGTATAAGATAATGTGAACCAAAAGTAAAATAGCTTTATGGTAACTTTGGATTATTACATTAAATAAACTGTATCATTTAGAAGATTTCTTAATAGAATTTGAATATTCTGCCAGTGAATCCCATTGGCAGGGGTGTTTGAAGGTGTTAATAGATAAAGGGTTTATTGAGCAAATAGTAAAAAATTGAAAAAACAATTATGATTTAAGTAACATCACACAATGCCAATGGATTAAATTGAAGACTGAATAAACAAAGCTACAAGGGAAGCTGAAAAATCTTACCAGCAAATTGAACTTCTTGGAGTTTGTAATTTACCTTGCTATTTTTGGACTTTATCCTTTGAATTTACTTCACCTTTTTATGCTTTTAAATAGGACAACAGGGATTTAGGAAATAGATTGCCTTTCATAATTAGGCATAATGCAATGCAATCTAGTTATGAGCTCTGAGACTGGATCTATTAACCGTTTTGGAGATGAATGATGCAATTAGAGAAGGCTATTGGCAAGGAGTCGCAATGGTGCTTCACAGTCCACACATGGCCAGATGAAGTGCCCTCACCCTGGCATAGTGTTTATTTTTTACACTATATTGGCTAGGGAATCTACAGCATGGTAGTAAGACATGCAATGTCATTATATTGAGTTTTTTTATTATTATTTTATATTTTTCTGAGGTAATATTATAATATTCGTAAGACAAGGCATATAGAATAACAAAACTAAACTCAAAAATATTGGATGCTTAATATATTGGAATATTCCCATTTAGTGGATCAAATAAACAGCTTTAATTGTGCTTTGTGCGTCTTTTATATCTGTAGTTTAAAAATTGTGCACAAAATACATTTAACAATTTTTTTTTTATTAGTGGACTTTTGTTTTGGGGAATATCTTTGTTTACATCACTGTATAACTAATTCTTTACAGTTTTTTCGGACATGGCATTTTCTCCCTCTGACATATGCAGACTACTAAACTGTCTTTGTCAGTGACTGACTAGGTCATTCAGGTGGCTGGTGCATCTCAGCTTGTGCATCTGGCTTTTCATGTCATCTTGAAAAGTCTCTTTTATGGTGTGCATTCTGATATAAATAGGCCCAGCCTACACACATTTCAAAGCTGCCCAAAAAAACTAACCTTCCTTCAGACTACAATTCTCAGAAAGTTGCCTATCCTAACATGTGCCCCACAAAAATGACTGCATCTTTTACTTGTTTTAAAATCAAGTTGACAAGAAAATAGGAAATAATTCTGTTGAAGACACTTTGATCTGTTTTCTAGGTGATGTTACTGTCTATATTTATTAGTATGTGCATTTAATACTTGGTTTCTTCTTATTCATTAACTCGTATTGCTGTCTTAAGCAATTTGCAAAAGTGCTTACCATGCAAGGTGCTATATAAGACAAACTTGACTAGCTCTTTGTTGCCAAATAGCAGTAATGGCTAGATGAGCCTTTTGATCATCTCCATATATTATATCTATTGCTTTGAAAAGCATCTTGACAAAATGCTTTTAATGCAGGTTGCTATATACAGTATAAGATTTTGATTGACTGACTCATTTATTTTTCCTTAGGGGTAGTTAAAACAATGGTGCCGGCATCTCCTTGTCTCTTTTTGTTCTGGAACCGAAATGACTATGTAAAGTACTATAAAATTAGCTCAGAATAAGTGAGTCAATTTTTAGGGGAATATGTGTCCCCTGCAATAGACTTGTAGCCCATCTGGGATTCTTTTCTATTTTGAGCCCAATGATTCCAAGGTGGGCTCCAACCCGCACAACCTTGAGCTGGAAAAAGCAGAGTTGAGAATGTTATGTCATGTAAATACAGTACTACAGTATGTAAGATGTTTCAGAACAGGCTGTGATGGAGTGGTGTCCTGGGGTTGGTCCCTCCTTTGAGCTCATGGCTGCCTAGATGGACACTGGCCTTCCACAAGCATACACTTTGATTAAGCATGAATGAGTGGAGCAATATAAAATAAAATTAGTTGACTGACACATTAGTAGCTGCTTTCAATAATGCTTAATGGAGTATAACTGTGATGCATTATTTTGTTGTTTTGAAATGCAGTTTGTGAAATTGTAGTTTATGTTTAATACTGAATAAAATATAGATTTATTGCTGCTCAGGAGCAACCAAGTGTGTTTGTGAATTGTTTCTTTACCTTCTCTGACTAAACTTGTTATTGTAAACAATTACAGAAAACAATTTGAAAGCTCTACAGTGGGCTGGCACCCTGTCCGGGGTTTGTTTCCTGCCTTGCACCCTGTGCTGGCTGGGATTGGCTCCAGCGGACCCCGTGAGGTTAGTACAGGTTATCCCTGTAGTTAGGATATAGCGGGTTGGATAATGGATGGATGGATGAATTTGAAAGCTGTGATTTACAGTAAAATAAATTGACTTGTATATTGGTAGTATTTACGGGTAAGAGCTTAATTGACATTTTATTGGTCTTTATCACTGATGCAAAACACGTTTACAAAATGATGTTTTGGTAAAGTATTCTGTAAAGTACGGATTGATGCTACATAACAAATAGATTGTTCAGCCAATGCATTATAACCTAACAGAATTTTTGGGTATGACTTGTATACACAATTTTGATCTTAGAAGTGGAGAGATTTGGAAACAATTTCAGAAGAAACTTACTAGGAGAGGATTGGAGAGTCTTGAGCAAAATGGTGACTGTAAAAAAACTCCCCAATACTGTAATACTGAAATAAGAGATTTAGTAAATTGATGGATGGATACTATACGAGGCAGTTTTTAAAGTAAAGACTGATTTTTGATGAATAGCAACAGATATTTATTATTGGATCAACTTCTCTAATCTTCTGGATCTGAGAATTTCTTCATCTTTGAGAAAAAGGCCATTATGAAAGGTGTTCTTTAAAATACAGATTGACTAAAGATTTATTGATGACTGAAAGAAGTTTCAGATAATGGCTAGATAGAACATTTTGATCTTCTGTAGATTCACAAAAATGGAAACGTATGTTATGTTTGATTGACCAATGCATTATTGCCTTGAAGCAGGCTCTGAATAACCTGAATAGAAGTTTTTATCCATTATGTTCATTATAATTGCTTTGTAAAATATTTTTTTAAAAAATACTGTGAAAGGCACCATTATGATAGTGTTAGATCATCACATTTATATTTAAATGTATCAGAAGTTAAGATAATATCTTAATATCTTTGATTCCTTTAAAGCATTCTCATTATCTATCTATCTATCTATCTATCTATCTATCTATCTATCTATCTATCTATCTATCTATCTATCATTATACAGTTATATACATATTGTGATCACTAATAGTTACCTCAGAGATCCAAAGCCCAGGCATAATTTCACCCAGGTTCAGATAAATGTTTTTACTTAAGACATACTTCCAGACAGACTTGTTCTTTACAATAAAACAATGTCTTTCTTTCTTTCTTCCACCTCTAATGCCCCTAACGATGTCCTTCACTTTTCTTGACTCTATTTTGTGTAAGTGAGACAGAGCGGCTTCCTTTATTAAAGGATCCAGTAGTACTTCTGGTGCCACAACATTGCACCCAGGAAGCACTTGGTGGATTTGCCAGAATTTCATAAAATAGGGCAGGTCTCTCTCAGCAGCATCCTCTGGTGGCATCCAAGGACCCCACCAGGGATGCCCTTCAGAATTACAGTTCCCATACAGGAGCCAAATTAGAGGAACACTGACACCTAATGCAGTAGGTGAGCACTCATTCCCAGAAGGCAGTCTAATCCACCCATTAGCAATGCCTCTTGGCCAAATTAAGAAACATCACTCATCCTGGCCAAAATACACATTGCGACAGTGTCCATGGGACAGTTAGTAGTAGATGTCTTTTGGGGGGCACCCATCCATCCATCTTGTTCCTCCAATATGATGGCATCTTGGCTGGTTAACACTAGAATCCCTGAAGCCTATGAAAAAACTCATAATCCCGGGCCACCTTAAAATCATTTGCAACTCTCCATCAGCATTTTTTGTTTTGCAAATGTGTCAATCGGCACAAGCAGTAAGCAGCCTACTATCCCATCCCCTCTTCGACCCCACACAACCCCCTCCCCCCCTCTCCCCACCACCACTGCAGCTCAACTCGAACAAAAAGTTCTCGCAGCTCAAGGCTCCTTATTTACATGAAAGGTGCCTGGAATTGTAGAGGGCAAATAGTATATCATCATTTGGAATACATACATTTCATGTCTGTTCCGTGTCTACAACAATCATTTTAAATATAGGATGACAATAAATGTGAGGTAGGAATTGTTGAACACATACAGTAGTTCAAACTGAAACGGTTTTCATGTTTTAATAATAATTGACAAAATGTGGACATGAAGTGTATAATGTGTGAAGACTGAAGTCCAAATATTACATAAACACTTTCAGAAAAGGTACAAGTATAACAAAACAAGTGCGCTTTTATTCGCGAATATAACCGAAGAGAATGAAGTTGGCTTAGGGTATAAGGCCCATAAGAGGTTGTGGGTTCGATTACCAGGTCCTCCAATTACCATTTTGAGTAGTGAGCTGCTTTTTTTATTACTATTATATAATAGAAACATACATTTGATTTGAATCTGTAACAGCCGGTGTAAATTTTAGGTACTTGTAAAAGTTAGCATTTTTTTCAGTTTTTCTCTCTGTCACATCACATTTTGTTATACCACCTTTTAATTTTAAAACAGTGTCAGATCTTGTGCGTGAATGAGACTGGAACTGGGAAAACTGTGGGAGTGGGTGTGAATGGTGTTTTGAGACAATGGAACTGGAAATTCTCTGATGTGGAGGGATAAAAGCTGACACACAAACGCAGGTGAATCTGCCTTCTTCGTATTTCACCGTCACTTGAATTTTTTTGTATTCAGTTTTATTCTTAAGTGTTCTCTGCTCACATTGAATTAGTATGCACCTTCTGGTCTATGATGTCAAAGCTGCACTGACAAAAAAAGAGAGACATAGGTATATATAACATCTGGAATAACTTATTTTATGATCTGTATAGTACATTTTGGAAAACATTGTGGCACTGATGCAACATTATTCATATTAATTTGCATACCTTCATGTGGTTGTAATCAGTGGCTGTGTTTGTTTTTTTCCTAATCTTGTCCAGTCTACATTTTGGTGCATGGTGGTGTTTCTTTTGTACTCCAGGACGTGCACAGGAAAGAATAGTATAGAGAGGTCAGTTCCACGCTATATGCAATCATCAGATTCAAATGTTAACAGTTCCCACACACCAAAGGACCGTCCTTCCTACATTTATGGCATGTGTACCTGTTGCAATGGTTGCTGTGGTTCCTATTACATTGAATCAGCACCTGACACTGAGTTTTCTTTCCTGGGGGAAGTGGAGGTCTTGGAACAGATGCTTGTCGATGTTGCATCCTCTTTTTCTTTTTGTAAGAAGCAATGACGAAGTTCCTCTGCAAGGTGAGCCATGAACACTCTTCTTTTCTCAGTGAACCTCATGCATACCTTGTACAATACATGTGTATTCATCGCCGCCAGGTCAAGCATGTTATAGAACACGGTAACTGGCCACCCACTTTCTCCTACTCACACTGAGCAAACTCATGCCTTCTGGTCCATGATGTCAACGTCACACTGAGAAAAAAAAAAAAGAAGAAATCATTTTATGACCTGAATAGTACCAATTAGAAAACATCATCACACTAATGCAATATTATTTGAAAACTAACAGCATCAGATCAGGGGGCTGGGAGTGTGAACGTTACTGAGAGAATAAAACTGAAAAAAAACCCACTAACTTTTACAAGTACCATAAATTTACACCAGCTATCACAAATCAAACGTACTGTATGTTTTTATTATATAATAGTAATTAAAATAGCAGCTCACCACACAAAATGGTAATTGGAGGACCCAGGAATCAACCTCTTGATTAGGAGGCAGCGGTTGTTACCGCTGCATCAACCAAGCAGACATATCTGCCTTGTACCCTAAATCAACTTCTTTTTCTTCGGTTATCTTCTCGAATAAAAGCGCACTTGTTTTGTTATACTTGTACTTTTTGTGAACGTGTTTATTTGATATTTGGACTTCAGTCATCACACATTATGCATTTCATGTCTACATTTTGTTTCTGTTTTAGATATGTGTTCAACAATTCCTGCCTCGCATTTCCAGTCATCCTACATTTACATAGATCATTTTAGACACAAAATGAAATGTATGTATTCCAAATGACTATATATTATTTACTCTCTACAATTGCAGGCACCTCACACACAGATAAAGAGCCTTGAGCTGGGAGAAATATTTGCCTGAGCTGCAGGGGATGGGATAGCAGGCTGCTTGCTGCTTGTGCTGATCGACACATTTGCAACACAAAAGACACTAATGGAGAGATGTGAATGAATTTAAGGTGGCCCTGCATTACAAGTTTTTTTGTAGGCTTCAGGGATTCTAGTGTTAAAGAAGACAATCCATTCTGGCTGTGATGCTAATGGATGAATGTCATCAATCAATATGTATTGACTGAAACATAATGTCCCAGAGATGTTCTATTGGATTTAGGACAGGCGAGCATGGGTCAGTCAATGGTATCAATTTCTTCATCCTCCAGGAACTACCTGCATACTCTCGCCACATGAGGCCGGGCATAATCATGTACCAGCAGGAACACAGGACCCACTGTACCAGCATAGGGTTTGACAATGGGTCCAAGGATTACATCAAGATACCTAATGGTTATACCATGGATATGCCTCCCCAGACCATCACTGACCCACCACCAAACTGGTCATGCTGAACGATGTTACAGGCAGCAATAAAATTCTCCATGGTTTCTCCAGACCCTTTCACAAAAGCACAGGGCACCAATGGTGGATCTGCTAATTCTGGTATTCTATGGCAAATGGCAATCGACGTCCATGGGGCCGGGCAGTGAGCACAGAACCACTAGAGGATGTTGGGCCCTCAGGCCACCCTCATTAAGTCTGTTTCTGATTGTTTGGTCAGAGACATTCACACCAGTGGCCTGCTCAAGGTCATTTTGTAGTGCTCTGGCAGTGCTCATCCTGTTCTTTCTTGCACAAAGGAGCAGATACTGGTCCTGCTGATGAGTTAAGGACTTTCTACTGCCCTGTCCAGCTCTCCTAGAGTAACTGCCTATCTCCTGGAAGCTCGTCCATGCCATTGAGACTGTGCTGGGAGACACAGCAACCCGTATTGATGTGACATCCTGAGAAGTTGGATTACCTGTGCAAACTCTGTAGGGTCCAGGTATTGCCTCATCCTACCAGTAGTTACACTGACCGTAGCTAAATGCAACACAAGTAAAAAAAACAGTCAAGAAAGATGAGAAGGGAAAAATGTCAGTGGCCTCCACCTGTTAAACCATCCCTGTTTTGGGGGTCGTCTCATTGTTGCCCCTCTCGTGTGCCTGTTGTTAATTTCATTAACAGCAAAGCAGCTGAAACTAATTAACAACCCCCTCTGCTACTCACCGGAGCAGTTTATATATATATATATATATATATATATATATATATATATATATATATATATATATATATATATATATATATATATATATATATATATATATATATATATAAAAACTATTCTATGATCTGCTTCTTGCAACTGAAAGAGGGCACCGGTGGATGTTTGCAGGCTCGCAGACCAACCACAAGCATTACCTGGTAGGTAACCACCATATATATATATATATATATATATATATATATATATATATATATGTGTGTATATATATGTATGTATATATGAATACTTATATTTATGTGAGTGTGTATATATGTATGTATATATTTGGTTGGCTGTTTCATTCAAATTTATCATTTATTTGAAATTTAAAGAAAAACCTCATTCTCACATTCCTGCCAATGGGTAATCCTGCTTTGCTGCTAGAGAGAGCTATTTTTACCCATCAGCTGGATGACAACGTGGTTGTAAATCTATTTGGTCCTCAACCAGCTCTCTGGATTGCTCAGTAAACCTCTCCAAATGAAGTGTCGGGCAAACAGATTGCTGATCCCCTCCCTCTTTCTCAATCCGCCTACTCTTCCTCTTCCCATCAGTCTTGGCAGCAAACCTCACTGTGCTCCAACTCACTGTTTTGACCGAGCCCTTTTTCTAAATATAACAGCCTGAGTGAACACCGATAGATTGTTTTTGCTCCTTTTTTAAACATTTTCTTTTTTTTTTGTTTCTTTGAAACCTTTGCATTGTGCCAGGCACAAGATTACTGCTTTTGTTGTGTTTCAAATTTGACAGCAGCGTCTTTCAGTTCCCCAGTGTGGAGGTACTGTGATAAGAGAGATCTGTGTTTCTAATCTTTTTTTTTTCATCCTAAATCCCTTCCAAATCTTGCATTTTTTCTTCTTATTATTTTCCAGGACTCTGATTTAGCCACAGAACACATTCTGAATCAGTAGTTGCCTTCTTAATAAACAGGTTCCTGCTTTTGACAGACATTGCTGCCTTATGGTATGAGGAGTTTAAATCAGCCTTCCAAAAGGGTCACAATAGCTCACATGGGTCATTGGCTAAAAATAACCGGATCCTAATATTCAACATTTCACTAATCTTTAACATGCCATATCTTTTTTTTATCCTGTCAATGACTCACTTTAGTTCTAAATATTATGACGGGGCACACTCTTCCAGCAGCAAATACAGGTCAGAGGTGGGTGGGAAGTTCATTTTCTTTAATTTCACCTGCTGTAGGCATTCACACATAATATAAAACAACAAATCAGCCATCCAGCCCTCTTGTGAAGGTTCATTATATTCTCTGTATGGACCCTTTTGACCTCTAAACACCCACCCTCTCATGATAAATGCCCCCGCCCAATGCTCAGGGAACCCATGCTTACTGTATTTCATAGTTGAAAGTACCTTCAATTTGGTCTGACTTACATGAGTAAAAATATAAGCTGCAGGAAAAGTCTCTTTAGATGGGAGAAAGCTTCTGACTTGTTGGGTATTTACAGTATAAAGACCTCACATCACCAGTTAAAAACTAAAAGCTAAGATAAGGCAGAAGTGACAATGTGTAGGCACCTTTGGGATTATAAAGAGTTTGTACAACACATTTGGCTGAGATGAACTGAACAGAACAGACAAACATGTCTTTGCTGTTGTTGCTGATCTCTCGAGAGGGTTAACTGTATGGTATACAGAGAAAAATTCAGTATTTTCATTATCCTATAATATTCTCAATGTATTTACAACTATTGCCCTCTCAATAATCAGAAACCTAGGTACAGTATAACTACCATTGGTTAAGGAACACACAAGTAATACAGGGCACACTGAAGCCTATAACTCTACTGTGTCACTGGTTTTTCCTTTTGCTGTTGTGTACTGGTCCTGATTCTTCTAAAATGTCAACCAATTCTTGATCTTCTCATATTGATGGCTTATGTAAATTCTTCAAAATTTACTTTGTAGCAATTTATCATCTATTGAATAATCCTCTTTCATGCTTTATGATATGGTTTTGTCATAAACCTTATTATTTCTTGTTTGCACATTATTTATGCTTTCATGCTGCAACCATTCACATTGCGATTTTGCAGATGATGGTGGACTGTTTGTTCACCTGTCATTAGGGTAGTCATCATTGAGACTTCTATTTATGTATTGAGCATGACAATGCTAGATGCTTGCTGGTCTTGGAATAATTTAAAAGAATCAAACTTTTTGGCATGACTTTGAGATTTATTTTAGTTAGGATTCTGTTGTCATTGGTTTGGCTTCTGAACCTCAGCTAGAATTGTTTGAGTTCAACGCTCTCTTATTCTCAAAAAAATTGTTTGCTAGATTTGTTACTTTCCGGTTGCCATCTCCAGCTAGTTCTATTTTGTGTTTTGTTTTCCATGGCCAACAGTGTATTGTTTATTGTACCCATTGCTAGTCACATGGCACGGACATCATGAGTTTGCCTACCCCTTTAAAACCATTGTTTTTCCTCTCTGATTCTTATTTCCTCACAATAATCAACTATAGGCTTTTAATCTGTTCCACTCAGCTTTAGGCTAGAAGTCAGAGACCACATTTAATGGTCCAGCTCCTCAGATATCTCAAATCTCTTTTCTGAGGGTATAACTGAGAAGACAAATAATCACAGCCAGAGTGGATGGGGCTCACATAAGTTAGATGCTCTTCTACAATATCTGAGTCTATCTGTATAAATAAAATTGTAAGCTATTTGGATGGCTGTTTGTTTGTGTTTTTGTTTGTTCTCAAAATCATAAACAGCTGAACTGATTTTTACAAAAGTTTGCATGTGTCTTGCCATTGGTTGGACTTTAAAATATAGGGTATATATAATATTGGGATGATGTGATGGAGGACACTGTCATGCGCATGTACAAAGTTTTTACTGGTGAAATCTCAAAATAAAAGACCCCAGGTGCATGCAGCATTTTCTTCACAACTAATCTAGATAATAGTTTCATTGTCTCGCTGGATTACAGCATTGGTCTTTATTGTTCTGTGGGTTGTGATGGGCCATTTTGAATTCTTAAAAGACTGTTTTTCCCCATTTATGGGTACTTAGCTAGTTTCTATAAAAGTATCATTTTCACCATTAATTTTGTTATGTCATCACACCGAAATTTTATTTAACAGGAATTGCCATTTTCTGTTTTGCTTTCCTTGGCCAACAGTGTATTGCTTTTTGTACCCATTTCTAGTCATATGGCACGAACATCATGTGACATGTCACATCATCAAGACCCCTACAATAAACATGGCAACACTCACAAGAAGGTGTTTAATTTTTGACTTTCTTGGTAAAGGAAAGTGATGTAGTAAAACTGAAAGGCACTCCTACAACAACATTAGTACGGGATCCTGATTTTGACTTTCTAAACTACAATGTAGTTTTGGCATTTTGGCTCTTCATGTTTTGGGCTTTTTTGGACTATTTTTCTGAACATCCCTTTAATTCAGACATTCACATTATGGACCCTTACAAGATTTACCCTTTGAAGTGGCTTTAAATCTGTGTTTCTTCAAATAAAATAAAAAGCCTGTCAGCCTTTACGTGGAGGCTTCTTGAGAAAAGTCTTTCAGGATCTGGTTAGTTATGTGAACCTCGGCTTCTGTAGCCTGAAGTCAGTCCCAAGCCTTGCATTCATTCAGTGTGGTTACCATTTGCAAATCTTAATGGATTGCACTTTCAGGTCAAACTTCATCTTCAGTGTAGTCTGTTACTTTTGCTAATATCCTTGTAAAACTAAAATTTTAGCCATAAATTCTTATGCTTTGGGAAAATTACCTTGTTTTTTTTTCAGTACAGAAATGCAAGCCTCTACCTGAATCAGAAAGGCCTTTTCACCTGCTGCAGCATTTCCAGTTGTGAAGAGGGGGGCTAGAAAACGCGGTCGCTCCTCAGAAACCCCCTCTTAAATGGCGATACAATAGGAAAAAAATACAGTTTTTTACCTCCTCCTTGCTTGATTAGCTGCTGCTGTTGCTGTGCTGCATGATCTGCTTCTCGCACGGCGCTTTGAACATTTCAAAGACTGTATAGTAGCTGTCCTTTTGTCTTTTTGCCTTGTCTCTCTTCTTCCCCAGACATCCTCTGCTTTATTCTTTATGCTTTATTATGCTGTTTACGAATATAGTTTATGTTTCTTGAAAACCCTGAAAGAATCTGTGCAACTGTGTAACCCAAGTGTGACACAGTATATCATATTTCACAGCCAGTTGATCCATGTTTTTGCTTCAGTCTGTGTGTTACGGCAGGCTACACTAATTTATTTTAAAGACTTTCACATTTTTTATACATTACTTTTTTTTTTTTTTACCATAGTTTGCTTATTTCATATTTTCCTGCTTAATGCTTATTTTGAGCTCACAGGTGCTAGCTACCTTAGGCAGGTGCTCATTTCTGGTTTTCACAGAGCCAGGTTAGTGAAGCAAGCTCTCACAAGCTCCGCTTTATAAGCTGTGTTTCAGTTTGTGGGTCATTGTTTACAGCCACAAGGGTTATTTACACCATAGGTGGTTTCTCTAGTATATCTCAATGTTACTGAATGAAATGGCTTACATTTCCACCATGTAAATTCATGGCTTTATTTTAGTTCAATCGACTACTGCAGTGCACCAATTCACAATCTTTTGTTTGTAATTTTCTCATAATTTTAAATGCTGATGCAACAATCATTACCATACTTAGGAGGTTGTTGATTTAAATCCCTCTACTGGCACTGTGTGACCACAATCAAGTCACTTTAACTGCCTGCATTCCAACTGGAAAAACATAAGAAATGCAGCAAATTGAATCGCAAATGTTGTGTTACTTTGGATAAAAGTGTCAGTCAAATAATAAGTAATAGTTTCTTATTAGTCAGTATGACCACATAAATCATGTTCTGAAGTTTTTATTCTGGCTTCCAGTTAAGTATAGGGCTGAATTCACAACCCTTCTTACATATAAAGCTTAAAATGGTATAAGCTCTACTTAACTGAACTTGTAATGCATACATGCAGGCAGTATACTACTTTGTCAGAAGTAACATATCTCAAAAGTCTGCTGAAGATTTTGAGAATTTAGAAACTGACAGTGGCTACAGGGTCTCAAAACTGTGGATTGACCTGCTTGTAAGAGATGCCTCATCGGTCTCACCATTTCAATCCCGGTTTGAATTCCCATTGTTTAGACTAATATACTTTGCTGTTTAACTATTTAGATTGCAAATCAGTTTGGTAAAAGTCATTTGTACAAAAATGCAAACATGACAATCATTATGAACTGATAATGACCCCTCTCAAGTCCGTTTCTCATCTTGATTTTCTTCCAGTGGTGGCTGCTGCCCATTAAGGATCAAAAAACATGTTTTAGAATGTTAGTTTCTTTCTTCTTTACGTAATGATTTTCAGTTCATGAGACTTCAGTATTTGGAAAGCATTTTAATGCATCACACTGCCATTTTAGGATCTCTGTCTGCAGATGATGAGTTACTAAAGGACCTTGCCTGGTTGCTAAAGACCACCTCCCAAGAGGCACCATGTTTTGCATCATGAAGACTCAGTTATAAATTCCAGTACAGCAACATTAGCCCTTTTGTTCAAGAGTATGGAGTTGTCTGGTATATATGTGAATCTTAGTTATTTAAGTTCTGGCCTTCTTGTTTATTATTTACTAGCCATGTTACCAGTCAAAGACAAGCAATAGCATAATTTAAAAATATTTGCCATCTCTTGCCCTAAGTGCACCTTCAGTGCATTTCCTTTGCATTCGCGTGTGTCTAAACCTGTTTTCAGCTGTGCTCCCTTTCTCAAGCGTGTTTCCGTAAAGCCTGCTTCTCATTATTTTGGAGGCATATTTCCAACCTTTTGTCCACTTTTATACTTCCTATTTTTAAAGGTGACTCTCTTTTTCTCTCTGTCTATGTGCTTCCCATGCCATTTCTCCTCCTCCTGTATAACACTTGCACTTCCTTTTTCAATCGTGTTACAGAAGCCAAACTGACCAATCACATTGCACATGACACACACACACACACACACACACACACACACACCTTAGTGTTTTATTATATAGTGGATAGCTTTCTCATTTTGACTTGATCCTCTGTCTAGCATTTTGGCTCCAGATGAGTAACATTACACTCATAAAGACTCCTTGCAATGCAGGTCCGATTATAATAATGGTTAAGCCCTCTAGTTTTCATAATATATCACAGTTTCTTGAGAAACCTGTTTTATTTTTAGTTTCTTTTTAATATGACACATGCACAACCTGGTCTGTTGCTAATTAAATCTTAGCTATTGCTCTCTCTCTTGCTCTCTTTGTCACCAGGCTATGCAAAGGGGTCGGTTGAAGAAAAAAGGCAGGTGGTTAGTGTCTGTGCTGAAGTCCAGCCGAGCTGCTTTGGGTCTTCACGAGTAGCATAACTGCCATTGGAGCTGACATCATACAGAGCTAGAACCATGAAATCAAAAAGATGAAAGGATTTAATCTTATTAGACAGCCCAGCTTCTTATATAATACACCACCGTGGCTGTTCTTTTGCCTGTCCAGGATTTTAAATCACCTGTAGCTCACAAACTGTTTGACCTATTGACCTGAAATTTGGTACACATATACTACGTGACATCTACTATCCACTATCGGGGTGATGATTTTTATTACTGTTTTTATTTTTATTTTACTTTATTATAGAATCAACTCTCAGCAGCACGCAGCACGCAGCAAGGAGGCGATGTAGTGCATGCGTATGGGCGCCGTTCTCATTCCCTACCACCTTCGCTAATCATTCTTGAGGCAGATTTAAGTGCCAGCCTAAGTGATAAATTAAAGAAAACATACTAAGTAATTGCAACACAAAAACTAACTTAATCAGTTTTAACACAAAAAGTTGCCGACGAAAGAAGAGAAGCAGCGGGCCACTAGGGTGGAAAAAAGAAGAGCCGCTCAGGAAGCAGCAAGCGCATCAACCTCTGAGAAAACGAATGCTAAACAGAGACAGAGAAACGGTATGAAAACTAGGAATGCTCAAGTCAAGTGTATTCACTTCACGTTATCGTTCAGTACGCTGTTACTGGTTTATAATATTGCTCATGAGGGGGTTGGCGACCAATGTTTAAGTCACCAAAACTATGACTTTGTTTTTATTAACTGATTGTGTGGGATGCACCAGAGGTATTATTTTCTTCAGGAATGTGTATCACTGAAGATTTTATTTTCCTCTGCTCTATTTTCCTCTCTTGTGTTGTATCTTAATTATTAGGACTTATATTGCCATTATTTAATCAAACTAAAATGGCCTTGTTTTACTTTGAGTGTGTGAGATACAGCTGGACACTAGTGCAAGTGTTCTGAGTCTTTACTCAATCAAAAGTAGCATTGAATAAAATAAATTAAAGCTTTTTCTCACATCCATGCTATCATAGTTCAAAGCCATCCAGCATTTAAAATTTAGAAATTTAAAAAGGTTCAAATATCCACACCTGATAACATGAGAAAAATGAGCAATTTTAAGTACCATCCAGACCTTTATTCTGAAGTCATGAAAACAAAATGTGATGTCCATGCTAAATCCCCTAAATGAATTTGTCATGATTATCGACTTATGGTTTCTCTTCTGCTGATCCATTGGAATAAGATTAGGTTAAGAATGAAGAGTCAGACACACTATATGGCCAAAGGTTTGTGTACACCTGGTCATCACGCCCATATGAGCTTATTGGACATCACATTCCAAAACCATAGGCTTTAAAATAGAGATGACATCCTCCCACCCCCTTTCCTCTGGGGTTAGAACAACCTCAATTCTTCTGGGAAGGCTTTCCACAACACTTTTGAGTTTGTCTGTGAGAATGTGTGCCCATTCAGCCAAAAGAACATTTGTGCAGTCAGGTGCTGATTTTGTTCAAGAAGACTTGCCTCGCAATCTGCATTCCAATTTATCCCAATAGTGTTCAATAGGCTTGAGTTGCAGGCCACTCGAGTTCCTTCACTCTAAACCCATCTAACCATCACTATATGGACCTCATTTTGTGCATGGGTACACAGTCATGCAGGAACAGAAAAGAGTCTTCCCAACGCTGTTGCCAGTAAAAAGTGACAAATTGTCTAAATTATGTTTGCATGCTGTAGCATTAACAACGCATTTCACTGGAACCATGGTGCCTAGTCAAACCTGGAGAAAACAGCCTCAGACTATTATGCCACGTCCACCAATAATTTAAAGTAGGCACTATGCAATCCAAAAGGTAGTGTTCTCCTGGCATATATCAAACCCAGATTCATCCACTAAACTGCCAGATAGAGAAATGTAATTCATGCTTTACACCACATCAGCCAGCACTTGACATCACGCAAAGTAATCTTAGTCTTATGTGCAGCTGCTCGGCCATGGTAAACCACTTAACAAAACTCCCAACTCAATCTTTATGTGCTGATGATGGTTTTACTGGCAGTTTGGAACTCTCTTGTGATTGACAGAACAAAGGGTAGGTGATTTTTACAAACTACGTGGTTTGCAATTACCAGCCTGGCTCTGAGATTTTGTGATCTACCACTTCATGGCTGAGCTGTTGTTGCTTTTTGGTGCATTCACTTCACAATAATAGCACTTACAGGTGACAGGGGAAAATCTAGCACAGTTGAAATTTCACATACAGACTAATGGCAAAGGTGACATTCTATGACAGTGCCATGTTTAAAGTCACTGTGATCTGAAGCTGTGGCTACTGACAGTGTTTGTCAGTGGAGACTGCATGGCTATGTAGTTGGTTTTAGGCATCTGTTAACAATGTGTATGGTTGAAAGCACTGAACTCAGTAATTTGGAGGGGTCTCCAGATACTTTTGGCCATATAGTTTAGTATGCTGTTTATGGATGTAAGGCCCTATTTTGCTCTTTCTTTAGAAACATTCTACTTTGTGGTTTCAGGTAAGAAAAATATTGACTAAATACTTCATTGTTTCCATCTACTGATTTATACCCTGCATTTTTTGTCCAGTAACATGATTTTGTTTCAGCCAGATGTAACTCACATACCCAAAGGCAGAGTGTAGCCATGGAGGACTGCATTGTGGCTTTCTGTAAGTTTTTTTCTTTTTTTGCTAAGCTGTATTCACTTTAGCAAAATCTTTGCTCCTAGGCAACAATGAATGTAATGAGTGTTGCTTATGTTTTAAGCATCTCTTGTGTTGTCTTTTATAAATTTACTTTTTTTGCTTGGACTAGTTTTACTATAACAGTTTACCTTTGCCTTTTTTTCTAATTGACTTATACCTGTCACAGCTTTCTCAGGGTTTTCATGGCAGTATTTTGGATCTGCGTAAATCCTCATCGTTGTCTGTAGACATTGTGATATGCCAATTCTTCTTAAAGGAAAATTTAAGTGTTTTTGAAGTTAATGTTGCTTTTTCACATACGGTCATGCACCTCACACACTTGTTTTGCAATGTGAAATTGTATTTAGTATTTAAAAAAAAAATTCTTCCAAGCAAGCAATAAACATAAATCAGAAAAAAGCTTTTAAATGCTGAATTGTAAGATGTTGCTGCTTATTGATTCAGGCCTTGAGAGGTTACATGTACTGAGTAAGTATTTATCTAAAGTTATATTCTATTTTTGTCAGACCACCACCAAGCAATTCTGGGAATCATCGATGTACTTGCATAATTCTCTTTCATCCCCCACAGGCCTGCTACTTGCTAACTTCTTGAAAGCTAAAGATAAAAATGTATTTTGTGATTGTGCTTATTTTGGACAAGGTAGGTCCTACAAAACTTTAAAGGTTTTAATAGGCAGAGAAAACACATTGTTGAGTTTGGGATAATGAAAAGTAATCGTAAAAAACAGACAGTGGTCAAATACACGTACTGTAAGTCTAGAAAATCCTTCACCTAAACCAAAACAGAGGTACAGAATAATCATAGTCACCATCAAACTGAACCTAATAACTCTCTGTTCCTTTGAGTTGTTTGGCATTATGCTAACATGGAACCTTTCATTGTGATCAAAGGTTCAGATGGTACTCTTTGTGCCGTTTTTAATGGCAGTGTGATCAAATCACACATTGCATCACCATTGGCCTATGTGACTAGCAATGGGTGCCATTGCTGTCAACAATACAGGGTGTTTCAAAAAGAACTGAACACTTTTAAAAAATATTACTAAATATTATTAAACATTCGGTTATAGGCCATTTGGCATAAGCTGGTACAGGTTTTTGGTCCAACCAATTTGTGATGTTAATTGTCCTCCTGTCTTAATTAAATGGCCTGTATTTGCTAGTTTGCATTTTCATCATGTCCATCCACAAATTCCTAACAGGCTTGAATTATGTTTTAAAGGGTTCCCCCCATTTTAAGACTTAGCTGTTTTATTTCCTTTAAAAAAGTACTTTTTTAATCAGTTGCTCACTTGTGATCACAGAAGCAGAAATGACGGAGAAGTAATTGTTCCTTTTATTTGCAACTGTTTCTACAATGAAGGTCATCCAGGTAGAGATGTGTGGGATGCCATTTATAAGTGAGCTTTGGTGCCTGGTGCCCTTGCCAGACTGTGTTCCTGCCTCATGACTGATGCTACAATGATAGACTTTGGCCTCCTGTGGATTAAGCAAGTCTGAATTATGGATGTTTAGCTACTTGTAGGGAAACTTGGGGGTTGGTGGCAGGATTGGCACTCCAGTCACTGTAAAGAACCTCACACTGTTCCACTCCATTCGAACTAGTGTGATGCTGAGGTGTCACCCATTGCACGGGTCCTAATTTGGGATCCTAAGGTCGTTCGTCGTGTGGTTGGTGTGGCAGCGAGCTCTATCAGTGCATGCTCCCAACCATCCATCTATCCATCTGATCTTTAACTGACACTATTTTAAAAAGTAATGCTGCTTTTAATTACAGTCCTCAATTATTTACTTGGCCTTTTCCTTCTTACATTTTTTAACTTAGAAACAAAATATAACGTGATATTTGTATTTTTCCTCCACAGATTCCAATAGATAGGAACCTGTTTTTCATTTTCTTCTTTTTATTTCACTTTTTTTCTCTAAATTGTGTCCAAATAATGACAACTATAAAAAGAGAGGACACTAACACTTAATACTGCAGAGTAGCAGATATTTCAATAATGTTTCCCCTCACAAATTTATTAGCGGTAACAGCTTAGATAACAATAGCATTTCTAAATAATATACACAGCCAAATTTCACAATCTGGAAAATGCAATAGTATTTCTTAAATTCCTATGGAAGGTCCTTATTGTTGTTTCAATCCGTGATGAAACAGTAAAGGTCTAATTCAGTAAATACAAGTATGCTTATGTCAGAGGAAGACATTTTTTTGTGCAGTGGGTGGTTCCATTAGACACCCATTGTTGGGACTGGGGGTGAGAAGTTAAAAGGCTGTCTGCAGGATGTAGGTATTTGCTCTATTGCAAAGGAGTCACCACTTTGAAGTTTTGGCTGGTTGAGATTACAAACAATACCAAGTTGAGATAACAGAACTGCTCCTTCCTTGGAGGATGTCTGTATTTACCTGACTTGGAAATTAACATGTTTGACAATATTGGCTTCTAATCAGCATATCTGTACTCATTAATGGTTGGTAACAATACATTTTGTTAACTTGTGTTTTCATTAATTGTTAAACCCAGGAAATTTAGATGTGCCATTGTTTAATCCGATTGTCCAGAACTGATAATGGCAGGGACTTGGCACAGGGGCTTGTAGGCAGACGAGGGTACCTGGCTGGCACGACGTGAGGCACAAGGACGACAACACTTACTTCCAGGGAGGAAGAGACAGCTCCTCAAGGAGACGCCAGTTGTGGGTGCAGCGAGAGAGGGAAGTTTATGAAAGGACCAAGCAAAGCTGGCAGACGAGAAATGAGGCGTGCCTAGGTCACAGCAACACAAAGAGCCCAGAGTGGAAAAAAAGGAACGACAAAGAGATGCTGACAGGGATTCAACAATCTGACACAACTTCTGTTGGGAAACGAGTGTCCGGTGAACAGAGTGCATCGGTGGACAGTTGAACGATTAAGTGTTGGGGTAACACAGTGCGCAAACTGGACTCTGCACCACTAAAGGTTGTATCCTCCAATTCCTGTTTTTAACAGACTTTTAGAGTGTGGACTGTGTGCTTTCCTTTGCAAAAAAAAGGAATTTCGAACCTGATATTGTTAAAAATTTTTTTTGTTATGCTCGTTTATCTTTTTTGAATTTACTTTATTGTCTTGTGTAATAGAAGTTACTGTTGCTTTTCCTGAAATTACTGTTGTGTCTTTCACTGCGTGTTTACTCACCGCCCAACTAAATCTCAAGAGTTCCCAGTCTATTAATAAAACTGGGTGTCGTAGTCGGATATATTAATGGTGTCTAAGTTAGAGTTCCTGTGAGTGTGACCAGACACCTGTCACACTTAATTAAGATAGGAGTTCCAAGTGAAAGCAGATCTTAGGTGGACCTGGTTGAGTAGTTTGGGTACATAGTGTCTGCAGATCAAATGAGAGTATCCTGGAGAAGTCACAGGCAAATATGCAACATTTCTGAAAATGACAAGAACTATGAATTATTGGTGTCTTGTTTGACTGTCAAACCTACATTAGTGGCTTTCTGTGTTCATTATGATCAAGATGAGACCTGTCACAGTATTTAATGCCTAACTATTATACTGAAAGTATGTGATACCCTGGTGCTTACAGCCATAGGAACCATTCTCTACCGGGACATCAGTAGCCAGATAGATGGATCAGAATGAGTCACGAAGCAGGCAAGACTTTTCTTTTTAACATGCAACAGAATTTTATTAATAACAAAGAATTACAGTGACACAGTGCAACAGTGCATAAATGAAATCAGTCAATAAAGAAATATTCTTTAAAACTGTACCCTTAAAAAAAAAATGTCTTCAGGTGTACAAAAATGCCACCTTGATTGGTGCCCCACAGTCGGTCACCAAAGCACACCATGGTGCTTTGCCCTTAAACAGATGCTGCCATGTTCTGAATCCTGCTGTCTTTGCTGAATATTTCTTAGGCTGCTTTCGGCTCTCATCTGCTCCTTTTTGTAAGTCACCCAAATTGAGCACAGCTGCTCCTTGGAACCTCCACTTCAGCAACCAGTCCTGCTCCCTTTTCACAGCTCAAAAGAGCCAGTGCTGCCAGTTTACTGTCCTTCTAGCACTGAATACCTCTCACCAAACCTAACTTCCCATGAGCGATCACTTTTTCATTCTTGTCTTGCTATTTTGTTCCTCCCCTCTCTAGCATTAAACCACCTTTCTATTTTGTGGTAACCATAGCTGACACTAGTCAATTACGTCACATCTCTCCTCGATAGTTAACCTGACATAGACAATCTCATGCACTAACGTGCAAATGGCTTGTTGTAGGCAGTTAAGCCACTGGGCTGTGCTTACAAATCATTAATATCACTAATAAATGAATGGAAAGACAAAACTTACAACAAGGTAATGTAAATTTTGATATAAGTGCTTAAGGTAGAACGCTGTATTTTTTCAATTAGAAATGGTTTAGTCTTACTCTTTGAAGTAGGAAGACTAGTTGTGGTTTGGGAAAACAGCTGTTTCCCTATTTACAATGTGGGATGTGACGAGTAATATGATGTAAGGCAGTTCAGTAACTTTTCTGCCTTTCATTTGGATCTGCCATTGATCTGCTGAAGCCTCTTCTTCACTAGGCCAAAACACAAATTACATAATATTAACAAACTGGGTGGCACATTGCCACAGTGATAGTGCTGCTGTCTCGCAGTAAGGAGAGCAGGGTTTGTGCCCCGGTTCCTTCCTATGTGGGGTTAGCATGTTCTCTAAGTGTCTGCGTGGGTTTCCTCCAGGTGCTCTGCCTTCCTCCCACTGTGCAGAACTATGCAGGATAGAGGAACTGATGACATTAAATTGACTCTAGTGTGTGTTTCGTGTGTGTGTGTGTGTGTGTGATTGCACTGCAATGGAATGGCGCCTTGTGCATGGTTTGTTCCTGCCTTGTGCCCTATGTTAGCTGGGATAGACTTTATCGCTCCCCCTGTGATCCTGGTCTGGATTGATTGAGTTAGAAAATGACATGACATAACATTTTAATAAACTGATAAAAGCACTCTTTTTATCCACATTACATATGCTTTTTTGCCATTCTTCACTTGTCTATCATGTCCTGTGTCAAGTGTCAGCCAGCTCATCTGAGGCACTTATTAGCACTGATTGCCTTCAAGCTTTTAACTACTCAAAGAGTGAAATTGTATTTTAATCTAAGGCTTGGAATTAAAGGTTAATTACCAATGGCCTTTTCACTGAAGTCTAATGTCTATATAGATAGACAGACAGACAAATAAAGAAAGACAGACACTACATAAAACTTACACATTCGATAGATAGATAGATAGATAGATAGATAGATAGATAGATAGATAGATAGATAGATAGATAGATAGATAGATAGATAGATTAGTACAGAAAAAGGAGAAAATATCAAATTGCAGAGAAATTTTTCTTTATATTATTGTATCTAAATTTTTTAGCTGCAGATGCTGGCTAAATGATGAGTAATGTTGGCCTGAAAGCAACAACCTAATTTGTAAGGTAAAATAAATTGCTATATACTATCCTTAATTAATAGGAAGATATGACTTCAATAAATTCATTAGTAGAATAAAACGAGTTAAATTAGGTCACTATGATCACTTTAGCATTATGCATGCATTTCCAGGAAGAAAAGCTGTTCTTTTGCAGCCACTTAAGGGGAGAAACAGGCACTACTCTAGGATATAAAGTCCACAGGCTAAGCAGAACTCTGTGATGCACAGCTTGATTTTGTTCTGACAAGCTCTTGTGGCTTGTCCTTGTCTCAATCAGTTGAGATCTATCCCTATAACATCCTTTGCAGAAATATTCCCACCATCTTCTGACATATCTATTCTATTGTGCTTCATGTGCATATTAATTATCATTGTATGTTTCTATTACATTTTAGTGAATGGGAATAACTTTTACCAATTTTATTTTAATGTTACATGTTTTTTCTTATTATTACAAATACTAGTCTTTAATGTTTTGCATTATTACAGGGCAAAATTCAGGGGTGGAGTGGTGATACAGTGTTTAGTGTCGCAGCATCACAGATGCAGTATATGTGGTTTGAATTCTGTGTTCAGTTATGGTTAGTATGGAAATTATATGCTGGACTGATTAACTGAATATTCAAAATCGGCCATATGTGAGTACGGATGTTTGAATGTGTGGATTGGTGTCCTGTCTGGGTTGTTTTTTCTGCCATGCACTTGATGCTTCCATATTAGGCCCCTGCTCTTGCAACCCTGAACTGAATTTTGGATTTAAGAGTGTTATGTAAAATTCAGAGGTTCCAGTTACAGTAAATTCAATGAAGAAACTAATGTTTTCCCTTAATTGAAATGAGTATTCCATATGCAGTACGTTATTCTTCTCTCGAAGACCCTGTTCCACATGTTTGGTTTCTTCTTAATATGGTCAATAATTTCTCTGTTGATAATGGGAAAACTGGAAGCTTTTTTATATAACCTTATAATTACCAGTTCTGACCATTTTTAGCCAGGCAGCCACTGCAAGTTTGCTCAATCTTACCACTTTCAGTTACTTGCAGTGATCATCAGAGGTGTCTTTCACTATTTCAAAAAAGTACAGTACTTTCCTGACTGTCATATGTAATGATGTGCAAAACAATTAATGCAAAACTAAATTTGTCTGTTTTTCTCTTCAAAAAATAAATTGCAAAACAAATTGTTTCGGTTCCAGTGACATTATTGCTTTGGACACACAATAAAAGTTGTTTAGTTTTGTCTGGAACCATTTACATGTACAGTGGAACCTTGGGTCACGAACATCTCGCACCACGTACAAATTGGGTTATGACCAAAAAGTTCGCCAAACTTTTGCATCTGTTCATGACCACACACTCGGGTGACGAACAAGCCAGTTTCCCTTCCAGGTCTTACGCGCTGATGATTTCCGCACGTGTTCAGTCTCTCCCTGTGCATTCGCTGTGAACTCTTTGTGCTCTATTTTGTTTCCCTTCCAGTTCGCACGCGCCGGTGATTTACGCACGTCTTCAGTCTCTCCTTGTACAGTACATTGTTTTCGGTCAGACATGCATTGAGCAGAGGGACTTTGTGGTATAGCGGGTCCATAGCTCACGTCAAGAGGCCAGTTTTAAATAAGTAAGCGTGGTGGTTGATTGCTACAGCGCGAGGCAGCTAAAGGGAGGAAAAAGAAAAGAAAGACGGAGGTTGCAGAGTGAGGAAGTAAGCAGGAAGCAGTGTGGAAAGAACCGGTGTAAGTGAGCGAGCGCGTGCTCGCAGGCAGGCATCTGGACAATGAGCCCAAGCAAGGATGTTCTGGCCTACACTCAGTGGGGCAGAAGGAAGTGGTCGCTCCAGCTGAGCGATCAAGGAGCTGGAGTGACCAGAAGAGGGATGGCTGGTCGCGTAAGGCCAAGAAGGCAGTTAAAGAATGCACCGGGCTTGTTTTTAAAGAGACTGCTTCAAGCATTGTTTTAACCTCGTTGTATTTAATGAAGAATTTTTTCTATTGGATTTCAACCTCCACTTCACTTTTGTTTTTATGGAATTAGTTAATTAAAAGCACTGCACTTTATTTAATTTGGACATTGTTTTTGATTGTTGTTTTGTTGATTTTAATAAAAGCACTAGCCACTGTTTGCACCATCCAATTGCCCCATTGTATAGTGCCTCACTGTCGTGCTCATCAGTAACATTACCGACGGTTTAAGGGCTCCTGGAAGCAAGATGGGAGCATGCAGTGAACCCGCATCGTCACAGACTTTACCTGAAAACTGTCATCTCCTCTCCACCCAGTTCCTCCTCACTTCCTTCATGTCAGAACTTGACTCCTGCAAGGTTAGTTTTCTTGGTTGTTTATGGTTAGTTTTTGTATAAATTACAGATTTTTCAAATGTTCATTTTTTGCCTTGTGCTTAAAACTCATTTAAAAAAAAGTGTTTACAGAGAGCGACTCATAAGTGGTTCACTCTTGCAATGTTTCTCAATGTTATTGAATGTTTTCACATTTAGTTTACTATTACACTGTGCATTCTATGGTGTAATTAACTATTTTTGTGCTTAGAAATCTTTGAAAAAATATATTTACATACAGCTCGTACGGTCCAGAACGGATTAATTGTATTTACATACAATCCTATGAGGGAAATTACTTCGGGTCACGACCAAATCGGGTTGCGACCAGAGTTTTGGAATGAATTACTGTCGTGACCTGAGGTTCCACTGTATTAATTCTGCATGCATTTATCTATATTTAATTAAAAAAATGTAATAGACATTTTGTTAAGCCTTCAGATGTGTTCTGGTAGTATGATGCCCAGCTTTGCCAATTATGATGACAATCTTAGTGATCACAATGCTAAAGATGCATTGGAGGAAGAAAACAAATTTGAAACCTGAATGGCGCTAGGAGAGTGCATATCCTCAACTTCTTTTACAGAAATCAATGCACATGAACAGGCGGTTGCTAGGTAACGGGATGCAGTGTGATTTTCCTATGGGGAAAACTCAGTAATGTCATATTTAAAAATGTACTGCACTGCTCCACAATGTGTGAATAAGAGGCATAAGCAGAATAGATTTTACCAGTGTGGTACAGATTACATGTATTATGCGGCTACTGAACATAATGCAGGTAGAAGTGGAGGTGTGAATGAGGCTTTAGCCTCAAAAATTATTTAAAACTTTGAAAAAAATCGCATTCACAAATTGATCTATGAAATATATTTTAAATTAGATTAGATCAGGTTAGATTAGATTAGATAAACTTTATTAATCAAAATGGGAAATTTAGATGTATAGAGCAGCAGAAACATAAAAATCAAGGATTCAGACTCGTCTTCTTATATAATAGACTACCGTGGCTGTCCGTTTGTCTGTCCAGGATTTTCAATCACATGTAGCTCACAAACCATTTGAACTATTGACGTGAAATTTGGTACACATATACTACGTGACGTCTACTATCTGCTTTTAGGGTGATGATTGACCTAAAAGGTTATTCCTCTTTTAAATTTTATTTTTTTTTATTGTAGAATCAACTCACAGCAGGGGCCAGCAGGGTGGCCGTGCGGCGCATGTGTATGGGCGTCGTTCTCATCCCTACCACCTTCTCCATCACTTCCCCTACCTCTTCCGATCTTAAATCATTCTTGAGGCAGATTTAAGACTTAAGTTCCAGGTTAAGCGAAAAATGAAGGAAAATGTACAAAGTAATCGCAACACAAACACTGACTTAATCAGTTTTAACATGAAAATATGCAGAAGAAAGAAGAGAAGAAGCGAGACACTTGGGTGGAGAAAAGAAGAGGTGCTCAGGAAGCAGCCAGCACATCAACCTCTAAGCAAACGAATGATAAACGTACAGAGAAAGAGGATGAAAACTAGGAATGCTCAAGTCAAGTGTATTGCACCACTTCCACTTCCTCTCCTTGAACAGTGACTGGTCTCAGAGGCTCTTTGCCATGGTGGAAGTCAACCACCAGGTCTTTTGTCTTGCTGATCTTAAGCTGCAAGTTGTTGCCCCTACACAACAAGACCAAGTGCTACAAAACCTTCCTGTACTTCATTTCATTTCCATTATTAAATCAGCCTATGCTGAATGAGTCATCTGAAATTTTCTGTAGGTGTCCCACAGTATTGTAGAGTTTAAACATGAAGGAAGAAAGGGTAGTTCCTTGTGCTCCAGTATTACACAATGACACCTGCAATGATCAGTATACCATTTAGTTTCCTACTTTGTTTTTGATTTTTGTTTAAAAAAAAATGAAAGCTCAAATGAAATATGTTATTGAATGTAATGCAATGCAAGACGAAGAGCATGCCATGTGTTAAAATATTTCTATTTTAATATAAGAAGATTCAAATCATCAATAAGTGAACTCTGTTTTCTTTACCAGTGCATCGTTTATCATCCACTATGCTGAAGTCTGCCTCTAATGATCAGAAGCCCTAAATTTGAAAAAAAATATGAACAATCATTCCAACACAATGATACTAAGAGATATGATGCCTATAATTTCAAATTGTCTTTTTGTATCATTCAACAACTTGTATTAATCTCTTAATGCAGAACAGATGTTTTGAATTACAATAAATAAATTGATATTGTGTTTACAGAGTGCTATTAAACAGTCATTTAGTAAAGTGGTTTTAGAGATACAAATGTATATGTCAGAAACTGTTTCCCTCAAAGTTCAAAAGCATATGGTTTGTTTGTATGCAGGTATTTACATTAAAATGTGAATATGTATTTATGATGATTGTTCGCAAAAGATGTTTTGTTAGAGGAAATCCACTGAAATTTTCACCATATGCTCAGTCTTCATAATTGATTAATAAATGTAGTTTTAGTGACAGAAATTCAGTTCAATAACTGTTTGCATGAAAGGCTTGCAGCACCAGACTATTTACATCATGACTTGAAATATTTCCATAAAAATGCACAGGACTAGCGCCACCTTTTTAATGTACTGTATTAAGCAGGCATTATTAGCAAAGAAAAATAAAATTTTAACATGACCAGCCTGGGATTTTAATTTTTTTTTAATGAATACAGTGTTATTATTTTTATAGGTGTACTAGCAAAATACCCGCGCTTCGCAGCGGCGAAGTACTGCCTTAAAATTTTTATTAAGAAGAAAAGTAAACCTTTTTAAACTGAGGGAAAATATACCAATAATTATTTGTTAAGGATCTCTTTGTATGCCACGTTGTCAGTTCGGCCCTCTGGTTGTAATATGACCAAGCTGTGCGCTGAGCTTACTCTTGAGCATGCAACATACAGTTGGCCATGTGAAAAGCAATCTTGCCTCAAATCTCACAGCTTGGATTGCTGCTGTCATAATCGTTTTGAGTTTCATGGTTTGTTTCAATTACGTTAGTATTTTCAGGACTTGTTGTGTTGAAGTGACATTCGGCATCTGTCAAGCATTGTAAGCATACAACTGGTTTCATCGATAACTTCACATCCAGCTTTTGAGAGTTTAAACATTCATAAACATCAAAGTGTCCACTACTGAAATCGTCACCTGTGAATCTAAGATGTTTAAGAGGCATTGGCGGTTTTCCAAAGGTGTAAAATATTTGGCCATGTCGGTACACTGGAAAAAGCGACAACCGAACAGTTCAGCGGAAGCCATCAACTCACATGCAGAACCATAGGTGAAGGGCTTAAGCATTTCACTCTTCTAGTGCTCCTGTGTAGTATAATTATCTCCTGTACCGTCATCAGTCCACACCTTGAACCTGCCCCAGTCATTCAATACATAAGACACAATGTTCCTGATATCAAGAGTAAGCCTGATATGGCTGTGCAATATGTAATAAAGAGAATGGAAAAGGCAGACGCCATCTCTGGGCATGGAAACCACTCAGTAAGTGACAGTTCTTTGATCGATGGTGATCACCTCGATAGACATGTGAATGAGGGTACGGTTGGAACGATAAAGGAAATGGGTACCTGAACAATGTAAACTAAGTCTAAAATACCTATACAATAACTATAATCATAATAAACAAACAATAAAACAGTGGAAAAGCCATGGATTAAATAAATAGGCTGCGGTTATCAGCAGGGAGACGTGAATACCGTGGCGAAGCAAGGAAGGGAATGAAGAGACCATAGTGATGGACGGCCTTATATAGAAAGGCAGCCAACAATGTGGGAGACGTGGGGTTGGGGGACCCAATGCCGCCTCACACAGCAACTGAGCTGCAGGCTATGGATGTATATATGTACATAAGTAGGATTCAGTTAGCGTTGGGAACCCGCATACCAAATTTCTTGGGACCATAGGTAACAAAGACCATTGGAAAGTTCAATATGGCGGCCGACAGTGGCATCATACCATCGAAATAAGTACGTACATCGGTTTCGGTTAGCGCAGGGATGCCGCCTACCAAATTTCGTGAAGATGGGGCCAAAAATAAGAAAGTTTATCATGGTGGATGTTGTCGACCATTATGACCATTACGCGTAGAATTTCTAAATGAAACCTCCTTAACTTTTGTAAGTAAGCTGTAAGGAATGAGCCTGCCAAATTTCAGCCTTCTACCTACACGGGAAGTTGGAGAATTAGTGATGTTAGAAAGTTCAATATGGCAGCCGACAATGGCGTCATACCACTGAAATAAGTACGTACATCGGTTTCGGTTAGAGCAGGGAAGCCGCCTACCAAATTTCGTGAAGATGGAGCCATAAATAAGAAGGTTTAACATGGCGGACATTGTCAACTGTTATGACAGTTATGCGTAGACTTTCGAAATGAAGCCTGTTTAACTTTTGTAAGTTAGCTGTAAGGAATGAGCCTGCCAAATCTCAGCCTTCTACCTACACGGGAAGTTGGAGAATTAGTGATGAGTGAGTCAGTGAGGGCAACAAAACCGTTGGAAAGTTCAAAATGGCGGCGGACAGTGGCGTCATACCACTGAAATAAGTACGTACATCAGTTTCGGTTAGTACAGGGAAGCCGCCTACCAAATTTCGTGAAGATGGTGCCATAAATAAGAAAATTTAACATCGACCGTTATGACTATTACGCTTAGAATTTCGAAATGAAACCTGCTTAACTTTTGTAAGTACCTGTAAGGAATGAGCCTGCCAAATTTCAGCCTTCTACCTACATGGGAAGTTGGAGAATTAGTGATGAGTGAGTGAGTGAGTGAGTGAGTGAGTGAGTGAGTGAGTGAGTGAGTGAGTCAGTGAGTGAGTCAGTGAGTCAGTGAGGGCTTTGCCTTTTATTAGTATAGATTATCTTAGTCTTTCCTTCTACTTACCCTTTACCTGTTTTTTTCAATGGTAAGTGTATTTGTCAAGTTCATTATCGGGTTGGTCTACAGTTGCACTTAAGATGAGCACACACATAGATAGCTATACACATACACACAGACCCTAACTACAACCGTGCCCCATAAATGACACTCACACGATGATTAACCTTTATCACTTTAAACTACACAAGTGCTTTAGGAATAACTCAGCCTGTCACTCAGCTCTTCAAGGGACTTACTTATTATTGGCATGAGCAACATACGATGTTTTAATGATATCTTAGACCTAAATATTACTTTTGTTCTACAAGAAAACATTTAAACATACAAAGACTCAGCACTCTTGACTACAGGCCATTTATCAGCCAAGAATACCTTACTTTAAGTACTGTTCCCTACTACTGAGTGGAGCTCTCACTCGCAGCCTTAATAAATCTCGCAGCACAGAGGTAATGGCGAATTTCCGGCTGCACCAGGTGCTCAAAGAAATCTGACTTATTACTTCAATCACTCTATAGACATTAAGACAAAGCATAGAAAGTTAAAAGCAGCATGGTATTTATTACAGGAATAATAATAATACCATTGGAACAAAACAATAATAGAAAACAGAACTGATAGAAAAGTCTGGATATATATATATAGTCTTCAGAAAAAACTTATGAAAAAGTTACAGATGACAAGGAATCAGTGATGTCAAGGATGAATGTCCCAGGCGGCATTTGATTTAGCAATTGATGTTCATGAAAACATCTTGTTGTGTCTATAATAATGAGCTGTTGCAGCCTATTATTATGTACCCTTTTGTTAAAAGTACCTAAAATCTTGTCAATTCAGATTCATCCATCCATTATCCAACCCGCTATAACCCGGGTCACGGGGGTCTGCTGGAGCCAATCTCAGCCAACACAGGGCGCAAGGCAGGAAACAAACCCCGGGCACGGCGCCAGCCCACCACAGGGCATACACACACACACCCACACACCAAGCACACACTAGGGATAATTTAGAATCGCCAATGCACCTAACCTGCATGTCTTTGGACTGTGGGAGGAAACCCATGCAGACATGGGGAGAACATGCAAACTCCACGCAGGGAGGACCCGGGTCTCCTAACTGCAAGGCAGCAGCACTAACCACAGCCAATGTGCCACCCTGTCAATTCAGATT
This sequence comes from Polypterus senegalus, assembly GCF_016835505.1. Taxonomy (NCBI): domain Eukaryota; kingdom Metazoa; phylum Chordata; class Cladistia; order Polypteriformes; family Polypteridae; genus Polypterus; species Polypterus senegalus. The sequence goes on from NC_053162.1 coordinate 156,145,817, forward strand.
AAAATTTGTAATTTTTTAATACCACATAGTATCATAAATCATACCACATACACAGCAAACTGAAGCATAACAAATAGAGCATTGTACAAAATACAGTGACTAATCCTCCATAACTTGAACGTTTACTGTTTTATTTAAAAGACGGAAATATGCTTTCTTCCATCTTGGCATGCAACACCTGATATTTTTAATGAGTGGTAACTGTAGTTCTCTTACTTTAATATTTTGTACTATTAAAAGAATTAATAAAAATCCAGCTGATTTACTTGTTTATTGTAAGGCAGGTAGGTAAAAACTTTTCTTTGACATTTTACACAAGTAGTCTTTTCAGTTTAGTACTCTTTTCCTCCTTCATTTTCTTTCCCTTTGTCTATTTATCTTATTTTCACTGTACTTCAGAGTCTTTCTGCTACGCTTTCACAAACTTTTTAGTGAAGTTGGAGGTTGACTTTTATTTACAGGTTGCTGGGATAAATGGAGATGGAATTTAAACATCTGTATTCTTCGGTGTTATGTTGTTCTTTTCACTAGGGGAGAGAACAGACAAATATGTTAAGCTTCCAGTTAGAAACTCCTCCAATTCTGAGTTTTCTGCTAAAAACATTATCCCTAGGAAGGGGTCACTGGTTGCATTTCTGGCAGTTCACACAGATTATTCATAATAAATAACTCTGTTTGACAAACTGACAGACATGGGTATCAATCACAAGATGTGTTATGGGCTATTACATCTTCTTTTTTGACAGGAAGCAGGATTTGTAACTGAATGAGAACATCTCCAAGCCTCCGAGCATCAATATGAGTTTCATAAAAGGTCGAGTGTTATCCCACTTCTTTACTCGTTGTACATGAACGACTGCATTTTACATGCAGATTCAATAAGAACTGTCAAGTTTGCTAATAATGCCTTTCCAGTGGTTATCATCACAAATTATTCTAGGAATCGTCTGAAGTAACCAGTCGTGTAACCCAAATAATCTGGAATTTAAAGTCAAAAATATTAAATTAAAGATGGACTTTAAGTTTGGTAAAAAAAAATCACTTTTTCCTTTATACCTAAAGGGTCATGATGTAGAGGTGGTGAAGAATCTCCTGTTTCTAGAAACCACCATTCCCAGCATTTTAACATGACAGGTCAACATATCAATTTTTGGTCAAAAAAGTTCATCAGTCGCTGTTCTTTCTAGTTAAAATTAAGGAGGTTCATTGTGTCACGAGAAACAATGACAACTTTTTACAGGGTCTGTTATGGTGAGTGTTACAACCTTTACTATAACACTTTGGTAAGCGTTGGGAACCCGCATACCAAATTTCTTGGGACCATAGGTAACAAAGACCATTGGAAAGTTCAATATGGCGGCCGACAGTGGCATCATACCATCGAAATAAGTACGTACATCGGTTTCGGTTAGTGCAGGGATGCCGCCTACCAAATTTCGTGAAGATGGGGCCAAAAATAAGAAAGTTTATCATGGTGGATGTTGTCGACCATTATGACCATTACGCGTAGAATTTCTAAATGAAACCTCCTTAACTTTTGTAAGTAAGCTGTAAGGAATGAGCCTGCCAAATTTCAGCCTTCTACCTACACGGGAAGTTGGAGAATTAGTGATGTTAGAAAGTTCAATATGGCAGCCGACAATGGCGTCATACCACTGAAATAAGTACGTACATCGGTATCGGTTAGCGCAGGGAAGCCGCCTACCAAATTTTGTGAAGATGGGGCCATAAATAAGAAGGTTTAACATGGTGGACATTGTCAACCGTTATGACAGTTATGCGTAGAATTTCGAAATGAAGCCTGTTTAACTATTGTAAGTTGGCTGTAAGGAATGAGCCTGCCAAATGTCAGCCTTCTACCTACACGGGAAGTTGGAGAATTAGTGATGAGTGAGTCAGTGAGGGCAACAAAGACCGTTGGAAAGTTCAAAATGGCGGCGGACAGTGGCGTCATACCACTGAAATAAGTACGTACATCAGTTTCGGTTAGTACAGGGAAGCCGCCTACCAAATTTCGTGAAGATGGTGCCATAAATAAGAAAATTTAACATGGCGGACGTTGTCGACCGTTATGACTATTACGCTTAGAATTTCGAAATGAAACCTGCTTAACTTTTGTAAGTACCTGTAAGGAATGAGCCTGCCATGCAACATAACCCTCTGGATGAGTCCTGGTTAGATGTAGAACAGACACTTTGCAATACTATAGAGCTTTCGGACCTACCGTTTATTAGCTCAAAAATAAGAAAGCATGAAAGCTTTAAAAGTATTAATATCAGTACCTCACTGACAGCATGGTGGGAATATCTAAAAATGACGGAGTCTTCACTAATTCCATGCAGACACACACCCATCTGGAATAATCCTGACATATTGCAAAACAATAAAATGATGAACCTCCCATACTGGAAAAGTAAAGGAATTCTATACATGGAACACATAGTTGAAGGATTGGATTTCATTCCATTTAACAGAATAGTCTCCCAATTTGGGATAGACAAGAATAGATTTTTAGAATATCTCCAAATTAAATCAGTAGTTAAAGAAAAATTTAATCTTAAAGTAGAATTACAAACACCATCAAGGGTATTAGACTTCTGTAATCTCAAACACCCCAAATTACTGTCTAAAGTATATAAAACATTGACCAAAATAGATGATACAATAGCAATTCCTATAGGCAAATGGGAGGAGGATCTATTAGTTAGCTTTGATCAGACTTTCTGGTCCCAAACCTGTTTAAAAACTTTTAAAACGATCAGAAACCCCAATTTACAACTAATTCAATACAAAATTCTACACAGAGTACACTATACAGGTCATCGGATGTTCAGGATGGGATTTGTGCCATCTGACACCTGCACACACTGCACAGACAACATTCCTGACAGTTATATCCACGCACTGTGGTCATGTCCACCTGTTCAGGATTCTGGTATAGAGTATGTGAAGACCTGTCAAAGTGTCTGAAATGTGATATCCCAACTTCCCCCTCATTTTGCTTGCTGGGGAACCTAGAGGATGTCCCGATTGAAACAAATTTGGTTCACGTGGTTCTCACTGCCATATGCATCGCTAAGAAAACTATCCTCATAAACTGGAAAACAAAGATAATCTTTGCATTAACCAGTATAGAAATCTTTTATTGGATCATATTACACTTGAGACAGCCTCTGCCTCCACTTCAAATCAATCTCTCTGGGCTCCTTTGATCGGTTCCATCACATAGCGATGATGGAGGGTCATTGATATGGTCCTGCGGGATGCTGTGGTTGATGTGGTGGAGAGTCTGAGCTTGGAGTATCTGGAGGATCCCTGGGGTGGGTTCACTGGGGGGGTCTTGGGCTGGGGGCTGCTGCCCGACTCTGGTGGTGCTTGGGTTACCTCCGGGGGTGGGCTTCTGGTGGTTGTGTGTAGGGCCTTAGGGGGGTCTTGACGGTGGCTGCGGTCGCTGCCTAGTGGCGCAATGCCCCTGGGTTGGTCTGGGTGTGGGCCTGGTGGCTTAGGGTTTGGGGCGGCCGTCCCGGATGGGGATATGGGTGGGGCCTTGGGGATTGGGTCCTGGCATGTACGCTGCGGGAAGAGGCCGGAACGTGCGGCAGTTCCACCATGGGGGAGGGGGATGTCCGGGAGGGGGAGGATCCAGCTTTATCCTGGGTGTCTTATGTCTTACTTAATCTGAATGTTGAGTAAATGTGGGGATGGGAGTAAATATTCTGCTGGGGTGGTGTGGGTTGGTGGCCTCAGACTCCGTGGGGCTCTGTGATGCTGCTGCTTGGGCCATGGCTAGATAGGCTGGGGCCTCCGTGCCCGGTGGATTTTGGGAACGGAGGTGCCTATTGGGGCCAGTAGGGGAGCTGGCTCCCTGGAGGGCTCAGGCCCCTCAGCCGTTCCTCCCCATCCTCAGACATTTCCTCCTCCTGCTCCTTCACATCATCACACAAACATGCACATAGGGCCTTGGGGTGTGGGTAAGTCAGGGGTGCGGGTATGGATCCCGTTCCGCAGTCCTGTGGCAGCCTACACCCCAATTTTATTTGCACATTAAACACTTCCACAAAAAACATTCCACACAAATGCACACTTAGGGCCTTGGGAGTGGGCACACTCAACGGCATCCGGTGGGGGGAAATTTCAGCCTCACTCCGAGTGCCGGTGTCCACTTCCAATTTTAAACTGCACCTAGTCACGGAGAGTTTTGGGGGGGAGGTGGGGCTGTGTGTTGGCATCAGCTGGTGTAGGCCACATGGTGCCGGCACTGCCTGCGCCCCCCCAACCACAAAATGCACCTTATCAGCACACACCAACACTACATTAGAGCAGGCGGAGGGAGACTAGAGGTCTTATCACACTCTGTTCTCAGTTAGCTGCCGGGGCTGGAGGCTAGGAGTGGGAGCTGGCCGTCTGCCTGTGGTCTGGAGTGGTGGGTTGCTTTGCTCTACGTTGGATGGGGTGCCTGCTCACTATTACCCCTGCGAACGGGCTAACTCTGACGTCCAGGAATGGCTGTACCTCAGGTACGGCAGCACCGGGACCAGAGTTAGGTAGGGTGTGTGTGGGGAGTGTGAATGGGTGTCTGGCGTACATCCTTGTAAGTCTTGGGTTGTATGTGTATGTGAGAGCATGAGGGAGGGAGTGTATGACTGTGTTTGTGTGTGACTGTATATGTCAGGTGGGGTTTTGGACTCCTCCCCTCTCCTGGGACATCTGGCAATACTACAACATCTTTGCCTACCCTCCCCCTGCCTTAAGCATCTGTCTGGTCGCTCCCGGTGGCTGCCTGGTGGGATCTGGTTCCCTGGGCTCTGTTGGATCCTCGGCGGGGTGGGTCGCCCTCGGGTCCCGGGCTGCTGGGTTCCGGGCCCGGCCGACTCGGGGGAGAGCGGCTGCGGGCGGGCCTGAGGGCTTGCCGTTGATATCTCCGGGACTCTGCCGGCTGCTGGTTGTGACCCCGGGTGATCCTCTGCGCCTCGGGTGGGGGTTGGGGCTTCTCTGGTGACGGCCTCCCTGGGGTCTCCGCGCTCTGGGGTGACCTCTGGATCTCTGGGCTTGGAACTCCCTCCATCTTCCGCACGTTTTGGGGGCAGGTCTGTGGCCCTTCACACTCACTATTGGATGCTCCTATAGAGAAACCTTACACATACAAGCGTGCGTACACACACAGGTGCTCACATGGTGATTTCATAAGTATGACTTGGACATCTTCAGCACATGATCTAAGGTTGTGGTGGCCTTAAATGCCTCAGTAATAATTACTGTATGATTGTCAGCAAACATTTTACTTTTATATATCTTCATGTAGCTGATGCAGCAATGTTTTTGTCTTGTGGTTTGTTTGTTTCCCCCTCTCTTTCTGCAGGTCTAGAAGCGGATTCTGGTTCATTTATTGTTTATTCTATACGAACCCCCCCCCTCCCCCTTTACCTCCATCTCTTCCTTCTCTCTCTTCTTTTCTTTCACTTTTGTCTCCGTGTCCGGTTCGAATCTTAAAACATCTAAAAATATTTTTAATAAAGTTTTGGTATCAGGCGTGACGTCAGCAGAAGCTGTAACGCTCCACCTGAGAGAAAAACTGTAAGGCTAGTCGCCAGCATTCAGACATCAATTCTGATTGCTTCACAGCCGAACAGGACACGGTAAAAAAAAAAAAAAAAGGAATGAGCCTGCCAAATTTCAGCCTTCTACCTACACGGGAAGTTGGAGAATTAGTGATGAGTGAGTGAGTGAGTGAGTGAGTCAGTGAGTCAGTGAGTCAGTGAGTCAGTGAGGGCTTTGCCTTTTATTAGTATAGATTATCTTAGTCTTTCCTTCTACTTACCCTTTACCTGTTTTTTTCAATGGTAAGTGTATTTGTCAAGTTCATTATTGGGTTGGTCTACAGTTGCACTTAAGATGAGTACACACATAGATAGCTATACACATACACACAGTTGGAGAATTAGTGATGTTAGAAAGTTCAATATGGCAGCCGACAATGGCGTCATACCACTGAAATAAGTACGTACATCGGTTTCGGTTAGAGCAGGGAAGCCACCTACCAAATTTCGTGAAGATGGAGCCATAAATAAGAAGGTTTAACATGGCGGACATTGTCAACTGTTATGACAGTTATGCGTAGACATTCGAAATGAAGCCTGTTTAACTTTTGTAAGTTAGCTGTAAGGAATGAGCCTGCCAAATCTCAGCCTTCTACCTACACGGGAAGTTGGAGAATTAGTGATGAGTGAGTCAGTGAGGGCAACAAAACCGTTGGAAAGTTCAAAATGGCGGCGGACAGTGGCGTCATACCACTGAAATAAGTACGTACATCAGTTTCGGTTAGTACAGGGAAGCCGCCTACCAAATTTCGTGAAGATGGTGCCATAAATAAGAAAATTTAACATCGACCGTTATGACTATTACGCTTAGAATTTCGAAATGAAACCTGCTTAACTTTTGTAAGTACCTGTAAGGAATGAGCCTGCCAAATTTCAGCCTTCTACCTACATGGGAAGTTGGAGAATTAGTGATGAGTGAGTGAGTGAGTGAGTGAGTGAGTGAGTGAGTGAGTGAGTGAGTGAGTGAGTCAGTGAGTCAGTGAGGGCTTTGCCTTTTATTAGTATAGATTATCTTAGTCTTTCCTTCTACTTACCCTTTACCTGTTTTTTTCAATGGTAAGTGTATTTGTCAAGTTCATTATCGGGTTGGTCTACAGTTGCACTTAAGATGAGCACACACATAGATAGCTATACACATACACACAGACCCTAACTACAACCGTGCCCCATGAATGACACACACACGATGATTAACCTTTATCACTTTAAACTACACAAGTGCTTTAGGAATAACTCAGCCTGTCACTCAGCTCTTCAAGAGACTTACTTATTATTGGCATGAGCAACATACGATGTTTTAATGATATCTTAGACCTAAATATTACTTTTGTTCTACAAGAAAACATTTAAACATACAAAGACTCAGCACTCTTGACTACAGGCCATTTATCAGCCAAGAATACCTTACTTTAAGTACTGTTCCCTACTACTGAGTGGAGCTCTCACTCGCAGCCTTAATAAATCTCGCAGCACAGAGGTAATGGCGAATTTCCGGCTGCACCAGGTGCTCAAAGAAATCTGACTTATTACTTCAATCACTCTATAGACATTAAGACAAAGCATAGAAAGTTAAAAGCAGCATGGTATTTATTACAGGAATAATAATAATACCATTGGAACAAAACAATAGAAAATAGAAAACAGAACTGATAGAAAAGTCTGAATATATATATAGTCTTCAGAAAAAACTTATGAAAAAGTTACAGATGACAAGGAATCAGTGATGTCAAGGATGAATGTCCCAGGCGGCATTTAATTTAGCAATTGATGTTCATGAAAACATCTTGTTGTGTCTATAATAATGAGCTGTTGCAGCCTATTATTATGTACCCTTTTGTTAAAAGTACCTAAAATCTTGTCAATTCAGATTCATCCATCCATTATCCAACCCGCTATAACCCGGGTCACGGGGGTCTGCTGGAGCCAATCCCAGCCAACACAGGGCGCAAGGCAGGAAACAAACCCCGGGCACGGCGCCAGCCCACCACAGGGCATACACACACACACCCACACACCAAGCACACACTAGGGATAATTTAGAATCGCCAATGCACCTAACCTGCATGTCTTTGGACTGTGGGAGGAAACCCATGCAGACATGGGGAGAACATGCAAACTCCACGCAGGGAGGACCCGGGTCTCCTAACTGCAAGGCAGCAGCACTACCCACTGCGCCAATGTGCCACCCTGTCAATTCAGATTAAAATTTGTAATTTTTTAATACCACATAGTATCATAAATCATACCACATACACAGCAAACTGAAGCATAACAAATAGAGCTTTGTACAAAATACAGTGACTAATCCTCCATAACTTGAACGTTTACTGTTTTATTTAAAAGACGGAAATATGCTTTCTTCCATCTTGGCATGCAACACCTGATATTTTTAATGAGTGGTAACTGTAGTTCTCTTACTTTAATATTTTGTACTATTAAAAGAATTAATAAAAATCCAGCTGATTTACTTGTTTATTGTAAGGCAGGTAGGTAAAAACTTTTCTTTGACATTTTACACAGGTAGTCTTTTCAGTTTAGTACTCTTTTCCTCCTTCATTTTCTTTCCCTTTGTCTATTTATCTTATTTTCACTGTACTTCAGAGTCTTTCTACTGCGCTTTCACAAACTTTTTAGTGAAGTTGGAGGTTGACTTTTATTTACAGGTTGCTGGGATAAATGGAGATGGAATTTAAACATCTGTATTCTTCGGTGTTATGTTGTTCTTTTCACTAGGGGAGAGAACAGACAAATATGTTAAGCTTCCAGTTAGAAACTCCTCCAATTCTGAGTTTTCTGCTAAAAACATTATCCCTAGGAAGGGGTCACTGGTTTTATTTCTGGCAGTTCACACAGATTATTCATAATAAATAACTCTGTTTGACAAACTGACAGACATGGGTATCAATCACAAGATGTGTTATGGGCTATTACATCTTCTTTTTTGACAGGAAGCAGGATTTGTAACTGAATGAGAACATCTCCAAGCCTCCGAGTATCAATATGAGTTTCATAAAAGGTCGAGTGTTATCCCACTTCTTTACTCGTTGTACATGAACGACTGCATTTTACATGCAGATTCAATAAGAACTGTCAAGTTTGCTAATAATGCCTTTCCAGTGGTTATCATCACAAATTATTCTAGGAATCGTCTGAAGTAACCAGTCATGTAACCCAAATAATCTGGAATTTAAAGTCAAAAATATTAAATTAAAGATGGACTTTAAGTTTGGTAAAAAAAGTCACTTTTTCCTTTATACCTAAAGGGTCATGTTGTAGAGGTGGTGAAGAATCTCCTGTTTCTAGAAACCACCATTCCTAGCATTTTAACATGACAGGTCAACATATCAATTTTTGGTCAAAAAAGTTCATCAGTCGCTGTTCTTTCTAGTTAAAATTAAGGAGGTTCATTGTGTCACGAGAAACAATGACAACTTTTTACAGGGTCTGTTATGGTGAGTGTTACAACCTTTACTATAACACTTTGGTAAGGCAATATCTCTGGTATCGCAATCTCTCTGTCTAAGATTGCAAGAAGCCAGAAAGAAAATGTTGTTTACCTCACCAGAAATCTTTGGTTGTCATATGCCAGCTATAGATTCCAGACTGAAAGAGAAAGCCATTTAGACTTTATTAGATAGTTTACTTCCTGCCCACCCTCTCTTCATTCTTTATTATACTGGTAACCAACTTACGTCCGTAATGGAGGTGCATATGACATTAGTTACCTTGATATTCAGAAAGCTTCTAGTAAGGTACTATATGAATGATTAGCAATCAAACTAAAAGAAGTGGGAATTGAGGTGTGTAGCAGGTTTAGAATTGACTCAGATTTAAAATGAAAAGAGGTTATGGTGAGGGGAAACTTTTACTGAATTAGGAGATGTTAAAGGTGGTGTCCCTCAGTGTTCAGTGCTTTTTTAATGTACAGTACATAAATTTGGACAAGGATATAATCAATAAGCTCCTTACATTTGCTGATGATAACCAAACTAAGTGGAGGTGCAGATCATGTAGAATTAGTTGAATTATGGGGATTTGAATAATATACAAGCTGGGGCAGATTTGTGACAGATAATATGCTATGTAAAGTATTGCTGTACATATAGGAAGTGGAAATGTTAGACTTGAATACACAGTAGGAAGTTTGAGAATTGAAAGTACCTCTCATAAGAAGGTCCTAGGAACTATAGTTGAGTCAATACTATTTATATCAAAACAGTGGACAGAAGCAATCAAGAAGGCTAAGAGAATATTAGGATAAATAGCACAATATGTAAAGTACAAGTCAAAGAAGGTTATGCTTAAGTTACATAACACACTGGCAAGGTCTCACCTGGAGTACTGTGTGCAGTTTTGGTCTTTGTACTACAGCAATAACATACTGTAGCATAGCTACAGACTATCCTGTGGTAATGTGCCTAGCCGGGCATCACCAAGGCAAATGGAAAATAATCTTTTAAGTATATCTGAAGTAAAGGAAAGTCAAAAAAAGCAGAAAAGAGAAAGGCACTTACTTTTTTGTTCAGAAATAGTGAGTGCAGGAAGATCCTTTCCTTAGCATTTTAGTGTCACTTCATTGGGCTGATGCAGTGAAACACTGGTGGCTCCTGTGGTGTTATGGAGGCTTATGTAGCTTCACATGGTGCTCTGTTTCAATGCTAGCGACTCGTAGCCACCCGTTGCTGTAGAAAGAAAAAGTTGCAGAGCATTTAATTTAGTCTACCACAGAAACTGCAAGGAAACCCAAAGGTTAACCTAAGCAGAGATTTCGGAAGAGGGGTATTTACTTACCTTTAGTTTGGATTCGAAGAGTACCCAAGCCAAAAGCCCCTGAGTGCTCGCATGTACACGAGAGGCTGCAATGAAGTAAATAGAGGCTTTGCACAGGCGTGACGTTGAAGCACAGTGTGGATGTGCTCACATCATCAGGGTTTGGCTGTGCATCATGTTTGGTTGGAAAAAAACAGAACAACGCTGAGTATAAAAGGCACTTCCTGTCTGCAGGAGTTGTCTTTCCACAGAGTTGCAGTGGTGAGTTTTTGGTGTAGCTTAGCTCTTAAAGCACACCAAGCAAAAAGTCTTTTGCCTATTTTTTTTTTATATATATATTTTCCAGGTATCTACTAGTTTATAGTTTTTGTTTGGCAGAGATATTTATATATCGTATAAGTCAGTTCTTGAAACCTGAAAAATCGATCATAAAAATCCGATCCTGACTTACACGCCCGTTCAAAAATGAGGCACTTACATTTTTTTTACATCTTCTTGTTTCCTCCAATCTCACACCAGTTTCTCAGACACATCGAATTTTGTTGCAGCAGCACAGTTACCAATTTCTTTTGCCACTTCAACGACGTTTAATTTAAAACCAGCTTCATATTTTCTTCTGATCGAACGCTCCATCATAGATAAGGGATGCTCTTACGATAAAGGTGTATGAGGGTGTGAGATACAAACAACACACAACTGTGCAATTGTCAATTCGGAATAGTTTGGGTATTACTGTGTGGTCACTTAGGCATAATACATAGAAAAAAAAGGCAGTGTGCTCCATGGTTACTTTCTCAGGTGGGCGTTAGCATATCACAATCTCTTGGACTAATAGCTTGAGTTTTCCACATTCAACTTATACGACTGACATTATAAATTACCAGAAATCATACAGTAAAATCAAGCCCCGACTTATCCACAGGAGAGCTTAAATGCAAGTATATACGGTAGTTTGGGTTGGGTTTAGGTGCAATTTTGTATGCAGTATACCATTATTTTGTATTCATTCATAAATATTTTGTGGATTACACTTTTTATTTTAGTACTGTGTTATTGTGGAGTATCTTTTTTTATTGAAAAAGACTGCCATTTTTTCATGTATATACATTTATTTTCCCTGTTTGTTTTTCTCTTGGGACTTGCCACAGTAACTGTATGTATTGTATATTTCCATTATTTTTGGCAGATTGATTCTTTATGTGTCTTGTGTGTCATTTGCGATGTGAACTGTATAAAAAGCCCTTATGACACTATTTAAATAAAAAAAACACTTTTGATTTTGAAACCCAACCTTTTTGTGTCTGTCCCTTCCTGATAAGTCCCAGTGTGGAGTCTGATGCCCTCTTTCCCACTACACAACCAGTGGACTGAAACAAGGCTGATTCTGGGACTAAGAGGTGTGAGCTGTGAGTTGACATTGAAGAAGTTTAAAGAAATGGAGATAAAGGGGTGACATGATCAAAGTGTTTAAAATTACTGTATAAAAGGGATTGGTAAAGTGGATCCTGCTGTTACTTTAAAGTAAATTCTTTAACAAGAAGAAGGGGACAAGATGAGACTCATGTTAAGCACAAATGTTAGAACATTGTTCATGCAAAGAACCATAGGCACATGGAATAAATTACCAAATAGTGTTGTAGAGAGTAGGACTTTAGGGACCTTCAGAACTCTGCATACTGTTATTTCAGACACTAGGTAAATAAGATGCATGAACTTGTTGGGTGGCGTAATCTGATCTCCTCACAGTTACTCTTATGTTCTAAGACAGCAACTATCAGATTTCCTAAATTTATTCAACCAGAATTTGTAATACTCAAAAAATGAATAACATGACTTAAAGAGTCTTTAACGATTATCTGATGAGACAAAATGTGTTTTTGTTATATTGGTTGTTAGTATGCTATTGGAAAATGAAGTGTTACTGTTGTTCTTATGTTCTACATTTATATTTTATTTATGAGTTTACCTAATCTAAATTTAAATTAAATGACATTGTTATTGCAATAAAGTATATTGTGATTATTTTGGGGTTTTTTTTGCATTTAAATGGAGACAATTGCTTTCCTTATGCACTGGTAAAATTTAAGAAGTTTATTGAAGGTGGAAGCCAGGAAGAATGGAAAATCAGAACAACATGACTAAAGTATTAGCTGAAACAGAATCCCTGTTAACTTTAAAAAGAAATTACGGAGGAGATTTTGAGACAATTGAGATATTTATTACAGAATTGTAATTTTACTGTATAATGACAATGAATTGAATCAAATTAAGTGATGTCTTCTCATTTTTTAAAAAATATGTTCTTATGTTATGAAACTGACAAATGTCCTACTAACTGTTCTGCTTTTACTAATTTACTTTTTACAAATATGGTGTGCTTCACGTTCATATTAGCTTGTTAAACAAGTTTCCAGTAGAACAGTCTTGTGACAAGTAATGAGTAAAATCGAGTTTCACTTCCCTTAAATTTCATGAAATTGCCCCTGAAGTTTATTTCACATTAGATTTGCAATTGCAAAACTCATTAAAATTAGTTTTTTGGAGGATTTAAAAGTTTTTTTAGGTGGCAAATAAGGAATATTGGTCCCAAAGGGTTATATTGCAACCACGGCATTGTCTTACAGCACTGTCCTCATGTTCTATGACTTCTTCCATGTGGCTCCAAATGCTCTCATCTACCTGGTGAACTGCCTGCTTGAACATTAATGCTGGCGCCTCCTTACAATGCTCATCTCTTTTTCCTTCTTATGATCAGATTGGATGGCAGTTGACCTTGTGAAAAAAAAGGGAAAATCCATTCGAGTTTGGGTAGATTAAACTGACTACATATAAAGTTGGTGACAAATTAATGCTTTTTGTAACCAAAGACCAAACTCCCTAATCTTACACTGCAAGAGTGGCACTTACAGGTGTGGCATCCTCTAAATGTAATAGCACTTCTAGCCCGATATGGACACTGGAAGAGGATTAACTTTAATGTAATGTAGTAAATGTGAATCCAACATTCCCAAGTGAACATTATTAACAAATATTTACATGATTAAAGAAATGTGATCTAAGATAATACCCCTGATCTAAATAGAGTTCAGGCTATTGCAACATAAAATATACTGTAATCTACAGTGAAATTAAATTCACTCAATTCATGTACTGTCTACTGTTACTGAATGTGAGGCACTTCTCTGTCACCTAGGTGAAATGTGTCTTTTCTGTAGCATGAAGAGTAATGCTTTTCATATTCTATTTTAATTATCAGATTAAAATAAAAAAATAATAGTCATTTTACTCACAGAGCTATGCTTGTTGAACAAACCCCATAATCAACAATAACGAGTTGTTACAGAAGTGCAGCTCCTGTCGAACCTTCATAATGATTTCTTCGGGGAAAAAAAATCAGCTTCTGCCGAAGTGAAAGAACACAAAACACAACTGCAGGATGGTTATTGCTACATTCTGATTAACTTGAAAGTTTGTAGTGTGAAACTTGAACTGAATTAAGTGACAGAAAGTAACTAGTAATGTCTTAATTCAGAATAAAGCAAATGGACTAGGAGTGTGAAAACATATTTAGATTTTTATTTAGTTTTTCTTAAAGTCTATATGCTTTCTTAATGTTTAAAAAGAATAAAGGATAGCTGCTGTGAAGCTCTGCAACAAGCAGAGCTCTGTGAGTAGAATGATTTAAAAAAAAAACTGCAATAATATTTATTTTAGCCATAGTTGCCTTACTGTATTTATGTATTAATGTTATTTCATTTTATTTATTGATTATCTGTGATACCTTTATCACAAAACCTATCGGTTTAAGGGGCTACTTTTTATAATATAGTTTTTTTTTTGTTTTTTGTGTTTTTATGGGCACTGTTTAATATACCGAGACCCGAGTACTGAATTTCTTTTCTGCACATGGATGTTGGGATGACAGTAAAAGATCTTTGATCCTTGATGTCACACACTGACACATTTGATGTTACCAGCAATGACGCTTGATGTGGTAATGTATTTTTGTGTGGGCAAAGACAAAAAGAGATATAGTATTTTTTCTCTAGGTATGTACTTATAATAAACTGGTATGTAATCTAAGTAAACAATATAGTATTTTACTTACTGTAAATATGCAAACCTGTTAGATAGATAGATAGATAGATAGATAGATAGATAGATAGATAGATAGATAGATAGATAGATAGATAGATTTGTTCCTGAATTTCTTTGGATCTTGGCATGATGTCTAGCTTTTGAGGTGCTTTTGGTCTACTTCTCTGTGTCAGGCAGCTCCTATTTAAGTGATTTCTTGATTGAAACAGGTGTGGCAGTAATCAGGCCTGGGGGTGGCTACGGAAATTGAACTCAGGTGTGATACACCACAGTTAGGTTATTTTTTAACAAGGGGCAATTACTTTTTCACACAGGGCCATGTAGGTTTGGATTTTTTTTCTCCCTAAATAATAAAAACCATCATTTAAAAACTGCATTTTGTGTTTACTCGTGTTATATTTGACTAATGGTTAAATGTGTTTGATAATCAGAAGCATTTTGTGTGACAAACATGCAAAAGAATAAGAAATCAGGAAGGGGGCAAATAGTTTTTCACACCACTGTAGATAGATAGATAGATAGATAGATAGATAGATAGATAGATAGATAGATAGATAGATAGATAGATAGATACTTTATTAATCCCCAATGGGAAATTCACATACTCCAGCAGCAGTATACTGATAAAATCAATATTAATTAAAGAGCAATAAAAGCGCAGTGCAAGTTAAAAAATACAAGTTGGAGAGTGCGAGGCAGGTACAACAGTCTATAATCTTGTATAGTGGTAACATTTACCCCCCAGATGGAACTGAAGAGTCGCATAGTGGGGGAGAGGAGCAATCTCCTCAGTCTATCAGTGGAGCAGGGCAGTGACAGCAGTCTGTCGCTGAAGCTGCTCCTCTGTCTGGAGATGATCCTGTTCAGTGTATGCTGTGGATTCTCCATGATTGACAGGAGCCTGCTCAGCGCCCGTCCCTCTACCACGGATGTCAAACTGTCCAGCTCTGTGCCTACAATAGAACCTGCCTTCCTCACCAGTTTGTCCAGGCGTGAGGCGTCCTTCTTCTTTATGCTACCTCCCCAGCACACCACCACATAGAAGACGGCGCTCGCTACAACCGTCTGATAGAACATCTGCAGCATCTTATTGCAGATGTTGAAGGACGCCAGCCTTCTAAGGAAGTATAGTCGGCTCTATATATACAATTTATATTAAATTATATTATTTATAAACAACTTATATTAAAGTAGTGCATTATATGTGAGAGCAATTGTTGTAGCAAATAAGTAATGAAAACTTACTTGTATATATATATTCATTCAGGCTGCACATGTGAGACCAGAGCATAGTGCATACTGGACCCGCAACCCAGAAACAGACTACTGGTGAGAGGCAAAAAATATTCAAATATTCAAAATTAGATATTTTTCTGAATAAGAAATTGCATTGAGCATATCACAGAAAATTGGAAAAACTGAATCAAGGAAAATTGATAAAATTTGGATCACAGAAAATTGGAAAAAGTTGATTATGATGAGTAAGTTGAGTTTGCTATAAAAAGTTTATTGATATAATAAATCACTTGATCTTAAACTTATTTTTTTTCGCAACCCAGTATTTGTCTGTTTTGTGAATTTGAGACCCAGAATAATTTTTAGAACCACCACTGGTAGCCATCATGGGGGGTGATCATGGAGAATTGCTGAAGCACATTAAATTGTAAAATGATGTCTGCTTAAAATAGACATGACGACCCACCGTAAGACACTACGCAAACCATATGCCATCCTTTCCCTTTGATTACAATTGTGAATCATGACTCTGTGTCCCAAAATGTGCAACAAAAATAGTTAAAAAACCTATATATTAAATTACTGATGTAAATTTTATGCTTATTTAATTTTTGCACAGTAGCACCATCTGCTGGGAGATAAGAGAACAATGTGTCGATTGCCCTGAAAACAGTGATGCCAATGGGGAAAAAAGGATTGGCAGCATTAAACAGGGTGAAGAGTTTTGTCTATTCTTCATGAAAAATAACAACATCCCTCTGTCTGTAATAGCTTCACAGTTTCAATTGCTGTGGAAGTCAAGGTTAAATGAGATATAACAGGGTCGTATATAATACACTGTTTGATGGGAAAAGTCAACGAATTTGTTCATATGGTCTTCATATTTGCTGTATGTGACATGTTATAATTCGTATTTAGATAGCATTTATGTATAGTTATTTTTGTTATAATTATATATCTAGGAAAACCCATTGCTTCTCTGTTCTGCACTGCCTGAACAAAAAGACATCAACGGATCAAGTGTCATTCCTGTTAGCATCTGTAAACAACTTGCAGTGTGGCAGACACAGAGTTTTATTTGAGACGAGGAGACATGTCGAAAATCAGCCTCCATAATCAGAGAAGGCAGGTAGGAGATTACCAATACAGCGGCGCTTCCCTCGACACAGAAAATGACAAATAATCACTGCCGACATGTTAATAAAGAATTCACAAAAAACACAGAGTCAGGGAGAAAAAGAGAGATATTAAAAGCTATGAATTATTATGAGCATTTAAATGTTGTAGACAATCTGTTTTGAGATGTTCTCAGTTCAAAGTTATGCACAAAATCCAGGGCGCATGAAAAAATGTGCAACACAACATGACTGCAAATCCCTTCATTATCTCCAAGATGCTGCCACAGGACTGTGTTTCTGCAAACTAGGAAAATCTCTTCCTGATGACATCTGTTTGTTATATTATGAGTTTATATTCAGCAGGCTAAAAGAATACAGCTGATATCAACATAACATAACATAACATGACATTCTCCAACCCACTCAATCCAATTCATGGTTAGAGAGAAGCATTGGGCACGATCTAGGAATGCACCCTAGAACAAGTTCAAGGCCACTGAAGGCAACATATTAACTCAAATCGAGTCACACAAATACCCAAACAAGTTTATCTTTGAGGAATTTGGAGAAGAATTCAGTAAGCAAAGGAAAACCTACACAGATTGAATTTTTCCTAAAGAGTGTTGTGTGTGTTTCATTGTAGACTTCTGATACTGAAAATGTTGCCGCCATTCTTTTTATCATCGTTTTTGTTTCAGTGAATCTCTTTTTGACTTTCTAGAGACGACTCTTTTCCTGACATTTTCACTCATGATCTGATGTCTTCTCGCCAATCTTCTTTGTAACAGTAAAGTGTGAGTTTGAAAAAGTAGGTGGGCTTGCCAACATTGAATTGCATTTTTAGTCCTTTTGTCTAGCATGTATTAGTAAATCTTTCTTTGCTTCCATTCTGTCTTCTTAATATGGCAGTACAGGTATCATGAATACATGGACAGCAAAAACTGTTTCAAGTTTAAAAATGATCTAGAATAGGAGAAAGGAACAGTAGTTAAAAAAACATGAATGTGACATAATAAGGAAGAGCTAAGTATCAAGAGAGGAGAGAAAAGTATAGTCAATGTGGTAAATGCTAAAGTAAAAAAACATCAAAAAGGGAGAGAGTGAGACCAGAAGAAGTTCTGGGAACTTCAGCAGCGAAGAATTAAACTCTTCAAGCAATGGGAATTACAACCCGTTCATGACTTACACGCTAGATCAGTTCCAGGGATGTGGAGGTTTGGGCAACTCTCACTCATTCATATTCACTCCCAATTGACTCTCAATCAACCAAAAGTTCACATATTTGGAATAAGGGAAGATAATCAAAGTTAAAAACAGCTTGTTGAATGTTGTATTTTCTTTACAAGGTGCATACCTGATGTACTGCCAGACTTCACAGAATGACAGTTTCCAAGAATGTTTTCAGAGATGGAAGGACTCACATGCAATAATATTTTCATGATAAAGTTCTGTTTCATTTCATTCTCATTATTTTTACAACCCACTTTGTGTGTAAATATCAATAGGAACAGACTCCATCCCACAACTCTGAATTTGATTAAACTGCTTTACAAGGAAACTTATATTGAGTTACTTCACAAGAATTATTACGTTATCTTGCAAAGGTATTGTCTGCTGCAGGTGGTAAAAGAAAAACCAATAAATAAAGTGTCTGTTTAGTTTTAATCTAGTTATTTCCTTCAAATATTTTGAAACAGTGTTATCTGGTAGCACAACAGCTAATGTTCTAACCTTGAATATAAATTGTGAAATAAATAGCCTCGACACACGAAAAAGGTTTGGGGCATCCACCTGTGTGTCTGAACTTGGCTGCAAAAAGGCCAAGTTTTCAGTACAGTACAGTACAAAGTTGAGTCCAAAACAGAATTGATCAATGGAGGGAGGAAGTTGGGTTTTATAGTGAGGTCAGAGGAAATGATGTTGTCCTCAGGGCCGGGACCAGAAATGACATTGTCCTCAAGGCTGGGACTTGAAGTTGTGTCCTGAGAGCTGAACCCAAAAAAGTGACATCTTCAGACTCGGGCAAAATTTTCAGAGTTTGGTCTGCGGGAATAAAATAAGAAGACTTAGTGCATCCTGGCACCCCCGGCCTAGCATGGAATTCCCTTCATTTGGTCCCTGTAGCTGGCTCCCATGCGCAAGTGTGTGACAATATATATATATATATATATATATATATATATATATATATATATATATATATATATATATATAGCAGCACATCACACTTTGACTTCTTTCCTTTCTCTTTTTTCTCTTCATCTCTCTTTCTCATTCTGCTTCCACTCCTCCTCCAGCAAGTTTCCTCCTCCTCCTACCTTTTCTGGCACCTTGAGTGAAGTGAGGTGATCCTTTTCATGCTGCACCTGGAAGCACTTCAGGTGGCCCATCATCATTATGCAGTACTCCCAGGTGTGGTGGAAGGCCATTGTATTTGGGCTCCGATGCTTCTGCAGCATCCTCTGGTGCCACCCTCAGAACCCAATTCCCCAGTAGCCCTGTGGGAATCCGAGGGACTGCTGCAACCCAGGGGAGCTGCCATCTAGCATCCCTGAGGAGGTAGTGCCCTGTGCATGTCCGCTCCTCCAGTCCTTCCATTAAGGAGACATCCCAGCTGGCTGTTTATATATACAATGCATCCGGAAAGTATTCACAGCGCATCACTTTTTCCACATTTTTTTATGTTACAGCCTTATTCCAAAATGGATTAAATTCTTTTTTTTCCCCTCAGAATTCTACACACAACACCCCATAATAACAACATGAGAAAAGTTTACTTGAGGTTTTTGCAAATTTATTAAAAATAAAAAAAACTGAGAAAGCACATGTACATAAGTATTCACAGCCTTTGCCTTGAAGCTCCAAATTGAGCTCATGTGCATCCTGTTTCTCCTGATCATCTTTGAGATGTTTCTGCAGCTTAATTGGAGTCAACCTGTGGTAAATTCAGTTGATTGGACATGATTTGGAAAAGCACACACCTGTCTATATAAGGTCCCACAGTTGACAGTACATGTCAGAGCACAAACCAAGCATGAAGTCAAAGGAATTGTCTGTAGACCTCCGAGACAAGATTTTCTCGAGGCACAAATCTGGGGAAGGTTACAGAAAAATTTCTGCTGCTTTGAAGGTCCCAATGAGCACAGTGGCCTCCATCATCCGTAAGAGGAAGAAGTTCGAAACCACCAGGACTATTCCTAGAGCTGGCCGGCCATCTAAACTGAGTGATCAGGGGAGAAGGGCATTACTCAGGGAGGTGACCAAGAACACGATGTTCACTCTGTCAGAGCTCCAGAGGTCCTCTGTGGAGAGAGGAGAACCTTCCAGAAGGACAACCATCTGTGCAGCAATCCACCAATCAGGCCTGTATGGTAGAGTGGCCAGACGGAAGCCACTCCTTAGTAAAAGGCACATGGCAGCCCGCCTGGAGTTTGCCAAAAGGCACCTGAAGGACTCTCAGGCCATGAGAAATAAACTTCTTTGTTCTGATGAGACAAAAATTTAACTCTTTGGTGTGAATGCCAGGCGTCACGTTTGGAGGAAACCAGACACCGCTCATCACCAGACCAATACCATCCCTACAGTGAAGCATGGTGGTGGCAGCATCATGCTGTGGAGATGGTTTTCAGTGGCAGGAACTGGAAGACTAGTCAGGATAAAGGGAAAGATGACTGCAGCAATATACAGAGACATCTTGGATGAAAACCTGCTTGAGAGCGCTCTTGACCTCAGACTGGGGCGACAGTTCATCTTTCAGCTGGACAACGACCCTAAGCACACAGCCAAGATATCAAATGAGTGGCTTCAGGACAACTCTGTGAATGTCCTTGAGTGGCCCAGCCAGAGCCCAGACTTGAATCTGATTGAACATCTCAGTAGAGATCTTAAAATGGCTGTGCACCGACGCTTCACATCCAACCTGTTGGAGCTTGAGAGGTGCTGCAAAGAGGAATGGGCGAAACTGGCCAAGGATAGGTGTGCCAAGCTTGTGGCATCATATTCAAAAAGACTTGAGGCTGTAATTGCTGGCAAAGGTGCATCGACAAAGTATTGAGCAAAGGCTGTGAATACTTATGTACATGTGATTTCTCAGTTTAGATTAGGAAAAACTGAAACAAGGAAGATTCAGTATTATAAATGGGCCTTCTTCAGGGAGCAACTAATAGCTTACAACCTACAGATGTTCTGCTACAATTAAAGTAAAGTAAGTCTGGTAAGTTGAAGCAAACAATTTGCACATGTCTCCTAATTTCTGTTGATTACTTAAAAACCTACTGTCTGTTTTAAAGCAGAGTTGTAACATACTGTTTTACTAGACCCTCTGAAGTACTATTTGGACAATATTATAATGCAGAAAGTTGTAAGTAATGGCAAGGAAACTGCAATTAACAAATGAAATGAGACAGAACATTATTGTCCTTAGATGTGTAGGCCTTTTATTTAGAGAAATTGCAAATAAAAATCAAAGTGTCCTACACAATCCAAAGGCAATTGGAAACTGGAAGAAACCCTGATAGGAGGAGATCTGGCAGACCCAAAGTTACAACCCAATCATAAGACAAGTTTCTGAGGGTCACCAACTTGCATGATGCTTCAATCACAGCTTAGCAGTGGTTGATAAAAGCAAGTCTCAGTTTGTACTGTGAAGAGGAGCCTTTTGTCCATTCTGCAGTAGTCCACAGCCAGTATTTCAAGGCCCTACTTTGGGCTTTATGGAATGGCTTTCTTACCTGCAGCACAAAGTCAGCAAAGTAACGCTATAGCAACATTTAAGGCTATAATTAGCTTTATATTTTTATGAATAGACATGGACCCAAACAATGGAAAAATATCAATTGTATTTAAGAACCAAAAAGCTCTTAGTCCAATTTACTGACGTTTTATAGCGACCCAGTACTGATTTTATGTGTTGCACACCCCTGGGTGTTCTACCTAACAACAGCAAGTAACCATCAAAACAACTGATTCAAAGTGGTGTCACAGGAAAATGAGATATAAATATAACAAATCCACATCCAATTAGAAAGCAGATGTAATCATAGGATTCTTTGTCCTCTTAAAACCTCTATAACATAGTTTAAATTATTTGTTGAGGTCATGAAAAACATATTAAAAACATCCATCCTTTCATTATCCAACCCATTATATCCTAACTACAGGGTCACGGAGGTCTGCTGGAGCCAATCCCAGCCAACACAGGGTGCAGGGCAGGAAACAAACCCCGGGCAGAGCGCCAGCCCACCGCAGGGCACACATACACACACCAAGCACACACTAAGGACAATTTAGAATCGCCAATGCACCTAACCTGCATGTCAATTAAATTAAATTAAAGCATCATAGTCAAAGCTCATTGGCTAGTTTAGTGAAATATGAACATTGAGCCTTTGTTATTGTACTATAGGTTTTCAACAGGCTTCTGTTGGCATCCCACAGAAGTGCTTTTTGTTTTAAACGTGGTCTCTAAATTGGCCAGTTCTAAATGAGTGTGAGTGTGCCCTGTGGTGGACCAGAATTCCGGTCATGGGTAGGTGCCCTGCTTGAAGCTGATACTTACAATGCTCAAATGATTCCCACACCCTCACCTACCCAGTCTTTTATTTTAGATCTGCTTCCTTGACTTAATTCTCTTAAAATCGACACTTTGGTTATTAACTATACTAATGCTGGCATCACTAGGATATCCATTAATGTTTACTGTCATCTCCTATTTATGTTTTATTAATTCATTTTCATTTTTGCTTATTACCATGAAATATGCAGATACTTCCAACTGTCTCAGTTTGACCTCAGTATGATTCTTCTTATATTTCAAGCTCAAAATTATTGAGCACAGTACAATTAGATTTTTACTTATATCCCTACCCTAGACTACAGACAGTAGTGCAAAACCAACCTAAGACAATGAAAAGAACACCATACATTATGCAACACCAGGCAATAAATATAAGAAACATCCATGCAGTTGTCAGTATGAGTGGCTGTTGAGTAGCCTTATGGCCTCAGGCTAAAAACTGTCTCTGAAATCTAGTGATGTAACACTAATAGAGGCAGAAGTATAACTGTTCAGGACGGCTGAGATCTTTAGTGGAACTCTTTGCAATTGCATTATTCTTTAAAACACCTTTTGTATTCCTTTGCATTGTGTTCTTGTTTGCTTTGATGGTGCTTGCTGTGAGAAATGATCTATAATGTAAAGATTGTTTCATCAAAAGAGCACTGCATATTTGAAGCACAGTTTCAGTCCATCAGAAGGACAAAGCAGAAATGTTTTCCATATATCTCACGAGGCCACATCATCAGAAAACTTTGATTTTCATTTTACATGAGAGTTTTATGACCGGGAGAGCTTTGCCAGGCTTTAATTATAGTGTAGCATAAGATCGGCCATGCAGCTGTGGAATATAATCTTTCCGTATCATAAAGCTTACTATTCCTGCTTCAATAGCATTAGCTCATCCATTATTACATTTTATGTAGTAAATTAAACTGCTTGCCACTTGGTGTTTCCAGACAGTAGTATCAAATGGTTGTATAGCCTAAGCGGTGCCGTAAATCATCTTGCCATTACATGAGGAGCTTTGAAACACATGTATTCATCAACTTATGTCTTAAGAAGCAGAAATGTCTTTGTGCATAAAGCTTACTACTAAGCACAGTATGGAGTAGGCTGAGTTTATACTGGATTAAAAAATAATCCTCTTGCACTAGCAGTCTGAAATGAGAAGTTATAAAAGTTCATCCTGTTTTCCTTTCTTCCTTCCTTCTTTTTTTAAACTCTTGGTTTGTTTGAGAAAAGCTGCCTCATTTTATTGTAAAATTCACATATGCAGTCCACACATAAACGCATATCCAAAGTGATATAATCCAATCCAGGGTCAAGGGCTTAGCAGGAGGTGCCAGCCTAGGACAAGGTGTCAGTGGCTTGTGGTGCCCACATCAATGCATGCCAATCAACCTCTTTAGCACATCTTTAAGATTATGGGACAAATCCATGCAAAGAGACAATGACTGGACACTAGATTTAAATGCATGACTGCAGAAAATGTGCATTATGTAAAGAAAAATAAAGAATTGATTGGTCGATGTTAATCAGTTATTTAATTATCAGTTTTGCCTTTGGCAATGCCAGTAATTAATGAAATAATGTGGTAAGGCTTTCACTTTATTTTCCTTACCTTTCTCTATAGGAGGGGTCTTTGGCCGTTAGACTTTTATCAAGGTAAAAGAAGCACACTGGTTTTAAAAAAAACAGAACAATACACTTTAGTGATACATACAAGGGTAATAGAAATATGATAACTGTATCTATATTGGCATAGAAGACAGGACACAAGGTAGACAACACAAAAGAGGCTGGCTGTTTGGAGTTCTAATTTAACTCGGCACAAAGAAACAGTTATACGTTACCAAGGCCTTAATAATGGTGTCCAATGGTGTGTGGAGTTGAGTGCTCCAGGTTCAAGTGGAGGACTCTGCTTGCAATGGAGTGTACTCTAGGTTTTTACTACATGGCCCTTTGTCCATGGTGTGGTGTGTCCTCTGCAGCTTCTCAGAGAAGAGCAATACTCTTTCTGATACAAGAGTGTAGGTGCTGAAGTTCCCTTTCTGGAAATAATACTATTTCTCAGTTTTCTCAGAGAGGGCTCAGTCACTGGCAACTTAGCTTAGCTTGGAAAAGTATATCTTAAAGCTAGATCAGGACGTCCAGCTCCAAGGAACTATATAGAGCGGCATCCAGTGGTGGCTCTGTGGCTAAGAATCTGCACTAGTATCTGGGAGGTTGCTTGTTGAAATCCCATTACTGCCAGAAGGGATCCACCTCTGTTGAGCCCTTAAGCAAGGCCCTTAACCTGAAAGTATTTTAGGGGTGCTGTACAATGGCTGACCCTCAAAGGTTATGCAAAGAAGCAATTTCCCCTCAAGGATTAGCAAACTGTATCCATCCAATCCAGGCTCCACAGAGAATGGGTGGATTTTCACCCCAAAGAGAATGCGACCCCAAAAGGGACAAAAGAAATGAATGTAGTAAGTTTTGAAGGCAGATGTAAACTCTGGTGATTGGATCAAAGTCACTTTCCATTCCAGATCCAGTGCCTGCTTATAGGGGCATTATTTGGTCCATCACATCCAACTAGAGTTCAGTTAGTGGTTACACACCTAAAACTAATGTCCATTTGGGTGCCTTTTTGTCTGAAGCAGACTCCAAAGAGGTGTCAGCTATCATGTAGTAGAGATGCAGATCAGCCATTCTGTTTAGTTTTCACACAGCTATACCTATGGGTGTGCAGCTGAATTTCTGCACCCCTGTTAACTATGCTGTCTTAACAGGCCTTGTGTGCCACTAAAATCCTAGCAAAATGGGCAACACTAACGTTGTTCTATAGGACACTACAACAAAATGCTGTATATTGTTTAGAACACATATTGTAAATTCTGTTTTCTTTTGAAACATGTGTTAAGCTGTTGTTAAAAACTGTCTGAGACTATTTCTTACTTGGGATTATAATTCATGTTCTTACAGTTCCTAGAAATAAGATTTGTTTTTATGTAGAGTCACTGGTTGTGCCCATGTATCCAAGTAGATCTTGTTTAAACCCAAAGTCTGTGTCTGGTGTGCACGTTATGGAGTAGGCTTGCATTCTGAGTTCAGAAAATGAAGGAATGCATGGATCCATAATGTAGTATATAATATGTTCACCCTTTCTTAGATACTGTAGATAGATAGATAGATAGATAGATAGATAGATAGATAGATAGATAGATAGATAGATAGATAGATAGATAGATAGATAGATAGATAGATAGATCTTTCTTTGTTCACATGGAAAGATTTGTTTTTACAGAAGCTCAATAAAGAAATACATACAGTACCTAATATTAGTTTATTGTGACAAAGGACAAACTCCTCTGAAATATACACCAGAATGACTAAAAAGAAGGAAAAAATGAGGAATAAAACGTCTGACTTGGCAGTGTCACACAAGTGTGCATGGGAGGCAGTCATTGGGCTTGACTAAACGTGAAATGCCAGGTCAGGGGTTGACAGAGTGCACTAACATCTTTTCTTCCTCCTATGCAACAGCAACAACAACAACCTTTATTTATATGGCACGTTTTCATACAAATGATGTAGCTCAAAATGCTTTACAAGATGAAGAAAGAAAAAAGAAAAATATAAAATTAAGATTATACAGTACTAAGTAACAAAGAATAAAGTAAGGTCCAAAGGCCAGGAAGGACAGAAAAACCAAAAAAAAAAACCAGAGGGCTGTAGAAAAAATAAAACAAAATCAGCAGGGGTACCATGGCCATGAGACCTCCCAGCACCCCACTGGGCCTTCTACCTAACATAAATGATCTGAATCAGTCCTCACTTCCTCCAGCAGCCCTTTGGACACTCCTCTTCCACCCCTCCATCTATAAAACCATCTCATTCTCTTCCCAATCAGTCCCACCTTGGACTCAGTTGTTTGAGACAACACAGTGAATTCATTGCATTCTTTTTTTTATTTTGCAAAGCTATTGTTAATATACGGGGTAGAACCCCAAACCTTTCCCTTTGACTTTGTGTTTCTTTCACAGCAATTATAGTTGCAGTGAGGCATTATAAAGGCGTATTGCTAAAGGTATAAAGAAGCTCCTGTAGTGTTTCCTGACACACTTCAGCTGAATTATTCTCTGGCTGAAAGTCCTCAATGTTTGTGTGTCAGAGACAGGATGTGCAGAATTGTTCATAATGGCACTCATTTTAGTTTTTTGTTCTCTCCTTCATTATTACCTGCAGGGGGTCCAAAGTTCATCTCATAACTTAGCCTGCCTTCTTAATCAGCTTGTTAAATCAGTGGGCTCTCTTGAAGTGATGTTACCAGACAAGCACACCACAGCTAAGAAAATCACACTGGCCATCACAGAGTTGTTGAAGATGTCGTTATACACATTAAAGGGACATCTTCTCCTAAGAAAAAAGAGCCTGCTCTGCTCATTCTTATAAAGTTCCTTTGTGTTTTGAGACCAGTCCAGTCTGTCATTGATTTGGACCTCCAATTACTTGTAATAGTGCACCACCTCCACATCCACTCCCTGAATGGTGACTGGAAATAGTGGCCCTTTGGTACAGCGAAAACCAATAACCAGTTCCTTGGTTTTGCTGATGTTGAGTAGCAGACAATTCTTTCTGCAGGAGAAACAAAGTTCTCCACCTGACTCCTACGATCTGTCTCATCCACCTTATCAACACACTCTACAAGTGTAGAATCATCATAGAATTTCTGCAAATGACGTAATTGGTATTATATTTATAGTCTGTGCTGTACAGTGTAAAGAGAAAAGGAGAAAGGACTGATCCTTCTTCTGTCCATTATCAAACTCAGTTAATACAGATCGATGTTACAGGGCAGTATTGAGTTCAAAGCAGATTGTTTGTTAATCACAGGGCAGAATCACAAACACACACCATCATTTATATTTAAATCTATTGTGAAAGCAAGAAATCTACACGTAAAAAAGCCCTGTTTAATGGGAAACAAAAGGACGGCAAAAAAAATAACATACAACAGGACCATCAGTCCAAGGTAGATAGCCTAATATGGGCTTATACTTTGTGTTAAGCAATTAGATGTCTCCACGGGAGGTCTTCTTTTACTGGGGACAGGGTTCAAAAATCCGTTCCATTTTCTTAATAGGATCAAGGCCAGCTGGAGCCTATCTTGAGACTGTTGGGTTCAAGGAACAAGTCAGCCTCAATAGGGAGCTGGTCCTTCACAGAGCACACTGCCTCATGCACAGACAAATATGATTTCACCCAATGCAAGATGGGGCTGGTGGTGAGATAATGAGGAGGACTGATCTACGCGTATATGGTGTGCGTTCCTGACATGGCTTTGGGATTATTGAATATAAGCAGTTTCAGACATGTAGTATATTCAATCCTCTATTAAATGTCTTACTTCAGTCTCACACTGCTGATATTTTATCAACCAGATTGATCCACTTGGGTTTAATCTCAATGTACAGTATAATATTTTTCAATAGCATTTTCAGTCCAAGCAGCTAATATGCCAACAGATTGCCAGCATTCAGTCTGATGTGCTAAAAGTAATTAAAAGAGAAAGGAAAACTGAGAAATAGAGGCAGAAACCATGTGTGTACGTGCATGTGCCCATGTTTTATTTAGGGTACTGTAAATTACATCTCCTAATGAATGTGCTGCCACATTCTCGTTTGTTTATTTTCTACATCTTTTCCCCGGCACCGCGACTGATGTGATTTACGGCAAAGGGAAGAAAAAGCAGGAAACTTTGTGGTTTGGGGGCCTCACTCATTTTTCTTCCTGCCTTTCTGTATAGTATGAATGTGCGCACCAACTCCCCCGCCAAACCGTGTGTGATTCCAATCAGAGTATGCTTCATGATTATTTATTTAATTTTCCTTGTTCTTTTCTCCACCGAATTTTAAAAATGTTCTGTTTAAGCGTACAGCTCATTAAGCTGCAGAAGTGGTGAGAAGTCACTCGTTAGACTTCTTTACTTATAAGAATTTTCTTTTTTGCCTCAAGTTTTGCTGCTATGAATAAAATAGTCGTTAAAAACAATAAAAATCATAGACTGTGAATGATTTGATTGTTTCTAAACTTAGATATAAAATGAAGAGAATGAAGTAGACTGCCTGGGGTTGTGTTTGGGCCCTCACGTTGAAATTTCTTGTCAGTGGGTATGAAAATATTTCTTACTCCTATTAATCAATGCCTCTCTTCTCTTTGGAGCTGCTCAAACATTCGTTAACGACAAAGAATTGTCATCTCTGCAGCTCCTTCACCAGGAAGACAGAGGAATCAGGGCGTCTTGAGTATACAACTATTGTAGCCACCAGGCACCCTGAAGAAGCCCGTCCTAGTTATCTTTTAATATGGAGTCTGCAGGAGGTTTTATTTCAAGACTGTCTGTTGTCTTCTGCACATACAGGTGCAACAGTGAAGGATGACAGAAGAAGCTGAAAACACTAAAGCCTTCTGCTCCACTGATTCTGATTAAACAGAGGGAGTTATCCTCTTTGAGGGATGGCTGGCCTATTTTCCCACACAATTCTGCCAAACTGTACTCCCTCTCATATGAAAGCATGGTTTTCTTTATTGCTGCCTGCACTTCAGTCTCACCAGGTAAGTCTCCCCTTCCTCCAGTCTGAGCACAGCTAGCCCCCATGAATGGGAATTTTGTGTGTGATGAGGGTTTATGAGACTTTACCTTAAGTAACTTATTTACAATAAAAGTGGCTTTTTGTCAGTTCTCCACCCTGGATCCGTCTATCTACAATTTACATGTCAGACCAGGATTTATGTAGTTATTATGGTTTTCTCTGACATCCTAAAAATATGATATTAATTTAAATAGTCTTTCAAAATTGGCCTAATAGAAGTGAATAACACGTAGAATGGGCTGGCCAAACCCTGTGTTGCTTGAATAGATTTTCTCTCCCTCTGTGATCCTGTAATAAAATAAGCGAGTTAAGAAAATGTGTTAAACAATGGATGAATTGAGTTTCTCTATGGACGGTGTGCAGGAAACTGAATATGAATAGTGAGAACCCTTAAACACCACACAGAACACACATGAATTAAACGGAATATTAGTCAAAAACAACATCCACTGCTTCTCTGTGTCCCCCTATCTTGTCATGTGACTCTGAGGCTAAGGCTCTGTACTGGTATCCGGAAGGTTGCCAGTTCAGATTCTGTCACTGCCAAAAAGGATCCTACTCCTTTGGGCCATTGAGCAAAGCCCTTAACAGCTAAAGCCTTTAGGAAGTTTAAGTCAAAGCTGAAGTAGGTGGCCTCTGCTGGACAGACCAGGTAAGTTTTCACATCTTTTTTATACAGATACTGCAGATATTTCTTCAGTGTTGAGCACAGGAAGCTTAAATGCCTTGCTGAAGGTCATATAATGACCCAAAAATTAGGTTGGAACTTTCAGTCTTGGAGTAGGAAGAACCTAAAATGTTTGACAAATTAGAGGAGATCATTTAGTCCATGAAGCTCATTTGATTAGATAATAGAT
Source organism: Polypterus senegalus (assembly GCF_016835505.1). Taxonomy (NCBI): domain Eukaryota; kingdom Metazoa; phylum Chordata; class Cladistia; order Polypteriformes; family Polypteridae; genus Polypterus; species Polypterus senegalus. The sequence continues at coordinate 156,175,688 of NC_053162.1, forward strand.
AGAATGTTATAATATCCATCCATCCATCCATTATCCAACTCGCTATATACTAACTACAGGGTCATGGGGGTCTGCTGGAGCCAATCCCAGCCAACACAGGGCGCAAGGCAGGAAACAAACCCCGGGCAGGGCACCCACACACCAAGCACACACTAGGGACAATTTAGAATCGCCAATGCACCTAACCTGCATGTCTTTGGACTGTAGGAGGAAACCGGAGCACCCGGAGGAAACCCACACAGACATGGGGAGAACATACAAACTACACGCTGGGAGGACACGGGAAGCAAACAGAGGTCTCCTTACTGAGAAGCAGCAGCGCTATCACTGCGCCACCGTGCCACCCATTATAACATTCACCTATATACATTTTTTTAAAGTTGTCAAGTGTATGGGATTTTCTGTTTAGTTAACTATAAGCTGTTCCCCACGGATCCACTCAAGTAGTAGTGAAACAGGACAAACTTTAGAAGTTTATCAAAACATCTAAACAAATATAATAATTTGTATTGAGAAGAATTCATATTGATAGCTTTCATCCAAGGGCCTCTTGATATACAATATTTTTGGTTTTGCTGTCAGGGACGAGAATGTCACTGTGATCTCTTTGCAAAAAATATAAAATGTTGCTAAGGTATCTCTGGCCAAACAGAAGGTAGGTACACTCCAACACGTGGCGAGAGGTAGAGCGACTTGAACGGAGGCTGCCGTGTGAGTGAGGAGGGCACTGCCCAGCTCCCTACTCCTGAGGTCCCCCAGAACCTGACAACAGGAAATCCTCACCTCCAAAAAAGGTCAAGCATTTCTATTGGTGATGTTCTTACTGTTTGCAGAGGTGAACACTTTTTCAAGACAAAGGTCAGACAAACACAAAGCATATAAACATTGAACAAACACAACTGACATTTCATGTACTGTACTGTAGGCCCACTACACCCAAATTAAAATTGAAATTAAAGGGAAGAAGGTTTGCTACAATCAAAGAATTCCAGGAAATAAATGCAAGATGATCTAGACATGGTTAAAAAGGATGAGTACAAAAAACGTTTCCATGAATGAGAGAAGCTCTGGGACAAGTGTATTGTGTATCAAGGAGAGTAACATGAAGATGATTAAAAGGGAATAGCTGTACGTTTTAAAACAAAAGTACTTTTTAAAGAATGTTTAGGTCCCCCTCATATATATATATATATATATATATATATATATATATATATATATATATATATATATATATATATATATACTGCTCAAAAGAATTAAAGGAACACTTTTTAATCAGAGTATAGCATAAAGTCAATGAAACTTATGGGATATTAATCTGGTCAGTTAAGTAGCAGAGGGGGTTGTTAATCAGTTTCAGCTGCTGTGGTGTTGATGAAATTAACAACAGATGCACTAGAGGGCAACAATTAGATGACCCCCAAAACAGGAATGGTTTAACAGGTGGAGGCCACTGACATTTTTCCCTCCTCATCTTTTCTGACTGTTTGTTCACTAGTTTTGCATTTGGCTACAGTCAGTGTCACTACTGGTAGCATGAGGCGATACCTGGACCCTACAGATGTTGCACAGGTAGTCCAACTTCTCCAGGATGGCACATCAATACATGTCATTGCCAGAAGGTTTGCTGTGTCTCCCTGCACAGTCTCAAGGGCATGGAGTAGATTCTAGGAGACAAGCAGTTACTCTATTAGAGCTGGAGAGGGCCATAGAAGGTCAATAACCCATCAGCAGGACCAGTATTTGCTCCTTTGGGCAAGGACGAACAGGATGAGCACTGCCAGAGCCCTACAAAATGACCTCCAGCAGGCCACTGGTGTGAATGTCTATGACCAAACAACCAGAAAGACTTCATGAGGGTGACCGAAGGGCCCCATGTCCTCTAATGGGCCCTGAGCTCACTGCCCAGCAGCATGCAGCTCGATTGGCATTAGCCATAGAATACCAGAATTGGCAGATGTACCACTGGTGCCCTGTGCTTTTTACAGATGAGAGCAGGTTCACCCTGAGCACGTGACAGAAGTGAAAGGATCTGGAGAAGCCATGGAGAACATTATGCTGCCTGTAACATCATTCAGCATGAGCACTTTGGTGGTGGGTTAATGATTGTCTGGGGAGGCATATCCATGGAGGGTCACACAGACCGCTACAGGCTTGACAAAGGCACCTTGGCTGCCATTAGGTATCAGGATGAAATCCTTTGACCCATTGTCAGACCCTATGCTGGTACAGTGGCTCCTGGTGCACGACAATTCCTGGCCTCATGTGGTGAGAGTATGCAGGCAGTTCCTGGAGGATGAAGGAATTGATACCATTGACTGGCCACCACACTTTCCTGACCCAAATCCAATAGAACACCTCTGGGACATTATGTTTTGGTCCATCCAATGCTACCAGGTTGCACCTCAGACTGTCCAAGAGCTCAGTGATGCCCTGGTCCAGATCTGGGAGGAGATCCCCCACAACACCATCTGTCATCTCATTAGAAGCATGCACCGATGTTGTCAGGCATGTATACAGGAACACAGGGGCCATACAAAGTGCTGCGTACAATTTTGAGTTGCTGCAATTAAATTTTGGCAAAATGGACTAGCCTGCCACATAATTTTTTCACTCTGATTTTTGGGGCATCTTTGAATTCAGGGCTCTGTAGGTTGATCATTTTCATTTCCATTAAACGATGTGGCATCCTTTTGTTCCTAACACATTACCCAGTCTATATCAGTATAGATATCCAGGAGGATTTCTTTTTCCCATTGAAATCTGATGTGTTTTCAAAGTGTTCCTTTAATTTTTTTGAGCAGTGATGGGAGCATTGACTGGGGATGCCAAACGGGAAGTCAGTGTTTTGAGTGTGGAAGAAAGAGATAGGGTTACAAAGATTTTTCTTTTTCTAGATGGATTATATGGTGACCAAGTCCCGTTAGCTACTCTGATGTCCCAATTTTACAGTTGTACACAAAGAACTAACGAACCTTTCAGGGCTTTTGTTCTTAGATTGAGGGAACTTCATTACAGGTTACAACGTAGCTAGCCAAGCCCCTCCGATATACAGCTGCGAGATCAGCTGTTGTTGGGACTCCACGACACGGGACTGCGACAAGCACTACAGACATTTGTGCGCCATAATCCAGATAAAACTTTTGGGGAAGTGCATCAAGAGGCCCTGCTGCTGGAAGGGGAATGTAATTATGTTGGACACAGGGAAGCAATTTGCGGAGCTATTGGTGAGTTCTCTGCAACTAACTCTCATTCACAGGCAGACTGGAGACTAGCATTCAAGGAAGAGATTCTAAGTGACCTGAAAACACAGATGAAGGAATGGACTCAGGAGCTGCTGAAGGAACTGAGGCCAGCAGTTCCACAGGTTGATGCTGCCCAGCCACTAGTACACTCTCAGCCAGATAGGTGGCCTCACACTAACAGCCGTTATGCCTGGGATTCACAAGGTAGGCCCATTTGTAATCAGTGCCAACAAGCAGGTCATTTGGCGCGGAACTGTCCATCCTCTAGTGGGCGCCCTACTTTTGAACTTGTGAACCCTGCAGCTGTGGGCCAGATAGCAGGGTTGAACAGTGAAACACGAAAGGCCATATCCCCTCTTATTGGTGAGTGTCCCGTGGTACACGTCACCATCGAAGGCAAAACATTAAATGGACTGTTAGACACTGGATCCCAGGTAACACTGATGAAAGAGAGTATTTTCAAGCAGCATTTTACAGATACGATTGAAGTTGGGCAGGCACCGTTTCTTCTAAACCTGAAAGCTGCCAATGGGTTGGATATCCCCTATACAGGCTACGCCACAATGGATTTTGAGGTGGCTACAGTGAAGTTACCTGCTAGAGGGGTTGTGATTGTACCAGATGAAGTCCAAACGAGCCCATTGCTGATTGGAATGAATGTGATCTCTGCTTGTTGACATGCTGTTTTTCAGGCTTCAGATTCACCAGTTGTACTGTGTCAGGCAGCCCCCAGTACACAGGAAGCAGGGTCTAACAGCTCTGCTGTGTGTCGACGTACTGAGGCACACCGGGAAAATGATGGATTCAGCCGATATGTACAACCAGCCTTCTGCCATAGTGTGAGGGTCCCTGCCAGAGGGGGTACCAGGGAAGAATGGGTGAAGGGACATCAGCAGAAGCTATCAAATCAGGTCAAACGGCTAAGGGGAGGATGGATAAGGCAGCACGACATAATAAAGCTCAGCATAAGGAAGCTAAGGCTAATCCATTGCTTCCTGGAGAAAGGGTATGGCTGAGAAATAGAGGTAGACAAGGACAAGGGAAGCAGACAGGTTGGTGGAACCAAGAACCCTATGTGGTGCTGGGCCAGGTAGGGGATTCTGGGGTGGTGTATAAGGTGAGGCCAGAAGGGGGAGGTAGAGAGAAAAATGTGCACCGTAATGCTTTAAAGCCTTGTTGTTTGTCTCCACAAAGTGCTTCAGCTACCCCAACAGCCGAACCATCTCCACCTGGACTTCCCATATATGGGTTCTTGAACAATGAAAGACCCAGCCTCTCGAGAAAATGGTGATGTCTCAGAGGGGGGAGCTGTGGAGTTGCACCGATCGAGGAGGGAAAATTTGGGGAGTTATATATATATATATATATATAACCCTTTTCACCTTGTGCTTAAGCATATTAGAGGTATTACCTCTAATCCCAAATTCTAGGCAAAACCAGCAGCATGAATGTGCAAGCAGACACATTTTGGAGGTTATTTGGCAATCCTGAATTAGCTCTGTATGGGTGTGTGATTGATCGAGATGGACTGGTAATGATCTAGCAATCTCTTACATCTGATAGTAATGATATATATATATATATATATATATATATATATATATATATATATATATATATATATATATATATATATATATATATATATCCATTGCCAAATAACCTCCAAAATGTGTCTGCTTGCACATTCATGCTGCTGGTTTTGCCTAGAATTTGGGATTAGAGGTAATACCTCTAATATGCTTAAGCACGAGGTGAAAAGGGTTGTAGATAGGATGAAAATATATGTGCTTATGGTGCAGATTTTACTAGTGGTAAAACACAATTTATTTTGTGAATTTTTGTTTGGAAAGCAAAAAATCCAAGTTTCACTGAAAATTGAATTTTACATGAATCATTTCACTTGTTGAGGGTCACTTTTAATTTTGACAAAAGGAGGGAAATAAGATGAAACTCAAGTGGACAAAGTAAGAACATACAAAGTCTGCCTGGATGGTAACTAAGCTGATATTCAAACCCAGGTTCTTGAAGCTGGAAGGCAACAATGTTAACCACTGTATCTCTATGCTGCTCCAAGTCAATAGATGTCAAGTCAAGTCAAGCTGCATGCACGGATGGTGCTAACTGATCTTGCACAGATTAAAGGAATAGCTTAGTTTAAAACAAAGTATTTTAAAGAATGTTATCCTATATATATATATATATATATATACTGCTCAAAAGAATTAAAGGAACACTTTTTAATCAGAGTATAGCATAAAGTCAATGAAACTTATGGGATATTAATCTGGTCAGTTAAGTAGCAGAGGGGTTGTTAATCAGTTTCAGCTGCTGTGGTGTTGATGAAATTAACAACAGATGCACTAGAGGGGCAACAATTAGATGACCCCCAAAACAGGAATGGTTTAACAGGTGGAGGCCACTGACATTTTTCCCTCCTCATCTTTTCTGACTGTTTGTTCACTAGTTTTGCATTTGGCTACAGTCAGTGTCACTACTGGTAGCATGAGGCGATACCTGGACCCTACAGATGTTGCACAGGTAGTCCAACTTCTCCAGGATGGCACATCAATACATGTCATTGCCAGAAGGTTTGCTGTGTCTCCCTGCACAGTCTCAAGGGCATGGAGTAGATTCTAGGAGACAAGCAGTTACTCTATTAGAGCTGGAGAGGGCCATAGAAGGTCAATAACCCATCAGCAGGACCAGTATTTGCTCCTTTGGGCAGGACGAACAGGATGAGCACTGCCAGAGCCCTACAAAATGACCTCCAGCAGGCCACTGGTGTGAATGTCTATGACCAAACAACCAGAAAGACTTCATGAGGGTGACCGAAGGGCCCCATGTCCTCTAATGGGCCCTGAGCTCACTGCCCAGCAGCATGCAGCTCGATTGGCATTAGCCATAGAATACCAGAATTGGCAGATGCACCACTGGTGCCCTGTGCTTTTTACAGATGAGAGCAGGTTCACCCTGAGCACGTGACAGAAGTGAAAGGATCTGGAGAAGCCATGGAGAACATTATGCTGCCTGTAACATCATTCAGCATGAGCACTTTGGTGGTGGGTTAATGATTGTCTGGGGAGGCATATCCATGGAGGGTCACACAGACCGCTACAGGCTTGACAAAGGCACCTTGGCTGCCATTAGGTATCAGGATGAAATCCTTTGACCCATTGTCAGACCCTATGCTGGTACAGTGGCTCCTGGTGCACGACAATTCCTGGCCTCATGTGGTGAGAGTATGCAGGCAGTTCCTGGAGGATGAAGGAATTGATACCATTGACTGGCCACCACACTTTCCTGACCCAAATCCAATAGAACACCTCTGGGACATTATGTTTTGGTCCATCCAATGCTACCAGGTTGCACCTCAGACTGTCCAAGAGCTCAGTGATGCCCTGGTCCAGATCTGGGAGGAGATCCCCCACAACACCATCTGTCATCTCATTAGAAGCATGCACCGATGTTGTCAGGCATGTATACAGGAACACAGGGGCCATACAAAGTGCTGCGTACAATTTTGAGTTGCTGCAATTAAATTTTGGCAAAATGGACTAGCCTGCCACATAATTTTTTCACTCTGATTTTTGGGGCATCTTTGAATTCAGGGCTCTGTAGGTTGATCATTTTCATTTCCATTAAACGATGTGGCATCCTTTTGTTCCTAACACATTACCCAGTCTATATCAGTATAGATATCCAGGAGGATTTCTTTTTCCCATTGAAATCTGATGTGTTTTCAAAGTGTTCCTTTAATTTTTTTGAGCAGTGATGGGAGCATTGACTGGGGATGCCAAACGGGAAGTCAGTGTTTTGAGTGTGGAAGAAAGAGATAGGGTTACAAAGATTTTTCTTTTCTAGATGGATTATATGGTGACCAAGTCCCGTTAGCTACTCTGATGTCCCAATTTTACAGTTGTACACAAAGAACTAACGAACCTTTCAGGGCTTTTGTTCTTAGATTGAGGGAACTTCATTGCAGGTTACAGCGTAGCTAAACCCCTCCGATATACAGCTGCGAGATCAGCTGTTGTTGGGCCTCCACGACACGGGACTGCGACAAGCACTACAGACATTTGTGCGCCATAATCCAGATAAAACTTTTGGGGAAGTGCATCAAGAGGCCCTGCTGCTGGAAGGGGAATGTAATTATGTTGGACACAGGGAAGCAATTTGCGGAGCTATTGGTGAGTTCTCTGCAACTAACTCTCATTCACAGGCAGACTGGAGACTAGCATTCAAGGAAGAGATTCTAAGTGACCTGAAAACACAGATGAAGGAATGGACTCAGGAGCTGCTGAAGGAACTGAGGCCAGCAGTTCCACAGGTTGATGCTGCCCAGCCACTAGTACACTCTCAGCCAGATAGGTGGCCTCACACTAACAGCCGTTATGCCTGGGATTCACAAGGTAGGCCCATTTGTAATCAGTGCCAACAAGCAGGTCATTTGGCGCGGAACTGTCCATCCTCTAGTGGGCCCCTACTTTTGAACTTGTGAACCCTGCAGCTGTGGGCCAGATAGCAGGGTTGAACAGTGAAACACGAAAGGCCATATCCTCTTATTGGTGAGTGTCCCGTGGTACACGTCACCATCGAAGGCAAAACATTAAATGGACTGTTAGACACTGGATCCCAGGTAACACTGATGAAAGAGAGTATTTTCAAGCAGCATTTTACAGATACGATTGAAGTTGGGCAGGCACCGTTTCTTCTAAACCTGAAAGCTGCCAATGGGTTGGATATCCCCTATACAGGCTACGCCACAATGGATTTTGAGGTGGCTACAGTGAAGTTACCTGCTAGAGGGGTTGTGATTGTACCAGATGAAGTCCAAACGAGCCCATTGCTGATTGGAATGAATGTGATCTCTGCTTGTTGACATGCTGTTTTTCAGGCTTCAGATTCACCAGTTGTACTGTGTCAGGCAGCCCCCAGTACACAGGAAGCAGGGTCTAACAGCTCTGCTGTGTGTCGACGTACTGAGGCACACCGGGAAAATGATGGATTCAGCCGATATGTACAACCAGCCTTCTGCCATAGTGTGAGGGTCCCTGCCAGAGGGGGTACCAGGGAAGAATGGGTGAAGGGACATCAGCAGAAGCTATCAAATCAGGTCAAACGGCTAAGGGGAGGATGGATAAGGCAGCACGACATAATAAAGCTCAGCATAAGGAAGCTAAGGCTAATCCATTGCTTCCTGGAGAAAGGGTATGGCTGAGAAATAGAGGTAGACAAGGACAAGGGAAGCAGACAGGTTGGTGGAACCAAGAACCCTATGTGGTGCTGGGCCAGGTAGGGGATTCTGGGGTGGTGTATAAGGTGAGGCCAGAAGGGGGAGGTAGAGAGAAAAATGTGCACCGTAATGCTTTAAAGCCTTGTTGTTTGTCTCCACAAAGTGCTTCAGCTACCCCAACAGCCGAACCATCTCCACCTGGACTTCCCATATATGGGTTCTTGAACAATGAGAGACCCAGCCTCTCGAGAAAATGGTGATGTCTCAGAGGGGGGAGCTGTGGAGTTGCACCGATCGAGGAGGGAAAATTTGGGGAGTTATATATATATATATATATATAACCCTTTTCACCTTGTGCTTAAGCATATTAGAGGTATTACCTCTAATCCCAAATTCTAGGCAAAACCAGCAGCATGAATGTGCAAGCAGACACATTTTGGAGGTTATTTGGCAATCCTGAATTAGCTCTGTATGGGTGTGTGATTGATCGAGATGGACTGGTAATGATCTAGCAATCTCTTACATCTGATAGTAATGATATATATATATATATATATATATATATATATATATATATATATATATATATATCCATTGCCAAATAACCTCCAAAATGTGTCTGCTTGCACATTCATGCTGCTGGTTTTGCCTAGAATTTGGGATTAGAGGTAATACCTCTAATATGCTTAAGCACGAGGTGAAAAGGGTTGTAGATAGGATGAAAATATATGTGCTTATGGTGCAGATTTTACTAGTGGTAAAACACAATTTATTTTGTGAATTTTTGTTTGGAAAGCAAAAAATCCAAGTTTCACTGAAAATTGAATTTTACATGAATCATTTCACTTGTTGAGGGTCACTTTTAATTTTGACAAAAGGAGGGAAATAAGATGAAACTCAAGTGGACAAAGTAAGAACATACAAAGTCTGCCTGGATGGTAACTAAGCTGATATTCAAACCCAGGTTCTTGAAGCTGGAAGGCAACAATGTTAACCACTGTATCTCTATGCTGCTCCAAGTCAATAGATGTCAAGTCAAGTCAAGCTGGGGTGCATGCACCGGTAGAGTGTGTTGCTGCATCCACTACACGACGAAACAAATCAGGATCCCAGTTAGCAACCCCCCAGGCAGACACATGGTCTAGTCCCACCCTCTGGAAATGACCCTCTAACTGCCGCAGCCAGGTGTTACGTGGAAAACACCTTGGCCTGGTCCAGCTACTCGTGTTCCCAGCAATGAGGATCTTACGAGCTGGATCACCCTTGGGGAAATGCGCCAAATGGCCATAGTGCCGTAACTGACGCTCCCTTACAATGCAGGTAATGTGCCTCATTCAGGACTCCATGAGTAACCACTCATTCAAAACAAATACAAACCAACGGTACCCAAGGATTTTCCGGAGAGACACAAAAGGAGTCCAGTCTTCGTCTCAGGTCACTGGATAGCGTCCATGTCTCGCAACCACATCGCGAGACAGGAAGCACCAGAACTCTAAAGGTGAATAGATGTCATTCACATTAATTTGACTGATAAATCCATTGTAATAAGAAATATATATTTTTAAAAAATAGCTACCAGTGTAAAAGGCTGTACATTTCTGAATACGTGAACAACCACTGCAGACTCATATCAAGGTCATTTTGCACGCTGCATCATCCCACTTTGTAGAAATTAACTTTCATATGTCTATCTATCCTTCCATTTTCCATCCTGGTTAATATAGTTCCGGGCCATGGTAGCTAGAGCCTAAACCAGGAGAACTGCAAGCAAGGTAAAAACCAGCCCTGGTAGGAACACCATCACAGGGCACTGTCACACATCCATACTCACTTTTAAAGGGGCCATTTGACCATGTCATTAAATTTAGAACTTCCGTATAACCTGCAAATCTTTAGGGTGTGAGAGGAAAAGAGGAAAACTGGAATATCCAGAAGAAAACCCATGCAGACAAGAATAGACATTGCACACGTCAAGGACTCAGGACCAAAAGATTATCTGGCTGCAGTGATAAATGGTACATCACCAAAAGTTTGTGATGAGAGAAATTCATGGTGATGTACATCTTTAAATAAAAAACATATGGCTCAGTTCAGGCTGGTGGGTGCATGGAGCTCCGCTGCCTGGCTGCAGCATGTTCAATTGGGGAAGCAAGCTGAATGCCTGTTAAGTGTGAGTGTGATCGGCTCAGCTGTTCCCCATTGCCATTTTGCAAGTCAATAAGGGGAGTACCTGCGCCAACAAGGTAGAAAAGAAACCTACACAGAGAGCCGTGGGAGGTGAGGAAAATAGAAGAGAAAGAATGAATGAATTGACAAGAAAAATGCATGAAGGTTAAACAGAAAGAAGGAAAAAGAATGAGAGAGATAGGATCATGGTAGAGTGGCAGGCACCCCAAAAGGAGCAAGCGTTTTGTGCTTAAAGGACAGGATCACTTCTGCAGAATGATATGGGAGTAGGAGCGGCCCACCACTCTGAGTAGGTTCTCTCCTTAAGGTCATGTAGTGGTGGTGGACAGGAGATGGAGCAAGACTATTGGGGTTATGGTAGATGCTGAGGAATGGCAGTAAGAGGCAGAAGATGGGCTTGGGGCACCCCAGCAGTGAACGAATGAGGTACAATCCCATGAGTAGGATAACTGCGCCTGCCACAGGACGTCTCCTTGTGCTGAGACGTCAGTTTAGAAAGGAAGCAGCTAGTAGTGACATTTTACAGACTAATCCCATATGATTTAACCTTCTTTTTATGGTTTATTTATTGGCTATTTATTATGACTTTTATCCTCCATGAAGGCAATTGTTATTATTGAGGAATATTTATTTATGTAGAAGAAAACTGTACCACACTTCATTCATTTTGAATGTTTTATTTAAATGAAATTATTAGCTCATTTGAACCTTACTCTTGACTGTATGTGTCTTCACTGCACAGCCCAGCCCAGCCCAGTCATATTATTAATGGTTTTGGGTCCAAGGACACTGTGGCAGCTGGAGCCAACCCAGACCGTCACAAAGCTTTCAACAAATATCTTTTGTTCTAATATCAAAAGTCTTTAGATTTCACTGGTTTAATCTGTATTTTACACCTCAGCTCAGACTGTGCTCTCTTTCCATTCTCTCTGCTCTTTCAGAATAAAATGACATGTTCTACTGCGTTGGCGCTGCTTCCTTCAAGGGCTATCAGTCATTATAGTTTATGGGACAGCAGCATAAAGTTGGCTTATCGACTGAATCCGATGAAACCATTTCATCCTTCATTTTTTTCTTTTGCCTGCTCCTGCTAGGCTGCTTAGTGGCTGACAAAGAACATGAATGAATCTCCTTTATGATATCAGACACAGGAAAATGCAATTTGCATACTAGGAAAGCTTCCTTGTGCAAATGATAGGATGGAACAATAGAAGGAATGTCTGCAGCCATGACCTGCACTGAATGTGCCTTGGCTAATCTGGAGCAGCTTTGCTTGTACAGAAATAGAAATAAACTGATGGTAAAGAGATATGAAAAGAAGGATTTTTTTATGCAGCACAGAGCAGCATCACATGAAAAGATTACTCTTCTGGAAATTTTCAATGCAAGCAGTTCTTTGTTCTTTGTACAGACTAACATGGGGATGTAATGTCAACTCACTTAGCAAAGGATTAGTGTGGCAATCACCAATCTGTCTTCTTTAAATATAGTGCATGTGCATTTGAGATTAAATAACTGAGTTATTTATTTTTTAGAACATTTCTTGAATAAAATATCCTTATTTTATGGTCTTGGCTATTTATCTGGACACGCAATATCTCAGGAACTATTTAAGTTAATTCCATGTTTCTCTCCCCTATACTTCTGTTTGCTGATAGGGCAGCACGGTGGCGCAGTGGTAGTGCTGCTGCCTCGCAGTAAGGAGACTTGGGTTCGCTTTCCGGGTCCTCCCTGTGTTGAGTTTGCATGTTCTCCCCGTGGCTGTGTGGGTTTCCTCCGGGTGCTCCGGTTTCCTCCCACAGTCCAAAGACATGCAGGTTAGGTGCATTGGTGATCCTAAATTGTCGATAGTGTGTGCTTGGTGTGTGTGTGCCCCGTGTTGGGCTGGCGCCCTGCTCGGGGTTTGTTTCTGCCCTGTGCCCTGTGCTGGCTGGGATTGGCTCCAGCAGACCCCCATGACCCTGTGATAGGATATAGCGGGTTGGACAATGACTGACTGACTTCCATTATATATATTTTGTCCAGATAAAACAAGTTGCAGTTTTGAGGTGGCAGAATGATTAATTCAAGGTTTGGAACATTAGACAGCATTATGAGTGTCCATTTTTACCCAAGCCAGTTATAGTAGATACATTGGAAATGAGACATCATGACTCTAAATCATTATTATCATTAAAATTAAAATTATTATTATTATTAGATTGTGTATAAATTCCAGTTGTTGTACTTTAACCACCCTATGGCTTTAATGGTTTATGTTTCTAATACAGCAAATTAATTTCCCTTTTGGAATTAATAAAGATCTATCTATCTCTATTTCCATGGACTCACACCATGAGCCATCTCAGTTCACAGTTCAGGGACTGCCTGTGGTCAGCTGCAAACCCACAATATCAGGACCTCAAAAGCAAAGTCTCTTATAAACTTGACCTAATAGAAGAACTCTTTTAACTGATAGCACAGGGACAGTTTGTAAGCAATGCAAAGCAGAGTGCTTACTTCTGATGTGAAATGAACTCTCTCTCACTTACTCACCACCCACCAAACTGCACAGCCAAGCCACCATGCTCTGCCCAGCGACAGTTCAAAGGCTGCCGACTATGCCAAGTGCACTGTCGGAAAATCACACCACAAGGATCACAAGGATGTCTCCTTGAACTGAGGAGACCTTAAGGGTGGGCTAATGAGACATCAGCTTAGAAAGGAAGCATAGCAGCTAGTAGTGGGATTTTACAGAGACTAATCCTGTGAGTTTTAACCTTCTAATTTATTGATTATTTATTATGACTTTCACACCACACCACCATCCCAGATAGCACACCTTACACTGTGGTAACTGCTGGTGGTCAGCAATGAACCTGTGATATCTGGAATCCAAGGATCCCAAGAAGTGGTTTCTCTTCAGATTTAGCTAAAGGTGAACTCCTAGTTTTGGCTGCTTCCAAAAACTGTAAGCTAAGCACTTCCTGGAGACGTCATTTAAGCCATCTACTCAGCCCTCACCTTACTGTGCAGCACCACCACTATACTCTACCCACTCACAGTGCAAATCCTGCTGAATACGCCAAGTATGTTGTCGCTGAATCACACCAAGGTCCATCAATAGTTGCAGATTTTGCACTGTGGTAACGATTCAGTGGTCAGTCATGAACCATTGATGTATGGACTACAAGGGACCTCAGAAGAAGCCTCCTTTATCAGCATGAGTTAAAGAGGAACTCATTTAACTGTTTGAATGGGGACCGTTTATAAGTATTGCAAAGTAGAGCGCTTCCTGGTGTCATTAGCTGATCTCTCTCTCTTTCACTCAGTCTTCAATGTACTGTGCAGCAGCACCACTGCACTATCTATTAATGTTAATGATAATCATCATCTCAACATCAGAAATAAATAAGTGAATAAGACATCTACTTTACAGTTCAATAATTAATCCATTAGGGGGACACACTGACTCCACAGAAAATCATTTCACAAGCAACCTAAGGAGATATTTTCGCACATGCTACTTTCTCAATAATGGTAGACCACTCAATTAGACTCAGATAGCCAGTCAAATTATATCTGCGGCATTGTGAATTTCCCTTTAACTCTTTAAGCCACTGGAGGAGACACTGCCTATCAGGTAAGCATCATCCTATGCTGTTAAATAGGACAATTACAATGGCATTTGTCTCCATATGTCTCTCTGCCAGAAGGATAAATCCCTCAGAGGTATACAGGGTGGTCCAGATCTAATTATGCAGATCCAGATCATCTGGATGACTTTGATTTATGTGGGTACGATTCCAGTTTGGCGCAAAGATGATTCTTCATGTCGTCAGGTTGCACACTTCTCGATGGTCCGGGATTTTTCGGGTGATTTTCTATGTAATAAACTTAATAAGTTATAGCGTAATGAAAATTGCATAATTAGATCTCGAACACCCTATACAGTGAGTCAGTGATGGTACAAAGGCATGCAAAGTTTTAGCCACTAGGGGATGTCACTATCTATGCTACAGTACTTAACATAAATGACTTAGAGTGATAGAGTGTTTCGGTGATGTGAGACAAAATGAGTTAATTAAAGGAGCTGAGCCTACATGCTTTAGCCACCACGCTAAGGTTTTTTATTTAGGGAGCAGAATCCTTGGTTGCCTATCTAAACAATAAAAGGATGATCATTTTTGTTTGTCAACAGTTGACTTCAAAAGATTTTAATTGCTCCGAGTTAAACTGTGAGTCTGAGATCAGAACATGTACTGTAATGTCTCTGCTACTAGTAAGTGACACTGTTTTACCAGTAAGAATTATTTAGGTTGCTTAACGTTATAATTGTCCCATTCATCTAAAGCTGGGTTAAGGGCAAGTTAACACACAGGGTACTGGTTGTGCAAACTGAACATGCAACTCTGCATTTTACAGTTGCAATGCCTTAAACAGCAGCACATGCACAGTTTGTTTAACAGGAATATTTGAGAACTCTTTCCACATTTCAGTAAATACAGTAGAGCGGGTTAAGTGATTCACACAGTGAGTCAGTAGTGGGGGTTGAACAGGCAAACTTTTAGCTATTAATACAACATATGAAGGGCCTACTCATATCCCCTGCACAAAGTGAACTATAAAAAGTTCAGAATTCAAAAACATAAAATGCAGCTCTTTTGCATAAGTCTTCCTACATTCATTTCATGATAATATTACATGCTGTAGCTAGACAAATGGAAACACACTTGACTGCATGGTTGAGTGATCACACAGCTAATATTTTACTAATTTCTTCTTTTTTGTCACCACTACAATCCCTCCCAATGGTCTAGTTTATTACATACTCCTTCAGAAATGCATCATTTCACAAATATATAATTTAAATTCTTCATTTATATTGGGGATACCTATTCAAGGTCTAACATGACATGAACTTGGATGATTAAACAATAAAGCACACCAGAATAATCATCTTCCTTAGTTGTCATACTGTAAAGGAACACCTAATGTCCTTTCCTTTGATTTTAGCACAATCTGCCTATTATTTCTTTCTTCTAGTAGAATTCCTCCAGTTTTCTTCTATTTTTCTTTTTTTTTAACAGAACTTGTTTCATCTTATTAAGGTTTCCTTTTTCAGTCGAGTATCTCGGTCATGTTTCTACACACTGTCAGCTGTCCTGCTTTCCCCCAAAGGCTGAGTTGTGCTGTTCTGTGTTGAGCTACACAGAAGTTACCAGGGAGTTTGTGAATGTGCTAACTGAGCCGTGAAATAGAAATCATTGGTGGCCTTTTTACAGTATCAAAGAACAGCACCCGCTCTCATCCACTGCCATTTATAGGCGTATTGAAAGCCATAAAATATGACAATTTCTCTATATCATCCAGGTTAAACCCTCCATAATTGTATTAGCCGGCTCATATTTCCTTAAACATTGGCAGTGCTGTAGGACAGTGATTTATTGTCTCGTATTGCTGTGATAATAAGAACCTCCTTGCAGAATAGGTGACACAGTGACCCAAATAAAAGACATCTCAAAGAGTCACTTGATGCCCGTGCTAACTGCGGTTTGGCCTGGAAACTAAGACATTTTCTTCAGATAATAATCTGATAGAAAGCAAAGGCAGGGTCCCCCAGTGCCGTGTGGCATGGGGGGTGGGTGGCTGGTTTGGTTTGTTGAAATGAGGAAGAATAAATGTGAAAATATTGACAGTGGAGCGGGCTTCATTGGACTTTTTTTCCAATACTCTTTTTAAATAGCTGTCCGGGCGCTCTGCTGCATGTCTCCAAGTTAGATGTGTATTGTTTAGGTGAAGCGTTCATGCTTGAGCTGTTCCAAAAGACTAGTTAGCAGGTGAAATATTTAACCTTTAATAAGAGTGCTGCTTGTACATGCATGCACATTGAGTCAAGCCATCAATCTTTATTTTATATTGTGCTGTTCTCAGAGCACACCATCATTGGGTGCTTTACAATGTAGGCAACAAAGTTACAAAATAAATTTCAATATGCAATGATAATGTATGTACAATGAAACTCAACACAGTCAATATAGAAGGTTCAGATTTCATAGATAGATAGATAGATAGATAGATAGATAGATAGATAGATAGATAGATAGATAGCCTATAAAAAGCACTCACCCCTTGTTAGTTTTCACATTATATTGCTATATAATTGATATATTTCTATGTGTTATACAGGGCTATTCAAAATGAAAGAACAGATTTCAAAAATTAATTTCAAACAAACTGTATAAGCCAGAAACACATTCTGCACATCACTGGATAGAAGAAAGTTCAAAGTTTGGTCCTATGGTCCTTGAGGTTGCATGCACTCGACCTGAGCACCATGTGTAGCGCGACAAACATCAAAACGGTAGACCATTTCTTGTCACACACAAGTCAACTGGCCCCTAGTTACTGAATGCACGGCTTCCTCAATTCGATGTCACAATTATTGAAGATTAGCGGGCATAGGTGGAATAAACACTCTTTCTTTAATGTATAATATAATATAATATATAATGCATAGATAAATATCGCAGGGGTAAGGTCTCGAGACCTGGGAGGCCATAGAAGATGAGCAAGATCTTGTTGTCCACCTCTTCCAATCTATCGTCCTGGAATGGTGTCGTTCAGGGCTGTGTTTAAACACAGCTCGGATACACTCGACATTTTCATCTGAAGTGCATGGACAACCAGTGCTTTTATGTTTGCATATGCAACCTTCTTCTAGAAATTTTTATGCCACTCGTAAATTTAATTATGACGAAGCTGCTGTTGGTTGAACCGTCGGCGAAATTCACATTGCACTTGAACAGTGGACTCACATTTTGCAAATTGCAGCATGCAAAATGATTTCTCTTGTGGTGTTGTCGTCATTTTACTATAAACGAGAAACAGTGCTTGGTGGCATTCACTGGTACTTTTAGGCGGGCTTTTAAACTTTGAATTTTCTTCTATCCAGTGATGTGCTGAATGTGTTTCTGTCTTATACAGTTTGTTTGAAATACATTTTTGAAATTTGTTCTTTCATTTGAATAGCCCAGTATTGCTATCTATCAATGATATGGTGTCTTATCTATCTAAGTTTCTCATCTATCTATTGTACTTACGTTATCTTTTCCTAACAGCGTTGGCGTGTGCTCACTTTATGTCTCTAAATCATTCTTACCCAGTGCTGGTGATTAGCTCAATGACAAGGGCCCTGTTACCTCGGGACTCCTGGCCTTTGGTCGATGGCTGCTTATTAAGAATATTTGCAGCAATTCCATTCCAGGACTTCCTCTATCTGCCACATTGAGGATGCGCTCTCTAGGAATGTGTCCTCCCAAAAAACAAAAAAACAAAAAAGCAAAAAATTGGATCAATTTGCATTTCACATTCCAAATTGTATTATTTTACAAAGTAGAATCATGTCATGTAATTTTCTGACCTGCTTAATCAAGACCAGGGTCGTGGGGGTCTGGAGCCTATCCCAGCTAGTATAGGGTGCAAGGCAGGAACAATCCCTGGACAGGGTGCCAGTCCAACACAGTGTGACAACACACATACACACACTGGGACAAATTTAGTTTTGTCAATCCACCTAACCTGCACGTCTTTGGGCTCTGACAGGATACGGGAGTATCCAGTGGAAACCCATGCAGACATGGGGAGACCATGCAAACTCCTTACTGCAAGGCAGCAGTACTACCACTATGCCACCATAATACAGAATCCTAATCCTCAATTTTAATTTGTGTCATTAATCAGCATAACAATTTCAATATTATCAATGCAAAGCCAAATTAAGCAGATCTTGCTAAATTTACAATAAATAAATGCATAATATCTAAATGTGTAGGAAATCACCCAGTGTGACATACCTGCCAAGATGCAGTGCCAGTAGTCACTTAAGTAGCTAAATTTTTAGCACTCAGAGTCAGGTAGTAGGATCTGCAACACAGGGTGAAAGGCAAAGAGATTGATATCTGATTTTTAAAATAATATGATATCCATCCATTTTCTAAAACTTGTTGAGAGTTGGAAGGAATAATAAAACAGCTAGGCCCATAAAGAAAAACAATGTCTTCATAGCAATGCCCTCTGAGCAGACTGTGTGATATTTCAATATCAACTTTGTTTCAAAGAAATATTGGGCATTTTCCCACCATACAGAAAATAATAAATAAAACTTTGGCTTTTTATTTTCTGGTCAAGGAAATTAAGGTCCGTCTTGTCATCTGTTTTCTAAAGTTCATACTGGGTTTGATCAAAAGCAAGAAGTTAGAATCAATCCAAGAGGCTGACAGACAAGTGAGGGAGCAGAATCAAAAAGACGTAGGATTCCAAATGAGGATTTTTTTACTGCTTTCCCATTAACACAAGAAAAAAAAAAGTGATTTCAATTTATTGCAGCAACCTCCGGGTAACCAATCAATAACCCAGCATTGCACAGCAGTGCTGAGATTATATACTTTTTCCTTCTTTTCTCGATGCAAACAAAAGAGCTAGCGGAACTCGATTGTTGTTTTTTTAAATGTGTTATTCTTATTGATTCTTGATGACTGACATTTTCAGAACTGCTCTGAAGCTGATTTTCCTTTTTCCTTTTTTTTTTCTCTGTTCCCCACCCTCCCCTCCAGCCCACT
Organism: Polypterus senegalus; assembly: GCF_016835505.1. Classification (NCBI taxonomy): domain Eukaryota; kingdom Metazoa; phylum Chordata; class Cladistia; order Polypteriformes; family Polypteridae; genus Polypterus; species Polypterus senegalus. Next base: position 156,194,959 of record NC_053162.1, read on the forward strand.
TCAGGGAGAGATGGTGTGGCTTCATGTGTGTCACTGGCATAAGTCAGTTAGCATTAGACTATTATTTACATGTGAGGTGTTGGAGGCAGAGTTTAGGAAGATTTATTTCAAAACATCCTAAACGGATGCTTGTGCACAAAGCCTCTATACAAATGAAAACAGAAATTAGTAAGGAATCATTTCATGCAAAATCCAGCCCTTTTTGTTATATATAATTTTTTTATAAGCAGAGATCATTAAGGGCATGGAGATATTATATATAAGGAAGATGCTGGTGATTCCCCTAGAGAATTTTCAAGGTTTTATTCTGGAAGGCTGGGAATGGCAGCTGACTTAATTTTGGAAAACCATTAAAAAAACATTTATCAGATAAAACAGATTGCCTTTAATTGCTCACTGTTTAATTTGCCACAATAACTTCAGTAACATTTTATTATATATATATATATATATATATATATATATATATATATATATATATATATATATATATATATATATATATATATATATATATAAAAGCCAAATACCACTGACTCACTCATCACTAAATGAGGACTTAGGACTTAAAATTTGTAATGTAGGTTACGCTTGGCCCATAGGTGCTCGCTAAGAAACGGTTTTAAAAATTTTGTGGTCCAAGCAAGAAATTTCTTACAGTTTTTAAGTCCCATTTGTATGTCTGTCCGCTTTTCATGTGAGAATTACTCAACGTATTGTGATTTTTTTTTTTCTATAAGTAAGTATTACTTATATGTCCTGGGTATGACATTAAACTGCATCTGGTCCTCCAACTTGCAGGGAAATCATCAGGGTTGGTGGCAGGATTAGCACTCCGGCCACTGTAAAAAAAAATCTTCACAAAGCTTCGAGACTACAAAAAGGACTCCTTTTTGCTCTCCGTGGGAGTAGCTCTGCTGCAGCCGCCCATAGGAAGGCTGATCGCATCATGAAGGGGATGGGGGAAAGCCCTCGGGAGCCCCATCCCCGGAAGAGTCGAAACCAATGGAGAGCCAATAGGGTCAGGTCTGTTGGGGATAGGAACTGGTGTGGTGCTGAGGCGTTGCCTGCTGCATGGCAGCACTCAGGTCCCAGTTTGAGGTGGCCCATACAGGTGGGTGGATGAAACGTCTTGTCTCTCCAGTAAGATGATCATCTTCCTCCGCTCTCGGAGGAACTGCGTAAATTCTGCATTTCAGTGGCGGCACTCTCTAAGGTGTGCAGACCGGGGACTGGCCAGATCTCTGTAGGTGGATACACCTTTTATTGGTCTGGTTGGTCTGATGGCTGTCATACTCAGGGAGTAGCTGTTGCTGTTACAAATTGGCTTCTTCCAATGGTGTTTGATGTCACTCCTCTTAACGAGCATATTATGGGACTCAGATTACGGCACTCCCTGGGTGCCTTGTCTGTTGTCTCAGTGTATGCTCTGACCGCGGTGAGTGATGTCTTGGTAAGAGAGACATTTTATTCGCAGCTTCGCTCGGTGGTTGATGGGTGCCCACAAGGTGGCACTCCTCTGGTCATGGGCAACTTTAGTGCTGCCACTGGCATGGCACTGATAGGGCTGTCTATGAGGATTGTCTCAGTCCCCATGGGTCTGGTGACCATGGTGAAAGTGGCTCCATGTTCCTTGACTTTACAAAAGGTCAGGGGCTGCGAATTGCTGGATCCTGGTTCCAGTGCCCTGAACCGCATCGTTGGACTTGGTACTCTAATACTGGTGGTGCAATCACACCCAGACGCTGAGGGCTCTTGCAAAACTGTAGGGTCTACAGAAGTGTCCAGTTTGTGAATTCTGACCATAGACTTGTTGTTGCTACTTTTAGGATCCAGCTTAGGTCCAGAAGGTTACCACCTGCTAGGAAAATGAGCCTGGACTTTGCCAGACTCCAAGACCAGGCTGTTTCTAATCAGTTTGCACGCAGTTTTTGTGAGGAACTTTCAGATTTGGGTACGACTGCCGATCCTAATGTGATGTGAGAGACCTTCCATGACAAGACCCTGAAGATTGCTGAGGGTTGCGTTGGTGTTACCAGTGTTCCCAGAAGGAGGTGTTTCATCTCACAGGGCACCCTGGATATCATCGAGAGGAGTCGCAGCGCACGGCTCAATGGCAACTCTGGTCTGTACTGGAAACTGAGAAGGACAGCTGCAAGGGCTCTGGAGGGCAGATAAAGAGGTATTTTTAGAGGAATCTGTGAGCAAGTGACACACCATCTGAGGTCTAGTGACCCACATCCTGCTTACAGAGGAATCAAAGCATTATGCACATCTGAATCTGTTCCTTGGAGAGTCAAAGTCAGGGCAGCTGATGTCCTTATGGATGACACTGGAGTTGTGACCCACTGGGCTGGCTACTTTGAGCAGTTATTCAAAGCTGATCCTCCGGCTACGACATTGGATATCTCTGGGTCCACGGTTCTTGAGGCTGAACCACCCAATCTCACTGAGATTGCACAGGTGGTGAACCAGCTGAGGGTGGGAAAGGCTGCAGGGATCTGTGGTATCTGGTAACTTCTTCCGGCTGGTGGTAAAGCTGTCCTTCTGGCATTGCAAGCAATCTTTGCTTCCATTTGGGGGACTGGCATCATCCCAACTGACTGGAAAACGGGACTTGTCGTACCTATCTGGAAAGGGAAGGGTAATTGCCTGGATTGCAGCAACTACAGGGGGATAACACTGCTCTTGGTGCCGGGTAAGGTCCTTGCTAGGATCATCCTCATTTGAATCCATGATCACTTGCTCACCTACCAGCGACCTGAACAGTCTGGTTTTATGCCTAAGAAGTCTACCATCAAAAGCATGCTTGCACCGAGGGTTCTCATAGAGCACAAATGCAAATATCAACAGAGTTTCTTTGCAGCCTTTGTCGATTTTTGCAGAGCATTTGATCGAGCTGCCCTGTGGGATATCCTGAGGGTTCACGGGATCCCCTCGAGGTTGCTGGATATCATGGCTGGCCTGTACACTGGTACTGTGAGTGCTGTGCAGAGTGGAGGCAGGACCTCTGCATTTTTCCCAGTTGATTCTGGGGTTCATCAGGGGTGTGTTCTTGCCCCTACTCTGTTCAATGCTTGTATGGACTGGGTGTTGGGCAAGGTCGTGGGGTCCAGCGGCATGCTGTGATCTTCGCGGAGTCAATGGAGGCTCTGATCGGGGAGCTCAAGAGACTGAGCGAGAAGTCTGAATGGCTGGGCTTGCGAGTGTCCTGGATAAAAACCAAAATCCAGGCCTTTAATGACCTCTTGGGCACAGCCATCAGCAGTGTGTCTGTTTGCAGACAGTGTGTTGACCTTGTTGAAAGGTTTACTTATCTTGGTAGTGACATTCATATCTCTGGTGACTCTTCCTGTGAAGTCAGTAGGTGGATTGGGAGAGCATGGGGGGTCATGAGGTCGCTGGAAAGGGGTGTGTGGCGCACCTGATATCTATGCAAAAGGACAAAGTACTAAGTCTTTAGAGTCCTGGTGCTTCCTATCTTACTATTGTTGTGAGACATGGACGCTATCCATTGACCTGAGACGAAGACTGGACTCCTTTGGTACTGTGTCTCTCTGGAAAATCCTTGGGTACCATTGGTTTGACTTTGTGTCGAATGAGTGGTTGCTCATGGAGTCCCAAATGAGTCACATTACCGGCGTTGTGAGGGAGTGTCAGTTACGGTACTATGGCCATGTGGTGCATTTCCCCTAGGGAAATCTGGCTCATAAGATCCTCATTTTTGGGGACTCAAGTGGCTGGACCAGGCCAAGGGGTCGCCCATGTAACACCTGTCTCCAGCAGATAGAGGGTCATTTCCGGAGGGTAGGACTGGACTGTGTGTCTGCCTGGGGGGTTGCCAACCGGGATTCCGAGCTGTTTTGACGTGTAGTGGGTGCGGCAATGCACTGTACCGGTGCTTACTCCCCAACTTGACTTGAATTGACTTTTTCTATAATTTGCTTGAACATTCCGTTGATTTTGCGACTTTCTCATTGCATAGTTCGCTTGCAGTACCAATTTATTAGCGCAATTCCAAGAGAGACTCATCGGGCTGCGGGGCCCTCCTCACTCATGCATCTGCCTCGGGGCATAACCTTAACTCTGCTTAGCTAGAAATCGAGAGAACTAAATAATGGATTTAATTCTTTTTTTTTCTTTAATTTTCTTGAACATTCTGGCTGATTTTGCGACTTCTGTCATTGCGCTAAGAATCATAGATTACTTGCAGGACCAATATATTTGTGCTAATCTGAGAAAGAGGCTGTGGGCCGAAAGGAGGGGGAAGAGTGATGTCAGGAGTAGAGAGCTGGGCGGGGCCATCCTCACTGTCCTGTTTCACTATTATGCGAGCGAAGCCGCGGGGGATGGCTAGTAGATTTATATGGTTAAAGTGTTTTCTCAGCTTTAATATTTAGTTGAAGACTCTCTACATTTACTAATTTTTGAGTCTAGCATGTCCAGATACAGTGGCACAGTTTTAGCTCTGCTGCCTCACAGTATGGAGACCCACATTTGCGTCCTGGGTCCTCCTTGCATGGAGTTTGTATTTTCTCCCTGTGTCTGTGTGGATTTTCTCTGGGTGCTCCTCTTTTCTCCCACTGTCCAAAAATCATGCAGGTTAGGTGAATTGATGACAATGAATTGTCTCTAGTGTGTGTGTTTGATGGATGGATGGGTGTGTGTGTGTGTTTGTTCACCCTGCGATGGTCTGGTGCCTGGTTGAGGGTTTGTTTCCATCCTGAAACCCAGTGCTGGGTGGGACTGTCTCCAGCCCCCTCCTGCGATCCTTGTCTGGATTAAGCATGTCAGAAAATGACATGACATACCTGGATTAGAGCTGCTGATTAGCTATACAATATTGCATCTCTGTTTGGTAGTCATTTGTATAAAATATAAGTAATACAATAACTATGAACCCCTACTAGCCCTCCTCTGTACTGTTACTCTTGTACACTTGGTTCCACCACTCTACTTTCAAGCTGTTTTCCTGTCCATAGAAAAAATACCTGAGGTACTGGAACAATCGAAAGATTAGTGAATGGGAAGATTCTGTCATCAAAGTAGATTTCCCAGTACAGGCTAACACTGTAGAAGGTCCAGAAGTGGTTGGCTAGCTAGTTGTCCAAGGTCTCCAGGTCTGTGACAGCATCTGACTTGTCTGTTATAACTCTAGAATGACTAAGAGGAGCTGAGCAGTTAGTTGGTGCAGGCCTTCAGAACTGTGACCGTGTTTATAACTGACCATGGACACACTCTAAGAACTTAGCTTTGTCCGTTTTAGATGCTGGAGATTTTGCATTCCTTAACCCCATTGTCAACTAGTCATGATTCAGCAAATTATTTAATGGATGAATACTTTTAGATCCCATTTATGTTAATCAGCTTGGAACTGTGTCTTTATGTGCACTTAGTAATTTACAAAATTTGTGTTTGCATTTTACTTTGTCACGGTGCTTTGTATCTGCACTCTGTGAAAAGCACCATACTAAACTAAAAAACGAATTGTACTAAAACAAACTGAATTGACTTATGTGTGGGCATGGTATAAATATTTCATAAATGTTTTATGAAAAGCATACAAAACAATATTATTACAGCACATGCTTACCTCCATCCACATACTGTATATATTTTTACCGTCTGCCTGAGTGACTGAGGCAGGAAGTAAACCTGGATGGGACACCACAGAGACACCCATATTCACTCAAATAACTTAAAAAATGACAGCTAACACAAAGGTAGTATTTTGACTTTTGAAGAAATGAAAAAATAAACCCAAGTGAACATATGAAGAACATGGAGGCTCCACACCAAAGGTAAATAGAAGCACAGGTCACTCTAACATATAGCAGTACATAAAATCAATAAAGCATCCTAATGTTGTGCTGTGCAATGTTTGTCAGTACCAACCCGATGGATTTGGTAGCTTGTTATTCTTAAAAGGACCTGAGTGGTCACATTAGTCACCTTAGTTACACTCAAAGAAATACTTTGACTAAGTCAGGTTTGATGCTTTAATAGGCATCCCTGTGGCGGACATTGAAGGCTGATCAATTGAATGATGGAATGCCAGCTCATACTGATGGTGACTCAACACTGCTGCCATCCCTTGCTGATAAGAGCCTGCAGTGTGATGTGAAAATGGTTGATAAAAGTATTTTTATCACGGTATTCACCTCAAATAGTACTATCAGAGTCTGTAATTAATCTTGGCCTATTTTGACCCTGATTTGCAAAATACTCTAATGACCCAAAGCCCATCAGATTTTGACATTAAATTTTAAAAGCTCTTCATGTTCTGAGCAACTTTTTTTATTTTTTATAAATTTTCATTTGATGATTTGTTTTTCTGCTTTTGTCTGTCACCTCATGATTTTTGGAATGTTCAGTCCGGGTCAAATTAAAGGAGACATCTGATTAAATGAGATATACTGTACAGTAACTTCTGTTGAAAGCATATGTTTCTACACAGAAGTGGTCATTAAATTCATCAAGCAATTAAAATCCTACCCTTCTTTAGGTCATGTATAAAAATGCTGGTAGCCCTTTTTTGCTCATTAAGCTGATTACCATAGCTTAAAGAAAAGATCTCACTAAAACTGACAGAGGCTGATTGTTGAGACTGGAGCTTCAGTGGCAAAGACTGCTCAACTTGCTGATGTTCCATAGAAATAAGTGTGTAAGGTGAAGTTAGCAAAGAAGATGGATTGAATGACATCATGGACCAGAAACACCTGAAGACAAAAGAACCAACTCCTTAACCTTGAATGTCTAGGCATTGCTTCAAGTTGTTTAGGAAAACAGTCAAGCAGCTCTGGACAATGGACTGCCTGTGTCAACAGGAGATGGCTGCTTCTCAGTCCACAGTTCAATGAGAACCTCAATAACACTGGGTTGCATAAACCTTTTTTCACCTATAAATAAACCATTGAGGGTGTGATGGATGTCCTTTTGAAGAGCAGACTGGGGGAGTAGACATATTACCAGCAGAACCTGCCCTGGGACACGAGAAGGCAGCCTTCCTGAATTACATCGGGGTGACGGAACTGGAGCTTAGAAGCTCAACCTGGCAGGGGTCCGTGGCCACCACCAGGGGGTGCCAGGACAGCTCCAGAGCCTGGGCATGCAGCACTTCCGTCACACCAGGAAGTGCTACCAGAAGACGAGCTGAGTTCATATGCAGCACTTCTGGGTGCAGTATAAAGGAGATCGCCTCACTCCACTCAGGGAGCCGGAGTCGGGTGGAAGAAGATGGAGCTTACGGAAAAGAGAAGAGAAGGGGTTGAGAGCATAATTGGTGGAGATGTGTGCACTGTGTTCATTGTATTGTGCAGAGAAGAAATTAAACGTGTGTGTTTTGGGACATTTCGCATCCGTGTCTGTCTGTGTCCAGGGTTCAAGTTCACAAGGGTGAAATGGTGTCATAAATGCAAAGTGGAATCTAGAAAGTAGCGGAATTAAAATGGGTTTGTCATCATTTAGTCGTTGTTAGTGATGAGCCCAACAAGCAAGATATGATTTGCATACAATTTTTGCAGATCTAATACTACAATTCCAATTGTAGTACAATTTACAATTTTGCAGATGATTTCGCAATTTGCAAAAGACGAAACTCACTAAAGAGTTTTTTTGGGGGGTTTTGAAGGTTTTTATTTAGTGGAAAATAAGGAATATTGCTTCCTAAAGCCTCACTCACACTTCTGTGTTTACCTGTGGTTTTTTCACCTAAGTAGACCACGTAATCCTTATCACACCAGTAAATTCAACTCTATTTATGTCTCTGGTTCACATCACTATGTAGGAGTGCAATGCATTTTTTTAAATATGATTTGCTGCATATTTATAACACAAATACATTTGGGCACATTACTGGATTTTCTTTACAGCAAAATTCAGCACACAGAAAGTTGCCACTGATAAACCTGTTACTTTGCTGAGGATATCTGCATTTATGATGTTTTTTTTTTATTTAAATACTAAATAACAAGCAGATGCATGTGGAATTAATACATGAAAACATATTCATTCTAGTGTGAATGCCACAAATTTCACTGGAAGCAAAAACGCAATTCATTTTATTGCAAAGTGTAACACTGAGTTTCAATGCAAATTCAATTTTGTGCAGATCATTTGGCACATCGCTAGTTGTCAATCAGTACATGTGTTATGGTGAGGAGTGCATTCCTCAGATTCAGCTTTCACTAACTGTTTTAGAGGGTAAGTGTCAATATATTCCAAGAAACACTGAGTAAATATAATAAAAATTCATCTTTTTATCATGGGGTCAAGAAAATTAAATTCCTTGATGAAGAATTTCTTTTGTAAAGACAGTGGCATCTTTCAGGGTGATGTTGCTCCCAACTACAGGGCCTGCAAGGTGAATGAAGGAACAACATTATCAGCTATTTATCATAGCTATCCTAGTCATCAGATGGCAACCAAATTGACGTCAATGATTGAATTTCCCTTCATTATATTCCAAATGATTGAATGGAATATCATATGCTACGGTGGCCTGGCACCCTGCCCGGAGTTTGTTTCCTGCCTTGCGCCCTGTGTTGGCTGGGATTGGCACCAGCAGACCCCCGTGACCCTGTAGTTAGGATGTAGCGGGTTGGATAATGGATGGATGGAATATCCATCCATCCATCCATTTTCCAACCCGCTGAATCCGATCCTGGGCAGGGTGCCAACTCACCGCAGGACAAACACACCCACAGCACACACTAGAGTCAATTTAGATTCGCCAGTCCACCTAACCTGCATGTCTTTGGACTACGGGAGGAAACCGGAGCGCCCGGAGGAAACCCGGATGGAATATCATACGGATGAATTGTGCTACATCCTTCGAGTACAGTTAGATGCACTTTCTGCATCTACTCCAATGTTTTGGAGCTGTGGTGGCAGTATGCATTGGCTCATGTCTCTTTATTACTTCTTTAGTACCATTTTTGTAGAACATTATTACAACGTAGACAAGAACAGGCCATTCAGCCCAACAAATATTCTCAGTCTTATCCACTAATCTTATTCTTCCAATATAGCATTGAGTTTTGAAAATCCCTAAAGTTCTACTGTCTACCACACTACTTGGTAGCTTATTCCAAGTGTCTATCATTCTTTGTGTAAAGAAAAACATCCTAATGTTTGAGCGAATTTTACCTTTAACAAGTTTCCAACTGTGTCCTTGTGTTCTTAATGAACACATTTTAAAGTAACAGTCTCAATCCACTGTAATAATTACCTTCAGAATTTTAAACACTTCAATCATGCATTCTCTTGTCTTCTTTTGCTTAAACTGAAAAGGCTCAACTATTTTCTTTCCTCATAATTCGTCTCCTGTAGCCCTGGAATCAGCCTAGTCACTCTTCTCTGGACTTTTTCTAGTGTTGCTGTGTCCTTTGTGTAGTCAGGAGACCAAAACTGAACACAGTACTCCAGATAAACTCTAACCAGTGCGCTATAAAGCTTGACCATAACCTTCTTTACTGTTCAAGTAACTGTTAATGACAGCTTGTGTTACTGATATTCTCTATTTTGCCTTTTATTTTTAAAGGTGTACAATCAATCCATTGAGAAAACTACACATATTCATCTATTTATATTTTTTGGGTTTTTTCTATTCAAGATGTTGCTTCCTCTCAAATTCAGTCTCATGAGTTTGAACATCACACTGTCTCTGAATTTCTGGGTGCATAGTGAGTTAATTGCTGATTCTAAATTGGCCCCATGTCAGAGTGGGTATCTGAGTAAGTGTGCACTGTGATGGACTGGTAACCCATTCCTGCTATGGTATTACGTTAGCCACTCACCTGAACCGTGAATTGAATTAAGCAGTGTAGGAATATTACAATATCTTAAGTTAAGTCAATTCAAGGATGTGGGGAGAGGAAATATCTTGGTAACATCAGGGACAATATACTGTGGGAAGCAATTCTGCACACTTACACAAACTTAAACTTTAAACCACGTAGATTTACAATCTGTAAACAAATGCAGCGGACTCAGAAAGTATACAGACCATTTCAATTTCTGCATACTTTGTGTTGTAGATTTAATTTTAAATGAATAAATGTGTCATTTTTGCTCATCAGTCTAACTCAATTAGCCTCAATGACAAGGTGAAAACACGTTTTCAGAAAGGTTTACAGATTAATAAAAATCAAAAACCGAAATCTGTCATTTAAGTAAGTTTTCAGACCCTAATTCACTACTTTGTAGAAGCACTATTGGTAGCAATTACACCTTTGGATTTTCTTGAGTAAACCTCTATAGGCATTGTACACCTGGATTTGGGCAGTTTATCTTATTTATTGATTAAGATCCTCACCACCTCATTGAGATTGGATGGGTAGTGTCACTGCCATCACTTGAGATTGGATGGGTAGTCTGTACTTATCAATAGCACCTGATGACCCTGATTCTATTGATTCACTAACACAATGTCTGACTAGTATCTCAGAATGGATGAATAGTAATTTTCTCAAGTTAAATAAAGAAAACTGAAATTTTAGTGATCAGCAATAATGGATACAATGAGGCTATTAGAGCATTTTTTCACTTAAGAAACATAAGTAAAGTTAGTCTGGTTACCTGTGTCATTCAGAATTGACTTTAAAATTCTGCTTATGGTTTATAAAGCCTTAAATAATCTCGCCCCATCTTATATATCGGAATGTCTGACACCTTATATTCCAAATCGTAACCTCAGATCCTCAAATGAGTGTCTCCTTAGAATTCCAAGAACAAAACTTAAAAGAAGTGGTGAGGCGGCCTTCTGCTGTTATGCACCTAAAATCTGGAATAGCCTGCCAATAGGAATTGTAAACTGCCATCTTAAGGACTCTGCAAATATTTTATGAAGTTTAAGTCTGAGCTTTGGCTGGGCTGCTCAAGGACAGTCAGAGACTTGTCCTGAAGACTCCAGTGTTTTCTCGGTAGTATATTTTAAGTAAACTGCCTTGTTAAAAGGTGAACTGTTCCCCTATTCTGAGATTGCATGTACTCTAGAGTAGGTTTTCTTCAAAATGCTTATTGTGTTTGGCTGCATTCATCCTTCTCTCAATTTTCAGCAGTCTTCCTAACTCTAGCAATGAGAAGCACTCCATAGCATGATGTTGCCACAAACTGGCTTCACCTTAGGGATGTCATTAGGCAGGTGCTCAGCAATGCCTGGGCTTTGTCAGACATAGTGCTTGGAGTTCTGTGCAAACAGTTCAACTTTTGTCTAATAAAAACAGAGAACGTTTGTCCTCAAAGTCCTTTAAACTGTCACATGCCTTTGACTCAAGAGTGGTCATCTAGCCACTCTACCATAAAACACCTGACTTACGGAGTGCTGATGAGATGGTCATATGCCTGACAGGTTCTACTTTCGCTGACTTCTAAAGCTCTCTTAGAGTGACCATTGGATTTTTGGTCACCTCCCTGAACAAGGCCCTTCTGCTCGATTACTCAGTTTGGCCAGATGGCCAACTCTAGAAAGAGTCCTGGAGTCACCAAACATCTTTCATTTCACAATTTTTGAGAATGCTGTGTGGGAACACAAAAACATTTATAGATGGTTTTACAATCTTGTCCTGATCTATGAATAAACCACAATTTGATCACGGGGATCTACAGACAATTCTGTGGACTTCATGACTTAATTTTTGTCCTGACATGTAGCATGAATGGTGAGACCTCACAATTATATGCCTTTCTAAATGTCCAAATAACTCAGTGTGCCACAGGTGGAATCCAGCCAAGATCTAGACACATCTCAAGGACAACTAAAGCAAACAGGATGCACCTGACCAAAATTTGGAGTGCCACAGCAAAGGATCTGAATACTTTTATAAATAACATGGCAGCATTTATGGACGCTGTTGCCTCTTTGACTCTCACATACATAGCTAATGTTTGTGTTAATGTCCATCCTGGCATTTCCAGGAATGTTTTGTCCTTTTAATTTTTCATTTACATTTATTTGCTTAGCAGACACTTTTATCTAAAGCGACTTACAAAAGAGGTAAACAACTGAATAACATTAGGCTCAGGTAGGTGTGGGCAAAGTAGTTTCTGAAGGGCCTCTGTGGTTGCAGGGCATCTGGGCCTTAATGGATTATAAAATCTCACCACAGGCCAACAGCACTGATACTTATCTCTCTAACATGCTCAATAACTTCTAAGCACATTTCATGGCTCAAATCAACACACGGGAATATAAGTCCACACCCTCCTCTGAGGAACAGGCACTCCTGTGTGGACCCTGCCAATGTAAGGAGGACACTTTCCAGATGAAAATCCACAGAAAGCTGCAGGACCAGACAACATTTCAGAGCACGTACTTAGAGACTGTGCTGACCAATTGGCTGATGTCCTTACAGACATCTTTTACATCTCTCTGAGCCAGGCTATGGTCGACACAAGCTTCAAAAAGACCACTACTATTCCAGTACAGAAGAAGTCAACGGTGATGTGTCTAAATGACTACTGCCCTGTAGCGCTGGATCCTATCGTGATAAGGTGCTTCTAGCAGTTGGTCAAAAGGGTTCATCAAATCCATCCTCCCTACCTCTCTGGACTCACTCCAGTTTTCTTACTGTACAAACCGCTACACTGATGACGCCACCTCCTATACTTTGAACGCTGTACTGTTTCATCTGAACACCAGAGATACGTATGTTGCAGTGCTGTTTGTTGATTTCAGCTCAACATTCAACACGATTATTCTCCAGCAGTTAGTAAGGAAACTCTCTCTGCTGGGCTCTGACACTCCTCTGTGTAATTAGATTCTACAGTTTTTGATAGAGAGGCCACAGTCAGGGTGGCGCAGTGGTAGCGCTGCTGCCTCGCAGTTAGGAGACCCAGGTTCGCTTGGTCCTAGTGTGTGCTTGGTGTGTGGGTGTGTTTGTGTGTGTCCTGTGGTGGGTTGGTACCCTGCCCGGGATTGGTTCCTGCCTTGTGCCCTGTGTTGGCTGGGATTGGCTCCAGCAGACCCCCGTGACCCTGTGTTCAGATTCAGCGGGTTGGAAAATGGATGGATGGATGGATGGCCACAGTCAGTGTGCATTGGCAGAAAAACATTAAATACTGCGTATGGAAGCCTCGTGCTGAGCCCACTGTTGTTCACGCTGCTCACCCATGACTGCACCGCCAAGTCTGAGTCCAATGTCATCGTTAAGTTTGTGGATGATACAACCATAGTGGGTCTCATCATCAACGATGATGACACATCCTACAGCAGGTTGAATGTCTGATGAGGTGGTGTAGTGAAAATAATCTGTCTCAAAATGAGATGTTTGTCAATTTCAGGAGAACATCAGCTGAATATTCCCCACTCCCTCTCCTCGATCTAGGACATATTTCAGACATGCTGTCTGTGTAGAGCCTCTGCCATTGTGAAAGATGTCTCTTACCTGTCACACATACTGTTTGACCTCCTGCCGTCAGGCAGAAGATATCACATCATTAGGACCAGCACAGCCAGATCCTATAACAGCCTCTTTCCCCAAGCTATCAGCTTTCTGAACTCCTACATGCAACTCAGTACCATATACCTATAACATTCCCCCAGTTATGTACTGCTGCTTTACACCCTACACTTTACTATAGATATTGAGCATTGTTCAAACTGTACTGTCCTGTGTGTTTTGTTTTGCTACATAGTATTGTTGCACTAGTTTTGTTAACTAGAGGGGAATGTTATTATTTTAACCAGAGGGGACTGGGAAGTCTAATAGTCTGGAATCCCTACAGATTTTATTTTTTTCTCCAGCCGTCTGGAGTTTTTTTTTGTTTTTTCTGTCCACCCTGGCCATTGGACCTTACTTTTATTCTATGTTAATTAATGTTGACTTATTTTATTTTCTTACTGTGTCTTTTTTTTTCTATTGTTCATTATGTAAAGCACTTTGAGCTACTTTTTGTATGAAAATGTGCTATATAAATAAATGTTGTTGTTGTTGTTGTTAATGTTATAGTGTATGTTAAAAGTATGTTGTTTTGCCTATGTACGGGGGACTGTAAGAAATGAAATCTTGTTCATACATACAGTATACTATGTACCTCTTTGTATTTGCCACGTGTATGTACATTTTTGTTACAGGAGAGGAAATGCAGTGAATGCAAGTTGACGTATCCCAGCCATCACTTATGCTTAGATTCCTAGAAGTGAACGAAACTGTGGCTTAGTGCTACCCCACCGTAAAAGTGACATAAAAAATATGCAGAATCAATTTGAAATATTACCTGGTGTCTTTAATTATGCAATTATCCATAAATAAGATCCTAATAAAGATTAAACAATGTGGACATTCTTCTAATGAGTTACAGGTACTTTATTAACTATGCAATCAACTGCATCCTTATTATTAACTAATGCTTTAGTAATGAATGGTAATGCAGCCCTCGTCAAGAAATGACTCTAGAAAATAAAGCTTGTTCATTCATTGGGGAATAATGGTCTTGAAATGCATGCAGTATAGCAATAAGGACACTCGCTTGGATGGGTGCGAGGGGGGTGAGTAGGATATAAGTAGTGCCTTAGGGGTCTTTACATCTTACAGTTAAAATAAATGAAATTGTGCACTCTCTGACAGACTGAGGCTTGGGTGAGTCTCCTTATTTCTGAGATGTACAGGAAATCATGAGCGTATATAAAGTCTTTGGAGGTTTCTTGTAGATTTAAAGCACCTTTGGAACTCTTGGTTCACTTGATTCATTGCTTTATATGTTAAGTTAAGCACATACACAGAGGCAGTGGGAAAGGCAGAAGAAAAAATCAATACGTAAATCGCTAGGACTATTAACTTAATGAGATGCAGCAGAAGAAGTGCATGGGCTAGGTTAAACACACACATACACAGAAAATGTAGAAATTTGATTACTATTTCCTCTGCTCACCTCCTGCTCTGTAGCAAGAATTGTTCTGTGAAGTGCTTTGTGATAGTGCCCATTACAACTACCAATATATTTAATCCATCTGGGCTTTTAAAAACTTTTAGGGTATTCACTTTCACAACCTGACTCTTTTGGTTCCTGATTCACACAACCATTTGTGTGAAATTGCATATCCTGGTCTTGTTCTTAAATGCACATCCATTTAATTTTCATGGATATGCTTGATTTTGTCTCAGAGGATTCTGATAATTAAATGTATGGATTTTTTGATTCTGTAACACCTAGAATAGGTCTTTCCTTGCCCTTCTCTCATCAAGATGGAAAAGGTTCAGCTCGCTTAGTCTGTCAGATTAGAAAATGCCCTGTACTCTTTGGGTGCACTCAGTTCCTCTTCTCTCTATAGATGCTACATCTTGTGTGCAATACTCCAAATGTGATTTTGCTGACATATTTTTGAGTGTGAGCTGAAAACTTTTTGATTTGTAACATAACATTCTCAGACTCTCTTAATTCAGTTCAAGGAGGCATGAGAAAATAACAGCACAAGCAGGAAACAACCCCAAGCAGACCTCCAGTCAATCACAAGACCTGTTTATGTGCTCACCTCACATTAAGCCAATTTGGAATTTCCAGTTAACCCCAGCATCATATAATTCTTGTCACCAGGAAACCTAGATGGACATCTGGGGCCAGAAAAAAAGGACTGTATACATATAAATAAGTATAACTATTTTTATTTGAACACAGAAAAATAAAAATTCTAGCTATTTGCTGGAATGATACAGACCACAATACTAGGGACCTCATGTGCAGTATCAATGGTGTGTACACACAAAATTGTTGCATACGCCCATTTCCACGATCACTTCGAGATGCCTAAAAACTAAACTTGGTGTAAATCCATGCACATTTTTGCAACCTCACGCAATGCGTATGCACTTTTCTGCTCGGCTTTGCAAACGGGAGGCACCCAACGTTAAAGCAGTGCTAATCGTTCTGTGTGGTTTCAATGACGCAGGATTTATCAAATACACTGAAATGAATTGCATAGCATTTGCAAATTTAATTCACTTGACTGCAATCATTCTGTAACAATATAATGGTGCACAGAATGTCCAAACTATTCCTACTACTTTACCATAGCTACTTTAGTATTGTTAGAAGACATTGCAAATGGAAGAATTAGAAGAAAACGCATATTTATTGATGATGATGATGATGACTGGCTTCAAAGTCGATTTCAATTTCCAAGAGCTATACTCTTGGAGCTGTGTATTGAACTGGCACCAGCTTTAAAAAGGCAGACTTTGAGGAATTGTGCTCTACCTGCTCCTTTGCATGTTCAGCATGTGAACTTGCTGATCAATTGCATATTTCACAAACATTACTGACTTGCGCCATGCCAGATGTATATGATGGTATTATCTGCTTGTCATCCAGATATATAAGATTTTCTTATGTTGTGGCTGAACTGGGAAACATCGAAGCGCAATTTGCAGCATAGTCTAGTTTTCCATATGCAATCAGAGTGGTCAACTGCACGCACATTGCTATTGCAATGGTGCCAGAGAAGTTACATCAGCCAAGGATGAATTACCAAATCAATCAGCTGGCATTGTGTCATCTATAGCAACAGAGTCGATAAAAATGACAAATCCGTATACTGACGGGTTGTTTTTTCAACTAGTGCAGCAAAATGCAAGCAGTCCCATTAAGGATAGCGAGTCACCTCAAAGAGCCATGTAAAAAGCAGTGAATCTATCTGTTGTGGCACTCTGTGCCGACACTACACTATAAAGGTGCCTTCAGAGATTTCATTTACTTATGTAAATAGAAAGCATTTCCACTCTATTAATGTGCTGCTCTATACTCCAATGTGGCATTGAGCAAGCATGTAGTGTGCTGCATAATGTGGCACATAATAGTGGCTTGCGCGTACCTGAAAAGATGCGTTATGATGAACATGACCCTGAGCCTCCAAATGAAGTTTGAATGTAATTAGCAGAATGTAAAAACAGGTAATCAGATGTAGCATTTATTTTTTAACCAATTCATTTGATTTGTGGTCAATAGTCTGTCTGATAGTATAGCCCTTATATTCCTTAGTTCATTGGCCACATTGCATTTTGTGACTCCAGAACAGTCCGTCAGCACACAGTCAGATGGTAACCCAGTGGTTTTCGAAGCAGAGGTGTGTGTGCAGCCAGCTGTCCTGGGTACAGCAGCACCTGAAGTCATGTCCTCGGCACAGGGGTCACTTTTGTAATATTGTCTGAAACAGAATAAACAGACGGTGGGCTGTGACTCACCTTTTTATGGTGACTTTGATATCTGACAACTTCTTTTTTATTTCGGGCACTGTGTGACTTTCTGAACTTGAACTTTCAAGTATTTTTGCCATGCTGTATAATTTTGTTGCTTATACCACTGCTTAAGTTAACAAATAATATGTTTTTTCCTTGCTTCCACTTCGCGTTCACTGAAATTCTTCTTTTATCCATACACTTTTGCCATTGTCTTTTAACAAAGTACTGAAAGGAAAGGGCTATTTATATTGATTTGCATATTCAAATATGAAAAATTCTAGGCGGAGTCAGGGTGGGGCTGTAGGCGTGTACATGTGTGTTAAAATTCACGTTCATCTGGATTTATAAAGGGGAAATGTGTGGAACTTGGTGTACACACAGATTACTGCATCTGGATTTTTTTGTGCATATCCACATTTCCACGATTTGTCTGTATGCCATGTTTTAGTGTGAATTCTACGCACGCCATTATACATGAGGCCCTGGTATGTTGTCAGGCTTGAGAGAAATGTTAAGTGTCTTATGTGGACTGATTTAAAGACACACTGGAGGATGAATGGGACGACTGCATCAATTTTGATTCAATTTCCATTTCTCCCCTGACAGTAGAAGAGGGCAACCAAGAAGAATGTCAGAAAAGTCACTACTGCCCCAACTTTTGTTTCACTCCTTCTAGCCTTCAATAGAGAGCAATGGCATTTTCACTGTCCATTTGTGTCTTGTTACTTAATTTTCTTTTTCTATAAAAGATTTCTTTTCTGTCTAAATTTTTAAATGTAGATTGAATATTCCCTGTTTTAGCATAGCATACCCTGATTATAACATTAGCAGTTCTCATTGCATCTCAGCTTGTCGGTCATTTGTATGAAAATATAAGTATTACAATAATTATGAGCTTTACTGGCATTTCTCTGTTCTGCTTCTCTTCTCAGTACTATGTTGTGGCACTTGGTGCCATTGGTCTATCCCCAAGGTGTTTTCCTACTCATGGGAAAGACACCAGAGAAACTGGAAATGTTTGAAATCCAAGGAGTTAACGGGTTTGTTGTCTTTTTTGACTAATTTATATAATACTCTAAAATGACCTAGAAGACATCATCCATGTTTTTTAACATCCATTCTGCTATATCCTAACTACAGGGTCACGGGGTCTGCTGGAGCCAATCCCAGCTTCCACAGGGCGCAAGGCAGGAAACAAAACCCGGGCAGGGCGCCAGCCCACCGCAGGGCACACACACATACCCACATACCGCACACACACTAGGGACAATTTAGAATCACCAATGGACCTAACTTGCATGTCTTTGGACTGTGGGAGGAAACTGGAGCACCCGGAGGAAACCCACACAGGACCCAGGAAACGAACCCAGGTCTCCTTACTGCGAGGCAGCAGCGCTACCCACTGCACCATATTGCCGCCCAATTTTTAACATTACATGATAAAAAGAACACTAATTACAAATATAAATTAGATTCTTCCTTAGTTTTTTGCCTTCTAATCTACATTAATGGGCCTGAACTGACAATGTGCAGAAACACTTGAAATTGTAAATAAAAGGTTGGGTTATTTTGTAAAAACAGTGAACTGTAAATCAAGGGTTGTTTATCTCAGACAGTGTAACATTCTGTTGAGACAGCATCCAGAGTATTGTGTGCTATTCTGGTCAACATGCTACAAACAGACATAACAGCACTAGAGGTCTTCAAGAGGAGATCAACCAAATGCATTCTGGGACTGAAAAACTAGTCCTATTCTCAGAGGCTAAGGTAATTTAACCTATATGAAGACGTAAACCAGTTGTGTATAAACACATCGACAAAATAGATCCATCTGGAATCTTTCAATGAATTTGAGAATAACATATTCATGGCCACTCGTGTAAAATTAAGCACTATAGAAAAAAAGTGAGCGCGCTTCACCTCACAAATATCAGTGGAAACCAGCAAAAGACTTCAGTCCAAAAGCTGAAGTGGAAACCTTGACATCTTTAAAAATCTGGATGCAATATTGAGACAAATTAACTATTAACTAACTAAATAAGCTTTATGGATTGAATGCTCTCACACTTGTCAAATGTCTTATGTTTTTAATTCTTTAATTATTTTTTTTCCCTCTTTTGTCCCTGATGTTTCTAAAAGGTCTTACAAAATCTTTAAAACACTGCTTCACTCAGATCCAGGTTACTCAGAAAAGCATTTCTGTCTTTTATCTACATTCATATTTTCTCTAAATAACAAAAATCAGTTTTTTGTAAATTTAAATTACTTCCATAACATGAATAAAGAAGATAAACAGTTTAAGCTGAAAAATTTTCTTCATTCTGTAGAGAACACAGAGGTTGAAATGAATTAATAGCTGGACTTGGCCACAGAATATTTTAAATGTGTGTAGATTTGAATACCTTTTATTGGAATTTTTGAATTCATTCATGCTGCTGAAAGAAAAAATCATCCATTTTAAAGCTGCTCTTTTGCAAAAACATAAATAAAGGTCCTAGCTTTTTATATTAAAAAAAGCTATAGTACAGATTTCTTGATTGTCAGTGGCAGAGGAAAATGGTTTTAATTTTGATCCCCTTTCATTTAGCAAAAATAAAAGAAACTATACATACAGTATATGTCGTATATATAAATAATGAAAATTAAGTAAGAAGCCTTGGCAGTTGGCAATTTGAAAAGCGCACATTTCTTTGAATTTCTCTTTGGTGCAGCAATAGCAGCTGTTTCTAAAGAGAAGTGCTTATGGCTTAGAAAGTAGGCTAATTGTGCATGTCTTTGTGTTTTAGCGAGGATTCTGGCTGGCCCCCTCTTAGCCCTATTCAAGTTGACACCACTGATTACAGCTGACATCACCAGAGATGAGCATTCAGACACTTCTTTAGCCTGCCGTCTTTCCTCTTATCTATTTTATCTTTTGAATGTACAAGACCAAGACCATATTAATTAATCACTCTTAATATTACATATCACCATATATAATGTACACTGCTATAAAATTATTTATAAGTACTAACAGACCATTCTTGACTTTTATTGCCAGACAACACTAGGGTCTAATAATTTGGGAGCTGTACTTTAAACGTGTGGCCTACAGATTCAAGTACCTTGTCTTATACCTTAAGGTTATCTCAAGAAATGTATGCAATCTGTCAATTCAAGTTGTAAGAATATGACAATGTATAGTATATTATACTGTAGTAAACATTAACAGTCAAAAGATTTTAAATGAGGTTTACTTTGAAAGAAGCTTAAAGGATTCAACATGCTGGGTCCAAATCCCATTCTAGCTCATTGTCTATGGTGAGCTTTCTTGTCCTTCCTGAGTCGGATTTTGGTGTTCTGTCCAGTGACTGTTGCCATGAACCTCTTATATGGGATACCAAGCATCTTGCAGTCTGCCACACTCACAGTTTTCCTTTATATACTGTAGAAAAATTTCCTGAGAAAAGTATTCACTTTTTTTACACAAGTGAATGTTACATCCTTGGATTTTGATCAGTTTCACTGGGTGATTTTATAATTTTTTTATAAATCAAACACTCTCACAGGGAATGATAAACCATTAAAAATGGAATTCCAAAAACAGAAATGTCAGTAATATGTAAGTACCAACCCCCCAGTTAAATACATGAAGTGCCTCTCACAGTTGTTGCAGCAAGAAGTCCTCTTAGATAAATGTCTCTTGATATTGCATAATGTAATGGATGAAGTTTTGTCCATTCCTTTTTGCAAAATTGCTCAAGCTGTTCCAGGGGAGTTGGGGAGCAGTGATGTACAGCAATATTTACATTTCACTACAGAGTTTTTGAAAGGCTAAAGGTCAGGACTCGTCTGCGCCACCAAAGGATATTATATTTCTTCATTTTAAGTCACTCCATTAGTGTGCTCAGGATCATTACTCTGTTCCAGGGGTCGCCAAGTCCAGTTTTGGAGGACCACCGTGGCTGCAGATTTTCATTCTAACCAATTTTTAATGAGTGCCCTGTTTGTGCTGTTAATTAACCTCTTATGAATTAATTTTAATTGAATTGCTTTTTCTATGATTTGTTCCTCTGAGTTTCTTCATCGTTCCTCTGAATTGCTTCATTTCTTTCCTTAAATGGCACCCAAACAGAAATGAAATGTGAAGTGAGCAAGCCAATAGAATATCAAATAAGTCAGGGCCTTAAACTCCAACCAATTTCACTCCGTGCAGTTGCTTAATCAGGCACTGATTTTTGTCGTTAATTAAACCAATTCTTTAATTTCATGGCTTGTTACTGTTCTCGTGGTGCATTAACAGGCATGTCCGACATTGTGGATTGTCTCTTTCTAAGAGCACTGATCAAATGTTTTGAGAGCCTGAGTAGATCGACATTCCTGAGACCTTCACCTTTCTTTATTTTCAGATACTGTATGATGGACACCAGTTGTTTTGACTCGTTTTGTATCTCATTATTGTTTGACTGGCTAATTATGGAAAAAGAAACAATTAAGGGGTCTGATTGAGCAAGTCAATTAAAATTAGTTCAAAATAAGTTAATTAGGAGAAAAACAGGTCACTCATTAAGAATAGGGATAGAATGAAAACCTGCAGCCATGGTGGTCCTTGAGGACTGGAGTTGGCGACCCCTGCTGTGTTCAACAAAGACAAAGTTTCTCTCCAGTATAAGTTTTTTGGGACAAAGAAGGTTTTCCTCAAGAATTTTTCTGCATTGTGCATAATTCTTCTTCCCATCAGTCCTGACCAGATTGTCAATCCCTGCTTCTGAGAAGTATCCCTAAATGATGCTGTCACCACATTCAATACAGTGGATGGTCTTACCTGGTTGATGTGCAGTGTTAGAGTTATGCCATTTGAACTCTTAGTGTTTAAATCAAAAAGTTCCATTTTAGTCTAATCAAACCAGAAGACTTTCTGTCACATCTTTAATCAGGTAACATCTTGCAATATTCTATATGGGTAAGAACATGATTTGTTTTTGTCAGCCAGGGCTTCTTTCTTGCCCCTTTTCCATAAAGGCCTTTTATAATTGCAATGCCTGGGCAGTTGTTGGGCCGTGAACATTTCATGTAGCTGAGACAACTGCCATTACAAACGCCTCTATGACATGTTCCATTCTTGTTCAGTGATTACTCAGTGTGGCTGTAGTTTCATATTTTTTCCATTTCTGTAAGATAGACTGCAATGTGCTCTGTGGTATGTTCAGTGCCTTTGAGATGCTCTTGTACCTTTTTCAAAGATCAGTGCATCCCCATAATTATATTCCTGACTTGTTCTGAATGCTGTTTCATCTTCATTTTAGTTTTCTTTTTGGAAAATGTCACCATACTGTTGGATCTCAGATAGGGGGGTATTTGCCAGAAATGGCAAAACTGACCTTTAAAGTTCAAGATCTATATATATATAATTCACTAAGGCAAGAAAACCATGGAAAGCATGCCAGAAGGGGCATGGATTCACTAAGCCGCAGACAAGTAAGACACCTATGGCGCACACAGGAAGGAGCCACGCTGGAGGTGAATCGCCATATGCAGCGTGCAAAACGGTTTGCGAGGGGTATTCTTAAAACAATCCTTTACAACTGAGGTTAAAACACAATGAAGTAAGCAGTCTTTAAAACCGAGTTTTCGGTTACGATGCACGACCGCGTACACCTGTAAAACAAACTGTTTTACACGGTACATACAGCAATTCGCATCCACGACAAACGTACATCTTCTTAGATGCTCCTGCAGGAACACAGAAAGTCTTCGTGAGTCACAGGTGAATCTGGACTGTGCAAAGACGACAACAACTCAAGTGACAAGTTAGAGGTGGGCACATGAGCGATGGCGGTCCGCCAGTTTTCAGTCACGGACGATTGTGTGTTGGTTTGTTCCGTGCATTGTTACAATGTTGCTTTTCTTGCTGATTTATTACATTACCGATTTTTCAAATGTTAATTTTCTCCCTGTGCTTAAAAATCATTAAAAGACCGGCCTGATTATGCGGGGTATGGTACGACACGGGTTGGCTAGTATATTTTAAAGTCCCAGAATATCACAAGTGTCTCACAAGAAGGAGACCACAAGAAAAAAAACTGGCTGGTAGAGAAAAAAATGAAGCACAAAAGCAAAAAAAGTCTAAAAAGGCAATCCAATGTAATCAATTCAAAAACACAATCCAATAAGCAGAATCCAAAGACAGGAGCAAATAAATTCAGAAACCAGGATAATCGAAACCAAAAGACAAAACTTACTATAAACTCCAATCCTAACTCAATGCCCCTCTACTGGGTTCTCTTTCTTGCTGACATCTAAAGACAAAGGGAGGACCCAGCAACTGTGATGTCACAGTGGCCCCGCCTCTTGAGGTTCCACCCAGAAAATATCCAGACTATTCCACCCATTTAAAAACAAAGTACATAATTAAAGTACAGTAAACAGAATTAACACTAAAACATAAGAAATAATCAATCAAAACAACAAAAATGAAAATGAAACAAAAATAAATAAACCCAGGCTGTAACATAGCAGAGACCCTCAACAAACTGGGTGAGTTGGAAAGGTAAGAGACAGCATGTGAGAAAAGTTAGCCTGAAATTTATGAAGAGGATGAATACTTTTCCCAAGATTTGTTCAATTTTTTTCCCCTACAAGTGTTTTTTTTTTTGGGGGTCTTTTCTTCTGTAGGAGTCAAGGCTGGGGGGCTGTCAAAATACAAGGTATGTTAAAGCTAACTGAGACATTCCTCATGTGATCTGGGGCTACACAAGAAATAAATTGTTGTTGTAATGCTTTTTAAATCTTACAGTTTTTCTTTATTAGCATTTTCAATTTGTTTCATTTGATTTGACATGAAGTACAATGGTTTGCAGATCAGCTATAAAAATTCTTAATTTAATTAACTTTACGTTTAGAATCTGAGATAATACAATGTGAAGATAGGGCTGAATACTTTTTCAAGAGCCTATATATAGAGACACTGAGACTGAGATCAATATACATTACTTGTAGTATTAAGGTAATAAAAGTATAAAAAACATACTTTCATTTCTCTCACAAAAATTGCAGTGGTGCAGTGGTAGTAGGCCAGGGTTTATGTCCCATTTGCTCCCTGTGTGGAGTTTGCATGCTCTCCTTGTGTCATCAGGGGTTTTCTCTGGGCACTGCAGCTTCCTGCTACAGTCCAAAGATATGCAGGTTAGGGGGATTAGCTATGCTAAACCGGCCCTTGTGTGTGGCTGTTTAGTCACTCTACAATAGAGTGGAACCTTATACCAGGAATTGCTCCTGTTTTATGCCCTATGCTTGCTGAGACAGGCTCCAGCTTCTCCGTGATCACGCTCAGGATAAAGCAGGTTGAGAAAATGAATAGAATATAACTATTTTTAAGGTGGGTACACAGTAACAAATCATGAAATGTATATGCAGTAATTCAAAAGGTAAAGTAACACATAGAGAAGAAATAATTGCAATCCGAAAAATGAGCCAATGTACATGACAAAATTAATGCAGCAATTTATGTAGGATTCTACAGTGTGGCATCTTTGAGAGCTGGTCTTTGTTAGACTTACACTACAAAGAGGTCCAGATGTTTTCCTCATATTTTTCCATGGTATGATTTCTTCTTGTTCGTTTATTTTCAGTTTTGTCTGCAAAGTCTGAAGCTTTTGTTTTTCCATTATCAAACCTGCTTAATGCTGTTTTGTTTTAAGGTCATAAGGTTCAGTGCTTATCCTGGAAGCAGGCATTAGACAGAAACAAAACGTGGATAGGGTGCCAGTCTATCACATGGCACATTTACATATACTTATAAAGACCAGGTCAGTTTAAAATCAGCATTTAGCTCTCAAATGAAATCTTTAGCAGATATTGGAAGAATGTACAAACTTTAAGATTAATAAGCTGGATATAATTTCTTAAAGTTATAGTTCTAAAATATTGACTTCTTCATATATATCAATAACCTGAATAAAGTTAAAAATTAACAAAAATATGTTTATTCATTTGTGGTGAGTGGCTGGGGCTGCTACCCAGCTTGGGACACCCAGGAAGACTGGAGGAGGGCTTGCGCCTCCTCCAGACCACGAGGGGGCGACGGCCTGGTACTTCCGGCACACTGTGGAGTGCCAGTGGAAAATTGCTGGGAGGCACCTGGAGCACATCCGGGTGTGTCTAAAAGGGGCCGCCTCCCTCCATTCGATGGCTGGAGTTGGGAGAGGAGAAGGACAGAGCTCGAGAGGAGAGGCAAAGAGACGCCCTGAAGAAAGAGAGAGGCAGTGTGAGGCCTGGACTTTGGGGGGGTTTGTGGGTTGTGTGGCACTTGTAAATATATAGTGTAAATAAATGTGTAGTGGTGCTTTTCAACATGTCTACCTGTCTGTATCCGGGGCTCGTTCCACACATTATTAGTAATAATAATAATAATAGTAAGCAAAAATTTCAGAAATATATGTGCTGATAAGAAACATCTGAGCACGGTGATCTGTAAATAATATGATCTTGTTAAACACAAAAACACAACAGTATAAGATCAAAGGCTTTTGTCCACTAACAGATATTGGAACAACAGGCAAAGAAAAAGCAACAAAAATAGCAAATTATATATATATATATACTAGCCATCTATACTAGCTTCATCCGCATATTAGTAAAACAGGACAGTGAGGAGGGCCCCACCCAGCTCTCTACTCTTAACGCGTTACTCTTCCCCGTCCCCTTGGCTCACCACCTCTGTCTCAGATTAGCATAAATATATCGCTCCTGCAAGCAAACTATGATTCTTAGTGCAATGAGAGAAGTCGCAAAATCAACCGGAATGTTCAAGCAAATTACAGAAAAAAAAGAGCTAAATCCATTAAGTAGTTCTATTGTTCGCTAACTAAGCGGAGTTAAGATTTCGCCCCGAGGCAGATGCGTGAGTCAGGAGGGCCTCGCCCCCCTCCCCGCAACCCAATGAGTCTCTCTTAGATTCGCATTAATAAATTGGTACTGCAAGTGAACTATGATACTTAGCATGATAAGAAAGTCGCAAAATCAATGGAATGCTCAAGCAAATTATAGAAAAAAACCCGATCTAAATCCGTTAAGTGAAAGGCGGACAGACATACAAATGGGTCTAAAAAACTATAATAAATTTCATGCTTGGACCATGAAATTTTTAAAATCATTTCTTAGCAAGCACCTATGAGCCAAGGGTAACCTACATTCCAAATTTCAAGTCCCAAGTCTTCATGGTTCAAAAGATTTCGTGATAAGTGAGTCAGTGGCATTTGGCTTTTATATATATAGATAAAAGTAAATAAAATTTAAAGTGAGAAGCAATTGTACAAAGCACAAGAATGTAATATAATGTAAATAGTCAATGTGTGACAGTACAGACTCCACAAAGACAGTGACTAGGGCAGGATTTGGACTCTAGTAGTCCTGAGCTAAGACACTGCAACATTTGTCTGAACCAGCCACACAATTTTATTTTTTTTTCGCTATAATGAGGCTTTATGTTTGTATTCTTTATTTCTGAAAATCTAAATGTGGGGTTTTCATAAAGCCCTGTGAAATCTGGTCAGTTTTTTTTTTCTGGCATTTAATAAGGCATAGCCCAAAAATGTTGCAAAAGTCCTTTGTCTGAAAGTCAAGAATCCACTAAGCCAAACACTCCTGCCAGGTTCTTCACTGCGATGCCAAAAGACTCAGCTACATGAAGGAGCCACGCTGGAGGTGAATCGCCATATGCAGCGTGCAAAACGGTTTGCGAGGGGTATTCTTAAAACAATCCTTTACAACTGAGGTTAAAACACAATGAAGTAAGCAGTCTTTAAAACCGAGTTTTGTTACGATGCGACAGCATACACCTGTAAAACAAACTGTTTTACACGGTACATACAGCAATTGCATCCACGACAAACGTACATCTTCTTAGATGCTCCTGCAGGAACACAGAAAGTCTTCGTGAGTCACAGGTGAATCTGGACTGTGCAAAGACGACAACAACTCAAGTGACAAGTTAGAGGTGGGCACATGAGCGATGGCGGTCCGCCAGTTTTCAGTCACGGACGATTGTGTGTTGGTTTGTTCCGTGCATTGTTACAATGTTGCTTTTCTTGCTGATTTATTACATTACCGATTTTTCAAATGTTAATTTTCTCCTGTGCTTAAAAATCATTAAAAGACCGGCCTGATTATGCGGGTATGGTACGACACGGGTTGGCTAGTATATTTTAAAGTCCCAGAATATCACAAGTGTCTCACAAGAAGGAGACCACAAGAAAAAAAACTGGCTGGTAGAGAAAAAAATGAAGCACAAAAGCAAAAAAAGTCTAAAAAGGCAATCCAATGTAATCAATTCAAAAACACAATCCAATAAGCAGAATCCAAAGACAGGAGCAAATAAATTCAGAAACCAGGATAATCGAAACCAAAAGACAAAACTTACTATAAACTCCAATCCTAACTCAATGCCCCTCTACTGGGTTCTCTTTCTTGCTGACATCTAAAGACAAAGGGAGGACCCAGCAACTGTGATGTCACAGTGGCCCCGCCTCTTGAGGTTCCACCCAGAAAATATCCAGACTATTCCACCCATTTAAAAACAAAGTACATAATTAAAGTACAGTAAACAGAATTAACACTAAAACATAAGAAATAATCAATCAAAACAACAAAAATGAAAATGAAACAAAAATAAATAAACCCAGGCTGTAACATAGCAGAGACCCTCAACAAACTGGGTGAGTTGGAAAGGTAAGAGACAGCATGTGAGAAAAGTTAGCCTGAAATTTATGAAGAGGATGAATACTTTTCCCAAGATTTGTTCAATTTTTTTCCCCTACAAGTGTTTTTTTTTTTTTTTGGGGGGGGGGTCTTTTCTTCTGTAGGAGTCAAGGCTGGGGGGCTGTCAAAATACAAGGTATGTTAAAGCTAACTGAGACATTCCTCATGTGATCTGGGGCTACACAAGAAATAAATTGTTGTTGTAATGCTTTTTAAATCTTACAGTTTTTCTTTATTAGCATTTTCAATTTGTTTCATTTGATTTGACATGAAGTACAATGGTTTGCAGATCAGCTATAAAAATTCTTAATTTAATTAACTTTACGTTTAGAATCTGAGATAATACAATGTGAAGATAGGGCTGAATACTTTTTCAAGAGCCTATATATAGAGACACTGAGACTGAGATCAATATACATTACTTGTAGTATTAAGGTAATAAAAGTATAAAAAACATACTTTCATTTCTCTCACAAAAATTGCAGTGGTGCAGTGGTAGTAGGCCAGGGTTTATGTCCCATTTGCTCCCTGTGTGGAGTTTGCATGCTCTCCTTGTGTCATCAGGGGTTTTCTCTGGGCACTGCAGCTTCCTGCTACAGTCCAAAGATATGCAGGTTAGGGGGATTAGCTATGCTAAACCGGCCCTTGTGTGTGGCTGTTTAGTCACTCTACAATAGAGTGGAACCTTATACCAGGAATTGCTCCTGTTTTATGCCCTATGCTTGCTGAGACAGGCTCCAGCTTCTCCGTGATCACGCTCAGGATAAAGCAGGTTGAGAAAATGAATAGAATATAACTATTTTTAAGGTGGGTACACAGTAACAAATCATGAAATGTATATGCAGTAATTCAAAAGGTAAAGTAACACATAGAGAAGAAATAATTGCAATCCGAAAAATGAGCCAATGTACATGACAAAATTAATGCAGCAATTTATGTAGGATTCTACAGTGTGGCATCTTTGAGAGCTGGTCTTTGTTAGACTTACACTACAAAGAGGTCCAGATGTTTTCCTCATATTTTTCCATGGTATGATTTCTTCTTGTTCGTTTATTTTCAGTTTTGTCTGCAAAGTCTGAAGCTTTTGTTTTTCCATTATCAAACCTGCTTAATGCTGTTTTGTTTTAAGGTCATAAGGTTCAGTGCTTATCCTGGAAGCAGGCATTAGACAGAAACAAAACGTGGATAGGGTGCCAGTCTATCACATGGCACATTTACATATACTTATAAAGACCAGGTCAGTTTAAAATCAGCATTTAGCTCTCAAATGAAATCTTTAGCAGATATTGGAAGAATGTACAAACTTTAAGATTAATAAGCTGGATATAATTTCTTAAAGTTATAGTTCTAAAATATTGACTTCTTCATATATATCAATAACCTGAATAAAGTTAAAAATTAACAAAAATATGTTTATTCATTTGTGGTGAGTGGCTGGGGCTGCTACCCAGCCGGGACACCCAGGAAGACTGGAGGAGGGCTTGCGCCTCCTCCAGACCACGAGGGGGCGACCGGCCTGGTACTTCCGGCACACTGTGGAGTGCCAGTGGAAAATTGCTGGGAGGCACCTGGAGCACATCCGGGTGTGTCTAAAAGGGGCCGCCTCCCTCCATTCGATGGCTGGAGTTGGGAGAGGAGAAGGACAGAGCTCGAGAGGAGAGGCAAAGAGACGCCCTGAAGAAAGAGAGAGGCAGTGTGAGGCCTGGACTTTGGGGGGGTTTGTGGGTTGTGTGGCACTTGTAAATATATAGTGTAAATAAATGTGTAGTGGTGCTTTTCAACATGTCTACCTGTCTGTATCCGGGGCTCGTTCCACACATTATTAGTAATAATAATAATAATAGTAAAAAATTTCAGAAATATATGTGCTGATAAGAAACATCTGAGCACGGTGATCTGTAAATAATATGATCTTGTTAAACACAAAAACACAACAGTATAAGATCAAAGGCTTTTGTCCACTAACAGATATTGGAACAACAGGCAAAGAAAAAGCAACAAAAATAGCAAATTATATATATATATATACTAGCCATCTATACTAGCTTCATCCGCATATTAGTAAAACAGGACAGTGAGGAGGGCCCCACCCAGCTCTCTACTCTTAACGTTACTCTTCCCCGTCCCCTTGGCTCACCACCTCTGTCTCAGATTAGCATAAATATATCGCTCCTGCAAGCAAACTATGATTCTTAGTGCAATGAGAGAAGTCGCAAAATCAACCGGAATGTTCAAGCAAATTACAGAAAAAAAAGAGCTAAATCCATTAAGTAGTTCTATTGTTCGCTAACTAAGCGGAGTTAAGATTTCGCCCCGAGGCAGATGCGTGAGTCAGGAGGGCCTCGCCCCCCTCCCCGCAACCCAATGAGTCTCTCTTAGATTCGCATTAATAAATTGGTACTGCAAGTGAACTATGATACTTAGCATGATAAGAAAGTCGCAAAATCAATGGAATGCTCAAGCAAATTATAGAAAAAAACCCGATCTAAATCCGTTAAGTGAAAGGCGGACAGACATACAAATGGGTCTAAAAAACTATAATAAATTTCATGCTTGGACCATGAAATTTTTAAAATCATTTCTTAGCAAGCACCTATGAGCCAAGGGTAACCTACATTCCAAATTTCAAGTCCCAAGTCTTCATGGTTCAAAAGATTTCGTGATAAGTGAGTCAGTGGCATTTGGCTTTTATATATATAGATAAAAGTAAATAAAATTTAAAGTGAGAAGCAATTGTACAAAGCACAAGAATGTAATATAATGTAAATAGTCAATGTGTGACAGTACAGACTCCACAAAGACAGTGACTAGGGCAGGATTTGGACTCTAGTAGTCCTGAGCTAAGACACTGCAACATTTGTCTGAACCAGCCACACAATTTTATTTTTTTTTCGCTATAATGAGGCTTTATGTTTGTATTCTTTATTTCTGAAAATCTAAATGTGGGGTTTTCATAAAGCCCTGTGAAATCTGGTCAGTTTTTTTTTTCTGGCATTTAATAAGGCATAGCCCAAAAATGTTGCAAAAGTCCTTTGTCTGAAAGTCAAGAATCCACTAAGCCAAACACTCCTGCCAGGTTCTTCACTGCGATGCCAAAAGACTCAGCTACATGAAAATCCAGAAAGAACTTTTATTTATTGACAGGCTCCATACAGTAAGTAACCATGAATAGATGGTAACACATTTGTGACATACTAATGGGTCATGATTTTAAAAGAACTCTCCAAGTCCAAGTCCAGTTTTTTTTTATTCTAGAAGGAATTTTCTAGGCAGTCTACCATAGAAGGTTTTAGTTCTTTTCTCCATATTAGGAAATTTTTCAAGGTGTAAAGAACCAACATTATGCTAAGAACCCACCCAGAATGACATGGCACATTGTCAAACAATACTTCTATGTGGAACCACACAACTCAGTAATAACCTTAAAGTGCCATTAAAGAACCAAGATTTTTAAGGCTGTGTGATGAACAATAAGTAGCTCAATAACTGTTAATTCCCCCAATATTACATACTAGCAAAATACTCGCGCTTCGAAGTGGAGAAGTAGTGTGTTAAAGAAGTTATGAAAAAGAAAAAGAAACATTTTAAAAATAATGTATGCATCGAAGGTTCTCAGTTGTGCTTGTGCTATCTCGTGCGATCTTGCGATGTCCACGGCTTTATTTAATGTTAGCTCAGACCCGGCACTTAAAAGTTTATTTCGCACTTTTGCTGAGTTTTTGTCAAACACTATTCTGTCCCTGACCATCTCATCTTCGTTTGCATAAGCACAGTCCTTCATCAGCAATTTTAACTCTGTTACAGCAATTTTAACTCCGTTAGAAAGTAATTAAAAGTTTTGTTTTTACCCTGCGACAGCGTGTCTATGAACTTAATTTTAAACTTAAGCTATACACCGTGCCTTCCTATTGATATGTCCTCAAAGGCTTGTTCAGCTTCAGAGGGTTGTTCCTCTCTTACTGCATCAATAAACAGCTAGTCTTCATCTTTATCTGAGACATCACACACTGCATGCATGGGTTTACCTTTCCCAGTCCTGCAAACTATAGCGAATTGGTTCAATTTACCACATTTTTTACACTGTCTTCCTTTAGCTGGACATTGACTTTTTCCACGGTGTGCTTTGTTTCCCAGTTGCTGCACTTATGAATATGCTTGTATGCTTCTCTCGCTTCATATTCTTTTGCTGCCTTCTCAATTGTGTAATGCGTTATTTGTTCAGTGCTCTTTGGAGCTCTTGCTTGTTCTCTGCGTATTGCATTCACAATCAGTTCACGTGAGCCGCTCGTAGTACATGCATCGAAGGTTCTCAGCTGTGCTTGTGCGTTCTTGCGATGTCCACGGCTTTATTTAATGTTAGCTAAGACCCGGCACTTAAAAGTTTCTCTCGCACTTTCGCGAGTTTGTGCCAAACACTAGTCTATCCCTGACCATCTCATCTTCGTTTGCATAAGCACAGTCCTTCACCCGCGAATATTTAGCAGCAGCATGTCTATTGGATTGCTGCTGATGGACGGCCTTATATGGGCAGGCACTCAATCACGTGGGAGGCGTGATGATGAGGGACGCAACTCCGCCTCACACAGCGACTGAGCTGCAGGCTATTTCAAAGGCCAAATTTCAGCTTTCTACCTACACGGGAAGTTGGAGAATTACTGATGAGTGAGTGAGTGAGTGAGTGAGTGAGTGAGTGAGTGAGTCAGTCAGTCAGTCAGTCAGTCAGTCAGTCAGTCAGTGAGGGCTTTGCCTTTTATTAGTATAGATTCCCTTCATTGTACTTTTGGGATGAGCATAATGTACTGTATATGAATTGCGTTTTTAACATCCTTAGAATAAATAAACCTTTTCCATAATTTTTGCATTTTTTTCTTTATTTGTTGTTTCAACAAAGATTTTATACAGGAAACCTGTGTGGAGAACAAGCTGTAAATTATTCTAGCTCCCTGCTTACTTGATTTCTGAAGTGGTACTCTGATGCCACTGATCATTTTATTGATGGGCTACACTAACCTCAAAAAAGTATCTGCTGTTTCTTTCAGTTATTCATTATGTTTGTTTTATTGTTGAGACTCCAGTCTTCTGCTGCTTTTGTATTCATTTCATTTGTGTGAGCTTTCTACAAACCTTCCAGCAGCAGAGGCCCGAGTTAAATGGAGCATTGTGTTAGACGTTTGTATAGTCTATTGACTGAATGATATAACATGATTCATACCGCATATAAAAAAAAGGGATTTAGTGCTTTTTTGTTACTGCATTTTTAAATTGTTGCTACTTTAATAATGTGGTTATGTGTATTTTTGAAATATAAATTATTAGGTTTTGAGAAAATAGTTGTGGGAAATGTAACAATTATCCCCATTCTTGATGTTGTCAGAGATTCTTATAATCAAACAAAAGAAAAGAACATAAATTTTAATTGAACAGAATAATTGCTGGTTAAGAAAATGTAAAGAACCAAGGAAAATGTACTTATGGAGAGTTAATACTATTTAAGTTTAATTACAAGTAATAGAAAGAATAATGAATCATATAATGTATAAAATTGCATTCCACCTTTTGAGAATTCTTGTAATTTTTTCAGTGGGGACTTGGACAGACAAGCTACTGAATGGATTAAAAGTTGTATCTTCAGTGTGAGAAATCAAGGAGTCCAGTTAGTGCTCCACTGATACTGAATTTTATTTCAGTACTATCAAATCTGCAATTACTTAGCTAGGCGGAATCCAAGAATTTTGGATTTGCATATTGTAAGTAGACAAATTGCAGGATACTTCTAATCAGCAGCACACAAAGCACACATTGTTCTTATAATGCCCAGTCACTGACCAGCACTGTAGTTCTAGTTAGTTAAGAGGTTGGGCGACAAAACTATAGCATTTTGTGGTTAAAATAAAAAAGGAACACCAAATTAACTCTTATTTGAATTTGAGCACATTGTAGCAAGCACTGAGGTGGAAGGACTCAGAAACTAAATGAATAACAGTTCAGCCCAATTACAGGCTTGTTCATTGAACAAAAATAAACTGC
Organism: Polypterus senegalus; assembly: GCF_016835505.1. Taxonomy (NCBI): domain Eukaryota; kingdom Metazoa; phylum Chordata; class Cladistia; order Polypteriformes; family Polypteridae; genus Polypterus; species Polypterus senegalus. The sequence continues at coordinate 156,228,897 of NC_053162.1, forward strand.
AGCACCATTTTCTAAGAACTTGATGAGACAGATTCTTTTACTTTTTGTTTCAGGCCATGATAAGCATCTCAAAAGTACATATATGACCTGGGAACTGTTTCATGACAGTATGGTGTGGTATAGCGGGTCCGTGGCTTCTGAAAAAAGTCAGGTTTTTTAAATCCGTATAGCCGTGTCGTTCTCCGTGGGTGCGATTGCACAACCGCGGGGAGTTAATGGGGTGATTGGAGCGAGTTGCACCTGCACGTGAGGGTGCGGTTGTTTGCCTCATTAGCTTCCTGCGGTGTGTAATTAAGACGCTGTGCCCACGGAGGCAGAGAGGTGTATATGTGTATATATAAGTGAAGGTACACCAGAGGGGGGGTTAAATCGTAGAAAAAGAGAGGATAAATCGGAAAGAAATCATGGAGGAAAAGAATTTTTGATGAAGAGAGAAAAGCTGATGCAGTAAAAAGTCGGAAAACAGCAGTCAGGGGGTGACGATCCGGCCACCTGGTAGGTGGAAACGCCATGAGCTGGGGTCCTGAGAAGGAGCGTTATTCTGTTGCGCTCAAGGGGCTAGTTTGCCCCACTGAATGTACCAGTGAGTGGGGTGAGCAGGAGAGGTGCCCTCCCGAAGGATCGAGGGAGGAGAGTTGACCTCGGCAGTCTGGCAGTGACTTCCTGATGGAGGCCAAGACGGAGGTTAACTGAAGGTGCTCGTGGTTGTTGGTCTCCGCTGGCCGCGAGTAATGGTGAACCGGGGAGAAAGAGACGGAGGTGGGCTGGAGAGTAAACAGAGAGAAAGAGACTGCGTTTTAATTGCTGCTTATATTAACCTTGCATTTTAAAGGATTTATTTATTGTTGGTTTTAACTCCACTGGACACTTGATTTTATGGAATTATTTATTGAACTTTGACATTGCACTTTTTGGTTTTTGATTGTTTTGAATAAAAGCACTTTATGGAATATCCCCTGGCCTTGAGAGATCTGTCCCTATGTGTCAGCTCATCTCGGTAACATTATCGACGGTGTTGGGTTCAAGGGCTCCTGAACAGCGATAGGAGCATGGAGTCGAACCCGCATTGTCACATATGGATGAACAGAAGATGGAAAAGACAAAAATCAAGGCCAAAAACAGCTTGCTGTTATCAAGAAGCTAATCAGAAAACGAAAACTACCACGACCCATACATAAACATATTTTGACGTCAAAATAACACTAAAGAATCTGTTGTCCTGAAATTCTTTTTAATTTTTCTAATTCTTAAAACAACTAAAAATAGATTTATAAAAAAGGAGGTGTGTGTTGCTACCCTAAAATGCATTTTGGGTGATGCATTCACAATATGCATTTGGTAAGGCCAAAATGGTGGCTAATACCAAAATAAAAAAACAAAATGGTGGCAATTGTGACAAGCAAAATGGCACTCAAAATTTAAATCAAAAGTAAAAACACAAAGAAAATAACAGACAATTCAAAACATACAAAATTAGGAAAATTTCAGCAATCTCCTATTTTGCCACAACATTGAAATGGCAGAGAGAGAATTTACTATAAGATGGTGCAGATGATGAAAGACAGCCCAAGGCCAAAGGCAAAATTCAAGATGGAGGTGTCAAAAAACAAAAAAAGGAAATGTTTGTGCCAAATCACAAATGAAAAACCAAAGTTGAAGATCAAGCAAACAGTCATTACTCCTCTAGTAGGTGTTTTACTAGTTAGCCAAAAGATTTTTTACACAATGCAAAAGTTTTATGGTCTCAATAGCATTCTACCAACTTCAATAGCAGCAGCTTAGTAGCTGCATTGCTACAGGATGGAAACTGGCAGGTAAAACTGAGCAAAATCATCAGGAAAACAAGGTATACACAATACCAGGAAGAGTTTGTGATCATATACCAAAGACAAAACGAAAAGTGAAGCCCAAAGTTAAAACTGGCTAGCCTAAAAAATAGAAACTGTGAAATATGTATACAGTAGTGCACTAAAAATATTTTACAACATGGAAAACTCAGTGTTTGGACATAGGACGATGTGTGATGCTAGTTAAAGTAGTGTAACCAACAAATAAAGGGAGTGCATTAACTAGCAACTGGTCACCACTTAATAACAACTGATGTTCAAAATGGTGACTCCTACGAACAAAAACATAAAATGGCAAGTCAATCAAAATTACAGCAGAAACCAAACATCCAGAAAACTGGAAACACACACTTTTTCTCCCAACTTTACATATCATACTTATTCTATAGTTGCTTAAGTAGCATGCTTTTTGCAATCATTTTCTAATTTGTTTAATCAAAAATACAGAGAAAATAAATTTTCCTTGCACAAAACAATTATATATATATATATAATTTATTGCAAAATTAGCTTTCTGCATTTTTCTCTCCTTCAAGATATCATACATTTATTTTTATATTTTGTTGAATCTATTTTGAACACTTACTTAGTTAGAAATGATTTCCCAACACCAATACTCTTCTTTTATAATTGGTAAAACAGTCTATTATATTACTAGACTATTCTTGTCATAGATGTGATTAAATTTGTAATACCTGTAATTAGTCATATAAATGGGATATAAAAAAGTTTAATATGACCGATGATTTTCAAACTTACAAATATTTGATTTTTAAAAAAATAAGTAATAAAAACATGAGGCAGGTATTTATATCTAAATTGGAAGTTTAACTGTAAAGAAAAAAATGGCAACATTAGATGACAGTGTCTAGGAGATAAAGAAAAAAGGAAAACAAAAGATATGGAAGGAATATGTTTGGGAAGGGTTTTCTATTTATCTGGATTGTTTGATGACATTGCTTCATGATCCTTCACAGGCTTGTCAGATTAAACATGTCACTAACGTTAGATTATAAGATCATCTCAATGCTGTAAAAAATCGCTGTTAATTTTACAGTGTAAAACTGTTAAATAGTGAAGGTAAACAACTGTAAAATGTAAAATGGTAAAGCATGTTTTAGTAACACTGAAGCACTGAAATTAAACATATAGACCAATGTAATATTTTTAAAATGATTAACTCATAAATAATATCTCATTCTGTAAAAAAAATAGTAAACAAGTAAATTCCATCAGAAGGGAATTTGATTTATACGTTCAGTTTTATCGCACCAAACTGTTTAAAGAAAAGTTTCTGTTTGTTCCTCTTGTGACGTGCGGGTCCCTGCACCCTAAAACACGAGGCTGAGTCTAAGTAACTTTAGCAAAACCAGCTTTATTCAGCTTGAAACAGGAACAGCAAGGTTATTTATTGTACCACTCTCTTATACACAGACACAACAATCAGCCAGGGTCGTGGCCAGGTAGTCCTGTTCCCTGCATTTCTAATGTTCCTTGCATCACCCATTGACGGCAAGCGCTTATAGCGCAAATGCCAATTAACTCAGATCTGCTTTAGCTGCAAGCCACTTTCTCAATGGGAGCCCACAGTTGCCCTGGCAGCTGATAAACTGTCTTCCACAGACTCAGCGATCGCGCTTCGGGACGCTCTCTGGTGTGTTGTCCCACTGGGGGTAGTCCCAAACGAGTTTAGAAACTTTACATTCTAATACACTGTCACATGGTGTGATTGCCATATCCTTCTATATAAAACCGTTCGGGATTGTCCTTCCGTCCCGTGAGTGCTACGCAGGCGCGGAGTTTCACATACGCCCCGTCCATTTTGCAATGCACGATGGGATTTGTAGTTTCGTTTTTCCAGGTAAAAGATGATTTTCTACTCCAGACTGTGCGATATCTTCTTCTTCTTTCTTACTATATAAAAGCGGTCGGGATTGTCCTTCCGTCCCATGAGTGGAAAGCGTAGTGGTATTCCGCTTATCACAGACTTACTAGTTGCAGCTTGCGGTACGAAGCGACATGATGTGAGCAGAGTTCTGGTGCTCCCATCATTCCCTTGCTTTTGTGCGCGATGCACTGGAAAAATAGACAAAATTATGTCTCGGGAAATAATTAATGTTGATGGAGTACAAATGCCACACCGCGTAGTAAATATCAGGGGGGTTCAAAAGGGCGACGTCAATATAGAAAAAAAGTTAAAATTTCATCACAAAAATAACAGAAACTACGAGTATTATAGTAATACGGCTCAAATGCAATATAACCAAATTAGTGAGTTTGTATAAAATATCAAATTGATCTACATATTGAATTGCCTTAAGAAGTGGTCAACTTAAAAGTCGGTCGCCTTGAAAGGCGGGTCAGCCTAGTAGAGTATAATGCAGTTAGTCAGAACTTTGACTTTTTTTTCTTGGCACCAATTTTTAAATGTGCATACAGTTATAATATTTGCACAAGGAAATACCATATTGCTATATTAAATACCATATTATTCCTGGTGATAAAATACTTAAACTGGTGAAAAATACTTAAACAGAGTTAGTAAACATATTTTTCCACAAGTCTTGAAGGTTTTTTCATTACGGAAGATGATTTATGCAGGGTTCTTTTTGATAAACCTGTAGCACACCTTACACCAGACAACACAGCATAATTGCATTAAACTGTAAATTCTTTTCAACATGTTTGTAGTTGATTGCTGTAATTTTATTGATGCTGTATACTGAAACTGTATAATGGTCTGTGCTTTTGACAGAGATTTTGATGGTTTAACAATTGGCACATTTTTTAACCACATTTCAGCTTACTGGTAAAACCTTCAATTTTATTGTAATGTTCCGTGTACAAACAAATTCTTTACTGTATAATTCTTTATTCATCTTCAAAAAATTATACCATAGACCTCAAAATATTGTCATTGTATTTTTTATGGTCACTTTTTTTTACAGCACTGGTCTGGATAATTCATTCTGCTATTTCACACCATAAAGCACTATTGAAAATATTGGGAATAATCATTTGATTGAAGATTTACCTAATGCAGACATCACAGACTACCTAAACAATTATGATCTGCATTGTGAGGTGAACAAGTTGTTTGTGGAACACATTAGAAGTACTGTACATTAAAGAGTGCATTGAACCTGAACAAGTTTAAGTATTCCTGTAAGTACACATGAATAGAATTATAAAAAGGACAGTATATTATTAGTGGTCCAGTTGGTTAAGTTATAGAACATGATCCATATAGAAGGCCATATTAGAGATATCAGGATGCCATTTACGGAGGTTCCTCCCATATAACAGAAGGACAGGTCACTGGTCACTCTCGTTTGTCAAACTTCTTATTTATGTTCTATGTTATTGTACTTGTACTGTAAAACCTTTCATTGAGTGATTTCGTTTCACTTAAGTGCAATTTACATGGAGGATAATTTATGAAACATTCCATACTATCTTTTTTATTTTTTTTGCCACAGACTCCTGGTACTGTGCTAGGAAATGTTGCTTGCCCTTCAAACCCTGTGATTCTCTGCTACATTTTGTTCTTGTCATTTGTTAAATTCAGCCACGCTGTTTTTAAATATTTTTATATATGTAATTATCTCTTCTGGTGGGCAGTAATTAAGATATAGTGGGTTGGATGATGGATGGATGGATGGATGATTATCTCTTTATGTTACTTTGCCGGTTACTGCTTATTTTTTGCTGTACAGTCCTGTGCCACGCAGGACTCCTGAATGGCTGTTCTTTTGATATCACCTCTGTGATGGTCACTTTTGTGCATCTGTCACTTAACAAGTGCATGGCATGTATGAGTTAACTTTATGTCAAAGTAACTGCATTTTTGATAAAAATCGGTCCAAAAGTGAAGGAAACTGTTGATTTCTCTGGTTTGTATTGAAAAACTTGATACTGACAATTTTGTCTTATTGTAACTATATGCTTTTTTCAGTTTTTGTACATTTTAGATCAAGCACTGATTAACCTTTCATTTTAATAAATATATGTCTCTTATGTTTCTTTTGGCGGAAGTAGAGAAGCCAGAATTGTTAAAACCTATTTTGTAACAAAGAGTTATTTATTTATTTATTTAAATATAAACTTGTTAATATGGGTTCCTCTGGGCACACTGGAATACTTATAGAGATAAAAGATATGACTTCCGGAGCTAGAGATGTTCTCTTATTGTAATTACGTGTATGCAGCATCACATGAAAGGCTGTCTGCTATCTCAGGTTTGCTGCTGAGACTGTGGATTGGAAATTAGCTAGTTTTAAAGTTCGTGGATGGAACAGTAGTTTAGAAATGGTTCAGGAGATGTCAGTAAAAAAAAAAAGTAAATAAAAAGTTAACAATAAATTTATCTCATATTTTAGATATCTTTATTTGAAGAGCTAGTATTTTTTGTGTTTTTTGAGGAGAATGAGGAATGTGAAAGTTGAATAGGAGAAGAGTGGGTGAAACAGCTGAATAACGTCTACAGTGAAAGTCGCTTTACTGAAAGTGACAAGAACGAAATGTTATCTGGTGCATTTCTGACTCCCAATGACAATACATTTGGAGCAATAGACCTATTCTGTTGCAAAGGCCACAGTTGGCTTCAATAAGCTGAAAATCTGTGCCAGAAAACTAAAAAACAGATAAACACTTAAAAAGGGCAAGCAGACTGAAGGAAAAATCATTTAATTCACTTGCTGCTTTTTGATTGGCAGACAAACTCCTAAATGATGCTGGTGATACAGTTCTGTGCTCATCATTAAAAAATGACTCATTCATAAACCTGAAAAAAGAAAAATAAATGCACCCATTTTACTGCATCTACAAATAATAATCTTTGTTGAGCATTATTGGACCAATGTCAAAGTGCTGCCTCTGAAATTAATACAATTAAAGTATTATATTTAAAATGACTTTTAACTCTTAAGTGCAGGAAGCTTTCTCATATTTGCTCTTTAATGAGCTTGTATTGGTAAGTTAGATTTTATTTTTCTTGTATGATTTGTGCATATGGAGCTCGAGTGAATTCTGTGCATTGCTACCTTTCACTCCTTTTCTGAAATGTTGAATGAGAGATCCTTTTCCCACTGTACCCTGGGATCTTTGAAAGGCAGGGACTTTAAAATGTTTTTATATATTACAGAAATGCTATCTGAGTCGTCAAGACTGAGCAATATTTTTTTCTGGCATAGAGGTAGGTGAGAGGTGAGGAAAATTGGGCAGGTTTTGTTTAACAAAGTTTCTAATTTGGAGGTGGTGAAAGAAATGTGTTGCTGGAAAGTTAAATTTGGAATGTAATTGTTCATAGGATGCAAAGATGTTGTCTATGTACAAATTTCTGAGTGATTTAATCCCGAATGTTTTCCAGACATTAAATACTGTGCACGTTTGAGAGGGTGGAAAAAGGTGGTTATTGTGCAGAGGTGCCACAAATAAAAGCTTCTCTATCTTAAAATGCTTCCTATATTGGTTTGTGAATAAAGCACTATTGGGTTGTTAGTATATTGGCGATGAATTGTATTTACTGGGGTACAAAGTAAAAGAGGTACTGCAGGATTTTATTTCTATTGCGGACCAAGCCTGTGTATGTTCATCTATTTGTGTCCATGTCCAGGTATTTATAGCTTGCATATTTGCCACCCAGTAATACAAATGAAAGTTAGGTAGAGACATGCCACCTTCTGTCTTAGGTCTTTTTTTAAGACATCTAAATAGACAAAGAAGTGTCTTGTAAATGAGCTATCACTCAAAGAAACACACATTCATTTCCCAAAACATCTCTTTACATTACAGTTTCAGTGAATAAAACTAAAAAATGAAATAAAGATCAGCACCTTCTGCAACATAAAAGTCTAGCTATTGTCTAGATCTCAATGACAAACCAGGCTGCATTTAATACCACATAAATGAATTAAACTGTGCAGTTTGACCTGTTTGATACCACAAATAAATTGAAATCTCCAGACATTATAGACTTCAGATTTGAGTAGTGTAGTTTGTATTATGCTATTTTCGTAAAATAAAACAGTTAAATATTTTTTATATGAACATCTTCTCACATAATGATGATTCATGGAATGTTTCAATTTCTATTTCTTTTTTCTGTCTTTTCAGAAGAAGTCTTTTTGTTAGATTTAGCTTGCACCTAAAGTAATAGGTTTGTAACTGTTAATGATAAATTCTATAGCATCGTTTGCTGTCAGTGGTAAATTTACAAAAAAAAAATATATATACATACAGTATACTTTATATGCAGTATATACTTTATATCCATGCACATGTATCAAACACACACACACATGCTATGTAATGTTTTGCTTTGTTTTCCAGTTATTTTTGTATTGGCAGTTACTTTACTTGCTGTCACTTGTCATCCATTCTTTTATTCAATTTTTTTATAGAAATGAATATATAAAAAAGAACTAAAAATGTTGTGCAGCACTGTCAAAAACCATATGCAGGCACTGACACTTTCTAAAGACGTACTTCATTTATCTGTCAGAATTGTTTATTCTGAGCTCACCATTTAATTAATTGAAGATGACATAATAGGGACAAGTTTACAAGTTGGAAAAAAATAAGGAGTAGGAAAAATCAAATCAAAATATAGAATGTTTGGTATACATCATAGGAGACTGACGGCTGTTACTACAACATAAAATCAAGCAACAAAATATTCCTGACAAGTCAGCGTATGTCTGATTCAATGTAAAAATCAAAGAGAGTTTGGAAGGCATTGATTATCTATGTGACTGTGGTTTACTCCAACACCTGAGGACATGAGTATTATGTTCAACACTGATTATAAGATGGCACTGAGGAAGAGCATGGTGGTACGGGTGGGTAAATGTGCCATACAATAGATCGGCAATCTCTCCAATGTTGTTTTCAGCATGACACATTGCTATCTGGATAGGTTGCTGGGTTCCTTTACCTCCAAAAATGAAAAAAGCAGGGTCATAAGAAGGAATGGGTTATGAATATGTTGGGTGTTTATTTTAATTTTGACTTTGGTTTTAAAAAATCCCTTGTGTCATCCATATACCTTTTGTCTATATCTCTTCTAGAACAATCACACATTTCATTTCAGTAAACTGCAAAAAATGTTGTAGATGATAGAGAACACTCTTGAGCTGTACCCGAAACAAGGATCACTGACGGGCAGGACAAAAGCATACACTAAAGGGTGACTTAATTATTAAAAAAGAACATAAGAAAACAAAAGAACCAAACCGTTCAAAAAACAAATAAATACATTCAATTTCATTTCTCCCTTTTTTCTTCACGTGAGGGCAATACCCTCTCAATCTAGTGGGGTATCCTCTTAGAAATAAAGGTGCCAAATTGGTTCTTCATGGTGATCCCTTATTTTAGCTCCCAAAAGGGCCATCTGCTTGAAGATTCCAGGAAGAACCTTAATTAGATCCTTAATAGATTCCATAAATAGCTTTGAACAGATGAAAATGTATTTGTGAAATATCAGTGAGTTCATGATTTTAAAAGAACTCTTACTGCATACTATCACACTGGCTAAGTTCAGGTTTTCTTGATCTGTTGTAATCTGCTAGTTAGCCTACTACATGTGAAAGATTTCTGTTTTGTCCACATATTAAGAACCTTTTGAAAACCCTAAGATCCCATTTCATATGTAAGAAACTCATCCCTGAATGAAATGTTTCTTTGCCAAGCAGTAGGTCTGTGGAGAACCACACACCCTATTTTAGAATCAGTATTTTTATGAGTGTAGTTAAACCTTTCTCCATGGTGTTCACCTCTCAACATTAAGTTCACTGGTACATTAATCGGGAGACAAGATCAGGAGCACAAGACAAGGATTACTTCTGGATGAAATCTTGCCCAGCCCTGCCAAGCTTCTTCCTGGATGAGGAATGCTTGCAGGAATTCTCAGGGCTGGTGTAACAGAGTCCCCTCTCCTAGTCCCAGGTGGCCTCGCAATCCTGAATTAATTAAAAGCCCTAGTATGAGACCAGGTATCATTCCACCAATTCTAAGTCATTAAGCCAAGAACCCAAATATCTTTTTGTTATCTCTCTCTACCTCAAACCAAATACATCTGAGACCCTAATTGTAAATATATTATTTACTACCCTTGGTGGAATTTGTTCAGTTTTATTAGCCTGCCTATATGTGTTTCTCTTATGATGATTTATGTTATTTTTGTTGTTGGGCCCTGATAAGGCCATGTTCTAGCCTTGTAGTACCTTGGCAGCAACTGGTTTGACCTGCCACCTCCTTGCAATGTAATAAGAGTAAGTAATATTTAAGAAAAAAATATTAAACATTAGAGCTTTATAAGGACAGAAATAATTAAATAAATAAAAACACTGCAAATGGAATGATATAAAGGTTTTGAATATTTATAACTATGGTGGTACAACTGTTACCTCACAAATCCAGCATCCTGAGGTCCAACCCCGTACTTGGGATCTGTATCCAAATGGGGTTTCCCCCTAAAATCTCAAACATATGTTGGTTAGGTTGATTGGCCCTAAAGTGGACTTGTGCCCAAGGTGTAAGATCCTGCACCCCTATGACTCTGAAATAAATGAAGTGGGATTTGAGAAGGCTATTTAATTTAAAGTTTTCTATGAGTCTTGTTATGCCTTTTTGCTTGAAGCAACTCTTGTGTTCAGGGAGTAATTCATGAGACACCTACATTTGCATTATTTCCACTAGAATTTGTATTTTTTGTTTTGTAAAATTTTAATATGAACTGAAATATTTAAATTGTACAATTGCAAAATCTCTTGCTTACTTCTTCTACCGGTTTATATACCTGAACAGATCAAATGCTAAATCCTATTTATTCATCTCATGAGTTTTGTGTTTAGGTAAAAAAGAAAATCAGAAAGTCAATGAATAATGATAATGATTATATGAGGTTTTTATATTATTTGCTCAATGTATTAACTTTGTTTGTAATAACCTAAGGTCTTATTGAAGTAACTTGTTGCAATATTGTTAAATTGAAGTTCAGAGCTGGAAGTGGTGACATTCAATATCAAGTAGAGAATATTTCATTTTTTATTTGTTTGATTGTTTACTCTGTTGGGTAGTTACGCACTTCCTGCAAAATTCATTTAACTTTGACAGGCATATGCCATAAATAACACGGTCATCTCGGGAGAGGTTTTCAGATTAATAAGAAAGATGACTACACCTAATAAATGCCTTCAAGATCTTTTTATACTTTCATTTAATTTTTCATGATACGAGTTTTGGATTCTTCACATAGCTGCAAATATGGTTTTCTTAGGGAGTGTACAGTGGTTAGCTATGCTGTTTCACAACTCCACAGCATTGGGTTCAAAGCTCAGTCTAAACACTTCCCGTGCGAAATATGCATCTTCTCTGTGTTTCTGCCTAATTGTCTGTCCTCAGAGATGAATGGCTGCTCTAATGCAGTATGAGCATCACTTTCAAGGGTGGCTCCTGTCTAAATTGTGTTTAAATATGCTGAGATGGGATCTAGCACCCCAAAATCCTGCAAAGAAATAGATGGATTAAAAATAATGGTGGATGTAAGGTTTTCATAGCAAAGCTGTGTTTTTTTTTTTTATTATTTAAAGTATCAGGTATAAGTTAGAATAGATGCATTAGGCATGCGGCTGCATACGGTATTCGTAATATTGCAAATAATGTGTAATGTATCATAACTTTTAAGTATATGTAATTCAATTCTTAAAGTTTTAGGTAATGTATGAAAGTTTTCATTTATTTGTACTGTGTTATTTTTTCAGCTTTAGAGGAGACAAGATTTAAACAGAAAGGGTGTATATACTCGCAGATAAGTTCTCTCGCGGATAAATCAGGACTTTAATTTCTGGTATTTTATAATACCGGTTATAGAAGTCGATTGCCTAAAACTCAGGTTATTGGTCCAAAAGATTATGACATGCTAATGCCCACCTGAGAGAGTAGCCACGGACCACACTGCATTTTTTTTCTATGTGGTGCAGCAATGCGCTGTATCAGCGCGTGCTCTTAACCTCTTCCTCTGTCTTTCTCTATTGTGCCTACGTGACCACACAGTAATACCCAAACTATTCCAAAGTAACATTTGCACTGATTTGTGTTTTTTGTATCTCACACCCTCATACACCTTTATCATAAGAGCATCCTTTATCTACGATGCAGCTTTCGATCATAAGAAAATATGAAGCTGGTTTTAAATTAAACGTTTTTGAAGTAGTGAAAGAAATTGGTAACTGTGCTGCTGCAAAAAAATTTGATGGGACTGAGAAACTGGTGTGAAATTGGAGGAAGCAATTAAGTGCCACATTTTTGAATGCACATGGTCTGATTTTATGATTGAATTTTTGGGTGTCAAGACCCGAGTTATACATGAGTATGAACAGTATATATATATATATATATATATATATATATATATATATATATATATACATACATACAGAGAGAGAGAGAGAGCACCATGCAAAAATCTTTGGCACTTTAGATAATTAACACAAATGTTTTTCTTAGACAGCTATGTCTTAGGTCTTATGGATTAGTGAGTCAATTAAAAAGCATAGATGTTACAAACACTCGTTTTGCAAAAAGTGAACCAAAACAGCATTATATATGAATTCTTTAAATGTGCAAACTAAAATAGTAATAGATTGCTTTCCAGTTACAAAATGTGAGATCTCTGTAGGCATACATCCCAATGTTTTTCGTTAAGGTGCTAAAGATCAATGGCAACATGTGCAGGAGGAACAAAGCAATGAACTGAAGGAGTAACAAATGTGGAGAAGGAATACAACTGGGCAGGGGACAACTCGGCTAAAAAGAGGAGGTTATGATACAGTAGATGTAACTGTTTAAGCTGCAAACCTTACATCATAGAAAAAGTGAGCATAGCACCAAGACACAAGGTGGTCATTTTGCATCATCAAGGTCTCTCCCAAGCAGAATTTCATGGCAGAGGGCTGTTTCCAGTTATTCTGTTCAAGCTCTTATTCAGAGGCCCGGAAATGCAATGGTCAGAAACTGTGCAGCGAATGAAAAAATATTACTTAATTTCAAAATCAGAAGATATCCAACAATGCTATGAGTGCAGAACTAACAGAAACCACTGGGTCTCTGGTACACCCATCTGCAGTCCAGAGAAGTCTTGTTAAAAGTGGCCTTAATGGAAGAATTGCAAATTTCACCAACTTATGGAAACACTCTCTCAATCTATACACATATTGAAGACAGAGTTAGACAAATGGTAATTGTTTTGTCTGTGTCACCCTGGGAGGCTAATAATTTAATACCACACACTACCTTTCTGGGCATCCCTGGAGTTCATCTAGAGCATTTGCTGCTAATAAGACTTCTACAAACTTAAGCTGCTGTCACATTACATGATTTCTAGTTGGATCAGTCAGACTTGCCAACCATAGTTGCTGATCTCATGGCTGGACCACGTCAATGTAAACAACTGAAAGTCACTTGGCATGAAACATTCTTTCCCCTTTTTGTGACTTCCAATAATATGTTGCCTTACAGAGCTGGTGTTGTATGAATGGTTAACAGGTACGGAGAGTTCAGCGACCCTTTTTTTTCTTTATACAATTCTGTTGTTGTATGTACAACAAGGGACTACAGACAGATGAGCTTCTTTTCTATTTGTGAGGCTCAGAACACCCACATGCCTTGTTTGTTGTCACTGCATCACATACATTGTACCTCCAGGTGAGTATTCGTTGGTTGTCAGGTGTCATGCCCGCAGAGCCCACCCCCAAGACTAAACACAAAATCAACTTGTTAGATTTTTTGGGAGCGAGTCACAGACAAGATGGAGTGAGTTCACTGAGCACATTGGACTACATGACTGTGCTTTACAGGATTGTGCTGCAAACTGTCTCCAACTAGCTAAAATACTATGACTGAAAATCGCTGGAAACGTCACGTAATGGAATATGGCCTTTAGGTTGGCACTTGCTGTGATCACATGGGAAAGAAGCCAGGAGAAAACTCAGTTAACAGGTAATGTTTGTAAATAAAAGTGGTTAGCACCAGAAATGATGAATCCCTGACTTCTCACAAGAATGCTTTCTTCCCTGTTGTTGTCTTGGAAACTGCTTTATTTTGGAATTTAAACAGTTGTGCAGGAAGCCAACCCCTTGGAGAACCCTGTACCTAACATAAAAGATGGCCTGACTGACTACTAATGAGGGAGCACTTCCTTTCTATAAAGTACCACTTATGAGTTCTGCTGTCCTACTGTGTGACACCTCCTTTGAGATTTCCATTTCCTTTCCTGACTTTCTGTGAAGTCTGAACTATGCTTTAGGGTCCAGTTTAAACCGTCACTATATATATATATATATATATATATATATACATATATATATAAACTGCTCAAAAAATTAAAGGAACACTTTGAAAACACATCAGATCTCAATGGGAAAAGAAATCCTCCTGGATATCTATACTGATATAGACTGGGTAATGTGTTAGGAACGAAAGGATGCCACATCGTTTGATGGAAATGAAAATGATCAACCTACAGAGCCCTGAATTCAAAGATGCCCCAAAAATCAGAGTGAAAAAATTATGTGTCAGGTTAGTCCATTTTGCTAAAATTTAATTGCAGCAACTCAAAATTGTACGCAGCACTTTGTATGGCCCCTGTGTTCTTGTATACATGCCTGACAACATCGGTGCATGCTTCTAATGAGATGACAGATGGTGTTGTGGGGGATCTCCTCCCAGATCTGGACCGGGGCATCACTGAGCTCCTGGACAGTCTGAGGTGCAACCTGGTGGCATTGGATGGACCAAAACATAATGTCCCAGAGGTGTTCTATTGGATTTAGGTCAGGAAAGTGTGGTGGCCAGTCAATGGTATCAATTCCTTCATCCTCCAGGAACTGCCTGCATACTCTCACCACATGAGGCCAGGAATTGTCGTGCACCAGGAGCCACTGTACCAGAATAGGGTCTGACAATGGGTCCAAGGATTTCATCCTGATACCTAATGGCAGCCAAGGTGCCTTTGTCAAGACTGTAGCGGTCTGTGTGACCCTCCATGGATATGCCTCCCCAGACAATCATTAACCCACCACCAAACTGCTCATGCTGAATGATGTTACAGGCAGCATAATGTTCTCCATGGCTTCTCCAGACCCTTTCACTTCTGTCACGTGCTCAGGGTGAACCTGCTCTCATCTGTAAAAAGCAGAGGGCACCAGTGGTGCATCTGCCAATTCTGGTATTCTATGGCGAATGCCTATCGAGCTGCATGCTGCTGGGCAGTGAGCTCAGGGCCCATTAGAGGACATGGGGCCCTTGGGTCACCCTCATGAAGTCTTTCTGGTTGTTTGGTCAGAGACATTCACACCAGTGGCCTGCTGGAGGTCATTTTGTAGGGCTCTGGCAGTGCTCATTCTGTTCCTCCTTGCCCAAAGGAGCAGATACTGGTCCTGCTGATGAGTTATGGACCTTCTATGGCCCTCTCCAGCTCTCCTAGAGTTACTGCTTGTCTCCTAGAATCTCCTCCATGCCCTTGAGACTGTGCAGGGAGACACAGCAAACCTTCTGGCAATGACACATATTGATGTGCCATCCTGGAGAGGTTGGACTACCTGTGCAACCTCTGTAGGGTCCAGGTATCGCCTCATGCTACCAGTAGTGACACTGACTGTAGCCAAATGCAAAACTAGTGAAGAAACAGTCAGAAAAGATGAGGAGGGAAAAATGTCAATGGCCTCCACCTGTTAAACCATTCCTGTTTTGGGGGTCATCTCATCGTTGCCCCTCTAGTGCATCTGTTGTTAATTTCATTAACACCACAGCAGCTGAAACTGATTAACAACCCCCTCTGCTACTTAACTGACCAGATTAATATCCCATAAATTTCATTGACTTTATGCTATACTCTGATTAAAAAGTGTTCCTTTAATTCTTTTGAGCAGTATATATATAGAGTCACACATGTGCAAGTAGGAGGCAGCTAAACGGCTTGAATAATTCTAATTCTACACCAGCCCAGGAGGTGGTGATTTGCGCTGACTGTCTCTCTCAGTTCCTTGCAGACCTTTCTCAGGAAATCCCACTGGGTTCTGGCGCCTCTGAAGATGTCACTTCCGGTCCCAGTGCTTGTGATGATGTCACTTCCTCCACCTGTCTTTAAAGTCACCATCGTACCTCCTCATAGTGAGTTTTGTCTTGGACTCAAACCAGTGAACATCTCTGTTCAATTTACAACTGCAGACGTGGAATAATATACAGGTAGCTGATCTTTATTATGCCTGTGTCTCATCATTATCACTATATATATATACTGTGTATATATATATATATATATATATATATATATATATACATACACACAATGAAGTATATGCATATGTGTATATAAAAATGCAAACACATACATGTACACTCACAAATATATGTTATAAAAAAAATGACAAAACTAAATCTGTTATGTATTTCTTCTCAAATATACAATGTATTTTTATTGATTTATTTTTTATTCCAGTTGCTCAGCAGTAACCCACACTATCATTAAAATATTGCCCATATTCTCAGAGATCCACTGGGAATACATCCCAAAAGGATAAGAAATGTGTTAAAAATGCATGTTTACTGGATTAAATGTATTTTGCTTTTGAATTTAATGACGTGGGTGTCAAATATTTGATGTTTCGGGTAATTGATTTTTGTTCCCCTCCTTTCAGCAGTCTTATCTACATTGCAATTCTCTGACTCATTTCGCATCTAACCCTTGATATTCCAATATGCATTATATTTTTAGTCTGGAGAACAAAATGCTTAACTGTCACAAAGAGGTAAAAGAAACTGTAACATGAAAAAGAAACCATGAGAAAATAATAGTTCTCACACGTACAAACAACATTTTGTTCCATTTTCAAATGTACATTGTGGTATAGTTTTAAAATATGGTGTAGTAACGAGGACTGAGCGCAGCCAAAGAAAGCTATTAAATAGGGAGGATCGGAATGCTACCCTCATACTCGCAGCTCCACCACAAATAATTGATTTTCTTGGGTGAGCTAAAGAAGACTCCTAAAGCCTGCAGGGGATTGCCTTTATTGCAGCAAAACCATCTTGCATGTAGTACACAATTTCAGGATGCAGTCCATAAAGAGAGACGTTTACAAATCAAGCCATGGCGACCTCTACCTCCGTAGACCTCCACTGTTACAGACGGCCAATGATGCTAAAAGATAAACAGACCCTTTTACTGTACCTTATGGTCTAAAGTCACACACAACTCAACATAGATACCTGAACATAAACAGCACTTAGCTTTTACTAGCTTAATTTGAAACACATAAGCAGCTGTAGATGTAAGAAGCATATAATTACAATTATCATCAGAACCGGAGTCTCTGGGCCAACAGAAATGTGGACATGTTTTCTTGTTGATCACTTGAGTTTTTTTGACTTTTCAGTTCGGTTTAGGGAAAAGGCTGGGTGACTCAATAATTTTCTAAGAAGACAACACTTGTGTTAAACCATGAAGACAAATAAACAATAGTAGCAAGGTGTAGTAGGTTCCTCTTTTTATCATCTTATTCAGTTTTTTATAAAATTGCCTAATAAACAATACAACTGTTAACATTTTCTTTCTTTCCACAATTTCCCTCTATAATCACAATTTCTGACAAGTTCTCAGCCTTCAGTCCCATTATTTTCTTGTAGTTTCTTTCTCTAGATGTTTACAGTTCAAAAGGGCCTTGTTTGGCAGCTCATATAGTATCTCTTATTCCTAGTACACGATAAGATGACTATATTTTGGTGAATGTATTCAAACATAAATTGTCTAAATATAGCATTTGATTATAACAAAAACAATCACACATATGTCCACATAATCAATTAAAGGATAGTGACACACAAATTCTTCATTATATTTGCTGCACACTATAGATATCTTAAACCCAATCCAGGTTCATTAACCAAGTTGCTGAAACTGAAAATAAATTTAAACTAAATTCACAATTAAAATGTAGAGATGATCAACAAGATGGCAAATTCAACTCTAAACTTACCAGAGAGAAATATACCAAAATACTGTGGCCTATGGCTCATTCAGACATGTGTAAAGACGGTAGGCTTTGATTATGGGTTTGGACAAACATGTGCACAGTACTATAGATATTTATCTTTCAATAAAATAAAAATATTGTTACTTAGCTGACACCTTTATCTGAGGCAATTAACAACATTTGAGATCCAACTGGTAACATGACTTGATCATGGTCACACAATGTTGATAGCAGGATTTGAACTCACCACCTCAGGGTTTGAAGTCCCAGGTCAAAAGCCTTAATCACTATCTGACACTGCTTGCACATCATAGTACACGGTAGTAGTAGTATTATTGATTATTCTGATGATTTATTACATGGTTCATTAAAATTTAAACTTGCCATCCAACCAACCTCCTCCTACTAATTAGTTTTAGTAAATGCTACAATGAAGTTTGTGATTAAATCAGTGGATATGTTGTATGTCACTAATGAGTAAATGTACAAAAAGTGAAAGCCTATGCAGATATTACTAAAGACATGATTTTAATGGGACACAACCTGAAAAGGGATGTGCCAAGGAAGAATCTGTGCAGGCAGTTAATGAAATAGTAATTAGGGAAATGTAAAAACTCTAGTAATATAGTGTCTTTTTTCCTGATGACACCACCCTCATAAGTCAGATCACCAACCATGATGAGATAGCTTACAGAGAAGAGTTTTGCCCACTGACACAGTTGTGCCAGAACAACAGTCTCACCTTTAATATAAGCAAAACCAAAGGTCTGATCAGAAAGCAAACCACGTTGACATCTGCAATAGACAGGATGATGTTGAGAGGGTGAACAACTTTAAATTTTTTGGAGCATCAATCACAGATGAACTTAGTGGACAAAACACATTTTGGGTATTGTCAATTGAATAACATATCTTTACTTTCTCAGATGCCGGAGGAAATTTTTAATTTCTTATCTGTTCTTACTAGGTCCTAATGGTACACAGTGGAATCCATCATCATTTGATTCATGATATCCTGGTATGGCACCTATTTGCCTCAAGATCAAAAAGTGCTGCAGAGAGTGGTGACAAATGCAAGGAGTATTACTGGCACTCTGCTGACTTCTGTTCTCAGAAAGGGAAACTGTATTATTAAAGACCTTAGCCATCCTGCACGGTTGTTTTTCTCTGGGTAATAGCAAAGGCACATTGGCACTCATATCGGTTGATTCAAGGACACTTTCTAGTTACAGGTGATAAGGTTACTGAACAACCAGTCATAATAACAATTTATTTATGTTTTCTTTTGTGTGTATTTATTTTGCTACTTTTAGTATCATCATTATATATTTTGGCAAAGTCTTTATGCAAAGTACATTTTATTCCAGAATCGAAAAACAGACTTGAAAGTGTAAAAGAAAACAGTCATTTTCCCTCCATGTCTTTCTCATCTTATTCTAAACGATTCAAAGACATCTTCAGAGCTGCTTTCATGCACAGTGGGCGGGGATCGGAAAGGCAGAGGCATCCCAGCCCGGGAAAGACTTTGCATTAGAAAAACAAACACTTATAAATACTTTTATTATCATGAGACTTGCATGTTAAGGCACTTGATATTCAGCTGCTCCAGCATCTTTTCAACTTATGTTTGTAAGAAAGTGTTTCCTTTGTAACTAAATCATCTCTTATATAGATATATAGACACAGTGGAATATATATATATATATATATATATATATATATATATATATATATATATATATATATATATATATATATATATATATAGTGGCTGATGGCTGTGTAAGGGAACCGGCAGGGATGCTTTCATAATGGAAAGAACACAGGAGAGAGGGCATGCACAGGGCATTATCTCCCTCTGATCGCTTCATTGCAGGCCTACTGGGTTGCAGCGGTGCCTCATATTCCCACAGGACATTATGGGACTTGGTGTTTCCTGACTCAGCTCTGTTCATTTTGGTGGGTGCCACCTGGGGGTGCTGTAGGGACTGCACAGCCCTAATTTGATGGACTTCTGGACAATGCTAACGGAAGTACTCCTGGGTGTAACATTAAAGAACCCCGCTGTTTCTGTTCAGGGATCCAAAGTCAGGAAGAAGGAGATGAATCTTGCCAGGAGGAGCAGAGGAGACAGAGAATAAGAGAGAAAGAACAAGACAAGAATATTCCTGTGTGCTGCTTGTACTTTTATGTGTAGCTTGATTGGTGCAGTGGGAAACGCTTATAAAGGAGAGTTTCCCACAATAAAAACTCTTTGTTCAGAGCCTGTTTGTGTTTGGAGCTGTGTGTCTTTTTCCACTATTTTATCACAGTCTGTATTCTGAGCAGAGATACAAATGTGAATTTCATCATACTATGAAAAAATGACAATATCTGGAGTAACAGACATTAAGACGGGAAAAAAAAAAGTATTGTGCTAATGTAAGAAATCAGGAGATGAAGGAACAATTAGAATACAAAATGGCCCACTAGATAAAAAGCCAAGTTGGTTGGTTAATTAATCCCCATAATCAGAAATCACCATGTGATGCTCAGCAGGTAATTTACTTTACCTGTCCTTGCTTTGTAGAAACAACAGTAATGTGCAAGTTTATAACAAACGTGTTGTAACCTAGGCAAAAGAAAAGAATTATATGTGATATACATTTATACCATCTACTGATGACACTTAATCCTGAGCAGGGTCATTGAGAGCTAGAGCCTATCCTAGAAACCATAGGGCACAAGGCTGCGACAATCCCCTGGACAGGGCGCCAGTCCATCTTGGGTTAATTCACCCACCACACACAAGGGCCAACTGAGTGTCACCAATCCAGCTAACCTGCATGTCTTTGGATTGTGTGAGGAAACTGGAGAACAAGGAGGAAATTCACACAGACCCAGGAAAAACAGGCAAGTTGCATAAAGGGAGGAAATGAGACGTGAACCCTGTTCTCCTTACTGTGAGGCAGCATCATGATCATTGTGCCACCGTATTTATGTATAAATATGTATCTGTGTGTTTTGTGCATATATTTATGTATAAACTAGCTGTGTGTGGTCTTCAGGACAAAAACCAACCCAGCACTGGTGATACCATATCTTAGCTTGCACATGAGTCCTGTTAATTTCTGTCTCAAGAAAATACCTCCAGATAGAGAATGTTTACAGTGAAAATTTCAAGCCTTGCCCTCTATTGCTGAGGTTTTTCACTTACACATGGTTGAACTGCAGCGATTGCTTCGTTTCAACGTTGTGTCTCTTCATCTGTGTCACTTACACAATGGCAGCGTTTGCTACATGCAGGTTTTTCATAGTGAGAAATGAGGTGCATGTATGCGCCATCTAGTGGCTGTGGTTGAGTGTGAGCAGAGTAGACTGCACCACATACATACACACATACACTACAGGTATTTCATTTATATATGCCTAATAATCTGACCATTTAGGTTAAAGAAAAAAGTTCAGTGCCCTCCATAATTTTTGAGGCAAACACACATTTTTCCTTGATTTACCCCTATGTTTAAAATTAGAAATCAAACAATTGGATAAAATTAAAGTGCATTTTGCAGAATTGAAGTTAAGGGTAACTGCATATATTTTAGTCACACCATGAAAACATGTAAATATTCCACCACTGTTTCTACATGCCCCCCCGCCTTTCAGGGCACCATGTTTAGGACATAGTAGTGGCAGGTCAGCAGTGTGATGGACGGCCGGCAGCTTATCCCGGCTGACACATCAAAGATGCTAAATGGGTCCTCCCTGCAACCGGATTCCCGCAGGTCACCATGGAGGGATTTCTATTTTCCTGGTTGCCCGGAAGTACTCCTCAGTCATGAGGACAGAGAAACAGAAGTACTTCCAGGCTGAAGAAAAACACGTCTTCGTCTGACCCGGAAGTGCTATGGAATCACATGGACAGAAGAACAGGAACACTTCCTGGTCAAGTACTATTTAAAGGACTGGTTGAAACCCATCAAGGAGCCGGAGTTGGGAGGGAGTGTGACAGAGCTGCTGGGAGGAGAGGAGGATTTAGTATTTGTGATTATTGATTTGTTAATTGTGGTGAGTGTGGTGCTTGGTGCACTGTATTTAAGAAAATAATTAAAAATCAACTTCTGGGTGATTTTACCCTGAGTCCTGCGTACTGTCTGTTGGGGGAAAAAAAAGGTGGGCAATAGCGCCACCAAGCGTCCACGTATTTACAGCTTCATATTTAGTACTTTGTTGCATATCCTTTGCATGTACTGACTACTTGATGTCTGTGATTCATAGACATCACCAAGTGCTGGAGATCTTCTCTAGTGGTATTTTTAAATTTATGGAGCAGAGGGATAAATCAAGGAAAAATGTGTCTTTGGTAAAACATTATGGAGAACACTGTACCTCAGAAATATTTTAAGAGGAAAAGACAGTGGGGGAAGTACCAAGAGCAGAATACAAAGAGGGTAAGCAAAAACAAAAATCATTTGGGAATATAAAATGAAGGGACCTAGCAGAATTGCCACAGGCATCTCTAGAATCTCTTTTTTTACACATTAAATTGCATAATTTTCCAAATCAATACAGAAGATCAGGATCCAGTACAATTGTTTATGTGTCCTTTCTTTTTTTAATTTAGAGTCCAGGAAACCTAACTGAGTCACTTAGGATTACACAGGGAATCAGAGGTGAGAAATGAACCAAACTTCTTATAGTCTGTGGTCCAAAGCCCCAACCACGACACCACTCAGTAACAGAGATGCTTACAGTCCTAGTTAGAGTACCTACTCAGTAAATATTGGGCAAACAGGCAAATTTTTTTAGTCTGCATGCTTGCTTACTTATTCTTTTATTGACCGTCCAACTGTGTAAGATGGAAAAAAAAAATCCTTCATTTGAAATTTCTGTTGACTGGCTCCAGTGTGTTCTAGGTCCTGGGATAACTCTTAAATTAGTTTACCAGGGGAACCATGCACACCAGCAGTTTTCTGATTTTTATTGTATGTCAAAGAAGCAGACCTCATTAGATTCACTGCTACACCACTGTGACAAGAGGAGTCAGCTGTGATTTGCTTACATAAAATCAATCCATCACTGAAAGAAATGGAAAAAACAATGCCTTGGATTTGAAATTGCACAGACAGTTGTACAGTATAGAATCTTTTCCAGTATAGTAGTGTCGGTGCTACAGTGACAAAAAAACCCCACTCCAGTGCATATATTACAGGTGCCACACGTGCTCTCTCTGATGCAAAAATCAATCATTCATTTTCCAAAACCACTTTATCTTGGTGTGTCTATTCCATTACATTTTATTCTATACAGCACAAACCATTTCCCAGAGCAATTTTCCTAATAGTATGAGCTAAAATAATGAAGTGAATATTCTTATTAGCAGACAGATAGCAAAATTAACAAGACAGTATATGAAGATGATAAACATAATGCAGAGAGAGAAAATTAAGTGTCACAACATAATCAGTCAATCTTTATTTGATATAGTGACAACACTGGCATAATTTATTCTCAAAGGAAATTTGTTGGCCAGGTTTGTTGACAGCATGCAAGAGTTTGTTGGGATGAATAATGCATTTCTGAAAATTTTAACTATACTTTTACTTTTATCTACTTTGCTCAAAGATTCATTATTATTAATTAATGGTTCAGCAGTACAGTGGTTAATGATGGTGCCTCACATCTTTAGAGACTTGGGTTTAAACCCCATATAGGTCATTGTTTGTGTGGTATTTCATGTGCTACAGCAGGTCCGCAACTCAGCAATGGCTAATTTTAAATTAATAATCACACCCCAAGATGGTGATGGCGCAGTAACAGGGTGTGGGTGTGCATGAGTGTGTTTTGCTCCATGGTTAATGGAGGTACTGGCTGGCTGCGTCACATACAGGCAGATCAGTCAGATGTCTCGATGCTGCGGAGGGAGCGGCTCCTTGCACCTGCACCCAGTTAATCACACATGATAAAAGAAGCCTGCACGGCACAGAAAAGGAAGAAAACGAACATGACAGAGAAATGGAGAGGAAAGAGAGACAGCCTCTTTTACAAAAGAATTATGTTATTTCAGAATTATCCATCCATCCATTATCCAATCCGCTATATCCTAACTACAGGGTCACAGGGGTCTGCTGGAGTCAATCCCAGCCAACACAAGGCGCAAGGCAGGAAACAAACCCCGGGCACAGCACCAACCCAACGCAGGGCACGCGCACACACACACACACACGCACACACACCAAGCACACACTAGGGACGATTTAGGATCGCCAATGCACCTAACTTGCATGTCTTTGGACTGTGGGAGGAAACCGGAGCACCTGGAGGAAACCCGCACAGACACAGGGAGAACATAAAAACTCCACGCAGAGAGGACCCGGGAAGCGAACCCGGGTCTCCTAACTGCGAGGCAGCAGCGCTACCCACTGTGCCAAGGTGCTGCCCTATTTCAGAATTATGATGGTATTATTTCACAAAAATGATTGCATACGCATGAGCATTTTTGGCTTAATAATTAGTAGAAACAGATTCAGCACATGTATAGCATGCAGTCAGCGAGCAGGAATTGAACTGACGCTACTTTGGTTTTAATCATATTCTTTGTAATCATGTACAAATGTTCTTAAAATGGTGTGGTAGTGCAGGAATGCCTTTCCAATTACAGCTCCAGGGTCTTAGTTTTTTTTTTTTTTCTGTTAGCCTGCCAAGGGCCTTCATGGAGTTTACAAATTTGATTGATTCGTATCATTCAGTCCACAATGATTATGTCCAAGTGTGCCAAGTGATGGACTGGCTTGCCATTTAGAGATGGGCTCTGCTTCACCATACAACCCTACAGTACATTGAAAATGATTAAAACAAGCTGGAGAGAGATTCATAATGCAATATATATATATATTATTTTTCAGTCTGAATAACAATCTGATTATTACATGGTTACCTAACCAGTAACACTTTTGGTTGGTTGGCCAGTCGGCAAACATCCACCACATCCTCTCAGTTGCAAGAAGCAGATCATAGATATGTGATACAGTATGTGCCAAAAAGCTGAAGAAACCTGTTTATCAATTTCAGCCACCATTTATCAAATAAGGGTCACAGACTGCCAGAGCCGGAGTTGAAAGATTATGAATTGATTTTGCAGACTTGCTTACAATAATTACAGGTTTGCAAGGATGTTACACCCAACCCAGCAGTCTGAGCACAAGACTGAAGTCAAGGCACACACCCAAATTGGCTCTCGCTTAAATTTAGACTCAACAATCAAGCTGAGCTCTCTGTCTTTGAAATGTATGTGTGTGGAAACATATAAAAACCCAGCAAAGCATGGGGACAAAGTGCATGTTTAAAGCAATTCATGATCAGGCTAGGAATTCTGAGTCAGCATGACTAACTACTGCACTAATGAAATTGTAATCATTGATCAGTTAATGGTCTTTATATCCTTGTAGCTATATTTGCAGAAATATGACAATAAACCTGAACACTGATAATGTACTGTACTAAACATGTATTTGGGGCATACACTGTGAATTGTGAATTACTGAATTCCACTCCTTGCCTTTGATATTGCTCTGCCGAAGGTGGTCTTATGGTCCGCCCTGTGAAAAAGTGCTTGATAAAGTCTAGATACGACAATATTCTTTTAGTTAAAATATTTTCGAGTCGAATTTGTCTAGCTTCCCTAATCCATTTTAGAAAATTCCTAACTCATAAATAGACAAATAAGTGCATTGAGCTAATTTCATAGTTACATCTGAGCAAGGTGCAAACCTATTATCAATATAATTTTCTGTGAAGATTGTGATTTCCAGTATCTTCCTAGACTTAAATGCTAGTTAAGGGAGAACTTGAATGCTGGGTTATCTGGTAATGGAGCAGCAGACAGCCGAGTCTTTTTCTTAAAGTGTTTTCTACCTTGGTTCTGTGTTTTGAGCAAGGGAAGCATACTAGAACAATTCCGTACAGTGTATTTTCCCATAGAGCCTAAGTTATTACTGCATCTTTTCAAGCATGCTTTCTGAAAATATTTAGAAAATATGTGGTGCTTCTATCTGTAGCATATGTCTTGATCAAGGAATCATTCCTGGAAGTTGCCCTTCTATATTTCACTGGACACATTTACACACACTCACATATAGAAATCAACTCACGCTTTTACTTGTGAGACAGTGACACAGCTAGGAATTCAATCATTAAGCTTTGAGGAGGTAGCCAGTCACTACTCCACCATGTATTCAATATTCAGATAATATTTCTAAATATTAGAATTTATTTTATTCATAAATATCATGTGCAGAATTACACAGAACATCCTTGCTGAATCTCTGTTCTACTTAGCTGTGTGATTGTGCCCTATGATGCTCCTCCATAAAGGGAGCTTTCTGTCTGTGTTGCTGGGATAATCACTGGCTCTTTCTTTGAAGATGGATGTAATTTACTCTTAATCTAATGTAGAAATATGCCTGTTTTGGTAACTTATAGTGACTGATGGCAGTAAATATGAGTTAACCAGTAACGGCGTACTGCACGATAACATGCAGTGAATACACGACTTGAGCATTCCTAGTTTTCATACACTTTCTCTGTACGTTTAGCATTCGTTTGCTCAGAGGTTGATGCGCTTGCTGATTCCTGAGCGGCTCTTCTTTTCTCCACCCTAGCGGCCCGCTGCTTCTCTTCTTTCATCAGCATCTTTTCACGTTAAAACTGATTAAGTTAGCTTTTGTGTTGCAATTACTTAGCACATTTTCTTTAATTTTTCACTTAAGCTGGCACTTAAGGCTTCAATCTGCCTCAAGAATGATTAGCGAAGGTGGTAGGGAATGAGAACAGCGCCCATACGCATTCGCTGCACGGCCACCTGCTGCACGCTGCCAAGAGTTGATTCTACAATAAAATTAAATTAAAATAAAAAGAGTAATAAAAATCATCACCATGAAATCAGATAGTAGACGCCATGTAATATATGTGTACCAAATTTCAAGTGAATAGGTGAAACGGTTTGCAAGCTACAGGTGATCTAAAATCCTGGACAAACGAACAGCCACGGTAGCGTATTATATAAGAACATGAGTTGGACATTCCAAATGAACGCTCCATGAATGTTGAGCTACAAGTCGGACAATTTAAAGAAAACAAAGCTACCTGATGTCTCTAAGTTATGACATAATGCTGACCTTTCATCTTAGTTAACTGTATAAAATAAAAAAAATACAACTTGGTCAGCCAGAAATGCCACTTTTGGGGTTGAATTGCGTTAGGAAAGAAGTATTACACATTTAGTTTGCTCTTTATGTTCATGGAAAATACACAGTTTATCTTTAATCGCTTTTTTGAGGACAAAGTAACAAATCAGCAGCTACTTAGAGTTTCTCTAAACAGTCCAACTGGAAATTCACATGAACGTACTGAAGTGAGAAGGTGAACCATTGGAAATATGCAACTGCTGCGTTAGCTGATGATGGAGAATTGTTGAAGATAAAGTTGAAGAAGGGTAAATCCATTGAGTGAAGCTCAGTAACCAGAAAACTATTACATGGAGGCAAAAATTAAGTTAAAATTTATCAGTGCTACCAAAAGATATTCAACACATCCTCCCATTTTTTTGAATTAAAAAAATTAAAAATGAAGGTAAGCAGCCACCAACCATTTTTCGTCAGTCATTATAAATACACTTTTGTAAAATTTCAGGTGAATGCCTTCAGCTATACAAGTCAACGTACCGTATATTGGAATCCCTTAGATTATAATGATGTTTCAGCTTCTCTTCTGAGTCATATATTTCTCATTATCTTCCCTAACCAAAAATGAAGAAAAGTGTATGTCTGCTGAAACCTTATTATTTTACATACCCCTCACAAAAAAAAAAACATAAAAGTTACTTAAAGTTGGTGTCTGCTTTGCTGTGGCTTACTTTGCAAAACTAGTTAAATAATAATAATAATAATAATAATTAAAGGAAAAATCAAACATACCAATTTCAGTTACTTCCAAGTAGGATTGTATTGATTGAGAATAAAAGAAATAGTTACAGAAAACAGGGAAGATGCTGGCAAGCAACCAAAGTTTGTGGTTATGCATTATTCTTTTGTTCATACATACTGGTTTAGGTTTTAATTCTCTCAAAGTCTGCCCACCCAGAGCTGAAACTTATTCAAACTGACCTTTTTGGAATAGGATTTTGAGAGAGAACTTTAAGTATGTAAGTGTGAAAAAACAATATTAAGAAGGTGCACATCATTAATCTGAAAAGGGGGTCAACTTTCATTTGTAACTGAATAAAAATACTTAAAAGATCTGTCTAACTCTTTTATGTCTTGCCTTTCTTATGCAAGTCTGTGGTTCGCCTTCCAGGCTCAGCTGAGGTATGTAGTGCCATCATGAAGCGAGAGGGGGCACTATCACTAACCTTTTGACCTGTTTCTACCTCCACAGCTATGAGAGGCCACCAAGTGAGGACAACTGACTCCTCCCTCCCGGCCATGTTCTATAAAGCCAAGTATCCTCGGAAGGCAGTGTCTCACTTTGAGTCGAGCTAACTTAGAGGACGGAGCTCCATGAGAAACAAGGACCTGCATTGTTTAAAAGAAGGCTACTGCAATTTCTGTAATGCAGCACCAGGATGTGTTTATTTTGCTTTCTGTTAAAAGAATTAAGGGGAACAACTCGGTTGGTTTGCTCACCATTTTATCTTTGACACTGAGTTTTACTACCGATTGATTTTGAGTAAGAATCCAAATGTGTACATCTCATAAGAGATAGCTTTTCTGGAGTTGCTGGATGTATGATAGAGACAACTTCAGAGCCATGGGTGTAATGGTACTGCTGGCAGTAAAAGCCAGAATGCTGAAATGTAAAATAAACAGGACTAGGTAATGGACTATTTGAAAAGCCTAAACTGTTCTGATGTAGATGTTCCTAAATTTTAATGAGACCTATACATTTTTGTTTCAGTGTATTTTTATCATTTTTTTTTTTACTTCACTGATTCTTCTGGTGTATTTATTCCGTATTTTATGTCTGAATTACTATAATAGTTTATTACTGTTATTTTTTAGGTTACAGTAATTGCAAGTTGTTTTCTTTGTGGATGCACCATTTAATGATCCCATTACTACAACATGAGTCGCAGTTTTTAGGGCCATGGTGATGAAGAGTTGTGCTGCGTGATGTCCCCAGTGTAAGCTGGTGACTCATGTTCTTCAATATCTGATATCATAAAGACAAAAATGGTTTTTTCATTAATTTTGCTAAGATTAACAATTTTTGAAACTTTGGTTCCATTGACACATCTCTTGTCAATTTTGAGCCTCGTTGCATTTTTCTGAAGAAGATTCATGTCCTGGTCCATCAGTTGCTTTAGCTGCTCAGTTAATTCTTACTGAAAGTACACAAACAGGCAAAATGTGGTTAAAGACAAGCAAAAGTTCTAAAGTACCAGAAGGAATACGAATTATCTAAATTTGAAAAAACATTCAAAATCAGTCAAGAAACAAAGCCAGAAGTTCAAATCCAAAACATAACAATCTTTACAAAATCACTAAGCAGTTTTATTTTGGAATCTGAATTACAAAACTAGGACACCAGGATATGCAGGCTGCCAACTTTTATAGAAGCATGCATGATGACGTCACTGGTCATGTATCACATGACTACCATTCATGTTTCAAAATGATGGTGCCGAAAAAAAGAGAAGTTCCAATAAAAGGGTGATAGGCTGACATTACTGTTATAATATTTAAAAATATTAACAACAGGAATCAGCAAACAAGATTTATCATTTTTTAAAATCACAATAATAGTCAAATTATCCATCCACTTTAATTTAGTAAGGTAGTTATTTTAGCTTAAACCTGCCCGATGACCCTTATTTTCTGAAAACATATGGCAAGAAATTTTATTGTACTGGGATTTAATGACAACAGGTTTACGTGTTTATTCCTATGTATAAAAACTGTGTAGGATGTGTTCTTTCACAATACACATTTATTTATTTTTCTTATTGAAATTCTCTGACAGTATGGTACCCAGCCAAAACTGAGACATATCCTTAAATGGCATATGAAATTAGAAATTCTTATAGCTGGGTGAGGAAAATGTATTACTGTTTACTTCAGTTTTTCAGATGGGAGCATTACCACCAGGTCTCTATTTTGCTCCTGAGGAGAAATGTGTCTTATAAAATTGTACTATAATAAATTCAGTAAAAACCAATTAGCCCAAACAATAGGAATATTCATCTTTTTGGGATTTTACTGTATGTGTAATAACATGACACACCATTCAGTTTTGCACAGTTGTCATTTAATCAAGCAGTTCCCCATACAGTATTGTAATTATTGGTTTCAGACATACCTGTCAGATTTTTTTGTATTAAAAAGACTGAGCTTTCTAAAAATGGGTTATTTAAAACAAAGACACACCCAGTTATTGATAAACTTGGAAACCTCACAGAAATATTCACAAGAATACTGAGAATTGTGTTTTTAAAACTTGTCATGCCAATGGAAGACACATGAAATGGCGCAAACGTTTTATAGCTGGGATGCCCACCACATGTTCTTTCTCACACCGTCTGCCTACTGGCACTGTTGTGTTAGACAGCACTGCTCTGATGTTAAAAACAGTTAACCAGGATATATCTTTCAGGATTTAAACAAAACATTTCTTTTTGAAAACTAGTGATGTAATAGTAATATTAAGAAATGGTAAAACTTTTCTAAGCATCAAAATGTGTTTCTCTGAACCTCAACTGTTGTCAGCAAAGAATTTCAGGACGTCATTCACTAAAATATCATTGTAGCCAGAGCCAAAACTGCAACACAAAGGCTGAGCCAAACAAAAGAGTTGGAGTCAATACTAGAACACCAAAAATGAGACTTTCCTTGAGCACTTCCTTACTGGTTGAATCCATACAAAGCAGCTCATGCTGCTGCACGGCAGTTTATCAGCTCAAATCAGGAGGGCAGACCCTAGCAAATAAGTAAGACCCTAAAGCAACTAT
The DNA here is from genome assembly GCF_016835505.1 of Polypterus senegalus. Classification (NCBI taxonomy): domain Eukaryota; kingdom Metazoa; phylum Chordata; class Cladistia; order Polypteriformes; family Polypteridae; genus Polypterus; species Polypterus senegalus. The sequence continues at coordinate 156,259,757 of NC_053162.1, forward strand.
TATTTACCAAAACAGCTTTTCAAAATGATAATGCAAAATTTATATGCTTACATTTTCCTTTCAATGTTTTTTAGTAGATTGTTTTATTCAATTATTTATGTTATTGTTATTTATTTATATTATTTGTCTAATTATGTATTTTCTGCAAATGTAATTTCCAGGTGTTCCTTGTACTTCGAAGGGTAGATTTCCCAAGAGTTGGTGCCACTCTTCCATCACTGCCAAGCAACTTCCACCAGCCAATAAAAGCAGGCCCTGAAGCATCTTCATGGTTCATTTCAATTTTTGAATTTTGCTGGGTCTAAATTATTTGCAGTGATTTTCAGTTTATTGTGCTCTGTTTATGACTATTCTGGAGGATTTCATTTGGGGGCTTATTTTCTTTAGACTGCCTTTTAGGCAAGTCCTTTTTGCTCTTGTTAACTATTTTTAGTGTTTCTCTCTTCAAGTAAACTTTCCTTTTAGAAAAGTTTTTGTTGCCTTACTCTGTATAAGCCAGGGGTTGATGTAATCCTCTCCCCTAATGGAGTATTTTGACTGCATTTTGAGAAATAGTGGAGTATATTTTTGAACTTTGAGAGTTAAGCATATTTTCACCCCAAGTAAGCCTAGTTCTTAAGCCAAGCTGCCTTTTGGTCATCCTCCTCTGAGCTGGCTATTGGAAGTCATGTCTGTTTTGCTGGCTTCTTTCAAAAGCCTCACGCCACTTATGTTATTATGTGTTAGTAATCATAATAGTAATACAGTTAAAATTTAAACCAAAAAAAAAACTAAAACCTTCTTGAACAAAACAAACATGTATGGGAAATTAAAACTCCAAAATTAATCTTTTAAAATATGAGCTAAAAAATTATTCAATGTACAAAAATGTTCCAAGCAGATAAAACAGGTTTCCCAATTTTCAACAAAACTAGCCCTTTGAATATTGTAAATTGAAGCCTAAATAAAAGCCTGTCTCAAAGAGACCAGTAAGCTTAATCATAATTTGACTACTCCAGTGGCACCTTCCAATATATATTAATCAAGTTTAGTATTACGATTTTCTACAATGGACTGTTCATTTTTCAGAAGATTATTTTGGGTATACATACAATTTATATGCTAGTGTTATGCCTTGCAGAAGGAAAGGCTGATTGAGAAATGGGAATTACCTGGAGAAAAAACATTAACAAAAACCAAAGTACAAACCAGAGAATCTGCCCTATTGATTGTCACTACTAAAATACCAATCAAAGTACTGTTGTAGGAAACAAAAGCAAAGAGCCAGGAACTGGGAATATTAAAGCACTTGGAATGCACACATGTGCAAAAGGTTTGGTTTTTGGAAATATCTATAAAACCTTAGATAATGACATGTCTAATGCACCACTTGTTATTTCATTGAATCAATGACGTTAGTTACACTATTCCGGAAGCTCTGCAGCAACCAGTAACGCATCATAATGATAGCGACTAAAAACTAGACAAAAAATGGCCTTGTTATTTTTATTAATAACAGAAAACAATTATAATGAAACATAAGTGCAAAATTTGATAAAACACTTTCACAAAACAAAAATGGAAGAACTGTGAACAAAAAGATGTTGAAACAAGCACACAAGAATGTTTTAAAGTCCACAGAATCACAACAGCTACTGAATAGTCTGAAGATAGCACAAATGTCTATACTGCTATTTGGTTTTATAAACATGACTACAGGGCTACACCACAGCGCCATACTCTAATAACATCCACTTGAAGACTGATTTGATTATCTAACAATTTATTGTCATATTGTATGTATTTCAGAAATGAAGTAGGACATTAATAGGGTTATACGGTTAGTATTGTCACATGTACAGCGTACAGTAAAATTCTTACCTGCATATGTTAATCAGCATACAACACTTCCTCACTAGTTGCTGCCATAATCAATGAATAGAATTAACATACCTCAAAACCTACCTGAACAATTTCAGAACAATATGTTCTTGCATACCGGATTGAAACATCTCTTCTTGCATTGTAAAATTAGTATTTGCTCTTTATCTGTCCTGATAACATAAGATTTGTTTTCTTCTAGCTGATCAGTGAAATTGTTCAGAATCATTTCCAGTTTCTTTTTTCGCCAGCAACTTTACTATACTTAGCTGCTTATGTCATTCTTTTAGAATATTCCCATTTTTAATTTGTATCAAGATTTTCACTCTTTTTTTGCAGCAAGATGCTGAAAGGGATCCTTCTGTATATTCCCATTAAAAGCATGTTGTGCCATTTGTGAAGGCGTCACTTTTCTCCTTCTTGACTGGCAATTAGTCAGTGTCTTGTCTTGAATTTATCAACTTACTGTCCAATACTGGGCAAGATCGAAGAGTCAGCTTCTAAAAGCTTTTGGTGAATTTGCCTCAGTATTTAACAGAAGTCTGCACACTATTATTAAAAATGACCTTTTTGGTGCAAAAGTTGAAATCCGCATAAAAGGATCTGAGGGCTCTGAATGCCTAACGCCTATTCTGTTCTCTTTTCAGTAGAGTCCAACTGTAATGAATACTGCAAGGCAAGGAGTGAAAACAATTGAATGGTTTAAAAGCTAAAGTAATGACCAGCAAGTACAGGGTGGTCCAGATCTAATTATGCAGATCCAGATCGTCTGGATGACTTTGATTTATGCTGGGACGATTCAAGTTCAGCGCAAAGACGATTCTTCATGTTGTCAGTTCGCACACTTCTCGATGGTCTGGGTTTTTTCAGGTGATTTTCTATGTAATAAACTTAATAAGTTATAGTGTAATGAAAATTGCATAATTAGATCTGGACCACCATATAGAGTTAAACAGACTGGCAAAAAATTGCAGTCAGAAATGCTGTATCTAAAGTTCATTGGCAGAAAAAGGCAAGCAAAAGCCAATCATCTCAGCCAATACACAAAAAATAAAAGTTATTCAATTCAGTTTATTTTTGTACAGCACTCTTCATTGGGTGCAGGCACTGACTGCTGGGACAAATTATCAGGTAAAAGGTAAATATAAATTTTACAAATTACAAAATACAGACTTAGTACACATAAAAACACAGATTTGTTTAAACACACAGGAAAAAAAAAGTTTATCTTCTGTTTTATGGTTATTTTTATTGTTTTTAAATAATTATTTTTAAAAAGTTTTTGTTATTGTATAAACTTTATTAATATTATATTTATTTATTTATTATAAATGTATTATATATTACCTTGTATATTCCTTGTGTTTTGTGGGTGGTACCCCAAGAGGCAGCAGCCATCCTGGTGTCAATTCCTGCTGCGATCATCCTCTGCCTTTATATTCAGACAGAAGAGACAATCCAAGCAGAATTTTATTGATTGTGTAGGAATTTTGACATTTGTACATCACTTGATTTTCTGGTTATAGTGGATTCGGATTACTATATAACAAAATTGGCTGTTTTACTTTCGGTTTCCTTTTCAGGCAAACATTTTTGTTCCCCTTTTATTTATAAAAGTAAATTTATAATTTAAAAGTCTTTTTTTTTTTAGTATTTTAACATTTAAAGCTAGTTCCCCATTTTGGCCTGAAAGCCTTCATATTGAATTTGAGGTCTGGCTATCTGGGGTGAGGCTTATTTTGGAAGGCAAATTTAATGAGGTTTTGCTTTGGCTTTAAAACTCTTTTCACCATCTTTAAGTCAGCTATTCACAATAATAGTCAAGAAGCACAGCAAAAGATCCTTACTCTGACTAGATGTCTTTCCCCTAACTATCTTGAAAGTACTTTGTTTCTTTTAGAATGTATCTAATAAGAACTTTATTTGCACCACAATGTTAAATAGGTGAAGAATAATGATTCTTATTTTACAGCTGGGTTTTGTTACATGGCTTATTTTTATTTTCTTAGTCTTAGATTTTTAACTCATTTAGAATGTAACTAGATTGTGACTATGTGTTTTGTTCCATTTATTATTATTTGTTTGGACTTCTTGTGTTTGAGGACGGTGCTGTGTAATTTTTTTTTTTTTAAATTATATGATTTTGTTATTGTGTAACATTTTTTATATAGGTATATTCTTAATTTAGTATTTCTGTATTGTATACTGTATATAGACTATTTTCTCAAGATCCTTGTGTTTTGTTGGTGAATCTCCAAGAGATGACCCTACCCAAATGTCAATGCTACTGGGACCACACAGTAGTCAGATAAAGGAAAAGGCCCCCCTAGATGTACATTAATATTATTTGGTGTGATCATCTTGAAAGCATTGCCTTGGTTTTGGTGGTTTCTGATTATTTTTAGTTCTTGTTCTACAGATTTTGACTGTTTTGTCTTGCTTTGCAATTTTAGGTATATATTTTTTGCTTAGTTTTTCCCTTTTCTTTAATGTTTTCACACATTCTTGATTATTCTTGACTAAATTATTTATTTATAAAGATTGTTGTTTGCCTTTATGTATCAAGCTACAGGTTTAACATCATCCTCTTCTTTGAAGGGCACTTTATTGTATTTTTGCTTTATTTCCAGACAATTAGGAATATATATATTTGTATTTTTTTTTTATCTTTTGTAAAGCAGTGTTCCATTTTAGGCTTATGTGTACCAAAGCTTGCCTGTGGTGGTTGGGGGCTGGCTGCCTGGGTTAAGGATATATCTGGGCAGACTAGTGAAGGTCCTGGCCTGTTTTTGTAGATCTTTTTAGAGGCCTAAATCCCCTTGTTGCCATGTTTGTGACTTTGTTATACAACACGACATCTGTAGAACAGGGAATGTGAACAACGTGGCCACAACAAGGCTGTAATCACAATTTGAAAAACACTCCAAAACATTTCAAAATGAAACAGATATACTCTTTGGGTGCCAAAGTTATAATCGGTAACACAAACGAGAGAGCTGGAAGCATCCTTTAGGTTCCTTCCCTGTCATGATATTACAAGTAAAGACAATCCAAGGAAAAGGGTAGTTTGCTCTAGGAGTCTCAGAGGGAGATCCATTGGCTTTATCTAGTTATATCCTGTCTAAGAACTTAAATAATCGTGCTTGACTAAAATAAACACATTTTGCCTTTTGTAAAGCTATACTAATGCCATTTATATTACAAACACACAATGAATGCCTAAATTAGAGTGGTTGCTTTACCAAATATTATTATAATGAATGATATAAAGAATGGTGAAAAAAAATCACTGCGTCACTACTCACTGCCCTTGTGGCACTGGCACACTGGATCCATGGCATCAAACATTTTGGAATTCCTATTTATGAAATGCTTCTCAAACAGAAATGAATCACAGGCCTTCCAGTCTGTCTTTGAAAATCAAAAGTAACATCTGGAAACAGTGGCATAAGGGGATTAAATTACAAAACTGATACATTTTACTTAGCATTGCTCTTCCCATCCTCCAGAGGGACATTTCTATTTCTCTTCACAAATCAATCATTCCATTTTGCTTTCCTAACTTAGCTGTAGCAGCTGAATTAGTTACGGAAGTTGAAAAGGCACCAAAATGAGTACAAAGCCATGTTGCATCTATAATCAAGGGTGGGATGTGAGCTTGTGATTATATACTCTGTACCTCACCCTGAAGGGCTAAAGAAGAATATTAAAGTTTTATCCATAGTGTTCATCTATCAAGATTCCTGAAGACAGGTGAGCCAATTTACCTTGAAGCATTTTTCTAGTTTAATCTTGGTTTTAAAAATCAAGTGAAATGCTAGGGAGTACTCAGCTGACTCCATGAAAAGAATCAGAATGAAGGAGAGGTTATTTATTAGAAAGCAATTGAAACACATTTTGAGGTTATCCTTAGGTTCATGGCTTTTCAAATATACTTTTTATCAGCAATAATTCAAACTAGATGGTATACCTGTTACTTGCCAGGCAACCAAACCAATGTTGTGTCCAGTGCAGAATGGATAAAACAGTACAAAGGGCACAACAAGGGGCATTGCTGTTTTTGTCTGCCGGCCACATGGCAGAAACTAATTAAAAAGAGGGACTGGAGAAGTGCAATTATAAACTGTTTCTAATTACTATATATTCACTTTTTACCTGAGGCCACGGGTATGGAATAATTTTTCCAAATAGCTAAGACTGCAAGATACTTTTAATTAGTTAATTAGAAAAAAAATCCTATTTTTAAGTTATAAGACAGCATTTAAGAAATATATTTTACATCTTTTAAATCTGAGTGACACTCCTCTGTTTTTATGCATTATTTTTGCCATCTTTGTACTCTAATGTCATGAAAATGTCATGTGTGCTTGTAAATTATGCATATATTTAATTTTTAATTTCTATGTTTGCATCCAGGATAATTGCACATATGGTGCCCATCGTAAAGAGAGCAATTTGCTCAATGGTAATTTCACCATGTTCATTTTAATGAATAAAATTACTCCTGAGGAGGAATATCAATACCTTCCATTAGCAAAAGTTAATGAAGACAGAAAGAAAAATGAGCAGATATGCCTTGTCAACAGCCATTTTCTCTAAACAGACCCTTAAGAAGAAAATCAAAGTATTTTTTGATAATGCTCACTGTTAATTGTTATCATATATAGTAGGAGGTTGCTTACCTCTTAGAAAGTTTCCAGGAGTTTTGTATGGCATCATGATGGCATGGTGTTGAGGTAGGGGGGCACCAACAAAGGCATGGTGTTGAGGTAGGTGGAGACCAACAGAGGCCAATCTCAAAGAAAGCCATCCTAGAACATCTCTTCATATATCCTAGTGTGTACAGGGAGTGGCAAGGGCAGTAATCCCATCTGCTATAGGGGCATGTCCCAGAAGAGACTCCTCCAAGGTCCTTCCTGAGAAAGGAAGGCTGACTACCATCACCTTTTCTTTATTTTTCATTGTTTAATTTGCTTTCATTGTTTTACTGTTGTGTTCTCTAATAAACTTGGTAGGATAGTAGGCTCTGTAGAAGGTGCTTTACAAATTAGTTGACAGTAAACATGACAGATCTTTATCAAAAACGATTGATATATAGAAAGAAAAGAGTACTAAATTGTGTCTAGAGATGATGTAACATGTTAAAGCAAACCCTTATTATCAATTGTTTGATATTTGGAAGTATTTTCAAAAATAAGTAGAAAAATAATTTTGGAATGAGTCCATTGACAGTAGCAGGGTCGTTGCACTACTGCCTTACACTTCCAAGGTCCATAGTCTGGTTACTGTCTGTGCAGATGTATTTCAAGAGATTTTCCTCCACGTAGTCCCAGAAACAGTAATTTGTGCCTTTAAATTGGCTATATTTGGGTATTTTGTCGTGTTATCAAATCAGTAATCACATGCCTGTAAACCTAAAAGGTTCTCTTTGGTTATTTTCTAAATGTGAGATAGAAAGAAATGTCAAAATCAGCAATACACCTGTTACTTGTCTCACTGTTTTCACTGAAACCAGTGTATTTAATCCAAAGGAACCCTATGGCAAGCTGTCATCATTCCTTTACTTCAACCAAGTTTGGAGACACGCTAGCAGTTAGATAGAGACCCATATTTAAGCTTTTATTTAAAAATTTATTCACATCAAAAACAATAGCAGCAATTATAAAGTGAAGGATTATACAATCTGTCTAGATGTCATGAAGTCCCAAAACATATGACGACCTCCCAAATGGTCCAGTTCCTTAGTTATAAGTTATATATCTGTCCATTGTCTCAACCCGCATATCCAGGGCAGGGATGCTGGCAAGCTAGGAGGCTATTCCAACATGAATTGGGTGCATGGCTGGAACAATCCCTGGACTGGATGCCAGTAAGTCACAGCAAAATATATATATTTAGTAAAACAATAAAAGATTTCCTGTTATTTCTTTGGACAGTACCCAGAAGTTAAGCTGCAGCAGATCCAAAGTTCTGTAAAAGTGCCCGCTTCAGTTTTTATGAAGCACCAGCTAAGAACTGAACTGGCTCCCTCCTCCCTTCTTGTCCAAAAATGAGCAAAGACATGAAACACCTAGCTGACTGTTTTCCATCTCCATTAACGGGGCATGTTGACATTTAGCATTTTTTTAAAAACACACAGATAATGTTTCAGACATCATTATCAAAAGCTCAAGGTGTGATGTAGCACCTTAGCACTGCACCAAACTAAAAGCAGTTAGAGAAAAGCACAACTATTTATAGCCAGCGTTTTCTCACGTAAATAGTTAAGACGGTGCACATACCTTTTGGTTTTCTTCTTCCTTCATTATAACAGGTGAGTGGGTCCACAAGAGACACTAAGAGAATTGCCAGTATCAGTGGGCGGCAGTACAAGCGACACCAAGCACCGGTCCTGGAGAAAAAAAATGTTCCAAGGTGGCTTTAACGTGAGATGCTAGGTAAGCAATTGCCATCTTGACGAAGTAGCCGCCACGAATTCAAGACACTCATAAAAAGAATGGCTTACACACAGGAAAGAGTGGGGGCCTCCTGGAAGAAAAAGTCGCTGTGCTACGAGCGCAGGGATAGTGCTACAGATATCATGGGAGCACACACATAAATATAGCTAAGCTATATAGGAGTTTTTGAGAGGCCAATGATACATAGACATGGCTAGCACCTCCATGTAAACTAGGATAGGGTGATACCCTCGAGTGTCACCCAAGAGAACATTCGGCCATATAAAAGGGTTGGAGTGGACGTTAGAGTCTGTCTCTCTTCAGGCAAAATCTGGGTTGTATAGTCAGTAGGTGGCAAAATAGAGCGAGAACCCTCCAAATGAATACAGAGTGGAAGTTGTCAGCGAAGAAAGAGTGAACAGCTGGGAGTTCATTCTTGCTAAGTTTGCTTGAAATTTTCTAAATATGTTTTTTGCTTTTTGATTTAAACCTGTGGAAGAAGGTTTTCTTATATTGGGAGTAAGGAAGAAATTTTTTCTGTTTTTTTTTCCACCTGCACAAATTAACACTAGAATCCCTGAAGACTACAAAAAACCTGTAATCCCGGGCACCTTAAATTCCTTCACACCTGTCCATTAGCATCTTTTGTTTTGCAAATGTGTCAGTCAGCACAAGCTGCAATCAGCCTGCTATCTCCTCCCCCACCGATGGAGCTGAAGTTAGTCGCAATGTTCTCAGAGCTCAAGTGTGTATATATGGGTGTGAGGTGCCTGGAGTTGTATAGGGTAAATAATATATCGTTATTTGGAACACATACATTTCACATGTGCTCCGTGTCTACAACGATCTGTGCAAGTGTAGGATGACAGGAAATGTGAGGCAAGAAATGCTGAACACATAACTAAAGTAGAAACTTTTTCCATATTATAATAATAATGACGTGAAGTGTACTGTATAATGTGTGAAGACTTTAGTCCAAATATCAAATAAACACTTGTGCTTTTATTCAAGAATATAACCTCAAAAAAAAATTCAATTTACATGTTGCTGTCAATGAGTTAAAAACCCAAACTCAAATGTAAATTGACAGAAAGTTGATGTCTTTTTGGATGGTGCAGAGGTAAGAGTCTGGGCACTCCATGTTTTGAGTAGTGAGCTGCTATTCTTATTATTACTATAATATAATTAAACCATACATTTGATTTGGGTTTGTAACACTTGGTGTAAATTTTGGCTACATGTAAAAGTTAGTGCTTTTTTTATTATTCAGTTTTATTCTGTCAGCAACATTCACGTGGTACAACGAACTTGCCCCTCCGAGTTGATGACATTTATCTCCATTCTTTTCACAAGAGCACCGATGACCACAGTTGGTCCTGTGGTTGATGCCAGCTCAGAACTATTTGTTGTACAGTAATCCCTCCCTATATCGCGCTTCGACGTTCGCGGCTTCACTCCATCGCGGATTTTAAATGTAAGCATATCTAAATATATATCACAGATTTTTCGCTGGTTCGCGGATTTCTGCGGACAGTGGGTTTTTAATTTATGGTACATGCTTCCTCAGTTTGTTTGCCCAGTTTATTTCATACAAGGGGTGCTATTAGCGGATGGCTTAGAAGCTACCCAATCAGAGCATGTATTACATCTTAACTAAAACTCCTCAATGATATGCTTCCCGCGCGGTGCTTGATTGTTTGCTTTTCTCTCTCTCTCTCTCTCACCCTCTCTGACATTCTCTGCACCTGACGGAGGGGGTGTGAGCACAGGGGCTGTTTGCCTAGAGGATACGGACGCTCCTCTACAAAATGCTGCTTTATCGTGGTGCTTTGGCATACTTAAAAGCACGCATTGATTTTTTGATTGTTTGCTTTTCTTAGCGAGCGCTCTCTCTCTGACATTCTCTGCTCCTGACGGCGCTCCTTTGAAGAGAAGATATGTTTGCATTCTTTTAATTGTGAGAAAGAACTGCCATCTCTGTCTTGTCATGGAGCACAGTTTAAACTTTTGACTAAAGGGTGTTATTTCATGTCTAGAGGGCTCTAATAATGTTAACAGTGTGGGAGAGTTTATAAGGGCTTAACATATATAAAAATAACCATACAAACATATGGTTTCTACTTCGCGGATTTTCACCTATCGGGGGTTTGGAACGCAACCCCCGCAATCGAGGAGGGATTACTATACTGGCAATCAAAGATACAATGTCTCATTACTGCTATCAGACTGTCATGTAGCATTTGCACTTTGAAAACAAAGACACCTGTTCAGAACGTGTGAAAAACAACAGATGTGCTGCGATTTCGGACATCTGGCAACGTTTTGTTGAGAACTGTGTTTTGAGTTACAAAGTCAGGGCAAAGTCTTTCCGATTCTGTGGTGATAAAGCTTATGGAGTTGATTCTAGACAAAGGCAGAACCATAACAACAGACAGCTTTTTCACAGCGCTATTAGACTGCTGCACCGCAAAACAACTGTGCTTGGCACCATAAGTAAAATGGGACTTCCATCTCCAGCTATAGTCATTTCAGCATGTGAGTAATTTACCACATTAGTGTTTAGATCTAGCAGTGCCATGCTGATGGTGTATGCACCCATTTGTTAAATTAGGTTCAAAAGTAAATTATTAACAATGCATGAAAAACAAATAAACACAGAAAACACATAAAGCCACCTTAATAAATCCTACTGCTAACTAACTGACTATACAAAGATGAATAGAAATGTGTGTATTGTGAAGCCTTGTGCTTCTTGAACCACTGCATGGACTAAACCCTAGGCATCTAATAGTTCATGAACCAACCATAAACCAGGAGTAAGTGAGACACACAGACGCATTTGAGGTGCTAAAAACAAAAGTTTTCTTTTATGGCAGCAAGTGTTTTAAAAAAAAGTTAGTCAAAATAAGTATCATGCAATTATAGCAACACGGTAATTGCAGCAATGACACACAAAAAGAAATGAAAAGAGGAAAAACAAAGACAAATGTTTACTACACTGCACCTTCAGGAGCTCCGGAGTGATAAAAGAAATCAGAAAAAGTTTCTTCTTTCAAAAAGAATGTCAAAGTCCAGGAAATTCTTCAAAAGTAAAAAAAAAAAAAAGGAATTAAAAAGAATTCGATAAGCTCCCAGCTCACCAGCTTTCCTCCCCAAGGATCACCTCCACTCCTACAAATAAATTGTAGGTCAGTTCGAAGTACCCTTTTTGCTATCTTCTCTGCTACTTGAAAGATCAGCAGATTAGCTTAATCAAACGTTGCCCTCTAGTGCTAGTGTTTTATAACACTGGTAAATTTCACTATCTAATGCCTGTCGCTGCTGTTGGGAGTATACAAATCCCAGTGTATGTCGTGACTCATCCTATGCAGTGTATCCTAAACCTATAGGAAACAGCTATATCTATTTGAATATCCTTGTGAAAGAACTTTGCAAGGCCCTTCTCCTAACTTAACCTTCTCTATGTATCGGCAACCATTCACACTCCTGCTCCATTAAAGCAAACTACCCTAGATGATGGTATTGTGTTGTACAGATGGACGTGTGTGCTTGTAGGCTTTCATGTTTTTGAAGCCAACTTTTGACCCTACCATCGAAAGTCACAGCAGAAATCGAGACTCATTAGACAGGCAATATTTTTCCAATCTTCCATCCATCCATCCATTTTCTAGCCCGCTGAATCCGAATACAGGGTCACGGGGGTCTGCTGGAGCCAATCCCAGCCAACACAGGGCACAAGGCAGGAACCAATCCTGGGCAGGGTGCCAACCCACCGCAGGACACACACAAACACACAATAGGGCCAATTTAGAATCGCCAATCCACCTAACCTGCATGTCTTTGGATTGTGGGAGGAAACCAGAGCACCTGGAGGAAACCCACGCAGACACGGGGAGAACATGCAAACTCCACGCAGGAAGGACCTGGGAAGCGAACCCGGATCTCCTAACTGCGAGGCAGCAGCGCTACCACTGCGCCACCGTGCCGCCCTTTTTCCAATCTTTTATTGTTCAATTTTGGTGAGCCCTTGTGACTTCAAGCCTCTGTTGCCTGTTATTGGCTGACAGGAGTGGCACCTGGTTTTGGCACGGTGTGAGTATTGAGAGGGATATTTTGGTAAATAGTTATTATATATATATTTAAATTATATATATTTTAAATGAATTATTTACCAAAACATCCCTCTCAATAGTTCACAGGACAAATGTAATGAACGAAAAACCAGTCCTGAACAGAGTCATGTGAATAGTCTTCTGAAAGAGATGTAAAGTTTGTCCTACCACAATGTGGAATATCTGATGTTTATCTGCAGTGGAAGGAGTGCACTCACTGAATGAAGACACCAAAACCAGACAAAACCACACAAATGAGCGAGGTGCAAGACACAGGATACAAATCCAGGAATAGCTATAATTTTTCAGGATAATGGTAATTGTAATCCTGTGAACGTGTTTGCTGCAGCTGTGAAAGCAATATCATAACAATACAAAAGACGATCACCTCTCTTTGGCCTCTTATAGCCTCTGTTCAAATCCAGTGCTTCATCTTCCTTCTCCAACCAGTTTCTGTGTGAACAGTATAAGCAGTCTAGTGGCACAGTGATTCTAAGGATGCTGAGAACTGAATTCCTTTCACGTATGCTACAACAGATTCCCCTTCTCTGTGCCCCTGAAATGGTTTCAGCAGATTCGCTAATGGATGGACAGATGGACCAAGCCCTTAAATTTAGGAGTTCTGTTTTTACACTTTTCTTGTGAAGTAAGTTACAATATGCAGTGCTGATGTTTCTTATGAGCACATGAGCCTGAAGAACCTTCAATGGAATTGTGAAGTGAAATAGAACATTAAGGAAATGCTCACAGAAACCTTTCCATTTTTTTTCAGTGTTTGTTAGGGTTGTGTATAAATATCAAACATTCTGATTCAAAGGCAGGTAGTTAATCAAATTAGTAAGGTAAGGTTTGAAGGCCGTTAATAGGGCCTCCAGCAGGTCATCGTACAGAAATCAGACGGGATAGCTCACTTTATAAATGCTTGCAAATGACACAGCAATGGGCATCCACCTAATAGGAAACGTGCTAAAATATTCACAGACTGTACAATTTACATATTGTGTCATGTTACAAATGTCAAAGAAAGGTAGATGAGAAGAGGCCACATAGAAAAAAAGTAATGAATTCAGTTTAAATGCATAGTAAAATAGGCAGTCAAAATTTCAAATTATAAAATATGACGGCCAAACGACTAACTAGCAGTGAACTTCCAACCCCGAGAGAAATTTCCAGCCATGATTGATTAATCTGAAGTAACTGACAATAAATTTACCGTTGGCTTTTTTAGTTGCTCTTTACGAAGCACTTCCCAGGAGGTGCCGGGCTCGATCAATACTGGAGTAGTTAACAAAAAAGAGCCTTTCACACTCTTGATGGAAGGTAAATGTATTAAGCAGCAAAGTGACAGTCTGCAAACAGCCAAGGGACCACCTGAGATAAAAAAGAAGATCCTAACCTAACCTTATTGTAGATAACTATCTTATTATAGACTGCCATCTGAGCACCTGGATAAAGTCTAACACTTTTAGCTCTCCAAAGGCAAATCTGTTCTTTTTGTTTTCCTTATGTTTATATCCTTTGTGTAAGGTGACATTTTTATTAGCTTTTGGCAAATCTAGGTGGATCCAACATCCATTCATTATAAATTATCTTTATCCACTTTATCCAATTAGGAGTTTTTGGGAATCTGAGATCTATCCTGGCAACATCTGTATGAAGGCAGGAACGAACAATGGGCACACATACCATCTTAGAGTCACCATTTGACCTAACATTCAAGGAAAACCTGGAGTAATCTGTAAAAATGCCATATTGGAAGTAGGAATAAAGTACAAACTTCACACAGAGAGTGGCTGTGTCTGGATTGGAGCTAATTCTGTGATGCATAACAAATAAAGGGTGACCAAACTATCTGAGTTTTCTGAGGTGCTGATTTTATAAGTGGCCAAATAGCTGCTAAGTACTAAAATATGTGTTTTTTGTAATGTATCAAAATGAAGGCGAATGAACATTGCTAAATTAAGTCTGTCATACATACAATCAATACATTTCTAACTTTAGAGAACAACACAGCTTAAGACATTCATTCTCATTCAAAATGTACCAGGGAAAGTCTTAATAAGCCACAGTCAAGAGATGGGTTACAGAATTCTGTCACGGCCGGATATCTGTTTTGTCAACAGTGGAAAATATTGCCACCAGGAGCAAATTGTGAAGTCAAATCAAACAGTGACAACACATGAGATAGAAGACACTGTAGGGATTAATTCAATCCATTCTTTATGAAGCAATTAAACATGAACAGTATTCCAAGTGTTGTGATTCTCAGCATAAATTGGCAAAACAGGGTGAACAAGCCTCACAATAGGCAAAAACATTGCAAATACTTCTCTGGTCTTCCTAGAAACAGGCCTCACCCATGGAAGCCCTGCCCTCAAGCTCAAAAGGCAGGCCGTAAGGCATGCACCTACCTAAAATGGAGACCAGGCTTTTAAAGTTCAAAACTATTCAAAATACCTAAAGATATCCTTCAGGGAAGGGTAAACCTCTGGTTTATTGGGACAAAATCAAAACAACACACTTAAATTTTAAAGAATTTAAAAAATAACAAGTAACTTTTGGTATCATTCCGTATTCCTGTCTGGTTTCGCTGCTCTATAATTAATTTTTAAATAAATATAGAAAGTTTGTTTTTTTTTTGTGACCCAGGGGTTTCTACATATATTTTCTCTCAGCCTTTGAAGATATTTTAGATTTTTTAAAGCTTTTGCCACACTATTTGGCCTGTGCAGTCTGTAACTTGCATTTTTTTGGGATGGGCTGATTTGGAGTCGTGAGGCCCACACATTGGATTCAGACCTTTATGGGAGTGAAGGCTTTCATTGTTTGAGGTCTTTGTGTTTTGGAAGAGGCAAAACTAATACCATTAGGAAAGGGGAAAAAACTCTAGACTTGTACTTAGCTTGCTTTTATTTTACAACTGATTGCTTACTGTCTCCATTAAGATCAGCCAAAAAAAGATGTGAAATCAAGGTCTTCAAGTCTCTGTTTTCTTTAGCTGATTTAACTGAGGGGCAGATGGTGTAAGCTTCAATCAGTAATGAGTGGACTTGCTGAAAAAATAGTTCTCACTTTTGTTTTTAGTCGATTAGATTACTGTAACGCACTCCTCTCAAGACTACCCAAAATTACATTAATCGGTTGCAACTAGTGCAGAATACAGCTCCCAGAATCTTAAATAGAAAAAGAAAATCCGAGCACATCTCTCCAGTTTTGATGTCACTACACTGGTTACCTGTGCCATTGACTTTAAAATACTGCTTATGGTTTACATAGCCTTAAATAATCTTGCTCCATTGTATATTTTGGAATGCCTTTCACCTTACACTCCAAATCGTAACCTTAGATCTTCAAATGAGTGTCTGCTTATAATTCCAAGAGCAAAACTTAAAAGAAGTGGTGAGGCAGCCTTCTGTTATTATACACCTAAAATCTGGAATAGCTTACCAATAGAAATTTGCCAGGCTAATGCGGTGGAGCACTGTAAACAACTGCTAAAAACCCATTGTTTTAACATGGCTTTCTAATAGCTACATTTTACTGTAACCCTGATATACTGCATATGCATGGAATTATCATCTTTATTATGGCCAGACTACTTTCCCTTCTGTTCTTTTTCCAGTTTTCTGGGGTGGTGATCTGCGCCACCATGCAGTCCCTACATTGATGGATTGAAGGCCAGATGTCTACATGACCATTATAGTCTAATTCTTCCACATGAAGCCTGAGAACCATGAGGACTAAATTAGATCATTTATGATAGGTAGAATACCCAGTGGGGCTGGGCGGTCTTGTGGCCTCAAAACCCCTGCAGATTTTTTTTTTTTTTCCAGCTTTCTGGAGTTTTTTTTTTGTTTTGTTTTCTCTTTCCTCCTGGCCATTGGAGATTACTTTATTCTTTATTTAGTATGGCCTAATCTTATTTTTATATTTTTAATTTTTTATAAACTTTTCTTTCTTCATCTTGTAAAAGCACTCTAAGCTACATCATTTGTATGAAAACGTGCCATAGAAATAAATGTTGTTGTTGATGACTAAGGTGAAAGTCTCCTTCATGAAAGTTGTAGTTTCCAGCTTGCTGCTTCGTGACCAGCAGCCAGTTTTTCAGTATTTCATTCTCTGTTTTTTTTTTTTATCAAAATCAGCCAATACATTAAATGTACTTGCAAAAAAAGATTAATACTATTCTAGACTAATTACATACAGTGTTGCCATTGGTAAATGTATCCAGTTTTCATTTACTTTTTAATTAAACTGCTCTCACTTAAGCCCACCTTTACATTTACAACCTCAAGCTGTTTTCTACAAACTCCAGCAGTCTCAGTTTCATTTCTTCCCATTCTCAGTGGTGCTACAGTCTATGGGGAGCCTTGGCCGCTTTAAGGATCCCATCCCATTGCTCTCCACCTTTTGCTTTTTTCTCCATCCTCTCACTTGATGTTTCCTCAGATCAGTCTTCACTTCCTCCATCTACAACTTTCGTGGATGTCAAACACTTCTGCTGCCTTGTTAATAGTTAATACTGTTTATTAATATCTTGGGGATTCTACCACCATTTAACCTTTCCATGTGTCACAGCTATTGCTGTGTTCTAAGTTTCGCTTCCATCCCTAGGGTAATATAGCACCATGATTTCAGCATTCTCCATGTGCCATCTTCCTTCATGGGCCCAAGTGTGTTCCTCAAGACCTGATTTTCGCAACATTTTTTTTCACTTTTCATTTATATCCAACCCCATACAAAAATATTGGTTTCATCAAGACTTTATAAATCTACCCCAGCCTCAGTTTGCCTTGTTTAAATACATTGTATTCCAAAAGTTCCAATGGTGCTTACCTATAGCATTTGTGAAAATCAAGCTTTCAGTTATTTATAATTGAATTTATTAATAAACAAAGTCTTTTTGAATAAGTACTTATGCATATACGTCGCAGGGATGTATAAATTATTAGCTATGGCAATCCCTTCCTTACTTTATCTACTTGAAAAATTAAATGACACTTACTGTCATTTCCTGTATCTCTGCTATCCCCCCAGAATAAGAATCCATATGCCAGAGAGGCTCTGCATGCAGACCTAGTAATTATATACTGTTAAAGATGCTGTTGCCAGCTCTGACAGAGGTCTGTGGGGAAAGAGATGGTGCATTATGTGGCAGGAAAAAGACATACAAGTAATCTTTGATGAGTCCTGGGTGGCTGTTTTGCAGTAAGAACCATGGCAAATCCACAATTGAGAGTTGAGATAAAATCAAGTCAAGTTGTGTATTATGCAGATTTTGTGCCACGTCAAATATC
Source organism: Polypterus senegalus (assembly GCF_016835505.1). Lineage (NCBI taxonomy): Eukaryota > Metazoa > Chordata > Cladistia > Polypteriformes > Polypteridae > Polypterus > Polypterus senegalus. The sequence continues at coordinate 156,277,463 of NC_053162.1, forward strand.
AACCACACGTTGAAAGGTCATGCAGTATTCACATTCAAATGTCACACTATATGATTGGAGGACACTATTCAAAGGCAAATGCCTTAATGTACTATATGAGGACCCTGATTGCATGCAAAAGTCTGTCTGCATTACTGTAGAACTCTGCTTCTTGCTAATGTGAAAATCTACTACATAATTAAACACTAAGAACTGTGTGTGTGTGTCCTGTCCCTCCAAGCAGTATAACTGGTCAGTTTGACTTTGGTGTGATTGGAAAGTTTGGCTTTGATGATACAACAGCTAGTGTGAGACACATAGGGAGGAATAAAGGCATAGGAGACTCATGGAGAGTAACCTTGAAAGAAAAGAAATATAAACACGGAGTGTAGATGAGCAAGGCACCTATAAAAAAATGAGCATCTAAGAAGCAGGGTTTATCGGAACACACTCGACAAAGGGAGCGGCGGTACATGCAGATAGTGAGGAAAGGTGCTGAAGGTACATATAGGGCAATAGAGACATAAAATATTTTTACATTTATTATAGTACATACCTGTCTTTGACAGGTAACATTGCTAGAATACATTAAGAGGAAACTGCTCTCGTGAAAATGTTGTTACTTTACACTCATGCAGCTATTGAGCTACCTAATTGGAGGAGCATTTAGGAATTTATTAAAGCAGCACTGTGAAAATTCAGGCAGATTGAAGAAAGAGTTGAGCAGTAAAGCCACATACAGTGCAAGTATTCAGACCCCTTCACTTTTTATACATTTTTTATGTTGCGCATAAATTATTTTTTTCCCTCATCAAACAACACTTAATACCCCAGAAAGATAAAGTAAAATAGGATTTTAGAAATTTAGCAAATGTATTACAAGTTAAAAAGTGCATTATCACATTCACACAAGCATTCAGACCCTTTGCTATGACACTTGAAATATGGCTCAAATGCATCCCATTCTATTGATCATCGTTGAGATGTTTCTACTCTTTGTTTGGAGTACACCAGCGGTCAGTTCAATTGATTGGACATGACTAGAAAAGGCACATGCACATCTATAGAAGGCCCCACAGTTGACAAAGTATATCACAGCAAAAACCAAGCCATGAGTTCAAAGGTAGTTTTGTGTTGAGGCATACATCTGAGGAAGGCTATCATTTTTTTAAGTATTGAATGTTCCCAACAGCACAGCGGCCTCTGTCATTCTTAAATGGAGCAACTATGACTCTTGCTAGAGTTGGCTACCCAACCAAACTATGTAATAGGGGGAGAAAGGCCTTAGTAAGAAAGGTGGCCAAAAAGCCGATTGTTACTTTAACTGAGCCCTAGAGATCCTGTGTGGAGATGGCAGAAACCTCCAGGTGGACAAGTTTGCAAAAAGGCACAAAACAGACTCTCAGAGTATGGGAAATGAAACTTTCTGGTCCAATTAAACTATTTGGTATGAACTTTGGAAAAAACCAGGTATCACTCATTACCTGCGCAATACTGTTTCAACGCTGAAGCATGATGGTGGCAGCATAATGCTGTGCTGTTTTATTTTTTTTGTTGGCAGGGAATGGGAGACTAGATTGGGTTGAGAGAAAACTGAACAGAGCAACATATAGAGTTAACCTTAATGAAATGTTGCTCCACAGTGCTATGGGACTCAGCCTGAGGTGACGTTTCACCATGATAAAGAACAGTGATCCTTAAGGTCAACTCTGTGAATAGTTTTAAAAGGCCCAACTAGATCCTGGCGTTGAACCTAATAGAACAACTGTGGGGATCCCTAAAATTAGTCGTTTCCCCCACAGTGTCCAAAACACCTGATATAGCTGCATAGGAGAATGGCAGAAAATCTCTTTAAGTCCAAGGGTGTGAAGTGTGTTACATCATACTCAAAAAGACTCCTGGATGCAGTCGCTGCCAAAGGTGCTTTGACGAAGTATTGAGTAAAGATTCTGAATACTTGTGTCAATGTGATAATTGGGAAAGGCACTATATACATAAAGTGTATTATATCATAATTATTGTTATAATTCACTATTTACATTTTTATAATACCAAAACATTTGCAGAATTTTTTGCAGGACGCTGACAGACAACCTGACTACAGATCAACATTGTATGGAAAAAGTCATTAGTAACTTCAAAGGACTTTGTTGGACAGTTATCTTATCCAAAGATCTTGACCATACATTGTTCTTCTCTCTTGTTAAATGAACCTTAGCCTCAAGGAGTCTATTAATTTTTTACATTTAATATTTCTCACTTAAAGATTTACCAATTCTGTTTCTTGTCCTAGTGTGTATATAAACACAGGGAACTCCAGTTTCTGTATTACATCTCGCCTGAAGAAGGGGCCCAAGTTGCCTTGAAAGCTTGCATATTGTAATCTTTTTGTTAGCCAATAAAAGGTGTCATTATGCTTGACTTTTCGTTACATTCATAATGGCTAACACGGTACAACACCCTAGTACTATAAACTTGCAATAAAGAGAAGATTTAAAAAATTAACATTCTTGGGTATTAAATGTAGGACTTTATAGTGTACGCAATAATGTGTTAATAGAATATACTCATTAAATTTCTTGGTTTGCAGTACTTTTACAATCTGAATATAATTCTTGGCACAGAAAATGAACAAGAAGGTTACTCTAAATATCAGCTAAAATGGTCAACATTGAACATTATTAATAGCTGCTTCCATTAATAATACTGTAACAAACACTAACCTGAGAGGCACACAAACAAGGTTAATCACTTTAGCCCCAAAGTGAACAGACAAATTTATTACTTCACTGAAAACAGGCATCCTCTGTGCATCTGAATAAACTTCCTAACTCTTAGGGCTATGGGAGATGTCTTTAAAAATAACAAACATACACAAGACAAGTTATGGTTCTTCTCATATTACAGGTTTTCCTTTTTTCACTCCTGTCTGCATTCTGACTCCTACTGTATGTACTCATTATCTCTTTTTATTTTTCAACTCATCTGCCCAGTGTGCCCATTTTTTAATCACGCATGGTAATACTGCAGTGTTGTCCATTCCTAAGTTAAAATCATTCTAGAAAACTGTGTGAAAACCCTAGATTCTTTTGGAAAGATCCATCTAACTTTAAGAAGCTGACTTCTCCCATTTTATAAAGGGCCAGTCTGCAGGACTCTACAGTAATTTAAAAGATCCATCACAGTGCACTGCTTTTATTGCCAACATTGTTTACATGTATTTGTTGAGCATTTATGAACAAAACGAAAACAGTTTTGCATGTGTTGTGTACCAGGAACCAGGATTTATGTGTATTTTCTGTTTTATTGTTTCATTTTGATTTGTTATTTTTCATGTTGTTATGATATTACAGCTAGTTTATTTAATATTTGTTAAAAACACTTTGTCCCTCAACATGTACAGCCATTCCATCCATTTTGGGGGTGGAGCCCATGGAGTGACATCACTCCTGCTGGGCTATCCCTTTACTTGATATGCAACCCAGAGGAAATGATTCATTGCATTTGGTTAGGGTTTGTTTTGTATTTTAATTTCTATTTTGGATGCCTTGGTTTCTGTGATTTACTTTTGAGCATTATTTCTTCTTTTTCTTATTTAGCTAAATAAATCTTCAATTTATAAAAAATCATTCTTTGGTTTGTGTTTACAAGCTGTAGTTTTTCCCAGCTTCTTCTTTTTGTGACGCATTTTTAGTCACTATAGTATTTTTAGAAGTTTAAAAGGCAGTCTCCTCATTTTAGGCTTAGCTTAGACAAAAACCTCAGGTAGTAGCTGGAGAGTGGCTGGGTAGGGGTGAGCCTTTTCGGGACTGGTGAATAAAGTTCCTGATCTGCTTTTTGTTTCACTTTTGGAAGCCTCACACCCGTTGTGCAATGTTTGTAACTTCTGAACACAACAATGTACCTTGAATAACAAACACAAATAATGAAACATTAACAAACATGTGCTTAATAAGTACACCAACTCTGCCACGTCACCATCACTTATTATATAGGTTTTTATGCTTCGAGGTAAATGACTGCTAGGTTATTTAAATCTCTGGATACAAGCTGAGGAGCAGGATGGCACATTGGCTAGTGAAGTGTCATAGATCTTTGTCCTGATTTCAGATCCTATACATAGTTGTTACCTGTGTATTTTCTGTATGGCTTTTCCTCCAGTCTTCCTGTCACATCTACAAAGATGTACATGTTAGGTTAGTTGGTGTTTTCAAATTGGAACTGTGTTAGTGTTTGTTGGAGGAAGGAGAAGAACTTTTTTGTAATGCTTTAAAAGTGTGACTTTTACAAAGTCCTTTTATTCTCTTCCATGTTAAACCAATTTAACAATATCCAATATATTAATAACTAGCAAAATACCCGCGCTTCGCAGTGGAGAAGTAGTGTGTTAAAGAAGTTATGAAAAAGAAAAGGAAACATTTTAAAAATAACGTAACATGATTGTCAATGTAATCAATGTAATTGTTTTGTCACTGTTGTCTATATCTATCTATCTATCTATCTATTTATATATATATATATATATATCTCCTTTTGGGTGCGAGCAGCTGTTGCTGGGGGTGCCAGAATCCATCGAGGAAGAAAAATGAAAAACGTTATTTGTACAAAATCTTAATTTATCAATCCATTCCTAAATAATTAAATGGGCAGGCTATTTTGTATCAGTGCAACATGCTGCTTGTTAAAACGGGTGACTCTTGCTCTTACGTGCACTTAGTGCTGCGTGGGTATCATGAACTATCGTATCTGTTCAAGTTCTATTTAAAATTTTAAATATAAGTAATTTTTATTTAGTTGACAGAAATATGTTTGGTAGGAATGTAAGTTAAATTTATTCATTTATAGTCATCATTGCGTAATTTTTTCTTCACCATAGAAATGTAAAGACTAAATCCAACTTATATTCTTACCAAAGATATTTATGTCGACTAAATAGAACCTACTTATTTCCAAATTCGAGCTATTGAGCTGTCGCCTGCCTGGATAAGTCACCCTCGCTTCGCTCTTACTTTTTTACTGTTCATTTAATCATGGCTAGTCATGAAAAAATTAGAACATGGAAGGAGGATTACACTGAGTATGGCTTTACCAAAACAATTATTGATGGAATAAGTATCCATTATTCATAAAGCTTCAATTGGTGATCTGTTTTTCTGCGTTAACCTCATATTTTTTCATAGTTCTTCTCAAACCAAGCGGGTGCGAGGGTAAAATGAATCGGGAAGCGCTGATATATATATATATTGAATATATTGAAATAGTTTTACTGTCAAATAATGCAAACGGTACGCGGCACGTGTTTCGCCCTAATTCTGGGCTCATCAGGCATACACACGCACTGCACCCCCTCTCGGGAATCGAACCTCGAAAGTCAGCGCTAGAGGCGAAGCCTCTCGTGTTGCGCCACGGTGTGTGGTTTGTTTATTTGACAGTATGTAGATCAGGGTGTGTAAATATATATATATATATATATATATCTATACTAATAAAAGGCAAAGCCCTCACTCACTCACTCACTCACTCACTCATCACTAATTCTCCAACTTCCCGTGGGTGGAAGGCTGAAATTTGGCAGGTTCATTCCTTACAGCTTCCTTACAAAAGTTGGGCAGGTTTTATATCGAAATTCTACGCGTAATGGTCATAACTGGAAGCTGTTTTTCTCCATTTACTGTAATGGAGATGAGCTTGAACGCCGTGGGGGCGGAGTTTCATGTGACATCATCACGCTACCCACGTAATCACGCAGTACATAGAAAACCAGGAAGACCTCCAAAAAGCGCTGAAGAAAACATGCATTATATAATTGAGAAGGCAGCGAAACAATAAGAAGCGAGCAAGTGACATATACAACCATATTCATGAGTTCTGCTACTTCGGAAACAAAGCACGATGTAAACCTACACTTTAAATTAAGTTCATAGACAGGCTGCGCTGGCGTTTGTAATTTAGTGCCTGCCCATATAAGGCCGTCCGTCAGCGGCAATCCAATAGCAAACTCCCACTAAATATTCACGGGTGAAGGACTGTGTTTATGGAGAGGAAGATGAGATGGTCAGGGTGGTGTTTGGCACAAACTCAGCGAAACTGCGAGAGAAAGTTTTAAGTGCCAGGACTAAGGTAACATTAAATACAGCCATGGACATAGCACGAGATGGCACCAGCACAGCTGGGAACCTTCGATGCATGTACACCGAGCGGCTCACGTGAACTGGCGAGTGCACAGATAAAAGCAACAGTTCCAAAGAGCGCTGAACAAAAACCGAATTACACAATTGAAAAGGCAGCAAAAAATATGAAGCGTCTGATAAGCATATTCATAAATCCAGCTACTGCGGAAACAAAGCACACGGTGGAAAAAGTCAATGTCCCGCTAAAGGAAGACAGTGTAAAAAAACCGTGCATGCAGTGTGTCAGGTCTCAGATAAAGAAGAAGACGAGCTGTTTATTGATGCAGTAAGAAACGAATCGATGAAAGAAACCTGTCATCTTTACAACGATTGACAAACACGGAATGTAACTTGAACACAACACATCCTACAAATACGAACCTGATTGAAAGAAATAATGATAATCAAATCCTTGATGACAGCAACACTCAGTAACACTCACAAAACAAATACTGTATATTGACAGTCATGTTACGTTATTTTTAAAATGTTCCCTTTTCTTTTTCTAGCTTTTTTAACACACTACTTCTCGCTGCGATCGCGGGTATATATATATATATATATATATATATATATATATATATATATATATATGTATATATATATCCCGATCTACATACTCGAATAATGGATACTTTATTCGCCATCAATGATTGTTTTGGTAAAGCCATACTCAGTGTATTCATTAGATGAACGGTAAAAAGTAAGAGCGAGGGGAGGATGACTTATTGAGGCATGCAGGCTGTAGTCGCGTCAACTCTATCTGAATTGCGCGATCACATTTAAAAAAGTATATCTTTTCAAGTTCTATTTAGTCCATATTTGTCAAACTCAAGGGCCACGGGCCACATCCGGCCCGCGTAATTATATCCGCCCGAGATCATTTTATATACTGTATTATTGTTATTAATGGCCGGGTATATGAAGCGCTGGTAACACAATAAACTACAGATCCCATAATGCAGCGCTTCAGCTGCCTTGCCGAACACTTACCGTTAATCAAGTCTAGCTTATGATGCTGCAAGTTATTGCGAAGCTAGCTCACATGATGCTGGAGAGAAAAGTTCATTCTGAAAATAGAGCCTTTAAAAACCGATGGGAGGCTGAGTATATGTTTACTGAACCCGTGTGTCTCATTTGTGGAGCTAATGTGGCTGTAATTACAGAATTTAATCTAAGACGGCACTATGACACAAAACATCAGGGTAACCTGAATGCAATGCAGAAGATACAGAAAGCAGAATAATTAAATAAGAATCTGACACTTCAGCGGACGTTTTACCGTGCACAATCACAAAGTGATTTCAAGTGAAGCTGCTTTTATGGGAGACACAAATGCACCAGTACACCTTGCCCCACTTTCCCTGTTGCCAAGTAATGTTAAACCAAGTCGTCACTACGGTGTTCCCAAATACGCACTTTGCTGATAAACTGAGCGCACTGAGTTTGCACGGCGCTTTGGTGACTTTGAAGAACAAAAAGTCCGTCTACATGCGGCTCGAACCTTGTGCATGTTTGGTAGCACATATCTGTGTGAGAAGCTCTTCTCAGTGATAAAGACTAACAAAACAGCACACAGGAGTCGCCTCACTGATGAGCACCTGCAATCCATCCTGAGAATCTCCACAACACAGAACCTCACAGCAAACAGAAACGAACTTGTGGCCAAAAAGATGCCAGGCGTCCAGCTCTAAAATGACATATGAGCAAAGACAACTGAATGATTTGATTTGTTATTGCTGAAAGGAACACATTTTATTTATATTTCCAGGTTTTGTTATGCAGCATGTTCATATTTGAATTTGTATAATTTTGACAGGATATATTTTTATGGAGAGCAAAATCTTTTGGGATATTTAAAATCTAAGTTTATTTTTATATAAAATTACATAAGAGTAAAGAAATTTGAATGTTTGTTCTTTTAATGTTTACTTTATTTCTAACTTGTATAATTTAGACAGGATATATTTTTATGGAGAGCAAAATATTATAAGTTGTTTAAGGTTTGAGTTGATTTATTCAGGAATAATATTCCTGTCTGTTTTTACCATTCCTACCAAAGATATTTCTGTCGACTAAATAAAAATTCCTTCTATTTAAAATTTAAATAGAACTTGAACAAATACGATAGTTCATAATATCCACGCAGACTTGCACGTAAGAAGGGAGTTATCCATTTTAACAAGCAGCGTATTGCACTGATACTGAAATAGCTGTGTGTGTATATATGTAGATATGTATGTATATGTATATATATGTTTATATATGTGTGTGTGTATGTATATATATATGTATTTGTGTGTATATATGTGTGTGTATGTATGTATGTATATGTGTATGTATATGTATGTGTATATATGTAGATATATATATGTATGTATATATGTGTATATGTATAGATATGTATATATATATGGTTATGTGTGTGTGTATATATATATATATATATATATATATATATATAACAACAACACTCATCACTCACAACAGTGACAAAACAATTACATTGACAATCCTGTTACGTTATTTTCAAAATGTTTCCTTTTCTTTTTCATTGCTTCTTTAACACACTACTTCTCGCTGTAAGAAGCTGGTATTTTGCTAGTATATATATATATATACACTCCTGTAGCCACAATAAATGCCTTTATTTTATAGACAAACCAGGGATGGACAAGTTCCTTTCTACCTGCAGCCACAGCCGCGACACACATAAAAAACATCAATAATAACTCATAAACTTGCAATATTATTTAGGAAAATCACAACATTTTACTCACCAAAAATTCGGATTATTTGTAAATTAAATCCATCGTCCTCTCTTTCCTCAAAAACAGTTCAATTACTCTGTCGTACGGATTATTTGTGCGCTTCAGTTCCATCAAAACCTCACTTTCTATCACCATCGAAGCTAATGCTGAAAGGCGAACCCGCCCCATGGTATTTCTGGCATAAGTTTCATTTCGCTTTATGGCTGAAAATGTCCGCTCGACAGAAGCAGTGTACACAGGAATGCTCACCGCCAAATATAGAAAGCCTCTCTGCCTGGCAACAAATGACGGCTGAAATGTGATTTCTTAAATATTTTAATACGAAACTCCGCCTCCCACGGCTATCGAGCTGCATTCTATTACAGTATATATGGACGAAAATATGTTCCAGTTATGACCATCACACGTAGAATTTCGAAATGAAACTTACCCAACGTTTGTAAGTAAGCTGTATTGAATGAGCCTGCCAAATTTCAGCCTACACGGGAAGTTGGAGAATTAGTGATGAGTGAGTCAGTGAGCCCTTTGCCTTTTATTAGTATAGATTAGTTTAAGCAGAAAGTGAAATAAGATCTGTGGTATTGTAAACTTAAAATATTGCTAGGCTAATAATGTTTCTGTTGTGTGACAGGTGTCACTGCTGGTTAGGTGCCTATAATGGTGGCAACCATTGCTCATGTGCAGTTCAGTAGTTCCCCTACTGTTTCTCCTCCTGCATGGCACCTCCAGCTGCACGCTCTTACGCTCTTGACTGTGAGCTGTCTCTCTGTTAAACAGTAAACCTAATGGCAAACGCAGCTGCCGTTCAGAAATTACTCTCTTAAACAGTATTTCAATGAGAAACAAATACACTCTTACCAATCTCCATTGCAGGTTTGTAGGCTTACCGCGTAACATGCTTCTTGAACGAGGTTTAGAACATTTAAAAAACTGAGCCCCAGCCAGCCTAACAGCTCACTCTCCCATCCTCTCTTCCTCAGACTATGTCTGCTCCAGTCTCTGTTTCCGAACCATTGAGCCTGCTTGATAAAGTGGACTTTGTGCTCTTTTAACCTGGAGAGGGGAGCAGGACTGTCATGTTTGACAGCTGCAATCTGTGTGCCCTTCTGCTGTTCACAAACTCCTTCTGTATAAGGTGTTGTGTTTGTATCTGCCAGTTCTGCAATAAAGATTTTGTACCTTGGAAACCTGATCCCTTTTCCTTTCTCCTATGCAACTCTGAGACCCAAGCTTGACAGTTGATAAGAGATAAGAACCTGCTTAGATCATAGGTATAATGTAAAACTGCTACCATAATGCATGTATTGTTTGTCTAACTTAGAAATAGCCAATGAAACATGCTGCAATTTTCCCTTGTAATTGTGATCTAAAACAGCTGATTTTGGTAACATCATTGCAGTTTTATGAACTTCAGATTATGGCAAAGAGCTTTATAAAATAGGAAAAGAGTTAATCAGGGAGAAGAAATAACACTGAAGACTTGATGAAACCAAGAACTTCCTGAGTTACTTCCAACACTTCAACAAAGATGTGACATCTAGCAGTACCAGGCTGTATGGTGTTCATTGCCACACTTTATTTTGCTTTGTTTCTGGCACTGTGTTAATGATGCTTAAATACTCAACTTTACAAATGTCTGTTTTCCTGCTGGCATGTTTGCTTTATTTTATCACCAAAGGTTGAGAACCAAATTCCTTTCTCAGCTTGGTCAATCAGGGGTAAGAAGAGATAGCATTGACGGAAAGATCACTGTGACAGTCATACCAAGATGAAGTCTGAAAGAACTACTGACAGTAAGGTACTGGACTGTAGTCATGGGTGTGTTATGTAATATAATTTATGTTAATATTGATATTTATATTTAGAACTTGTATATTTATGTGGGTTTTGACAGTTTTGATTATTATTTGGTTTCTTTGTTTGAGAGTATGTTCTCTCTTGGTCCTTGTGTCTTGTGGGTTTTTCCTCAAGAGATGAGTCCACCTTTTCATCACTGTTGATGGACCACTCCAGCCCTATAAAGGGTGATAAGAAATGCAGTCCCTTGCAGAACATTGTATGTGTTTGATGTTGGTATCTTCTCCTCTTTATGATTATTGTTTTGTTTGGTTTTCTGGCTATTCCGATTTTTGTGCTTTGTTTTGCTCTTGTGAGCTTTTGTACTTTATTTATTTATTAAGATTCTTTGTTGCCCATTGTGTGACTAAGCCAGACGTTTATAGTGATCCTCCTCCATGTTGGGCTTTTGCATTATGTTTGTGAAATTGAAACTAGCTGGTGGTATTTGGGGCCTGGCTGGACTAAATGAGTCTCTACTGGGTACCCCATTGAAGATCATGGCCTGCTTCTTGGCTTACTTTTGGAGGCTTCACTTATTTTGCTTTGAAGGAAACTCTAATCACAACAGGGTACCAGTGCGTTGTACCTGTGAACTGTATATCCCCAAAGGTTGGTAAGTGTAAGAATAACAAAAGTAATAGCAATGAGAGAGAACTAAGCATTATACCAGGGTTCCATGTTAAAAAGAATCAACTTTTGAAAAGGGGTTTATGTTTTAAGGACAAGTGTACCCAAAAGGCTATGCAGGAATGAACAGTGTTGTAAACGGCAGACCCTGTAATTAACCCTTTCCAGGATTGGTAAGGCTTTAGTCCCACCATAAATATGAATTAGATTACATTTTGGTAATATATTATTTATGTGATGCATTACACATTTACAATACAGTATCAAGGATGATGACTGGAGGTAAACCAGTATGACCAACATCTATTCACTAACTCTATTCTCTTCTGAATACACCTTTACAGCACAGGGCTGTTAAAAGTCAGGTTTAATTCCAGTAACAATGGGCATAAATCAAGATTCCGCCCTGGATGTGATTCCATTCCATTGTGAGGTATATTCATGCACACACTTATACCCTTTCTTACACTGGCAGAGTGCTGATTTGCAATTAAAATTAAATTTATGTTTCTCCACTTGGCAATCCATGAATCCAGAGAACATAAATTAATACAAGTTAACAGCATTAAAGCTATTAGTATTAAACTGATTTTGAGCACAAAATGACTGGCATGGTGAAACTCTGGGATGTTGTCCATGTGGAGTTTGCATGTTCTCCTTCTGTCTGTGTGGGATTTCCTGCTGGTACTCATGTTTTCCCCACACATCCACAAAGACGTGCAGGCTAGGGAAAACTGGCAATTCCAGATTGACCCCACTGTGAGTGTAAGGGTAGGGTGGGTGTTTGCATGAGTGGTACCTGTGATAGACTTGCCAGCTAAATAGGCTCTGGTTATCCATACCATAAGCTTGATTTAAGCAGGCTTGAAAATGCAATGGTATGGTACTGTATGCATACAAACTTGCCTGATACAGCTTCTGGTTTTAACTGAATTCTGGAAATATTCAGGGGATTAAAACAAAGAAAACAAAGTAATTAATTTCTTTAAATGTAAAATTTATAAAAAAGAAGCATACAACAAAAGGATGCCAACACCTTTCTAATTTTTTAACTGACATCCATTATTACAAAGATTCAGTGGTTAGCTGAACAGCACCAGTTTTAAAATGTGTCATTTAAATTTGCATTTTTCACGGCTTGTGACTCATTTCTTTTTTCTTTTTGTTCTCTTTCTTGATGCTGATAGAGAATAATAAAAATTAAGTAAACAAGCAAAACAATAATTGATTAATATCTCAAACTGAAATAAATAGGAAAAAGTAAATCACACTGCCTGAGCTTTCCGCATAATCAGCTTTGCCATATTAATCACAGAAATGCTCAGAATGATAAGGCACTGTTAAAAGAGTATTTCTCATTTCTCATCACAAAAAACAAAGAAACAAAAAACATTGAATTAGTCATTATGCAAACACAATGTGCATCACAGATGCTTCTTTTTTTTGGAGCAAATATCTTCATCTCTTTTGCAATGAGTGAATGCATAAATCAGTAATTTTACAAAATAAAGGAATACTACAGTAGGAGTTTTGCATTATGACAGGATTATTTCTGCAGTCTGTTTGTCACCATTCAGTTAATTATATACAGTAGTTCTAACTACATAGAATCAGTACACTTTTAAATTATGCTGTCATTACCTTTAAAGACATCACTTTTTTTTTTGTTTTTTCTGTCCCCCCTGGTCATTGGACCTTACTCTTATTCTATGTTAATTAATGTTGACTTATTTTATTTTCTTACTGTGTTTCTTATTTTTCTATTCTTCATTATGTAAAGCACTTTGAGCTACATTTTTTTGTATGAATATGTGCTATATAAATAAATGTTGTTGTTGTTATCACAGGTCTGACCAGCAGGGGCAGACTAATGATGGTGTTACCAATCAAGTGATATTTTTCTTTATGTTGTGGATTTTGCAGTAATCACCTTAATGAAGTGTTTTACATTACCGTATATACTTGCGTTTAAGTTCTTCTGCTGATATGTCGGGCCTTGATTTTAAAGTATAATTTCCTGTATTTCATAATGTATATCGTATAAGTCGAATGCGGAAAACCTCACGCTATTGGTCCAAGAGATTCTGATATGCTAACACCCACCTGAGAGAGTAACCACAAAGCACACTGCCTTTATTTTCTATGTGTTGTTCCTACGTGACTACACGGTAATACCCAAACTATTTCGAAACATCCTTTGCACTGTTTTGTGTCTTTTGCATCTCACACCCTCATACACCTTTATCATAAGAGCATCCCTTATCTACGATGGAGCGTTCAATCAGAAGAAAATATGAAGCTGGTTTTAAATTAAAGTAATTAAAGTGGCGAAATAAATTGGTAACTGCGCTGCTGCAACAAAATTCGATGTGTCTGAGAAACTGGTGCGAGATTGGAGGAGGCGAGAAGATGTAAAAAAAAAATAAATAATAATAAGTGTCATATTTTTGAACGGGCATATAAGTCAGGGTCTGATTTTATGATCCATTTTTCGGGTTTCAAGACACGACTTATATGCGAGTATATACGGTATTTAAAATTGTATTGTTGGATAGTGTGTTAACAACCAGTGTGATTTAAAAATAGATGAAGTAAAAAAGTAACAGTGGAAAAACAAGTTTGTTAATTGTCTAAGATAAAAAAAAGTAGTGTATATAAATGTATATCATTTAAGCATAATACATGTCAAATTCCATTAGAACAAACTCCATTTTTCAGTTGAAGTTTGCTGTGAGGTTTACATTTGGACTAAATGATTGATGAGAAAGAGACCAGGATGCTTCAGAAATTCTGTCCTTTTACAGTAGGAACTCTAGATTTTAGATTAGAATTATTATGGTCTCCTAATTAAAATACTTCAATTAATCTTATGCATTGTTGTCATATTAGGTAAGGTTACTGTGTTGTTAATAAACACCACTCACTTGTATCCTGGGATGAGTAATATGATGATCTGGGTACCAATCAATACATAAGAGTGCTATTATAAGATAGTTGGTGCTGTCCTGATACCTTATTTTTATTTTTTTCATTTTCTTTATTGATTTAATTTTTACAAGTGTTTACATTTGGTTTTATACTTGGCTTTGATAATGGTGGAAATTATATTGGTTAATACATGGAAAACCTATTCTTTATGACGACAATGTGCTAGTTCTATCATATGATATATTTTTAATTCTCCAAGTGTGAAGTGATGAGCCCGGGGAGCTGTTTTAACTGTTAGGTTACATTTGCTTTTAAAAAATTTTAGCCTGCTACCATAACAGCGGATGAGTGAGTTGCACTTGATCATGGACGAATGTCAGTATGTAGCTAATTACTAAGGTGTGGTGAGTATCTGACAAGTGTCAGCTGGAGTTTGCAATGGGATAAAACAAAAAGGATTGGGTCAGTGCTAGTAGAACGAAGAGGTTTTATGATAAGAGAAGTACAGCGTTGTGTTTTGACTGAAGTGATCACTTGTCAAATAGGTGTGAGAGAAAGAGAGAGACAGCATGTGATGCACAAGATCAGACTTGTTGGTTAATTTAAAGAGAGCAGGGCCGAGGGCTGTTGTGGATGTTGCCTGAGTGGCTGGAATCAATTCTGCTGAGCAGTGAAGCAGACGAGATGAGGAGAGACCATAGCAGCTTGCTGGAGGCAGGATGACCAAGGTGTGGTGACATCCGAGTGAAGGGCAAGGTGCTCTGAGGATCTGTGAAAACCAACCAGGGTGGAAGCTCCAGGAACTGCTGGTAGCAACTAAGGTGGCAATTTGGGCCTGCAAATCTGAGATTTCAGATGTTTCGATGTGGAATGAAAGAGAGAAATGGCAAAGAGTTTACCTCTTGAGTTTGGTGATTTTTAAATGTAAAATTTAATTTGCACCCAAATACACCATTTGATTTTAATTTAATGTTTATTTATTGAATTATGTATTGAATACATGTATGGGCTGTTTAATTCTCTGATCATCTTGTTCTTGACTGTCAATGTACCTGAAGTAAAGGTTGTGCCCATGGAACATCACACCAAACTGTACTGTGAAATGTGCAGCTTTATAGAGTACAGCTGGTTTTATTATACTGTATATAGGTCAGGTGATTGAACTTTAGGGTCATTTCAGTTGTAAGTTCATTCAGACACAAGAAGAACATGCTAACTCTATAAGGACAACATTAAAGAATGGAATTTGAAAATCAAGCTGCTGAAAACCTCACTGCTCTGCATTTATGATCCGTACTTCCAGATACGGACAGCTCAGTTTTCAAATTTGGAATATTTTTTCAAATGCATGCACAGCTAGTTGTATTTATAGTTGTAGTGGTACTTTTCTCACATGAACAGCGTACAGTGAAATTCCAATTTGCATGTCCAACCATCATGCTACACCGTTGTGCCTTGAATGTTATTTAACAGCCAGGGTTTGTTCCCTGTATTTTCCTTTTTATTGTTGTTTTTGAATTTTTTTTTCATGTGTTTGTTAGTTTTCTTTAATATTGCTTTATTTAAATAATACTTACTAATTTTGTATTGTGTACATTTGTCTCTTGGCTATGTTCCTTGTGTTTTTTCAGTGACAACTCAAGAGTCGGGTCCACCATTACATCACTTATGAGGGGCCACCCTCAGCCTTTATATTCTGGTGGAGGAAATGAATTCCCTTTGGAGCATCGTTAAGTATTGTTGAATGCAGATTTAAATTGTTTCTTATGGATTTGTTTTTTTTTTTTTTGGATTCTGATTTCTGGATTATGGATTGTATTAGTTTGCCTTGCCTTTTAAGGTATACCCTTTTTGCATAACTTTACCCCTTTTCACCAATTTTGTGTCTTCATTATAAAAATTCTTCTTTAAACTTCTCTCCCAAGCCAGAGGTTTTATGTTTTGCTCTCCCTTGACGGGACTTCTTTGGATATTTTTGTGTTTCAGAAACATTTAAAGGTTATTTTTTAACTAATTTGGAGTCATGTAGACTGAAGCCTACCTGTTAAGTTTGTGGTCTGCCTCAGGTGCCTTGGGTGAGGCCTATCTCTAAGGTTGGCCAGGGAAGACCCTGGCCTGGTTTGTGTGCCTTTTTGGAGACTTTTCACTCCCTCTCCCCATGTTTGTGTCTACATATTATAACAATGATTAGAGTGTATTAAAATAGATACCTCTGAAGACTATGCCTCAGTATTAGGTATCAGTATTTACACTCTATAATACTGTGGCTAGCATTTCAGCATTTAATATTTTTTGTGCTGATTAGAAGTGTTTCACCTTGTTCTTTTATTTTCTGTTGAAGTTATTATACTACAAGGATACCTTTAGGAATTAAGATGTATTTTTTCTGATCTGGCAGATTAACTTAAAAGAAGCTGATATAAGACATACACGGCTGGGTGTGACAGCCTCAGTAGCTGAGCCTTTTTGGAATAAAGTGCACTTTTATGTTGTGTTATTTTATGTTTTTGAGTGAATGGATACAAACCTATTAGAGCCTGAAGTAAATATTTAGTCTCCAACCTGCAATCAAATTCATGGCCATAATCTAGTTTTGTGTTTTAAATTCCTGCCATGCCATAATGCCATCTTCATACCAAACCACAAGATTTTTAACACTGCAAGTCTGCTAAACATACAGTTGGCTAATCAAGCAACAAGTGTATATTTTAAGTATAATTAAAATGTTGTTAATCAGATATGGTTAATAGAATTGAAAGCATTTTTAGCACTTAGAATTTGTGCTGAAAGTGCTAAAACTCATGTGCCATCTTACACAAATGGTAGTAGCTCTTTTTGTAAGTAACTCATTGCCTAACATTGTGGAGGATTTTCTTTCAGCTTTAAATACACAATAAACTAAAGCAATAACTGTTGCCATTTAATGTTTAAAGTTCAGACAAAGCTAAATATTTGTGCATCGTGACAGGCTTTTGGTAGACTTTTGGTTTGTTCTGTAGAAGCATAGAGTTACCACTGACGGTCATATTATTACCTTTTTGTGGAGTCTCATAGCTCTGTAAAGAATGTGCCATACGAAGATACAAGACAAACATTTCTGAAATGTTACAGGTCACTTTTTACTTGGCAAATGACACCAGACAACAGTACAAGTTTAACTTGTTGGTACCCCTTTTTTCTCTCTTATCACAAGCAGTGCTCTGTTTCTTGTTAGAAATGTAAGCTGAGCCTATACTAAAAGATATAGCTGTAAAATGTATGTAAAGTATTGAGCTTTTAAGTTAAGCAAGTCTACAGTTTTTTCATTATGAACATTACCCGGTGTTAGACACCCGCTTCACTGAATACAATGTATTCACAGAAGTATAAAAGTCTTAATGTATATCTGCTATTTTACATGCCAGTTGTACTGGATTGGTAAGTACAGTATGTGTGAAATCACAAATATCATTTATGGTCCCTAGGAGGTGCTAATGAGCCAAGCTTAGATTTTGCCTGTTATTTAAAAATATAAAAAGAATCTATTTCTTTATGTGAGAGTTTTACTGGATTGGTGAGTAAGTATATCCAGTACCCACATATTAACCAGATACTACTACTGTATATTCTACATGCTAACTTACTACTGCTTAGTGTGCGTTATTCATTCTGAATCTTGCATCATGCATCAACATATGTGTTCACGCAGAGCAAACTCTGTATGAGTGAATGCTTTATATGAGAGTGGGCACTGATGTGAATGTCAGCACGGAAACAATTAATTTTCATTAAATCAAGTTGGCTGCTGCTGGCAATGCGCACCACTCACAATAATCAGTCAGTAGTCACAAGTAATCAGATCACAACAATAAAATCTGGAAGAAGCAATAGTTTTTCCAAAATAGCACACCCACTACTTTGGGTCCTCATCCTCTGCCATTGGTAATTCTTTGGAATTAGGTGACACCACTGCAGTACACGATTCTTGAATTAGTACACTGACGCTGAGATCAGCAGATTCTATTGAACTGTTTAAGTGTTAACTTAAGATGCATTTTTTAGACAGCCATTTGGATAGCACTGCCATCTGTTGGTTTCTTTTATACTAGCCTTGTTTTGTATGTTGCTTTGATATTTCAGTTTATTCTGTTTTATTGTTCAGAGCTTTGTGACTTTTGTCTGTGAAAGGTGCTTTATAAATAAAATTTTACTTAATTAATTACTTATGTGTACTAGGGGAATAATGTATACTGTTTTATTTCAGAGTTGTAGTACTAAATTATGAGCTTCATCTTTAGGGGAAAAGGGTGAAATTTGGATCATGTTCAGGCCAAACAGAAAAGCAGAAATGCAATAGCAGCCCATGGGCATTTGGATGTCAGTCATCAGTTATGCTCAGTGGGTGAAATGCCTCCAAGTTGTTCTACGACTTGATGAGCAAGTTTCTTAGGATATTTCTGTCATCCTCCATCCACAGCATGTTAACAGAGGTGTCAAATACTGGTGCACTAGCCAGTTTAGTGATAAGAAAGATGCTCAGGTATTGTACTACCACAGTCAAGACTGAATTTGACAGACTGTTTATTGATGTGTACCAGGAGAGAAATGAACCGTAAACCTCAATCAGAATGCCAGAAAAACAAAATGTACAAAAGCATCTCTGCCTAATACACCAATAAGACACAAAACAGTTATCAAAGTTAAAAAAAAATATGAGACCTTTGGCAGACAATTTTGAAAACTAGCTACTGCCAGCAATTTGATACTCTGTCCCTAAACATTGGTACAAACTGTTGGGCAACAGTTCAAAGGTTGGTGTACCACCCAGGTGAAATGAAATTTAATACATTGACTGCAGGACTATTTATTATCAGCTCACTGCAGTGTAGGCCTATGCATAAATGATAAATAATGAACTCCATTAAGACTTGTAAAAATGTAAAGAAATCTGTTATAAAGTAACAGTTTTATTATCAGCAGTAACTCTGAAAATGCAGATAAAGCTAATAAAAATGTAAAGAAACTATTTTTATCAGCAACATGACTAAAAGGTCTGCATTAAAATAAGAAAAGTTGAAGCATGGCTCCTTGTCGAGTGCAAGCTTAGATGTACATGTGCCTCAAATCATGCATGTGCTTCTTTGCTCTGTCCATACTTGTTAAACACAACATATTTGGCATTTGGTGGCTTGCTTAGTGGGGGGAAGAATGTTCATCTAGTGCTGACAGTTGTGACAAGTTGGATGCCTTGTGATGAAGAAATGCCGTTGGGGCAGCTATCCACATCAGTACCAGAGCCTACAGGTTCCACTTTGTCCAGTTAATTTGTCGCTATCTTGATCACTGTCATTATTATCAAAATATTCATCTTCCGACAAATCTAGTTGTTTCAAAACATCAACAGCTTTATACCTTTTTTGCAATTAGTTAACTACAGACTGTATATTTATAACACTACTAGCTGTCCCCATGGCTCTGCCTACGTAGTAGGGAAACAGAACAAACTTTAAAAATCATTTAAAAAAATTTTTAATTCTGGCCATGCGGAAGGTAGGTACACTCCAACGTCAAACGTTGGCACTGCATCTGATTGTGTTCAGGTCTGACGGGAGAGTGTCCCCCACATGGGGAGAAAAGCATTTGGCTGTGATATCTCTTGGCAATCAGCAACTAACCTCTAAAACACACATAGCTCTGATCTCTCTCTCAAAAACATCAAACATTACTCCTTAATAATCTGTAGATATTCATTTCTGTTGAACAAACAGGCATCATTGTCTAAGCAGAGGCAAGGTACGCTCCAACATGTGGCGAGACATAGACTGGCTTGAACAGAGGCTGGCACGTGAAGTGAGGAGGGCCCCGTCCCCCTCCCCTTAGCCTGCAGCCTGTCTCTCGATTTGCACAAATAAATTGGTACCACAAGTGAACTATGATACTTAGCTCAATGAGAGAAGTCACAAAATCAACCGGAATGTTCAATCAAATTATGGGAAAAAAGCTGATCTAAATCCATTAAGTAATTCTATCATGAAAAGTGGACAGACAGACAGACGTTGGACTTTATCATATACAAATGTCTATGCATGGAAGTGTGTGTGTCTGTCTGTCTTTCTGGCCTGGAGGTGTGAGGCCACAGCAGTTAAGCTCAAAGAGCCGGCAAGGCGATCCCGAAGTTAACGAATTGGAGATAAACTCGCTTACCTGCTGATACACAAGGGGAGTGAGTACATCCGCAAAACGAAACCGCTGACTCTGCATTTCAATTTTTTATATGCTTTTTATAGCATGGGCTTACACAGCTAATATACTGTATATATATCTATGGTTCTACACTGCAGGTAACTGAAATGCGGAAGCACAGTTCATGAGCATGCTGGCCTTGTCTATAGTGGCTATATACTGAGGTACGTGTTATATCATACGTCGAGTCTTGGCAGGCTAAATGAGATACAAGTTATCTCGTATGTAAAGTTCAAACTGTTGCAAAAAATAATTCAACAAAAATACTGTCCACTTCCATGTTCTGAATAAAATTCTTTCTCACATGTGTGTCCATAAGATAAATAGTTCTGGTGAGAAGACCAAACATGTACTGCTCACTCCAGAAGGTGCGTGGCTTCTGGATCCCTTCGAGGGGTGTAGTCAGGCATCCTCTGCGGCCTGCTTTTTGGAGCTGCGGATGGAAAAAAAGAAATAATTGGAGATCAGCACATGTGTGTGATAACAGCTACTGCACCAACATCTTAAAATAGGAGAGTTGTGATGATATGATATATTGAGTGTTTAGCGGTCATGTGTTATCAACAAGACATCATTGCCAGGTACAACATACCTGTGGTAACATAAGAAAGCACAAAATGCAGCAGATATAAATGAAAAGAAAATACAAAATAGCACTATGACAATGTCACAAATATAGAGATAATAACAGTATAGATATATATGAAGTTAATATATTTTAAACATTCAATAATTTAGAAAAATATGAATAAAGGACAAAAAATACATTTAGCACGGATTAACTTGTTAAAAGCATGACAGATGTAGAGTTTGTAGCCTGCCTTAATATATATTACAATTGTGTAAGCTGCCAAACAGCTTTCAAGAAGTACTCTTACATAAACTCAAAAGAATTTAGTCAAACCTCGGACACTAGGGGTCTTAAGTCAGCCATCAACCTAAGTTCTGGAATCTTGGTATTCAGAAAGAGGGAACATTGCTGGCTGTGCTCAAGGTTTTGGAGAGAGAGTTGAAAAATGAAAATTAAGAACTGAAGGACAGACTTGAAAAGCTGCTCCTTTCTGCAGTAGAGGGGGATGTCAAGCTGATATAAGACATACAAGTATCAACGTTTTTGGACATTTTTAGTTTCAACAAATGTTCCCTTCTTATGAGTAAGTTTTACAGCATGTTCTCCTTATTTCATTGTGTGACAGATTTCTCAAATTTTTTTGTGGTTTGTGTTTTGATGTCAGCCATTGAGTTGTGCAGTGTGTGGTTTCGAGTTATTACATTCTGCACTTCCCATGAAACAGCAAAATATTTATTGCAAGAAAAATTAATTATCTGCATTCATTCATGCAAAATGCAAGGTATGCAAACACAGCAAGAGGTCAGGGGAATGAGCCATAAAATAAATAAACAGAATGGTCCAGGGATTGCAGGCTTGCTGTGTGGCACTCTTATTAAAGATCAATGTTACTCTTTTTCGGTCACTGCTGCTTGAGTCAAGGGCTCAGGTTCTGTGTGGAAGTGCTCTAATGTTTAGCCTCTGGCTGCTTTCAGCTTTACACAAATTTCAATAAGGATATCCTCTGCGCTAAACAAAGCAGACCCCAATTTCAAAAACATTGGGACAGTATGGACAATGGCAATAAAAAACAAAATGGAGCAATTTGCAAATTGTATTCATGCTGTACTATAAATCCACAGTGTGGCTCATGTCCAATCTGATGACAGCAACATATTCCAAAAACGTTGTGACAGTTGAGTGTTTAACCACTGTGTAACACCACCATTTATTTTAATAACACTTTTTACTTGTTTGGGCACTGAAGACAAAAACTTTTCCAAAAAATATTTGAAATTTTGATTCGTTGGACCATAAAACATGATTCTACTGTAATTTTTTCCATCTCACATGTGACTGAGCGCAGCAAAGTCAGTGCAGCTTCTGGACAGTGTTGATGTAAGCTTAGATGTTCAAATGGCGGTCTGCTTATAATTCCAAGAGCTAAATGTAAAAGAAGTGGTGAGGCAGCCTTCTGCAGTTATGCATCTAAAATCTTGAATAGCTTACCGGTAGAAATTTAGTAGAAGGCTCAGTGGGGGCTGGGTGGTCTCTTGGAGCCTTGGAACCCCCTGCAATTTTTTTTTCTTTTCTCCAGTCCTTCTGGAATTTTTTTTTATGTTTTTTTCTGTCCTCCCGGACAATTGGCTCTAGTTAATTCTTTGTTATTTAGTATTGCCTAATCTTATTTTTGTTTTTTATAAACTTTTCTTTCTTCATCTTGTAAAGCACTTTGAGCTACATCATTTGTATAAAAATGTGCTACATAAATAAATAAATGTTGTTGTTGTTGTATGGCTTCTGCTTTGCATAGTCTTAACTTTCATCTATGGATGCAGCTGCAAATGGCGTTTACTGAGCAAAGGTTTATTAAAGTTTTTATGAGCTCATAGCATGAGATCCATCACATAGTTTTTAATTCAGTGACATCTGAGGAATCGGAGATTCACATGCATTCAGAAGTGGCCTTGTCCTTTATGCACTGAGATTTGACCTAATTCCTTGAATTCCTTGTAATCTTTTGCACTGTAGAGGGTGAAATGTTCAACATTCTACTAATTTGTCTTTGGAAAACGTTGTTGTCAAGGTGCTGGATTGTTCAGTAACGCATCAGTTGGTAAACTGGCGAATCCCAAAGAATCCTTGCTCTTGAAGGACTAGGCCTTTTTTGGTGGTCCCTAATGTATAAGAACATGTTTGCCTCAACTGTTTAACCTCACATCACATTGTTATTTCACTTTTGTTGCATCATTATTAGTCCTACACTACCCAATGCCAACTTTTAAGGAATTTTTATGTGAACAGATAGATAGAACTGTATTTATTTCCAGGGGGAAATATGGCAAGTGTTGCAAGCATCAATTTCATAATAAATCTATCTTCTAAACGTGAAACACCTTGGGCCTCATGTATAAACGGTGCGTACGCACAGAAATGTTGCGTAAGAACTTTTCCAGGTTCAAATCGCGATGTATAAAACCTACACTTGGCGTAAAGCCACGCACTTTTCCACGGTACCTCATGTCTTGTCGTACGCAAGTTCTCCGCTCGGTTTTGCAAACTGGCGGCACCCAGCGTCAAAGCAGTGCTACTGTTCTTGTGTGATTACTCATTATTTTCATGACGCGGCTTTATAAATACACAGAAACTAACCGCATATTGTTTATTAGTGTAATGCATCTGATTGTAATTAACTCGTAACAATATAATGGTCCAGGGAACAGCCATAGTATTCCAAATACCATAACTGCTTTAGCGTTGTTACTCTCACTTCTTCTTCTTCTTCTTCTTTCAGCTCCTCCCGTTAGGAGTTGCCAGCGGATCATCTTTTTCCATATTTCTCTCACTGCACCACTCGGAGTATTTATATCACTGTATCTGAGTGTGAATCACAGCAGCAGCTGATCGGAAAGAGAATTTTCGGTATACGGCATTAAGCACACGCTGTCTCTGCCACGGCAAAACGTTTCAAAGCCTTTCCTGTACGGACCTCGCGGTTCAAAACAGTTTAATCCCAAGAACTCTAAATGCAGCCAATCAAGTGCTCCTTGTAGAACTGTTTGTACTTATAAGTACAATCACCCCACTGTAAACTTGCACTATAGTTATAATATCGCACAACCTGAGCCACTTTATAAAGCGTATTTACATATGATGACAATATCATTTTTAAGGTGAAATGCAGCAAAATATGTTTGTTAAATTATACAGATAAAACTTTAACTTCATTTAAATAATCTATATTCTTCACTGGGAGTGTCTTTAAGGATAGAATAATTAAACATGTACTACGAAGATATTTCAATGTTCTTTAAGCGTTTTGAAGAATCGGCGCTAAGCTTACAGATGGCTTAACGTCTATTACAGAGCTGATTGTATGGCGATCGGTTACTTGGGGAAAGAAAAGCACTGACTGCAGTGACGGCTACGCCAACATATATTGAATATAAAACAGAAAGATAAAATAACAACACAAATTTCGGCAAAAGTTAAATGCTTGTGTCATGAGCACGAGGCGGCTAGTGTCTGCAACATACGTGGCCATCCACCGTGCATAAGCTACCTTACTGACATTGGCCGATGAAGGAGCCACCGATTCTTCCTCTGCCCAGTGCCACCACAAGCTTAGAGCCGCCCCTGAGTACTGCTGCAATAAATTATTTCATCGAAGTGAAACATGTTTAATAACGTGCTTTAACTCCTATCATCATGAAAATGACATCACGTATACATCTCAGTATTTTAGTTATTCAGAGAGCTGTAATATCACGAATGTAATGGATTCTGTGCCCAGTTGGAGGAAGAGAGCCGGTTTAAGAAACAAGTAGTGATTCACACACATAGAGCACATACGAGTAGAAGATCAAATACAAAACAAAGCATTTAACGTGCTACTTTAATTACGATGTGATTTTAGAAACTGGTTAATTAAACAATTTTAAGATGAATTTTATGATGTTCTACTTTAATGACAAAATAAACTACGTGATTAAAGTGGAAATGTCGAGATTGAAGTGGACATTTCGTGCTTTTTCCCCACCGTGTGGCTTTTTTCTCTGTACCCTAATAAGCTTTCATATGACACTCAGACAGTGGGCTTACAACTCGGCTTTCCACAGCGACTTTGATATGTGACTTCTTTTTTATTTCCGGCACTGTGCGATTTTGTGGATGTGAGCTTTCATGTTTCTCCAACACGCTATATCACTCAATCAACTTCCTTTTGTTGATTATACCACGGTTTATTTGAACAAATAGTATGTTTTTCCTTTGCCTCCACTTGGTATTCGCTGAGATTCTTATGTTTTCCACCGTGCTTTTCCCATTGTCTTTTCACAGAAGGCTGCGCTTAAGGGCGATTTATATTGATTTGCATATTCAAATAGGCGTAATTCTGGGAGGATTTGGGCGTTACATAATCGCTGGCGTGCACGGCGTTAGTTTTCACGCTGATCTGGATTTATGTAGCGGAAGAACGTGGAAGTTGGAGTACGCACAGATTCCTGCATCTGGATTTTTCTGTGCGTAAGCACATTTCGGCTTTTGTGCTTACGCCATATTATAGTGCGAGTTCTACGCACGGCGTTATACATGAGGCCCCTTGTCTTTATACTGTTTTTGTCTAAACAAAGTAAAGTTTGTTTTTATTAGCATTTTACATACAGTCCCAATTGTTTTGAAATTGACGTTATAAAAATGGTTAATGGACTTTCAAGTTTTAATCAGCATTACTTCACTGTTCATACCTGAACATGGCCGTGTTGCCTGACGTTTGTCTGTTCAATGAAAGACAACAAATGCCTTTGCTTTGAATTGAACATTTTCGCCTCCTATGTGAGAGTTCTTGTTACATAACCTGTCAGCCTTATATTAAAGTCTTTAGTTTTGTTTCCTAATTATACTATACCCTGTATATATATATATATATATATATATATATATATATATATATATATATATATATATATATATATATATATACATCCAGCAATAGATAAAGGAAGAAATGCATTGGCTTCTGAGACGAACTGTTTGTTACCATAGATACAGATATTATATTACTTTGTATACACTGAAAAGAAAGCCAAATTCAATTACAGCGTTTGTCACAATACAAAAATCATATTAACTGTGCTTATACAAATTTGAAGTACCGAGGCAATCACAAGAAAGGATAGAAAAGTCATTTAAAGCATTTAAAAATAACAGATATAAATGCTTTTAAAGCTGCATATAAGTTCAGCGACCAAGAAGCTCACACACATTTGTGCTTTCAGTCTTTAGGATTACACACCATGAAGACACTTCTATTCAGCACACCAGGCTTGACGATTTCACAACTGATAATGCATCAAAGACAGACATGCGTTAAAAATGATATATTAATCAAAAGCTACTTCCTTAGTTTCTCTGAAGACAGTCATTCATTCTGTGGAGCAAATCTTCTTTTTTTTTCTGTACTTAAGTATTGTTTTCCGTTCATTTTTAAATATTCAAATCTTGACATTGTCCTGGCAATTATATTTATACAGCTATTTTCCCTAATTTACTTGCCATGAATAGAGCTAACTTTCTGGAACATATATCATGATATGTAAATATTCCTTCTACAACAACAAAGACTTCCATACATCTAATTTTGATTCTACTTAACCCAAATAAGGGTCATGAAGGGATGGATCTGATTTCAGAAGGGTGCAAAACAGAAACCAATCCCACACAGGACCATCACAGGGTACACTTCCTATGTGTCAGTTGTGAAAGATAGGGGGCACCACTGAGATCCAAACCCTGCATGCAGCTGAGAAACAGAGAGTTATGGGTTCAAAATGGAGGCTTTTATTATAAAAATACCTCACATGGGTTTCTCTATAGTGTTATAAGCATGAGTAGAAACCGTATTACTTCTGGTGCCAGAGCATAGCCCGAAGAAAGCACTTCCAGGTCAGGTGGAAGTCCTAAAATGTAGGAATTGTGAATCACTGCAGCACCCCCTGGCAGCACCCATGGGACCCAGCAGGGTTGACTCTCGGCACTACAATTCCCATCATGCCCCTCAGGGTTCCACATTGTTACCTTTGTTCTGGGATGCTACCATTTAATAGATGGGGAATAAAAATATCCACAATTAGGAGCCTTCACCCACTGCTCCCTTATCTTGCCCTTGCTCCCCATACACATCCTGGCTAGCATGCCAAATAATCCTGCTTGGCACAGTGATTAAAGTAATAAATCAATATTGCTAAAAACAAGAAAAGGCTTGAGAGAAAACATTTTTTGTTTTATTTATAATATTTTGTTTTTTTTATCTACTGTTATTCATGACTTTAAGTCAAATTTACATCATTTATGCTGTCCACATCTGAATTCTCTTTTGTAGCATCTAAAGACGAATTTTCTGCCACTAGACTAATTAATTTTGTCCACTTAGACTTAATGAATGGTAAACACTAGAATTACCACCTTAACATGCTTCTCACCTCTCCGTCAGCGTCTTTTGTCCTTTAAATGTGTTGATAAGCAGCAAACAGCAAGCAGTTTGCTATCACATTCCCCACCCCGCACAGTTTTCTCAACTCAAGTCTGTTTACCTGCGTGTCAGTTGCTTAGAGTTGTATAGAGTGAGAAGTCAAGTAAAATGACAGTTATTATAAATACTATATCATTATTGACAAAATGTAGACAACACGCAACACTAACCTGATTTCTTTTTCTTCGGTTATAGTCTTGGAAAAAAGTGCATTTGTTCTGTTATACTTGTATCTTTTGTGAAAGTGTTTCTTTGATATTTGAAATTCAGGCTTCACACATTACACACTTCATGTCTACATTTTGTCAATTATTACTAAAACATGAAAAACGTTTCTGTTTTAATGATGTGTTTACTGTGCATAGATCGTTGTAGACACGGAACACACATGAAATGCAAGTGTTCCAAATAATGATATAGTATTTATAAAAGGTGTTATTTTTCTTTATTTCTCACTCTATACAACTCTAAGCAACTGACACGCAGGTAAACAGACTTGAGCTGAGAAAACTATGGTGTGAGGGATGTGATAGCAGACTGCTTGCTGTTTGTTGCTTATCAACATATTTAAAGGACAAAAGACACTCACAGAGAAGTGAGGGAGCGTTTTTAAGGTGGGACGGATCTACAAGTTTTTTTGTAGGCTCTGGTGATTCTAGTGTTAACTTGACTAAAAAAAGAAAGATACTTGAACATTGCTGCATGTACAGTATATTAGCATTTATGACGATTATGTTGAAAGAAAAAACCTTTCTGGTCCTACTGAATTTTCTTTTAACTGCTTAGGCTCACACCCCAATAATATATTTCTTTTGCCACACATGCAGTAACAGTGAGTTTTTTGCTCAGACTTTCCTAACAAAAACACAAGGGTAGGTTGTCAAGAGGGTGGAATCTTTATACATATGGTTTCCATTTCTCTCTCTAGAATAGAGGAATACCAAATGTAAAAAGACTGGCATGTTTTCCACTCCTCCTTCAGCTCAGCCTCTTACACCCAGCCAGAATAACAAGGACAGGAAGACCACAAGCTGTCGTTATTTGATCAGAAGAGCTTGAGGCAGTGAGATGTCTTTGGCTATTCTTCATTTCACCACAAGCGGCTGACAATTTTCTTTTTTTTATGGAATCAACGTAATATTCTTCATTTTCTATCTTTTTATTTTGTGATTTACAGCATTAATTGAGTATCCCAAACCTTTCTTTTTGTGTTATACTCTTAATGTTATATTGTGTATAGAAATAGCTACTCTCTATATACAACCCCAATTCCAATGAAGTTGGGGCGTTGAGTAAAATGTAAATAAAAACAGAATACAATGATTTGCAAATCCTTTTCAACTTATGTTCAATTGAATACACTACAAAGACAAGATATTGAATGTTCAAACTGATAAATTTTACTGTTGTTTTGCAAATCTTCACTCATTTTGAATTTGATGCCTGAAACACGTTCCAAAAAAGCTGGGACAGGGGCATGTTTACCACTGTGTTATATCACTTTTCCTTTTAACAACACTCAATAAGCATTTGAGAACTGAGGACACTCATTTTTGAAGCTGTGTAGGTGGAATTCTTTCCCATTCTTGCTCGATGTACAACTTCAGTTGCTCAACAGTCCGGGGTCTCTGTTGTTGTATTTTGTGCTTCATAATGCGCCATACGTTTTCAATGGGAGACAGGTCTGGACTGCAGGCAGGCCAGTCTAGTACCCACACTCTTTTACTACAAAGCCACGCTGTTGTAACACATGCAGAATGTTTCTTCGCATTGTCCTGCTGAAATAAGCAGGGACATCCCTGAAAAAGACGTCGATTGGATGGCAGAATATGTTGCTCCAAAACCTGTATGTACCTTTCAACATTAAATGGTGCCTTCACAGATGTGCAAGTTAACCATGCCATCGGCACTAACACACCCCCATACCATCACAGATGCTGGCTTTTGAACTTTGCGCTGATAACAATCCGGATGGTCCTTTTCCTCTTTGGCCCGGAGGCCACAACATCCATGATTTCCAAAAACAATTTGAAATGTGGAATCGTCAGACCACAGCACACTTTTCCACTTTGTGTCAGTCCATCTCAGATGAGCTCAGGCCCAGAGCAGCCGGAGGCGTTGCTGGGTGTTGTTGCTATATGGCTTTTGCTTTGCATGGTAGAGTTTTAACTTGCACTTGTAGATGTAGCGATGAACTGTGTTAACTGACAATGGTTTTCTGAAGTATTCCTGAGCCCGCGTGGTAATATCCTTTTATCCTTTACAGAATGATGTCGGTTTTTAATGCAGTGTCGCCTGAGGGATCGAAGGTCACGGGCATCCAGTGTTGGTATTCGGCCTTGCCGCTTACGTGCAGAGATTTCTCCAGATTCTCTGAATCTTTTAATGATATTATGGACAGTAGATGATGAAATCCCTAGATTCTTTGCAATTGTACGTTGAGAAACGTTGTTCTTAAACTGCTGGAATATTTGCCCACGCAGTTGTTCATAAAGTGGTGAACCTCGCCCCATCCTTGCTTGTGAACGACTGAGCCTTTTGGGGATGCTCCTTTTATACCCAATCATGACAAACACCTGTTTCCAATTAACCTGTTCACCTGTGGAATGTTCAAAACAGGTGTTTTTTTGAACATTCCTCAACTTTCCCAGTCTTTTGCTGCCCCTGTCCCAGCTTTTTTGGAACATTTTGCAGGCATCAAATTCAAAATGAGTGAAGATTTGCAAAACAACAATAAAGTTTATCAGTTTGAACATTAGATATCTTGTCTTTGTTGTGTATTCCATTGAATATAGGTTGAAAAGGATTTGCAAATCATTGTATTCTGTTTTTATTTACGTTTTACACAACGTCCCAACTTCATTGGAATTGGGGTTGTATATATAATCCTAAGCCTAAAAGTGCAACGATATTATGTGATTTTTTTGTCACTTTTTTGGCACACTTTAAATCAGGCTTATTTTAAAACCTACATATATATGTTTGATATCATTCTTTTCAGAATTTATCGAACTTTAATATGATGTTGTTAGATTTTCAGATTCTTATTCTTTTTTTAAATTCTAAAGTAAAAAATATCAAGAACTCACGTCCCGTGAGACGATACTTTGCACCAAATGATTTAACCACACCCGGGGCCGGAAATAAAAGACAAAGAGTAGAGCAGCTGCTGTACAGGCTTTTTAATTGTTCAAAGTGCTGTGCGACACGCCGATCATGCGGCATGGCAGCATGGTGGCAGCAGCAGCAAGCCAGCAACTGATCGAGCAAAAAGGAGGTACAAAAAGCTGTATTTGTTTCCCATTGTATCACCGTTTAAAAGGGGGCTTCAGAGGAGCGACCCCATCTCCTTGGGGTGGATTCAGCCCCCCTCTTCACAACATGAATGGCAGAGACGCAAAGTAGCGCAGGCCGGGGGGGTTGGCGAGTGAAGCGAGCAGGAAGAACCCCCTAGTTTAACCAATATACAGAGGATATTTGCCTTCAGCCTACACTCAATAACCCACAATGACAATGTGCTGGGCATATTCTCAGATAGGTTTATTAGATTTATTAAATTTATTAAAAATCAAAAATGGAAATCAGTTACTGTATAAATATACAGATCCTTAATTTAGTACTTTCTGGAAGCCCCATTGGCAGCAATGACAGCTTTAGTCTTCATGAGTAAGTCTTTTAAAGCGTTGCACACGTGGATTTGTGCAGTTTATATCCCAGTCTTCCTGTCAAGCTCTGGAGCAGGTTTTCTTGAAGGACCTTTCTATATTTTGCTGCATTCATCCTTGCCTCAGTTCTGACCAGTCTTCATGTCCCTGCCACTGAGATCCACCTCATTGCATAATGCTGCTACCACCATTCTTTATCGTAGTAATAAGTAGGTGATGAGCATTGCCTGGTCTTTGACAGACATAGTTTTTAGCGTTATGCCTAAAGAGTTCAGCTTTTGCCTGATTAGACCAGGGAATCATTTTCTGTAAGCTCTCAGAGTCCTTCAAAGGATTTTTACTCAAGAATGGCTTCCATCTAGCTACTCTACAATAAACTCCTTGTTTGTGTAGTGCTGCTGAGATGGTCATCATTCCAACAGGTTTTCCATTCTCCACAGAAAACCTGTGATGCTTGGATATAGTGACAACTGGGTTTTTCGTCACCCCCTTGACCCAGGCAATTTTTGCTTGGTTACTCATTTTGGCTGGACAGCCAACTCTGGAAAGAGTCCTGGCGATTTCAAACTTCTTCCATTTCACAATTACTGAGGTCACTAAGCTCCTGTGAATGCTAAAAGCTTCAGACGTGGTTTTTCACCCTTGCCCTGTTGCATGCCTCGCCACAATTTGATCACAGAGGTCTATAAAGAGTTCCTTGGACTTGATGGCTTGGTTCTTGTCCTGACATGTAGTGTGAATTGTGGGACCTTCTATGCACAGGTGTGTGGCTTTATTAATGACTAGCAAAATACCCACGCTTCGCAGCGGAGAAGTAGTGTGTTAAAGAACTAATGAAAAATTAAAGGAAACATTTTGAAAATAACGTAACATGATTGTCAATGTAATTGTTTTGTCACTGTTATGAGTGTTGCTGTCATATATATATATATATACATATATACACATACATACATACACACACTATATATACAGTATATATATCAATATATATATCTAATATCTATATCTATCTATATCTCTCTATATATATATATATACACATGCATACTGTACATACATACACACACACACACATTATATCTATTTCTATATATATATATATATATATATATAGCAAAATACCAACCAGCAGCTTGAAGTACTGCCTTAAAAGTTTTATTAAGAAGAAAATTAAACCTTTTTAAACTGAGGGAAAATATACCAATAATTATTTGTTAAGGATCTCTTTGTATACCACATTATATATACAGTATATATATATCTATATATATATATCTAATATCTATATCTATCTATATCTCTCTCTATATATATACACATGCATACTGTACATACATACACACACACACACACACACATTATATCTATTTCTATATATATATAGCAAAATACCCACGCTTCGCAGCGGCGAAGTACTGGCTTAAAAGTTTTATTAAGAAGAAAATTAAACCTTTTTAAACTGAGGGAAAATATACCAATAATTATTTGCTAAGGATCTCTTTGTATACCACATTGTGAGTTCGGCCCTCTGGTTGTAATATGACCAAGCTGTGCGCTGAACTTACTCTTGAGCATGCAACGTACAGTTGGCCATGTGAACAGTAATCTTGTTTTAAATCTCACATCTTGGATTGCTGCTGTTATAATGGGTTTGAGTTTCATGGTTTGTTTCAATTACGACAGTATTTGCAGGACTTGTGTTGATGTGACATTCGGCATCTGTCAAGCGTTGTAAATATACAACCAGTTTCATCGATAACTTCACATCCAGCTTTTGAGAGTTTAAACATTTATAAACATCAAAGTGTCCACTACTGAAATCATCACCTGTGAATCTAAGATGTTTAAGAGGCATTGGCGGTTGTCCAAAGGTGTACAATATTTGGCCATTTCGGTACACTTGAAAGCGACAACCGAACAATTCAGCAGCAGCCATCAACTCACATGCAGAACCATAGGTGAAGGGCTTAAGCATTTCACTCTTCTAGTGCTCCTGTGTAGTATAATTATCTCCTGTACCGTCATCAGTCCACACCGTGAACCTGTCCCAGTCATTCAATACATAAGACACAATGTTTCTCAAGATATCAAGAGTGAGCCTGATATAGCCTTGCAATATGTAACACAGAGAATGCAAAAGATAGGTGCCATCTCCGGGCATGGAAACCACTCAGTAAGTGACAGTTCTTTGGTCGATGGTGATCACCTCGATAGACATGTTAATGCGGTTATGGTTGGAATGATAAAGGAAATGTGTACCTGAACAATGTAAAGTAAGTCTAAAATACCTACACAATTACTATAATCGTAATAAATGAACAATAAAACAGCGGAGAAGCCGTGGATTAAATACAAAGGCTGTAGTTATCAGCAGGGAGATGTGAATCCTGTGGCGAAGCAAGGAAGGGAATGAAGAGACTGGAGCGACGGACGGCCTTATATAGGCAGGCAGCCAACAACGTGGGAGGTGTTGGGATGGGGGACCCAAGCCCGCCTCACACAGTGACTGAGCTGCAGGCTATGGACAGATATATGTACAAAAGTAGGATTCAGTTAGTGTTGGGAACCCCCGTACCAAATTTCTTGAAGATGGGCCCATAAGTAACAAAGACTGTTGAAAAGTTGAATATGGCGGCCGACAGTGGCATCATACCACCGAAATAAGTACCAAATTTCAGCCTTCTACCTACACGGGAATTTGGAGAATTAGTGACGTTGGAAAGTTCAATATGGCGGCTGACAGTGGCATCATACCACCGAAATAAGTATGTACATTGGTTTCGGTTAGCGCAGGGAAGCCGCCTACCAAATTTCGTGAATATGGGGCCATGAATGAGAAAGTTCAACATGGCGGACGTTGTTGACCGTTATGACCGTTATGCGTAGAATTTCGAAATGAAACCTGCTTAACTTTTGTAAGTAAGCCGTAAGAAATGAGCCTTTCAAATTTCAGCCTTCTACCTACACGGGAAGTTGGAGAATTAGTGACGTTTGGAAAATTCAATATGGCGGCCGACAGTGGCGTCATACCACCGAAATAAGTACGTACATTGGTTTTGGTTAAGCGCGGAAGAAGCCTACCAAATTCGTGAAGATGGGGCCATAAATAAGAAAGTTCAACATGGCGGACGTTGTCGACCATTATCAACCGTTATGACCGTTACGCGTAGAATTTCAAAATAAAACGTACTTAACTTTTGTAAGTAAGCTGTAAGGAATAAGCCTGTCTAATTTCAGCCTTCTACCTACAAGGGAAGTTGGAGAATTAGTGATGAGTCAGTGAGTCAGTCAGTGAGGGCTTTGCCTTTTATTAGTATAGACTAGCAGAATACCCGTGCTTCGCAGCGGAGAAGTAGTGTGTTAAAGAAGGTATGAAAAAGAAAAGGAAAAATTTTAAAAATAACGTAACATGATTGTTAATGTAATTGTTTTGTCATTGATATGAGTGGTGTTTGCCTGCCTATGGTAAAATCATCCCTGATGGAGGATCACAGGAATCATGGGAAAGAGGGGTCCTTTCATCAACAGCGTTTCAGCCGTGGCATGGCCAAATGGGAGGCAGCTAGATGGATGAGGTCTCAGGACTCTAAAATATCAAACCTAATTATGTCATATCATCTACTGTTAAACCGTACTTCTAAAATTTTTATTATTATGCTGTATTAAGGAATTGTTCTGTTCTGTGTATTGTATTGTATTGACCCCCTACTTTTGACACCCACTGCACGCCCAACCTACCTGGAAAGGGGACTCTCTTTGAACTGCCTTTCCCGAGGTTTCTTTCATTTTCCTACAAGGTTTTATTGGGAGTTTTTCCTTGTCTTCTCAGAGAGTCAAGGCTGGGGGGCTATCAAAAGGCAGGGCCTGTTAAAGCCCATTGCGGCACTTCCTGTGTGATTTTCAGCTATACAAAAATAAACTGTATTGTATTCTATTGTATTGTTGATCTCATATCTATATATATATATATATATATCTATATATATATATATATATATACAGTATATATCTATCTATATCTATATATATATATATATATATATATATATATATATAGCAAAATACCGCAGCTTGGCAGCGGAGAAGTGTGTTAAAGAAGGAAAGAGAAACAAAAGGAAACATTTTGAAAATAACGTAACATGATTGTCAATGTAATTGTTTTGTCACTGTTATGAGTGTAAGCTGTGATATATATATATATAGCAAAATACCGCGCATGGCGATGTCGGGTGTTAAAGAAGTTATGAAAAACAAAGGAAACATTTTAAAAATAATGTAACATGATTGTCAAAGTAATTGTTTTGTGTATTTGGCGGCAGCGTCACAAAGTTGTTTTCGTCTAGCTGCATCAGAAAATGTACCACGACGTCTGACACGCCTCCTTTTTACTGTTTCCTCACAGCTTGGATTGCTGCTGTCATAATGGGTTTGAGTCTATATATATATATATATATATATATATATATATATATATATATATATATATATATATATATATATATATACACATACATATATATACATACTGTAGCAACCCGGAAGTCCGCGCTGGTGGAGTGACGCCATTGTGGGTAAATTATGTAAAATAGTTGTGGGGAATTTATGGGAAATTTATGTGAAAGTTATTGTGTGTAAAGATTAACTAAGTTCGTAATTGTCTTTCCTGTTGTAAATGTTATATGTGTTTGTGCGAGCCGGTGGGGTGGGTTGGGATATCGCCGTCGGGGTTGTAAAATGTAAATAGATACCGCCGTTAAGAAATGTCGTTTGTTGTTGACCTTGACAGTGGTTAAGCGGATGAATTTGAGCTTTGCTTTCTGGCTATCTGTGAATAAAGAGATACAACAGGACAGAGCTGTTATTCATTGCTAAGATTTCATCTAAGCAATTAATGCGAGACACTCGAGTCGTGCGGTGTATGGGACACGAGTGCTCGTTACTTGAGAAGCTGGGTACAGCTGCGTGCTGCCGAGGCGCTTCGTGAGTCGATGCGGTGTATGGGACGGCGCTCGTACTTAAAGAGCTGGGTACAGCTGCGTGCCTAATGCTGGCAATCCGCTAGCCGACAGCTTGGAAGAGGTGCACGGCGAAATCGGCGAAAATCTTCAAGACTCGACCACGGTCGCTACATTGGTGTCAGAAGTGGGAGACCAGGCTGTTTAGAAGACGCCGTCATGGAACAGAGTCTTGAAGAAGTAGAGCGTGCCATCTTAGAGAACAGCGTTACGTTAAAGCGCCTGATCAGCGGAGCTGTGCGGAGAAAAGAGGCAGACCGACCTGATGGTGCCAGTGTTCCCCGGACAGTGTTGCGATCATCCAAGCACGGCCAGAGTGGGTGCGTCGGCAGCCACCGCGATACCCCAGGTTACCAGTCGGCGGTCCTCTTCTCGGTCACCTGCTAAGCTGCCGCGATACAACGGATTGGCGCCCTTAGAGCCCTACCTTGCACAAGTGGACCTGGCCGCGATACACAATGAGTGGAACCGCGAAGAAGCTGCGACACACTTGGCCCTTGCCTTGGAGGGTCCCGCACTACAGGTACTCATTGATCTGACATCAGAAGAGTGTCGTGATCTTCAGGCTCTCACAGCTGCTCTCACCAGTCGCTTTGGACAAAGAACTTCAGCAGAATGCAACAGAGACAAGCTGACTAGCCGGCGTCGGCATGAGGGTGAGAGTATAGGAGCCTTTGCCGCTGACGTCAGGGTATTGACACGAAAAGGTTATCCTACCTTCTCGACAACAGTGAGGGAAGAACTCGGACTTCATGCTTTCCTGCGGGGCCTCACACCAGAACGTCTTCGCCAGCATGTCTGTCTATCATCACCCCGAGATTTGAGCGAGGCAATGAGAGAGGCTGAGCGGGTCGAAGACATACTACAGGCGGAGTCACCGGCAAAACGAACACCACGACCGAGTCGATTAACCAGAGCCGTTGAGCGAAGGGTGGAAGGGGACCTGTCTGAGGTAGTGGAGGTCAGCGCGCCCAATCAACATCCACCCCGACAGAGACAACGAGTGGACTGCTGTTTTCGATGTGGAGAGCCAGGACACTTTGCCAGGGATTGCCCCGCCCCAAGTCCGTTACCTCGTACAGCATCACCGCGGGAAGCGACATCGGGTGAGGCCGTGAGGGGCCCTCGCTCCGTTTTCTAGCACCCCTCAACAAAGACTGCTTCAAAGTTGGGCTGTGGATTTTCCACTGGACTATACCTGGACTGCACTATTGATGGATGGCCATGCAGTGCCTTAGTGGACACGGGGTCCACTATTTGTTTGCTGAGAAAGGAGTGTTGCCCGAAACAGCTAGTCTTCTTCCCGAGGGCTGGACCCCACACATAGCGAACTACGCACGGTTACGGGTGAGCGGACAGTAATGCCGGAAAGAAACTGTTATCTGTGATGGTAGGGACGAGCCAGACCAACCACGAATTCTGGCTTGCAGATATAAAAGATCCGTGCATTATCGGGTTGGACTTGTTGGCCCGCTGGGGAGCATGTGTTGATGTCTCTAGGGCCGTCCTTTGCTTAAGTAATGAGACTGTGCGCTCCAAAGCGGGCGGAACCGTCCTGGAAGGGCTGCTGGCTTGGATTTGCCTGAATCCGCGGCTCACGGCTCCCGATCGTTGCTCAGGAGATGCAGAGGCTCAAGGGGATCCTCAGGAGAATGCTGCAGCTCAGACCAGTGCTTCCCAGCGGTCTTCCTCACGCGACCACCCATCAGCTGAGACCGTCGCGCTGTAGAGGAATTGGGCGTCGAAGTGGGGAACATCTGAGCGACACAGCAGGAGCAACTTCAGCAACTTTTGAGAGACTATGTGGACGTTTTGCGGCTCGAGAGGAGGACTGTACTAGACGAATTTAGTGAAACATCACATAGACACTGGCCATGCCACTCCCATTCGTTTGCGCCCCCACCGATTGCCTCTTGCGAAGCGTCAAGCTGCCGAGGAAATGATTTGTGAGATGGCAGCCAACGACGTCATTGAGCCTTCGGACAGCCCCTGGGCTGCACCAATGGTCATGGTATGCGGAAGAAAGCGGGGGTTGCGCCCTGTGTGGACTTTCGAAGGTTAAGCGAAGTCACTCGAAAAGACTCGTACCCACTGCCACGCATCGATGATGCACTGGATTATGTGACTGGATCCTGCTGGTTCAGCACCTTGGACTTGCGCAGTGGGTATTGGCAAGTGGAACTAGCACCAGAGGACCGACACAAAACCGCATTCACCATAGGGCAAGGGTTGTGGCAATTCAAAGTGATGCCGTTTGGGCTGTGTAACGCACCGGCCACTTTTGAAAGACTGATGGAGAGGGTGCTGAAAGACATTCCCCGAACCCGGTGTGTGGTCTATCTGGACGATTTGTTAATCCATGCCAGAGACTTTGATCAGGCTATCCACAACTTACGGGAAGTCTTGACGGCCATTCGTAGCGCCGGGTTGCGGTTGAACCCCGCAAAATGTAACCTCCTCTCCCAACAGACTCAGTTTCTGGGACATGTGGTTAGCGAGTGGAGTGGCTACCGACCCAACAAAGGTGACTGCCGTGAGCAACTGGCCCCACCAGCCAACGTCACCGAGCTGCGGAGCTTTCTGGGCTTAGCCTCATACTACGAAGATTCGTGAAAAACTTTGCAACTATTGCTAACCCCTTGCACCAGCTAACGAGTAAGGGCCAACAGTTGAGTGGGACGGAGGACTGCGCCGATGCCTTCCAACAACTCAAAGCTGCTCTTACCAGTGCACCTGTCCTGGCATACCCTGACCCCAACCAACCCTTTATTTTGGACACGGACGCCAGTAATGTGGGGTCGGCGCAGTACTCTCCCAAAGGGGGAGACCGGAGAAAGAGTGGTGGCCTACTATAGTTGCAGCCTCAGTCGGCCGGAGAAAAACTACTGTGTTACCCGGCGGGAACTATTGGCAGTGATCTTGGCAGTGCGACACTTCAAGCCTTACCTTTTGGGCACTAAGTTCACGATTCGAACTGACCATGCTAGCCTTACATGGCTGTTAAACTTCCGGCAACCTGAGGGCCAGGTGGCAAGGTGGATAGAAATACTTCAGGAGTATGATTTCGAGGTGCAACATCGACCAGGGCGGCAGCATGCAAATGCTGATGCCCTCTCCAGGCGACCATGCGTCCTCGATGACTGCCGATATTGCAGCCGGCAAGAGGAAAGGGGTATGGGACCATCATCATCAGCAGCGGGACTAGAAGAAACGGATGGAGAAGAGGAACCATTCACCATCGACCAGTTAAGGCAACTACAAGCAGGCGACCAAGTGCTGAAGGAGGTAAGGGGCTGGCTGGAGACCCAGGAATGCCCGATTGGCAAACCGTATCTTCCCAAGGGCGGAACTCAAGTTGTTACATTCGCAGTGGGGCAGCCTGGAGTTGCACGATGGTGTGATCTACGAAGATGGCAGGCACCAAGAGGGGTACTGACCATTTGCAACTTCTGGTTCCCATGGCTTTACGCAACGGTCCTCCGTTGGGTTCATGGAGCAGCTGGATCTGGGCACTTTGGAAATGCAAAGACAGTGCGTCGGCTGCGGCAGCGATTCTATTGGCCGGATGTCGACAAGATGCGGAGATGCACGTCCACTGCTGTGGCGTTTGCACGGCGCAGAAAGGACCTGGTCAACGCTCACGCGCCACTACAACAGTATCTCGTCGGGCTCCCATGGAGAGGATTGGGGTAGATGTGCTGGGTCCTTTCCCTACCACAGAGGCCGGAAATCGTTTTGTTTTAGTGGCGATGGACTATTTTACCAAATGGCGGAGGCATACGCCATTCAGATCAAAGTGCCTCCACAGCCGCTCAAAAACTGCTGGACGAAATGTTCACTCGATTGGGTGCGAATGAACTGCACAGCGACCAGGGCGGAACTTTGAGAGCCGGTTGTTTAAAGAGGTGTGTCAGCGGATGGGGTGAAGAAGACCGGACCACCCCTTCACCCGCAAGCGATGGACTGGTAGAACGGTTTAACCGCACCTTGGGCGCCAACTTGCGATCCTCACTAGTCAACACCAGAGAGACTGGGATCAACATTTGCCTCTGGTCTTGTGGGCGTATAGGACGGCTGTTCAGGAATCGAGTCAGTGCACACCGGCGGGGCTGATGTTGGAAGGGAGATGCGCACGCCGGTGGACTTGGTGTTTGGCTCACCCCCTGAGCCTGAGCTTGCTGGCGGTCACGAAACGGACTATCTCCGACGATTGAAAGAGCGACTGGACACTGTACACCAACTGGCCAGAGAGGCCCTAGAGGGAGCTGGAGCCCGCCAGAAGCGGGCATATGACACTCGGGCATGGTCCAACCCTGAAGCAAGGGGACAAAGTGTGGGTGTTTTGCCCCAGAGGAAGCGGGGTTGTCCCCAAAACTGACGCACCATTGGCAGGGACCTGGAGAAATTTTGGATGCAATTTCGGACGTGGTTTTCCGAGTCCGAATGCCTGGACGGGCAGGCGGGTGGTGCTGCATAAAGACCGTTTGGCACCATACCACCCATTGGCCCCAGCACCAGAAAGACTTGAGAACCAAAGCAACTCTCCAACATCCACCCTCGGTGCGAGACAGAACTTGACAGTCTCAGGACTGAGCCTGGCACGGGTGATGAAGAGTCAGGCAGGCCCAAGCGTGTCCCGCCGGCCAGGACATTTATCAGACTTTGTTTGTGAAAATTAGGGTTGTGGGGACACTAACCCTCTTGGGGGCTGTGTAGCAACCCGGCAGTCAGCTGGCTGGAGTGGACGCCTTGTGGGTAAATTATGTAAAATAGTTGTGGGGAATTTATGGGAAATTTATGTGAAAGTTATTGTGTGTAAAGATTAACTAAGTTCGTAATTGTCTTTCCTGTTGTAAATGTTATATGTGTTTGTGCGCAGCCCGGTGGGGTGGGTTGGGATATCGCCGTCCGGGGTTGTAAAAATGTAAATAGATACCGCCGTTAAGAAATGTCGTTTTGTTGTTGACCTTGACAGTGGTTAAGCGGATGAATTTGAGCTTTGCTTTCTGGCTATCTGTGAATAAAGAGATACAACAGGACAGAGCTGTTATTCATTGCTAAGATTTCATCTAAGCAATTAATGCCGAGACACTCGGAGTCGTGCGGTGTATGGGACACGAGTGCTCGTTACTTAAGAAGCTGGGTACAGCTGCGTGCTGCCGAGGCGCTCGTGAGTCGATGCGGTGTATGGGACACAGCCGACTTAAAGAGCTGGGTACAGCTGCGTGCCTAATGCTGGCAATCCGCTAGCCGACAGCTTGGAAGAGGTGCACGGCGAAATAGGCTTGAAAATCTTCAAGACTCGACCACGGGTCGCTACAATAAATATATACATATATATACACATACATATCTTCATATCTATATACATATATACACATACATATCTTCATATCTATATACATATCTACATATAGACATATATATATATATACATACCTATCTACATCATATATACACACACATACATACATACACACACACAAATTATATATATGTATGTGTGTGTGTGTATATATATATATAATGTAGATAGGTGTGTGCGTGTATGTATATATATATATATACACATACATACAAACATACACACAGGTATATATATGTGTATAATATATATGTGTGTATAGCTTTGGTCACTGAGTGCAAGGGAAAAATAATAAAATATAGTCTATAAGTTATTAAACAGTAAAACATTAACGTTTTAAGAAGTACAGGTACATTGAGCACTACTGGAGTGGTTAGGGTAAACTACATTTTAAAGACGGTGTAACACAACAGGTAAGTAGTACTAACAGCAGCTAAAATGTATATGGATCATCTCTCGGTAGTAGATCCCTTTTGAAAGGCGGTACACGACGGCTGTGGTATAGAAATGACATTTTCTATGTGAACGTTCAAATTTCTGCCTCTGGTAATGTGCCTTACCGGCATTTAAAGAAAATTAGTTTTGTGTCATCTGCAGTGTTAAGAGAGAAAGGCTTTGGTTTGGGATAAAAGGAAAAAAGGTGTAAAGAAAGGAAAATTGCCTTTTTCTTTTATATAGTACTAGCAAAATACCCGCGCTTCGCAGCGGAGAAGTAGTGTGTTAAAGAAGCAATGAAAAAGAAAAGGAAACATTTTGAAAATAACGTAACATGATTGTCAATGTAATTGTTTTGTCACTGTTGTGAGTGATGAGTGTTGTTGTCATATATATATATATATTTACACACACATACATAAACATATATATATATATACATATCTATACATATATATATACATATATATATCTACATATATACACATACATATACACACACACATAAATACATACACACATACATACATACACACACAAATACATATATATATATACATACACACACACATATATAAACATATATATACATATACATACATATCTACATATATACACACACAGCTATTTCGTATCAGTGCAATACGCTGCTTGTTAAAACGGATAACTCCTCTCTTACGTGCAAGTCTGCGTGGATATTATGAACTATCGTATTTGTTCAAGTTCTATTTAAATTTTAAATAGAAGGAATTTTTATTTAGTCGACAGAAATATCTTTGGTAGGAATGGTAAAAACAGACAGGAATATTATTCGTGAATAAATCAACTCAAACCTTAAACAACTTATAATATTTTGCTCTCCATAAAAATTTATCCTGTCTAAATTATACAAGTTAGAAATAAAGTAAACGTTAAAAGAACAAACATTCACATTTCTTTACTCTTATGTAATTTTATATAAAAAATAAACTTAGATTTTAAATATCCCAAAAGATTTTGCTCTCCATAAAAATATATCCTGTCAAAATGATACAAATTCAAATATGAACATGCTGCATAACAAAACCTAGAAATATAAATGAAATGTGTTCTTTTCAGCAATAACAAATCAAATCATTCAGTTTTCTTTGCTCATATGTCATTTTAGAGCTGGACGCCTGGCATCTTTTTTTGGCCACAGGTTCGTTTATGTTTGGTGTGAGGTTCTGTGTTGTGGAGATTCTCAGGATGGATTGCAGGTGCTCATCAGTGAGGCGACTCCTGTGTGCTGTTTTGTTAGTCTTTATCACTGAGAAGAGCTTCTCACACAGATATGTGCTACCAAACATGCATAAGGTTCGAGCCGCATGTAGACGGACTTTTTTTGTTCTTCGAAGTCACCAAAGCGCCGTGCAAACTCAGTGCGCTCAGTTTATCAGCAAAGTGCGTATTTGGGAACACCGTAGTGACGACTTGGTTTAACATTACTTGGTAATAGGGAAAGTGAGGCAAGGTGCACTGGTGCATTTGTGTCTCCCATAAAAGCAGCTTCACTTGAAATCACTTTGTGATTGTGCACGGGTTAAAACGTCCGCTGAAGTGTCAGATTCTTATTTAATTATGCTGCTTTCTGTATCTTCTGCATTGCATTCAGGTTAACCTGATGTTTTGTCTCATAGTGCCGTCTTAGATTAAATTCTGTAATTACAGCCACATTAGCTCCACAAATGAGACACACAGGTTTAGTAAACATATACTCAGCCTCCCATCGGTTTTTAAAGGCTCTATTTTCAGAATCAACTTTTCTCTTCAGCATCGTGTGAGCTAGCTTCACAATAACTTGATTAACTCGGTAAGTGTTCGGCAAGGCAGCTGAAGCGCTGCATTATGGGATCTGTAGTTTATTGTGTATACCCGGGCTTTAATAACAATAATACAGTATATAAAATGATCTCGGGCGGATATAATTACGCCGGGCGGATGTGGCCCTGCGCCCTTGAGTTTGACACATATGGACTAAATAGAACTTGAAAAGATATATTTTTTCAAATGTGATCGCAATTCAGATAGAGTTGACGCGCACTACAGCCTGCATGCCTCAATAAGTCATCCTTCCTCGCTCTTACTTTTTTACCGTTCATCTAATGAATACACTGAGTATGGCTTTACCAAAACAATCATTGATGGCGAATAAAGTATCCATTATTCGAGTATGTAGATCGGGTTATATATATATACATATATATATATATATATATATATACCCGCGTATCGCAGCTGGAGAAGTAGTGTGTTAAAAAAGCTATGAAAAAGAAAAGGGAACATTTTAAAAATAACGTAACATGACTGTCAATATACAGTATTTGTTTTGTGAGTGTTACTGAGTGTTGCTGTCATCAAGGATTTGATTATCATTATTTCTTTCAATCAGGTTCGTATTTGTAGGATGTGTTGTGTTCAAGTTACATTCCGTGTTTGTCAATCGTTGTAAAGATGACAGGTTTCATTCATCGATTCGTTTCTTACTGCATCAATAAACAGCTCGTCTTCTTCTTTATCTGAGACCTGACACACTGCATGCACTGCGTCAGTTCACGTGA
Organism: Polypterus senegalus; assembly: GCF_016835505.1. Taxonomy (NCBI): domain Eukaryota; kingdom Metazoa; phylum Chordata; class Cladistia; order Polypteriformes; family Polypteridae; genus Polypterus; species Polypterus senegalus. The sequence continues at coordinate 156,322,140 of NC_053162.1, forward strand.
GCCGCTTCGGTGTACATGCATCGAAGTTTCCCAGCTGTGCTGGTGCCATCTCGTGCTATGTCCATGGCTGTATTTAATGTTACCTTAGTCCTGGCACTTAAAACTTTCTCTCGCAGTTTCGCTGAGTTTGTACCAAACACCACCCTGACCATCTCATCTTCCTCTGCATAAGCACAGTCCTTAACCCATGAATATTTAGTGGCAGTTTGCTATTGGATTGCCGCTGATGGACGGCCTTATATGGGCAGGCACTAAATTACAAACGCCAGCGGCAGCCTGTCTATGAACTTAATTTAAAGTGTAGGTTTACATCGTGCTTTGTTTCCGAAGTAGCAGAAGTCATGAATATGGTTGTATATGTCACTCGCCGCTTCTTATTGTTTAGCTGCCTTCTCAATTATATAATGCATGTTTTCTTCAGCGCTTTTTTTAGGTCTTCCTGGTTTTCTATGTACTGCGTGATTATGTGGGAGGCGTGATGATGTCACACGAAACTCCCGGCGTTGAAGCTCATCTCCATTACAGTAAATGGAGAAAAACTGCTTCCAGTTATGACCATTACGCGTAGAATTTCGATATAAAACCTGCCCAACTTTTGTAAGGAAGCTGTAAGGAATGAACCTGCCAAATTTCAGCCTTCCACCCACACGGGAAGTTGGAGAATTAGTGATGAGTCAGTGAGTGAGTGAGTGAGTGAGTGAGTGAGTGAGTGAGTGAGGGCTTTGCCTTTTATTAGTATAGATAGAGAGATGTGTTCGCTGACGATATGAGCGCTTTTTGGGGACAGTCGCGTTGGGTCTTGTGTAGACTGGTGAGACGTCCCTGCCATTAATTGGCTGTGATGGCACTGTCAGTCCTCCACTCATGTGCGTGTCTTCATAATCCGAGCTGACGACCTCATAATCGTATACGTTGAAAAGAAAGTGCGAATCGCCTTAATATTAGTTCGCCGCGGTGTAGAAAAGGGGTCCCGTGTTTGCACTTGTCTGGGCTATAGCTCAGGGGGAGGGTGAAAAAAATTAAAAGTGCTCACTTTGACTTAAGGCAGAAGCGCAGTCAGCGTCTCAAAGGCCGGCACAGCTATTTGTGCGCGCCGGCTGCTCGACTTTCGCTGGGCAGGAGACCCCAGTTTTTGCAGACACGTTCACGATATCAAAAGTCTCAGCGCTCTTTGGAGGTCATTCATATATATATATATATATATATAGCAAAATAACCGCGCCTCGCAGCGGAGGAGTAGTGTGTTAAAGAAGTAATGAAAAAGAAAAGGAAACATTTTAATAATAACGTAACATGATTGACATTGTCATGAGTGTTGCTGTCATATATATGCCTGCCTAAATAAGTCACCCTTGCTTCGCTTTTACTTTTTTACCGTTCATTTAATCATGGCTAGTGGCAGAAAAATTATAAAATGGAAGGAGGATTACACTGAGTATGGCTTTACCAAAACAATTATTGATGGCGAATCGATTATTCATAAAGCTTGAATTGGTGATCTGTTTTTTCTGTGTTAACCTTAGATTTTTTCATACTTCTTCTCAAACCAAGGTGGTGCGAGGGTAAAATGAATCGGGATGCGCTGATCAATGTAATCGGTGTACCAGGAAATCATGCATTGACAAAAGTTCCCCTTTGCTTGTAATGCAAAGTGTGATTAAATGCATTTTTTAACGCGTTATGGAGCACATGCATCGAAGCTTCTCAGCTGTGCTTGTGCTAAAAAAAGGAAACATTTTAAAAATAACGTAACACGATTGTCAATGTAACCTTTTGTAAGTAGTGCCTGGAGGATTCAGTGTGGAGAAACTCTAGAGACAGCGTGTGTATTAACTTGTGGATTTTTCTGTGAGTATTTGGTGGCAGTGTGAAGTTGCTTGAAGACGGCGTTAGCGGAGCTCAGCTCAGAGCGAAATGAGGTAAATGGCAGGGGAGATGATGACGTGACTCCCCCACCGCCTTAACTGTCAATCCCCCACAAACACAGTCTCTCGGAATTTGCATAAGCACACCCCTTCACCTGCAATTTTAACTTAGTTACAAAGTGATCAAAACTCTCGTTTATATCCTGCGTCCTCTCATTAAACTTGTATCCCGCATTACCCGTGGGCATGTGAAACGCCAGTGGCAGCCTGTCTATGAACTTAATTTAAAGTTTAGGTTTACACCTTGCTTTCTTTCCGAAGTAGCAGCACTCATGAATATGGTAGTATATGTCACTTGCTCGCTTCTTATTGTTTCGCTGCCTTCTCAATTATATAATGCATGTTTTCTTCAGCGCTTTTTGGAGGTCTTCCTGGTTTTTTACGCACTGCGTTGACAGTCAGTTCACGTGATTACATGGGAGGCGTGATGATGTCACACGAAACTCCGCCCCCCACGGCTTTCGAGCTCAACTCTATTACAGTAAATGGAGAAAAATACCTTCCAGTTATGACCATTACACGTAGAATTTTGAAAATGAAACCTGACCAACTTTTGTAAGTAAGCTGTAAGGAATGATCCTGCCAAATTTCAGCCTTCTACCCTCACGGGAACTTGGAGAATTAGTGATGAGTCAGTCAGTCAGTGAGGGCTTTGCCTTTTATTAGTATAGATTTCCAGTTATTTTAGTTTGCCACAGGTGGACTCTAAACACATTTCAAGGATAATTAAAGCAGACACTGCCCTCCTGATCAAAATGTGGAGTGCCATAGCCAAGGGTCGGAATTAGACATAAATAGATGAAAGACCTGTGTGTGTGTGTGCGCTCAACTCTAGCCACTAGATGGCACATGAATGCACTTTTAAATTTTTTTGGCGCTTGCATGCACCTCACTTCTCACTACAAAAGACTTGTGTGCAGCAAACACACCTGTGCAATAACAATGTTGTGCTAATTACACATATGAAGAGACACAACCTTGAAATCAAGCAAACACTGTGGCTCAACAACATCTATGTTAAACATCTCAACAGAGAACAAGATTTGAAGTTTGAAAACATTGCCTATTTGGAGGTATTTTCTTGAGACAAAGATTAACAGGACTCATTTGCCAGTGATACGGCTAAGATGGTATCGTCAGTGTCTTGTTCTGAAAGCCGGGGGCGGCAAGCACAGGAGGGTCCACATCCTGTGCCCTGGATAATTCTTAAGTGTTAGCTTGTGCCTCTCCAAGTTCACCAGTGTAGTAAAATTTCTAGGGAGTCTTTGGGTTGTTTTTTTTTTTTTTAAACAATGATTTATTGATTTTTTGGAACAACACAAACAGCAACAAATCAGCACAGCCAAATACAAATAAGAAAAAGAGAAGAAAAAAAAAAAAAAACCAACAAATACAGGTATATGAGTTACAGATATACATGTCTGGGTCAAAATATGTACAGCGTTTCACATTTGAAGTCAAGGGAAATAAAAAAGAAAAAAAAAGGGGGAATACAGACATTAATTATTGTGTTTAAATACAAAATGTGATCCCCCTTTATGTAATAGCACAGCAAGATCACGAGGTAGGTGATCAAGCAAAGGCTGCCATATCCTACAGAATGCATTACAATTGCCCTTTATGATGGCACTGAGGCGCTCCATTGGCAGCACCTTGAACATTTCTCTGTACCATTGTGTAACAGTGGGGGGCTGTCTCTGAATCCATTGAAACAGTACACATCGCCTTGCTAAATGTAAAAGTTTACCTAACAAAAGCATCTGTACAGAAGACAGAGAGAGCCCTTCTATAGATAGACCCAGAACGAACAGCACAGGGTTCAGTGGGATCGTTTGGTGAAAGATGGAGCGAAGCTCTATAGCAATATTTTTCCAAAATCTAGTAATTAAAGGACATTGCCATATGCAATGGTAGTAGGTCCCCACATCCGTATTGCACTTTACACAAAGAGAAGAAATCTGAGGATGAATTTTATTTAGAAACTCTGGCGTACGCTGAAGTCTATGTAAAATTCTGTAATGGCTTTCCTGGAGTCTGTTACAGGAAAACAATTTCTTGGCAGATCTAAAAGTTTTGGACCATACTTCTGCACTAAGCTGAACTTGAGGTCGGTTTCCCACGAACCCTGGCCTTATCAGTGGTTACAAAATTCAAAGACAATAATTTCCCATAACAAAGAGATAAATTTCCTTTTTGTGATTATTTCCTCATTAAATTTAAGAAGAAAGCTTTCAATAGGATTCAAAACTAAGGGAATTTACAAAATGTCTTACTTGTAGGAACCCAAAGAAGTGTTTCTGTGGTAAATTATATTTAATTTGAACTTGATTAAAGGCCATAAAACTACCCCTTTCAAACAGATTGCAAATAAATCTTATATTTTTAGAATGCCAATCATCAAATATACTAATGCCAATACCTGGGGGGAAAGCCTTATTCCTAATTAGAGGCTGCAGTGCACTAGAAAAACCTCTTCTTCCAGCGTGGGCAACAATATTATGCCAAACCTTAAGTGTAGGCATCAAAATGAAATTATTTCTGACACCAAGAGGAAGGTCAGCCAGATCAATAGATAATAGACTAAGAGGCGAAAGAGGGGCACAGCACCAAGTATCTACAGGTGGCTCGTCTTGGTATAGAAAGGAATGTAACCACCCTGAGATTATTTGTGCATGGCAAGCCCAGTAATAGTATAAAAGGTTAGGAAGTGCCTGCCCCCCCTCATCTGTAGGCAGTTGTAAAATCTGTATCTTTAGTCTAGATTTCTTCCCATGCCATATAAATTTAGAAAGATATCCCTCAATCTCTGAGAATGTTTTTCTGTTGATCCTGAGAGGCAACATTTGTATGGGATATAATATTCTGGGTAAAACATTCATTTTGATTAAACTTATTCTACCCATCCAAGACAGGGGGAGGTCAAGCCACCTATTGAGGTCATTCCTGATTGAGGCCACAATTGGTTTAAAGTTCAACTTGTACAACTCTGTTGTGTCTGCGGACACCCTAATACCTAAATATGTAAAACCAGTGGTCGACCACCTGAAAGGAAAATTAGGAGGAATGTCCCACCTCCCCCCATCACCCAGTGGCAAAGCTTCAGATTTATCATAATTTATTTTATACCCTGAAAAAAGGCCAAATTGATTAATGATATGTGTCAGTGCAGGAATAGATGTTTCTGGCTTAGTGAGAAAGAGCAACACGTCATCCGCGTAAAGGGAAATTCTGTATTCAGTATTCAACAAGGTTACCCCACAGATCTCAGGGTCAGTTCTTACAGCCTCTGCCAGTGGCTCCAATGCAAGTGCAAACAGTAGGGGAGAGAGGGGGCATCCCTGACGCGTTCCTCTACCCAGTGGGAAAACATCTGAGACCGAGCCGTTAACCAATACCCTTGCAGCTGGGGCCCCATACAACAGTTTGACCCACTTGACAAATTCAGATCCCAAACCAAATCTTTCCAAAACATCAAATAGATACTCCCACTCCACCCGATCAAATGCTTTCTCAGCATCCAATGAAATTGCAAGAGCCCTATAATTGGTGTTCTGAGAGAACTGCACAACATTTATGAGTCGTACATTGGGCGGGAGCATCTATTCTTGACAAAACCCGTTTGGTCAGGCTTTATCAGAACTGGCAGAACCTCCTCCAATCGTCTAGATAAAATTTTGGACAGAATCTTGCAATCTACACCGAGTAAACTTATAGGTCTGTAAGATGTACACAGATCTGCAGGTTTATCCTTCTTTAAGATCAGGGATATATGGGCAAGGTTTAAGGTGGGTGGAAGTGTGCCCCTCTCAAGAGATTCTATATACATTTTTAATAAAGGACCCACCATGTGTTTGGCCATTTTTTTTATAAAACTCTGGCCCAAACCCATCAGGGCCTGGAGCTTTTCCACTCTGTAAGGATTTGATTGCATCTAAGACCTCCTGTGCCCTAATAGGACTGCAAAGATCTAATCGACTTTCCTCTGATAGTATAGGGAGATTAACATTATCAAGAAACAATTTCCTAGCGTCTACAGTATTTTGACACTCAGGAGAATATAAGTCCTGATAGAACTCTTTCATTATTTTGCTGATAAGTTTAGCCTCAAATTGTACAATACCTTTCTTATCTTTTAGAGAGGGTATTGCATAAGAGCCCTTTTCCCCTGGGCAAGTCGGGCAAGTAAGCGTCCAGGTTTGTTGCCCGATTCAAATAATCTATGCCTTGCATAGAATATTGCAGTTTCCGCTTTCTGAGTTAGTAGTTGGTCCAGGGCTGATCTGGCTGCATCCAGTTTCTTAAGCACAGAAACAGACGAGGATTTCTTAAACTCCCTCTCCAAGTTAGTAATGTCGCGTTCAAGTACTAATTGTTTGGCTAAGTTGCTCTTCTTTTCGCTGAGGTGAAAGAGATAATAGAGCCCCTGAGAAATGCCTTACCCGCCTCCCATAGAGTAGAAGCACTAACCCCCGGTAAGTCATTTGTAGAAAGAAAAAGTTCCCACTGATCTTCTAAATATTTTACAAATTCAGGGTCACTAAGGAGAGCTGGGTTTAGCCGCCAGTGTCTAGACAAGGGGTCATAATAAGGTGGTAATAACTCCATTGAGACTGATGAGTGGTCTGAGAGAGCGCATGTGTTAATCAAACAACCCCGAGTTCTGTCAAGGACAGATCTAGAAACAAACATGTAATCAATTCTGGAAAAAGAAAAATGGGGGCGTGAGAAAAATGTAAAGTCTTTCACATGTGGATTACAAACTCTCCAGGCATCAAATAGACCAAGATCTGAACAGAAGTCCATTGTAGCCTTTGCCATTTTTGAAGGTGGTTGAGATTTTGGTGGATTATGATCAGTTTCAGGACTCAAACCACAGTTAAAATCCCCACCAATTATTACGTGATTCGGACACACAGAAGAGGTTTTTGCCAGAAGGTTTGAATAAAACAATCTATCAAAAGTATTTGGTGCATAAACACTTCCCAATAGAATTTGTTCCCCATATAAAAGCCCAGTAATCAGAATAAATCGTCCGTCCGTATCCCTTACAATAGTATTTAGAGTGAATGGTAGATTTTTATGGATCAATATTGCAACGCCTCTACTTTTAGAGTTAAAAGAGGAATAGTAAATTTGTCCCACCCAATCACGCTTGAGTTTTAAGTGTTCAGAATCTGTGAGGTGAGTCTCTTGCAGTAATGCAATCTGCACTCTATCTTTTTTGAGTGAGGAAACTATTTTACGTCTCTTAATAACGTGATTAATTCCCTTGACATTGAGAGTTATAATTTTAATGTTACTCATTGTAAAAGTTGTCAGTCATTGAACAAAAATCGTCAACCCGAAGCAAACAAAAAGAGCCATCATAATAAACACACTGTAAAAGATTTAACCCATGGCCTGGATTGGCCGTGATATGAACAAAACCATTGTAAATGAATGGCAAAGGAACCCTTACACACACAACAAACTGCATAAGAATATAAGAATTAGGATAAATGTCAAAATATCACAAACTAGAAACAAACACAACAAAACAAAAAGGAAAACAAAAACGAAAAAGCCACCCACTGGGTGGTATTACAAGACCAGTGTAACCAAAAGAAGTTTCACTCCACGGGAGAAAAGAAAAAAAAAACAAAAACCCACCCCCGCTTCCCAAACCTGAATAAAATCGGGTTAGTGTCAGTTGTGAAACAAAATTAAAGACTGAGTAAACAATTAGTACTGTATACTAGATATTGGCCCTAAAGCCACTTTAGGTACAAAAAATGAACAAATCTCTATTTTCCCTTTAAACTGTCTCTTTTCCCTCAAGCTGCATTAAACACAGTGGACCTACGCATCCTATGGCGTGCTGAACCCATGTCATGTTCTAAGTTAAATCCAACAGTGCCACAATTTGTACGGGACAAGTATCAGTTGTCTTTTAATCCAGCGCATTGATGAAACTTTGTGCGTCTTTAGGCAAATTAAACTTGTGCTCAGTGCCATTGTGATTCAACACGAGCGTCGCTGGGTAGCGCATTCTGAAGCGGATGCCCTTGTCAATTAAGGCGCGACAAGAAGCATTAAATCCCCGTCGTTTCTCACGGATCGCGTAGGAAAAATCCTGGTGTATAAAAATCCGCTGTCCGTCGTAGTGAAGTTCGGGGCCCTCTCACTGCTGCCATGATCCGCTGTTTGTCTCTGGAGTTGTGGAGCTTAATAATCACCGGCCTGGGGTGAGCACCCCGCGGGCCGAGGCCCCGGTGTGCACGGTCAATTTTAATGCGGGCTTTACCCGTGGAGCTGTTTCCCAGCCCGAGCGTAGCAGGCAGCCAGGCTTCAAAAAACTGAATAGGACTCTCACCCTCCGCGCCTTCTTTCAGATTAATAATGCGGATGTTGTCGCGCCTGCTGCGGTTCTCTAAATCATCCAAGCTTTTTGCCATGATCTTAATCTTCCCCTCAGCTTCAGCCAGTCTTCCCGCGAGGTCAGTCACCCCATCTTCCACATCTGAGATTCTCTGTTCTGCCTCCGTGACGCGTTTGGAGACGTTTTCCAGCGAGGACGAAATTTTCTCCAGTGTCCCAGACAGTGTAGACAGTTTTTGGTCAATTACCTCACTGATGCTATTAGTCACCTCACGGATGAGATTTGCGGTGTCCACCGGGTGAGGTTGGTGCCCACTGCTACTAGCATGTCAGTTTGGCTAGCACTGTTCGTCATGGCGGCTGTCGTCTTTCGAGTCTGTATCTTCGTCTGTTTCGACATTACTTGTCATCCAAAAAGCGTATTTAGGGCTGTTGCGTATTCCCAAAACTCTCAGTCAATAGTTTATATAAAAATATAGACAGTAGCGCGCATTACACTGTAATAAATACAGGTGGGAGCGGGAGCACAGTGAAAGCACGTCTTCTAGCCAACCATCTTCACCGGAAGTCACTGGGTTGTTTTTTTAAGAGATTTAAATTTTTATTTTTTAGTAAACTTTCAAACTTTTCTGAAAATATGTCTTCACTTTGTCATTATGGGTTGTTCAGTGTAGATTGATGAGCAAAAATGGCAGATTTATCCATATGAAATAAATCCACAACACAATTAACTGCAGAAAGTAAATGAATATGAATGTATTTGGAATCCACTGTCAGTCAGCCATTGTCCAACCCGCTATATCCTAACACAGGGTCACTGGGGTCTGCTGGAGCCAATCCCTGCCAGTTCAGGGCACAAGGCAGGAACAAACCTCGGGCAGGGTGCCAGCTGACCGCAGGGAATACACTGTATATATATTTTTTAAACAACAACATTTATTTATATAGCACATTTTCATACAAACAATGCAGCTCAAAGTGCATTACATAATGAAGAAAGAGAAAAAAGACAAAATAAATAAGAATTAAAATAAGGGAACACTAAACATAAAAGTAAAAGTAGGGTCTGATGGCCAGGGAGGACAGAAAAAAAAAAAAAAAACTCCAGACGGCTGGAGAAAAAAGAAAACAAGACCACCCAGCCCCCTCTAGGCATTCTACTTAACATAAATGACCTCAATCAGTCCTCATTGTATTCAGGGTTCTCATGGAAGAACTTGATGATGACGGTCATGTGGACTTCTGGCCTTTAATCCATCAATGGGGGGACATCACGGTGCTTTGATCAGATGGTGGTGGTGCAAGCTGCCACCCCAGAAAACCGGAAAAAGAACAGAAGAGAAGGTAGGAGTTAGTACGGATTTTGAATTTGAATACCATAAATAATAATGATAATTAATTGAATATACAGAGCTGTGTTTTCAGCAGTTTTTCAAAGTACTCAACTGTATTAGCCTGGCGAATTCTTATTGGCAAGCTATTCCAGATTTTAGGAGCATAACAGCAGAAAGCCGCCCCACCACTTCTTTTAAGTTTTGCTCTTGGAATTCTAAGTAGACTCTCATTTGAAGATCTAAGGTTACAATTTGGAGTGTAAAGTGTAAAACATTCCGAAATATAAGATATAATATAAACCATAAGCAGTATTTTAAAGTCAATTCTAAATGACACAGGTAACCAATGTAGTGACATCAAAACTGGGGTGATGTGCTTGGATTTTCTTTTCCTAGTTAAGATTCTAGCAGCTGCATTCTGCACTAGTTGCAATCGATTTATGTATTTTTTGCGTCATCCTGAGAGGAGTGTGTTACAATAATCTAGTCGACTGAAAGCAAAAGCGTGAATTAATTTCTCAGCATCTTGCAATGTTATAAAAGGTCTAACTTTTGCAATATTTCTTAAGTGGAAAAATGCTGTCCTAGTAATCTGATTAATATGTGATTTAAAATTCAGGTCAGAGTCAATAGTTACCCCTAAATTCTTTATCTCCGTCTTGACTTTTAATCCTAATGCATCAAGTTTATTTCTAATAACCTCATTATATCCATTATTACTAATCATTAAAATTTCTGTTTTCTCTTTATTTAGTTTGAGAAAATTACTACTCATCCATTCAGAAACACAAGTAAGACATTGTGTCAGTGAATTAAGAGAGTCGGGGTCGTCAGGCACTATTGATAAGTACAGTTGTGTGTCATCAGCAAAACTATGGTAGCTCACGTTATGCCCCGAGATAATCTGACCTAACGGAAGCATGTAAATCGAAAACAGCAGCGGACCCAGGATAGAGCCTTGTGGAACACCATATAGAATATCATGGGTCTTTGAAGTATAATTACCACAACTTACAAAGAATTTTCTACCTGCCAGGTAGGATTCAAACCAATTTAAGACACTGCCAGAGAGACCCACCCATCGACTAGGCGATTTCTAAGAATATTGTGATCAATGGTATCAAATGCAGCACTCAAATCTAAGAGGATGAGAACAGATAAACAGCATCTGTCTGCATTTACCCGCAAATCATTTACTACTTTAACGAGTGCAGTTTCTGTACTGTGAATTGTTTCTGAAACCCAACTGAAACTTATCAAGAATAGCATGTTTATTGAGGTGGTCATTAAGCTGCATAATGACTGCCTTCTCTGGACTTTTACTTAAGAAAGGCAGGTTAGGTCTAAAATTTTCAAAAGCAGAGGAGTCAAGATTATTTTTCTTGAGCAGGGGTTTAACTAGAGCATTCTAAATACAGGCTGGGACGACCCCTGTATCTAATGATAAGTTTACTATGTCAAGAATACTATCAATTAGTACGCCCGATACTTCTTTGAAAAAACTTATTGGTATTGGATCAAGGACGCAGGTGGAGGGTCTCAGTTGAGAAATTATTTTATATAAATCAGGTAAATCTCTGCTGGGGAAAGAATTTAATTTGTTTAAAATGGAGTACTGGGGTTTAAGTGGTTCAGTATTGAGGAGATGTACTATATTACTTATAATATCATTAATTTTTTTATTTAAAAATACAGCAAACGCCTCACAAGTTTCACTGGAAGTTTTTGGAGGCATTCCATTGAGTGACCTGGATTTAGCAGACAATCAATCGTAGAGAATAACACTCTGAGATTACTAGCATTATTATTTATAATTCTAGAGAAATAACAGTGTCTCTCAAGATGGACTATGTTGTTGTATTCTGTTATTGTAGCCTTCAGTTTAGTTTTTCTTCATTTACACTCAGCTCTCCGGCATGTTCTCTTAAGATCAGACACTCTTTGGGTCTTCCACGGTACAACAGCACTAGAAGATTTTTTAACTATCTTTTCAGGTGCGACTATGTCAGCAGCAGCTCTCACCTTAATATTAAAATTTTCCCCCTTACTATTTACATTAGTCTCACTATTGTAATAAGCACTACAAACGGACTGGTTGCTTAGAATGTTTGTAAATTTTGAAGCTGCTGATGAATCAAAGAAGCATTTTTAACAATATGCTTCTCGTGAATATTTTCTATCATTATTTCTATATTAAATAGTAACAGAAAATGGTCTGATAGACCAATATCAATGATCTGCTTCACATCACATCACAAAACACACAAAAAATGAAATTCAGCTGTATAATTTTAGGATTTGCCTAAAACATGCCTTTTTCTACCGAATGATTGCCCATTTTGCTCTATTTAAGAGATGTCCTGCTGACTTGGATTCCTCACATTCAGTTTGCTACACCTGGAGTACTTCCAACAACAAGTCTCAGTAATTTGTTGTGAAAGCTAAATTTAAAGAAACAATTTTACTTTGCTGTTTTTTCCTCACTAATTACTATAAACTGTCTGCCTTGGCTGAGTTCATTGATTATTCATGCATACGGATATGCTCCTTAACACTTTACATCTCTCTCTCTCTCTCTGTTGCTATATATATATATATATATATATATATATATATATATATATATATATATATATATATATATATATATATATGTAAGTATTGTGAATTTTAACAGCTTTTTATAATTTGTGAGCAGTTTCTCAGGTTTGTCTCTTATCTGACAAGGCTCATTTATTCTGCCCTGTAAATGGCACTTCCTATTGAGCAAAACTCTCTACAGCAGGTAAATGTTGAGATGTGATCTATTATTTATTTGGCAATCTTCTTGGAACTTTGCAGATGCTTAATCCCTCTATTACCTTACTTGGCTCTCTTCAAAGTTTATTCTAATGATACATTTAACTATTTCCTGTTTGCCTTTCTTAGGGAACTGCTGCCAGTGATAAGCAGGCATTTTTATTCTTGAGGATTTACAACTTTTAGAGAGTGGGCGAAGTCATAGAAACATGAAGGGATCTCATTTGTTTAATTCATCTAAAGATTCAATGCATTTTTGTAATCTTCTGTTGAATTTCTACTGCTTGTCAATGATATATTTCATGCTGTTTTATTTTTCATATATAGTGTAATTTACATGCTCACCCTTGCCACAAAAAGGCGTCTACCTTTGTTGTATTTATGGTGTCTCTTAATAGTCAGCACATCATGCAGGCCTCTCAAATATAGGGTGTGACTCAATAAATACAGTACCTGCAACATGACACAAATCAAGATATATTTATATATTGTAAATGTATATATTATAAATGAGTGGCTGCTTGGTGGCACAGTTGCTCAACTTTTTCCAACCAACAGACGCAGGACACACCAAGGTAAAACACCAAGAAGTTGTTTAATTTTCTTCTAAAGTGCCCCAAAGCACCTCCGCCACAATAAATACAATTAAATCACAACCAAAACACAATTCTTTTCCTCCGTCACACTCCCTCCCAACTCCAGCCCCCTGCTGACCATCTACCACAATATCATTATCATTACCACCAGTTAAACTGCCATTTTACATGGTTTACGCAAGACAGTCAGTTGCCCACCAAAACTTTTTCATCCACTCTCTATGGTCCTCTGCATCCTTTGGGGTGAGTCCCGTTCTTTTCATGTCTTCTGACACCACCCCCAACCACATTCTCTTTGGCTGCTCTCCTGGCCTCATCTTCACCTCCATCATGCTACATGGCTTCACCTAGACATCCATAAGTCCAAACCATCTTGCTGTTTTTCTCTTCAGCAAGTCCTTCTCTAAACTCAATATATTTCTTCCTCTCACTCCATGTGTATGGGGGATGCTTTAACCTTTGTGGCAAACAGATTTCAGGTAAGATGCCAAAGCTTGAATGTCTTCTCATGCTGAACAGAAGGGAAGTGTAATCTGGGAAATTTGAAAGGCAAATTAGAATTCAGAGTGTTTCGCTTAGTTAGAATGTGCAGCTTTCTGATTCCCATGGCATTTGACTTTGACTTGGTGAAAATGAAGCGGTTAAGTATCTGCTCAGCTAGTGGAAAGAAAGCCAGGTGTGTGCACTTATTTGGTTGAGAACTATGAAGAGAAAGAATGGCGACCTTTTATTAGACTTTTTAAAAAAAAAAAGGTTCTGTTGGGTTTCGGTTCAGTTGGTGCTTTGCTGTAATAATGGTGCTTTCAGTTTTCAGTTCAGTTGCCTTCCGGACACATGTAAAGAGCTCTGTTCAGTTATATATATTGGCACGTTAATGGAGCTTGCTGTCTACTTACCTGTAGGACACTTTCCAGAGAGCTTTGTCACCAGCAAGAAATCTTGCTTTATTTTTTTGGATAAACCATATATAAATGGGACTCCAAAAAGTTCTGGAATCGGTCAATAGCGCAAGAGTCGGGTGTAGTTATTGAATATGCCACTAGGAATCACATGCCTACAATTTGGGTCATCATTTCACTGAGTGGCATTGTGATGTGGTGGTCAAGTTCATATTTCTGGTGTTTAGCCTACAATTGTGCATTTTATTTTTTCACCAAGCCACCATGGCACAGAAACAATGATGACTGTGTTTTTCAAAGGACTGGATCATGAAGAGTTTGCTCCTTGTGAATAGACAATCAGTGACATTACATTGAACCACTGAGGGTCTATAAAAATGCATCAGGATAAAATGTCCAGAGAAATGGTGCAACAAAAACTGGATGTTGCACCATGGCAGTGCACCTACACATACCAAACTGTCAGTCAAACATTTTTTGACCAAAAACAATATGGTTGTTGCTTAACACCCACTATGTTCCTCAGATCTCATTCCCTCTGACTTCATTTTGTTCTTAAAATTTAAATTGAGGCTGAAGGCAAGAAAATTACTACTGTGAAAGAAATACAAGAAGAAAGTAAGAGATTGTTGATATGGTAGCAAAAGATGAGTTCATGGAGTGCTTAGGGAAAGGGTGTTGCATCTCAATAAGATTATTTGGAAGGTGTTTAAAAGAGAACTGCTGCAAGTTTTACAATAAAAAAATTGTTTTAAGAATTCTGGGAACTTTTTGGCCCCCCTTGTAAAATCTATTACTAAGGAACTGGAACATCCAGGTAATGTCATGCAATACTGAATAAAGACTGCATGAACCCACCCAGGTTGTTTGATCCTTATATTGCTTATACAGGGGTGGCCAAAAGAAGGTTTACAGTTGTGAGAATTTGAAACACAGAGTTTATTCTTGTATTTTTTATTTATTAATTACTGTATTATTTGTTTGTAAAATGTGTCTTTTTTCTTCTTCTGATTCTTATTACTCTTATTATTGAGACATTCATTTGAGTTAATAAAGCTATTGTAATAATCAAAACCTGCATGCCTTTTTCCATATGAACAACTGTAAATCTACTTTTGCCCACCCCTGTATTTCCTGCTATTGCATTTGATACAAATAGATACAGTTTTTAAGTAAAAGTCAGTATCCCTGTCTGGATTGCTATTAGCAAGCCAAGCTTAATGATTTATCATTCCTTGTCAAACTGTGGTCCCTGAAGGGCTCAGAAGGACACTTTTGGGAAAGTCCTTTATTGGTGGTGAACTGGGATGAAGTAATGAAGTGAAAGTAAAAGTCAGTACCAGTCATTGGGCAGCCAGCCATTAGAAGTCCCTAGGGTTGAGTATAGACATATAAGAGTTGACAGGTAACAGTTGTATAGCTAGTTTTAACATTCCTTCTTATTCTCTGTTAAGAAAAGAACATAAGTGATTAGGTTGTAACTTGTGTGTTAAGTGCATGTCACAGAAAATCAAATAACACAGTGATACACAATGACAATCCACACATCTATCTGATCATTGTCATCTCTGTTCTTTTTGACTCTGCTTCATATTCTACTTTCCCCAGCCATGTCTCACCTCCATTTGGAATGCTACTTCTTTCACATCTTTCATAAAGTTTTACCCTTAAGGGCAGAGAAGCAACTTTACAAGTTAGAGTGAAGGACAACTCCTGAAATTACTTCCTTCCTTACACCTCTCACCCTGGATTTTACTGCTGTGCCTGGTCCTCCATCTTCACTCAACATACCACCTAATTAGTAGAAGTTTCCTACTTTTACCAAAACAAGTCCATTTGTGATATCTAAATTTACAACAATTACACCAGCATTCTGCACCCCACATACACATCTTTTACAAACAAAGGTCGCACTTGGTGTTCGTAGATTACACTTCACGTGACTACATCTTTAATACACCCACTTTCAACAATCTGAGTTTCTCTCAACACTTCTACTGCACACATATTGCACCACTATGCACCTATGTGCCTCCTGCACCTTCATTCCAACTATCACTACATTTGCTTCCAAACTAGCTTACCATTTTAGTATCTTGGCCTGTAATTATCCTTTCTGCAACAGCCACTACTATCATGAAAAGCAATAGACTCAGAATGAGTTCTTGGGACAGCACCATATGCCCTTCAAACTTTCACTTATTCCCATTTGTTGTCCTGACCTCTGTTTATGCTTCCTCAAACATCACTGCAGACACTAACCATTCATCCACACCTAACCTTTTCAGTGTCCTCTTCACCAGCTGTTGTAGGGCCTTGACAGATTCCTTCTCCAAAACAAAGCAGGTGCGTAATACCAGAAATGTGATCTATAATATTGTTTCTTGGCTTGTGTGTGTGAAATGTGACATTTGGGATATTTATAGAATAAGATGTTGCTATAGCCAGAACCTCTAATAGAAAATTCACAAAAAAATTCAAGCCACTCATTATCATCTACTGCACCATGACTGCTCTCTTTAAGAATGAGAA
This sequence comes from Polypterus senegalus, assembly GCF_016835505.1. Classification (NCBI taxonomy): domain Eukaryota; kingdom Metazoa; phylum Chordata; class Cladistia; order Polypteriformes; family Polypteridae; genus Polypterus; species Polypterus senegalus. Next base: position 156,338,582 of record NC_053162.1, read on the forward strand.
CAAAACTGTGGAGCACAGATTCTTAAAATATGGGCTGTAACCAATTTTGGGTCACATGTTGTTTGAATTTGGCTTGCACAGAGTCGGGATTCACAATTTAACTCAATGGGAAAGGATTACATACAGTTTGCAGAGTGGTTCAGGTCACCACAGGTATTTTAAGCAAACAAAATTGTTCCTCTATGACCTGCGGCCATGATTTTCCAAGGTGTAAATGATGACTGTCAGAGCAAATCTCTACAGGGGGAAAAAGGGATGACAGTTGGTGGCGACTCTCCAAATAGGAATGTATGAGTATTGGCATTGATACTGGGTCTTGAAGTCACAAAGAAGTTGCAAGAAAAAACAGATAGATAGATAGATAGATAGATAGATAGATAGATAGATAGATAGATAGATAGATAGATAGATAGATAGATACTTTATTAATCCAAAGGGGAAATTAACATAATCCAGCAGCAGTATACTGATACAAAAAACAATATTAAATTAAATAGTAATAAAAATGAATGTAAAAGCAGACAATAACTATGAGTAATGTTAGCATGTACTCCCCCGGATGGAATTGAAGAGTCGCAATGTGTGGGGGAGGAACAATCTCCTCATTCTGTCAGTGGAGCAGGACAGTGACAAAAGTCTGTCACTGAAGCTACTCCTCTGCCTGGAGATGACACTGTTCAGTGGATGCAGTGGATTATTCATGATTGACAGGAGTTTGCTTAGTGCCCGTCGCTCTGCCACAGATGTTCAACTGTCCAGCTTTACTCCTACAATAGAGCCTGCCTTCTTAACAAGTTTGTACAGGCGTGAGGCATCTTTCATCTTTATGCTGCTTCCCCAGCACACCACCGCGTAGAAGAGGGCACTTGCAACAACCGTCTGGTAGAACATCTGCAGCATCTTATCGCAGATGTTGAAGGACGCCAACCTTCTAAGAAAGTATAGTCTGCTCTGACCTTTCTTACATAGAGCATCAGTATTGGCAGTCCAGTCCAATTTGTCATCTAGCTGCACTCCCAGATATTTATAGGTCTGCACCCTCTGCACACGGTCACCTCTGATGATCACAGGGTCCATGAGGGGCCTGGGCCTCCTAAAATCCACCACAATCTCCTTGGTTTTGCTGGTGTTAAGATGTAAGTGGTTTGAGTCGCACCATTTAACAAAGTCTTTGATTAGCTTCCTGTACTCCTCCTCCTACCCACTCCTGATGCAGCCCACAATAGCAGTGTCATCAGCGAACTTTTGCACGTGGCAGGACTCCGAGTCATATTGGAAGTCTGATGTATATAGATTGAACAGGACGGAGAAAGTACAGTCCCCTGCAGCGCCCCTGTATTGCTGAACACAATGTCAGACCTGCAGTTCCCAAGACGCATATTGAGGTCTGTCTGTAAGATAGTCCACAATCCATGCCACCAGGTGTGAGTCTACTCCCATCTCAGTCAGCTTGTCTCTAAGGAGCAGAGGTTGGATGGTGTATAAGCATATTAAGGAATATTTCTGACAGAATTAATTAAATAAATAAATGTCTTATGAAAGGAGATGGTAAATAAATAAAAACACAATGATATGTGGGCATGAATAATTAAATGTGTCATAAAATTTTTGTTTTTTGCTAATTTCTTTACGCATTTATTTACCTATTTCTTCATTTGTTTATTTCAGTGAAACCACATTCAACATGCACTATACCTTGAAATGAAAGCTGCCATTTTCACTGATCAAAGTTGAGAGGGTGGGCTTTAGCAAGTACTCTTTTTTTATTGGTGAATCCTCAGTAGAGTGCATTTAAAGAGACGAACAGCACATTTCAGATACTGACTCATGAGAGAATGATGAATTCAGGGATCCTTGAATTGAAGGAGTTCCTGTGCTCAGTAATTCTAGCCAACTTTTTCTTGCACTCATGTGCGCCACACACACACACACATAGTCACAACTATGAGCATGCGGTGAATTCTGTGGCTTATAGGTATGCGCAAAATTACAACTGTGAACATCCCCTCTACCTACAATTTACCAATCAAAACATAATAGTACTCTCTCTCAACTTAGATGGATGAAAATGACCATTTTCATTTCAAGGCATAGTTCTCTTTCGATTTCAGTTTATTTACTTAGCAGGTACTTTTATCTGAAGCAATTAACAAAAGAGTTCAGTATAACTGAGAAAACATCACTATGGAGGACTGTTTGAAAACAAGTGTTACAGGATAAGGTTACAAATTGATCTTACAAGCGAAGAGCTCAGAATAAAACAAAATCTATTTATACTTCCATGGTTACAAAAACCTAATAGACAATATCGGTTAGACATAAAAACTGAAAACAAGAGTCTTCAAACATTTCTTAAACATGCTGAAGGAGCTATCTGTTCAGATGGTTGTTGGAAGCTTGTTCCACCAGCTAGGAGATACACATGAAAACAGTCTAAATAAAAATTTAATGCCAAAAGAGGAATTTGCCATCAGCAGATCTGAGCAGCTGAGAAGCAGCATAGGAATTCACAAGTGTCTACATATATACAGTATAGGCACACACCTTTTTGACTACTCTGTAGGCAAGCATGAAAGCATAAATAAATAAATGTGTCACGAAATATGTTTTTCGGATTAAATGGATTCTGCCGAAGATATTACGTATTTCAGAGAGAGAATTGAAGATTTATCAGAAGAAATTACAATGTTGGCCCTTTTAGAACTGAGTATTTGACCCTTGTTTTACGAGTAGAAAGTCAGTTGCATATTAGCAGCTACTTTTCAAACAACTGTACAGCTCTGATCAGTGGTAAAGTTGTTCAGTTCAAAATATTAGGTGGAGCTGCTTTGGGCATTCCATGTCAAAGTACCTAAACTAATACAGCCGTTGCAGCTTACCGTATATCAAACTGGCTCATTAGTCTTGTGATCGTCTTCTCTGATACATCATACAGATCTGCAATCTGTTGTACTTTTAAACCGCATAACAGAAGGTGTTCTATTGACTCAGCTGGAATGTCAAAGGATGGACATCCAGAGCAGGGAACTGCATCACCTGAACTGCAGTGTAGTAGAGTCTGTTCCACCTGTTCTTGATAATTTCAAAACAGTTTCATCTATATTGGAGTCTAAAAGGGCCGCCAACATTGTAATTTCTTCCGATAAATCTTCAGTTCTCTCTCTGAAATACGTAATATCTTGGCAGAATCCATTTAATCGGCAGTAGTAAGCATCGAAATATTCCTCCATAGAAAACAGTCTAAATAAAAATTTAATGCCAAAAAGAGGAATTTGCCATCAGCAGATCTGAGCAGCTGAGAAGCAGCATAGGAATTCACAAGTGTCTACATATATATAGGCACACACCCTTTTGACTACTCTGTAGGCAAGCATTAAAGATTTGGACTTGATAAGTGCTGTTCACAGGGAGCTGGTGTAGTGACCTTAAAAGAGGTGTGACATGGGCCAGCTGTGGCTGGTTTACAACACCAGATGTGATGCTGCATTTGGAATCAGCTACAGCAGCTTGGTAACACATGTCAGTATTCCTGCCAACAGAGAATTGTAGTAGTCCAGATGTGACAAGACCAAAGCCTGGACCAGGAGTTGTGCTGCATACTCCACCAAATATTGTCTGATGGTACCAAGAGACCACTACAGCATGATCAGTGAAAGTCAGTTGGTTGTTTATCACCATCCCGAGGTTGTGTGCAGACTTGGCGAGTGTTAACGATAAGCTGGTGCAGTGCTGAATAGACAAATGAGCTGGGATAACTTGAAAAGTCCATCTTTGCCAGGTTGAGCTGAAGTTGGCTCTCCTTCATCAAGGTTGCAATGCCAGTGAGACATGCAGAGATTCTAGCTGATGCCATGTGGTCCTCTGAAGGGACACACAGGTATAACTGAGTATCATTGGCACAAAACTGATTTAAGAAACCATTGGACACAACGATGCAGCATACTAAGGAGGTGTAAAGATAGATCCTTGGGAAGTGATTCTTAGGGCACCAGGACACACAGTAGGATCTGCCCAAGAGGTATTACTCAAACCATTTGAAGTGAGACCCAGTGATGCCAAGGTCTGACAGGGTGACAATGAGGATCTAATGATTGACCATTTTAATGGCAAAGACGACATCTAGTAGACATGAAAACTGGTGACATGATGGTAGCTCTGGCAAGCTGACAAATGTAAGTTGAGATGACTTAGTGGAACTGCCCCCCTTGAAGCCTGACTGATTAGGTTTAAGCAATCTGTTCTGTAGAAGGTAGGAAGGAAGAAACTTAGAACGGCACATTCAGGTGTTTTGTATAGAAAGCAGAGGAGAAAGACTGACCAGTAATTACCTACTTAAGATGGGCCAAGTGCAGGCTTCTTGTGAAGACTAGTTATTAGGGCCTGCTTGAGCACAGTGGTGTGTGTAATACGAGAAATGGGTGAGGATGAGATGGGCCTGGTCGGGACATGAATTGACAAGGGTCAAGTGGGTTGGCAGTGGAGTCACTAGAGAGGAGGTTGGAAGTATCTGCTGTGAAGAAAGTGACTAAAGTGAGGAATGTTGAGGTCTGTACAGGAGGGAGGCAGATAAGCAGCTGTGATGAAAATTGACTGCTGATGACAGGCACCTTTTCCTGAAGAAAGGCTGCAAACTTATCAAAAGTAAATGGGTCTGTAAGTAGAGGAGGTGGAGGGTTGAGGAGAGAGGTGAATGCAGAGAACAAACTACAAGTATGACCTGTTTTGAAAGAAACTTCCCTTAATATTGGTAGTAGTAGTAGAAGAGAAGGAAGATAGAAGAGACCAAAACTAATCAAGGTTAGCCTGGGTCTTTGACTTCCTCCATGTCCTTTCACCTGTTCTAAGCTGTGTCCAAAGGCTGCATAGAGCTTTTGAAAGCCATGTGCCAGACGTAGGGTGTTTCACATGCAAGTCTAGAGGAGAGATGACAGACAGCATCATGGGAAGAGGATAGAGCTGAGTACACAGGGTGTTGGTGGCAGTAATGGTATCAGAGGAGAATAAGAAGAGAAGCAGGTGGCAGAGAGGGAGCAGAGGTGACAGTGGGAGGACACAGTAGGAGGAGAGGAAAGGAGTAGAGAGAACTGAATGAAAAACCAGTGTGATGTGTACAGTCTACTGACATTTCATGTTGTGTGCATCTCACTGAAATAAATACATAAAGAAATACGCAACAAAAAGTATACAGTGGTGTGAAAAACTATTTGCCCCCTTCCTGATTTCTTATTCTTTTGCATGTTTGTCACACAAAATGTTTCTGATCATCAAACACATTTAACCATTAGTCAAATATAACACAAGTAAAAACAAAATGCAGTTTTTAAATGATGGTTTTTATTATTTAGGGAGAAAAAAAAATCCAAACCTACATGGCCCTGTGTGAAAAAGTAATTGCCCCCTGAACCTAATAACTGGTTGGGCCACCCTTAGCAGCAATAACTGCAAGCCTTCCAGATCCTGAAGCAGCAAAACAACCCCAGACCATCACAGTACCACCACCATATTTTACTGTTGGTATGATGTTCTTTTTCTGAAATGCTGTGTTCCTTTTACGCCAGATGTAACGGGACATTTGCCTTCCAAAAAGTTCAACTTTTGTCTCATCAGTCCATAAGGTATTTTCCCAAAAGTCTTGGCAATCATTGAGATGTTTCTTAGCAAAATTGAGACGAGCCCTAATGTTCTTTTTGCTTAACAGTGGTTTGCGTCTTGGAAATCTGCCATGCAGGCCGTTTTGCCCAGTCTCTTTCTTATGGTGGAGTCGTGAACACTGACCTTAATTGAGGCAAGTGAGGCCTGCAGTTCTTTAGACGTTGTCCTGGGGTCTTTTGTGACCTCTCAGATGAGTCGTCTCTGCACTCTTGGGGTAATTTTGGTCGGCCGGCCACTCCTGGGAAGGTTCACCACTGTTCCATGTTTTTGCCATTTGTGGATAATGGCTCTCACTGTGGTTCGCTGGAGTCCCAAAGCTTTAGAAATGGCTTTATAACCTTTACCAGACTGATAGATCTCAATTACTTCTGTTCTCATTTGTTCCTGAATTTCTTTGGATCTTGGCATGATGTCTAGCTTTTGAGGTGCTTTTGGTCTACTTCTCTGTGTCAGGCAGCTCCTATTTAAGTGATTTCTTGATTGAAACAGGTGTGGCAGTAATCAGGCCTGGGGTGGCTACGGAAATTGAACTCAGGTGTGATACACCACAGTTAGGTTATTTTTGAACAAGGGGGCAATTACTTTTTCACACAGGGCCATGTAGGTTTGGATTTTTTCTCCCTAAATAATAAAAACCATCATTTAAAAACTGCATTTTGTGTTTACTTGTGTTATATTTGACTAATGGTTAAATGTGTTTGATGAGCAGAAACATTTTGTGTGACAAACATGCAAAAGAATAAGAAATCAGGAAGGGGGCAAATAGTTTCTCACACCACTGTATTTTGTGACGCATCTAATTATGTATGTCCACATTTCATCATGCTTTTATTTATTGGCAAATTGCACTTATTGTATGTATTTAGTTATTCATATATTTATCTGTTTAATATTGTCAAAAATATTCCTCCATAAAAGGCATGCAGGTTGAAAAAATTTAAATACACAATAAAAAAATTGAACATGCAATGAAATGAAAGATATGGTTCCTTTAAAAACTAATATATTATGGTCTTATTTTCTTTTTAATACAGTGGGTATTGAATAAATGTTTGTAGGGCTAGCTTTGTGGTTGGAGTGTAGCAGAGTTTCATGTACTGGTGTGGAACCTGTCAAGAGGTGATATATTTTAGTCAGTTCTTAAAAATGATGTGTTAGAATCAGGAAAAATGGGCAAGTGTAACGATCTGAGCAACTTTGACAAGGGCCAAATTGTGATGGCTAGATGACTGGGTCAGAGTATCTCCAAGATGACAGGTTGTGTGGTTTTTTCCTTTTATGCTGTGGTTATTAACCTACCAAAAGTGATCCAAGGAAGAACAACTGGTGAACCAGTGACAGGGCATCATAGGTGACCAAAGCTCATTGATGAGTGTGGGGTGGTGTGTGCAAAGGCTAGCCTATCTGATTTGATCCACCAGAAGAGCTACTGTACTGAAAAACATAATGCAAGTCATGAGAGAAAGGTGATACAACACACAATACATTGCAGCTTGCAATGGAAAAAGATAGCTTGGTCTGACAAAAGACTTCTTTCAGATCATGGGGATGGACAGGTGCATGAACATCATTTACTTGGGAATAGATGGCAGAAGGATACACTGTGGGATGAAGGCAAACTGGCGGAGGCAGCAGGATGATCTGGGTAATGTTCTGTTGGGAAGCCTTGGGTCCTGGGATTCATGTGGATTTTAGTTTAACACATACCACCTATCCAAAGATTGTTGCAGACCATGTAACATCCATTCCTGGCAACAGTATTCCCTAATGGCATTGGTGTTGTTTAGCAGAATAATGCACCCTGCTACACTGTGAAAATTGTCGAGGAGTGGAATGAGGAACATGACAAATTGTTCAAACTGTTGACTTGGCCTCCTAGTTCCCCAAATCTCAATCTGATTGAGCATCTGTGGGATGTGCTGGAAAAGCAAGTCCAATCCATGGAGGCAACTTATAGGGACTGAAAGGATCTGCTGCTAATGTCTCAATGCCAAATACCACAGGACACCTTCAGAGGTCTTGTGGAGTCCATGCTTCAGTGACTCGGAGCTGTTTTGGCAACACAAGGGGTTTTCCTTCCACATCCTAAAGACATGTTATTTAGGTTAACTGGCAACTCCAAATTTCCCTCGTCAATGGGCTGTTGGAAGCTTCTGCAGTGTATGGCCACAGATGTGGTGGGGTTGAGGGCTAAATATTATTGGAAAGCAATGGTGTAAAATAATATTATAAAGGTAATTGAAAGTTAATTTAAAATTGCTACAGATCACAAACTCTATATCGAAGCTTAAAATGATTAGTGTGTCATCATAAAATAAACCTGAATAAATGTCTACCTACAGGAAATGTTAGTAATACCGTCTTTCTCTATTTAACATATTCTGAACAACATAATTCATTAACCAAATTGTGCTACATTAGTTTTATCGCGGCTTAGCTTGATTGCCCTTAGTAACAATATACAGAAGTATATATTGGCTTTTTCATAAATGGAAGGCATTGCACTAATAAAAAAAATTAATGTCACCAGTTTATTTTGAGTTACTGTCACGTCTAAACAGCACAATTAAATTGATATGTGCACATTCGAACAACACACACCAGGCTGCTGCTGTGCTTGTGCAACAGTCCAAATCTCCCTGTAGATTATGCAAAATATGATAATCACAATAATAGGCAGAGATGCGCAAAACAGCCGATTTCCCTTTCACATACGGTTTTGTGAAACTGAAACTAAAGTTCCTTGCATATGCAATCTCAGAGTTATTTGTAATTTTTAAAGTTTTTTTTTTTTGTTGGGGGGTTGAAAGGTACATACTCCTCCTTAATGGTTTAGTAACACCACAAATTCTTTTTAGACTCTTAAATAGGGTCCAAATGAAAATAAAAGAGGGAAAACTGTGTTTTGGAAGTTAAACTAAGCTAAACACAATCTACGATGATACAAAAAGGCAAAATGTGATGAGAAGAAGACATGGTAGCAGTTGTCTTTGATGAGATCCTGTATTTGCAAGTGCTTTTTAAACTAAGTACAAGACAATAAACTGTCTACCCATCAGCTTCTGTGAACTCCAACTACATGATGGAAATTGTAGTCCCTGCCATCTGCCATGCAGATGAGTTGTGTCACACATGCACATCAGAAGGTCATCTTCCAGGTTCCACCCAGGTATGTAATACCACCACGGGCTGATCCAGTGAGGGTATCTGACTCCACCCCTTCCTGCCCCTGGACAATGAAAGCCCAGCCACCTTATAGGAGAACTGGAGAGATAGAGATCCTAATAAGAAGCCTTGATAGGCAGCACTTTTATGATAGAATACCAGAGGGCAACATTTCTGCCTGTAATCTCAGCACTGAGCGCATTTTTCTTTTTATTTTTGGTAGGAAACAGGGACAGATGAGTTGGCCCCCCAAAATTTATTGTTATTATCAACTGTTTATTATCTCAGATAACCACAGTTGAAAATATATGACAAGACTCTTTGTTATATATACTGAAGTAAATACCTTCCTTCCTGGGTCAATGGCATGAATTTTACTGGGCATGAAACAGCATTGTTTCATTATTGTTATTATTATTTTTTTTTTACAAGTTAAACTTGTAAGTTTTGCTTGAATCACTAACTTGTCACTGTTACACTAAAAGTAGGCCAGGCCAGTGCCCGGGTGGTTTCCTCTGTGGTCTGTGCCCAGGTGTGAATGAGAGAGGATGAGTATGAGTGGATCTTGTACTCACATGCAGGACAATGGACAGGTGCTTCCTGCCTTGAACTTAATGCTGCTACAATTAGCCTTGGCTTCTGTCACACATTAACTGTTTTTTAAAATGGATAGACATACTGTATATATTTCCTCACTGGCATGCATCATTGGTATTAAAACAATTTTTTGAAGTCATAAAAGGATAAGATCAAATGCCAGACTGCTACAGTGAAAGAAGCCTTAGGATCACTGCAGTGAACATAAATCTTAGCTTTGGTGTGAAATTCTCAATGTAAAGGTCAAGCTGTTCCATGTCTTTATGCTCAACAATACCCTGAGTAAAGACAAAATAATCAGCTTGGGATTGTTAGGCTTACAGTGTGAAGATTGCGGCTATTGTTGAAAACCTCAGAGTGAAGCTTCTTATCCACCAAATCAACTGTAAGTTACACAGCTTCTAGGTGTGCCCTTAAGTAGGTTCCTATTGAACAAACTAAAATGAACCCCTACAGTGTTAGCCCACCAGTTTACATGTTCCAAAAGGCTTATTTCTGAGCCATTCTGGGAATATTGTGCAGTCTTTCTGGGGAGCAGGTAAGCAGTTGAGAACCGTTCATTTTAGCACTGTTGGCACTCTCATTACAAATAATTAGTCAATGAAAATGAAAGGACAAATTGCTGGTGTTATTAGAAATTAGTTCTGTACTAATAGTGCATATTATTCTGACACAAATCAAAACAGCCTGCTCAGCCCACACCAATCCCAGAGTTTTCAAGTCATAGCATTCCTTTCTCAATAAAACTTTAAAAGCAAATGACATGAATAGAGAATTTTCCCAAGCGAGGAACAACTGCATTGCTGATGAAAATGTGTCTTTTATGTGAAGGAGGATCGAGTCCCACAGGTTTTTCCCTGTGTTCATGTAGGCTGCAGGTTTTCTTTTTTCCTTTGCTCCCCTGTGTGACAGAACATTCCCCATAGCACAACTAAGATTTCTATTCAAGCAAAAGGAATTCACACCTATTGACAGCATACAGCATCTTCAGGATTGCTTCAATTCTGCTGCTACCATTTCATCTAGCAGTACAGCTTTGTGGATTCATTTCCAATTTCAGATATTCTTGTTATTCAGCCTGAAAGGCTTTCCACAAAATTAAATCAACTCATTAGTAGAAACAAATCAAACTGGGTTGCTTGATTGAGGCAGAGTGGTATGAAATAAGGGTCACCTATTCTGGATTTGGAAACAGAATTAAACTGTGGGTGTTGTTATCAATTTGATTATTTTCAAGAATTTCCTTTCTGCTTGAGTGCCAGACAGTTCCGCCCTCTTCACACATCCACACACGCACAGTATGGTACAAGGATTATTATAAATCAGGCCATCTTTTACACTGAGTTTCCTTCTTAGCTACTTTTCAGATCTTGCCAATCATTACATTGTAGACCCTATTCTTTAAAAAGCTACATACTGCTTACAGTGCCTATAAAAAGTATTCACTACCTTGGAAGATGTCACATTTTATTGTTAATACAATAATGGATCACAGTGAATTTAATATGACTTTTTTAACATTCATCAAAAGAAAAAAACTCTTAATACAGTGCATCCCAAAAGTATTCACAGCGCATCACTTTTTCCACATTTTGTTATGTTACAGCCTTATTCCAAAATGAATTAAATTCATTTTTTTTCTCAGAATTCTACATACAACACCCCATAATGACAACGTGAAAAAAGTTTACTTGAGGTTTTTGCAAATTTATTAAAAATAAAACAAATGAGAAATCACATGTACATAAGTATTCACAGCCTTTGCCATGAAGCTCAAAATTGAACTCAGGTGCAACCTGTTTCCCCTGATCATCCTTGAGATGTTTCTGCAGCTTAATTGGAGTCCACCTGTGGTAAATTCAGTTGATTGGACATGATTTGGAAAGGCACAAACTTGTCTATAGAAGGTCCCACAGTTGACAGTTCATGTCAGAGCACAAACCAAGCATGAAGTCAAAGGAATTGTCTGTAGACCTCCGAGACAGGATTGTCTCGATGCACAAATCTGGTGAAGGTTACAGAAAAATTTCTGCTGCTTTGAAGGACCCAATGAGCACAGTGGCCTCCATCATCCGTAAGTGGACTCTTCCTAGAGCTGGCCTGCCATCTAAACTGAGCGATCGGGGGAGAAGGGCCTTAGTCAGGGAGGTGACCAAGAACCTGATGGTCACTTTGTCAGAGCTGAAGAGGTCCTCTGTGGAGAGAAGAGAACCTTCCAGAAGGACAACCATCTTTGCAGCAATCCACCAATCAGGCCTGTATGGTAGAGTGGCCAGACGGAAGCCACTCCTTAGTAAAAGGCACATGGCAGCCCGCCTGGAGTTTGCCAAAAGGCACCTGAAGGACTCTCATATCATGAGAAACAAAATTCTCTGGTCTGATGAGACAAAGATTGAACACTTTGGTGTGAATGCCAGGTGTCACGTTTAGAGGAAACCAGGCACCGCTCATCACCAGGCCAATACCATCCCTACAGTGAAGCATAGTAGTGGCAGCATCATGCTGTGGGGATGGTTTTCAGTGGCAGGAATTGGGAGACTAGTCAGGATGAAGGGAAAGATGACTGCAACAATGTACAGAGACATCCTGAATGAAAACCTGCTCCAGAGCGCTCTTGACCTCAGACTGGGGCGACGGTTCATCTTTCAGCAGGACAACGACCCTAAGCACACAGCCAAGATATCAAAGGAGTGGCTTCAGGACAACTCTGTGAATGTCCTTGAGTGGCCCAGCCAGAGCCCAGACTTGAATCTGATTGAACATCTCAGTAGAGATCTTAAAATGGCTGTGCACCGACGCTTCCCATCCAACCTGATGGAGCTTGAGAGGTACTGCAAAGAGGAATGAGCGAAACTGGCCAAGGATAGGTGTGCCAAGCTTGTGGCATCATATTCAAAAAGACTTGAGGCTGTAATTGCTGCCAAAGGTGCATCGACAAAGTATTGAGCAAACGCTGTGAATACTTATGTACATGTGATTTCTCAGTTTTTTTATTTTTAATAAATTTGCAAAAACCCCAAGTAAACTTTTTCACGTTGTCATTATGGGGTGTTGTGTGTAGAATTCTGAGGAAAAAAATGAATTTAATCCATTTTGGAATAAGGCTGTAACATAACAAAATCTGGAAAAAGTGATGCGCTGTGAATACTTTCCGGATGCACTGTAGACTGTATGAGTGAAAACAGATCTTTGCATAGTGCTCTACATTAATAAAAATTTAAAACACAAAATAACTGATCTTAAAAGTATTCACACCCTTTAATATGACACATGTAAATCATCACTGGTGTTTTCAATTGGTTTTAAAAGCCCCATAATCAGCTGATTGTAGTCCAAATGCATCTGATCTGGAAGGTATAACTCGTGGTGAGTCACTATGGTCATCTAACCTACACAACCAAGACAAAGGAACACTACCAGCAACTCTGTGAAAAAGTGATTGGAAAGAACAAGTCAGGGGATGGAGATGAGAAAATATCCAAATCACTGAATATCCCTTGGAGTCCAGTGAAATCAGTCATTGAGAAACAGAATCAGTATGGCAAAGCTATAAATCTGCCTAGAGCAGGACATCCAACAAAAACTGATTAATCATGCAAGAAGAAGACTAGTGAAGGAGGCCATCATGAGATCTATGAGAATTCTGATGGAGTTACAAGCTACAGTTGGTTAGATTGAAAAGGTTGTGCATATAAGAACCATTGCCCAGGAGCTTCATCAGTTGTAGCTTTATGGAATATTGGCAAAGAGAAAGTTAGTGTTAAAAAATGCACATAACATCCCAGTTGGAGTTTTCTAGAAGGCACATGAGAAACTCTGAAGTCAGCTGAAAGAATGTTCCATCAACAAGATGGACTGATGAGACCAAAATTGAGCTTTTTGGTCATTAGACTAAATGCCCTGTTTGACACTGCACATTATCAAAAACACACCATCTCCAGTGTGATGCATTACATTACACCATGCTGTGGATGTGCTTCTCGGCAGCAGGCCCTAGGAGGCTTGTGAGGGTAGAAGGCTAAATGAAAGTAGCAAAATATGGGGAAATCCTCATGTATTCTGCAGGAAGCTTACACCTTGAGAGAAGATATGTTGCCCAGCATGACAACGACTCCAAGCTATAGCCAAAGCTACCTAGGAATGATTTTAAAAACAACAATGTTAATGACCTACAGTGGTTGAAACAGAGTCCAGGGGCCTCATGTATAAATGGTGCGTACTCACACAAATGTTGCGTAAGAACTTTTCCACGTTCAAATCGCGATGTATAAAACCTACACTTGGCGTAAAGCCACGCACTTTTCCATGGTACCTCATGCCTTGTCGTACGCAAGTTCTCCGCTCAGTTTTGCAGACTGGCGGCACCCAGCGTCAAAGCAATGGTACTGTTCTTGTGTGATTACTCATTATTTTCATGACGCAGCTTTATAAATACACAGAAACTAACCGCATATTGTTTATTAGTGTAATGCATCTGATTGTAATTAACTCGTAACAATATAATGGTCCAGGGAACAACCATAGTATTCCAAATACCATAACTGCTTTAGCGTTGTTACTCTCACTTCTCCTTCTTCTTCTTCTTCTTCTTCTTTCAGCTCCTCCCGTTAGGAGTTGCCACAGCGGATCATCTTTTTCCATATTACTCTCACTGCAGCACTCAGAACATTTATATCACTGTATCTGAGTGTGAATCACAGCAGCAGCTGATCGGAAAGAGAATTATTGGTATACAGTTTCATGGACACGCTGTCTCAGCAACTGCAAAACGTTTTAAAGCATTTCCTGTACGGACCTCGCGGTTCAGAAACAGTTTAATCCCAAGAACTTTAAATGCACTTAATCTACAATCATCCCACTGTAAACTTGCACTATAGTTATAATATCGCACAACCTGAGCCACTTTATAAAGCGCGCATTTACATATGATGACGATATCATTTTTAAGGTGAAACGCAGCAAAATATGTTTGTTAAATTATACAGATAAAACTTTAACTTCATTTAAATAATCTATATTCTTCACTGGGAGTGTCGTGAAGGATAGAATAGTTAAACATGTACTACGAAGATATTTCAATGTTCTTTAAACGTTTTGAAGAATCGGCGCTAAGCTTACAGATGGCTTAATGTCTATTACAGAGCTGATTGTATGGCGATTGGTTACTTGGGGAAAGAAAAGCACTGACTGCAGTGACGGCTACGCCAATATATATTGAATATAAAACAGAAAGAGAAAATAACAACACAGCTAAAAACGCAGCGACAAATTTCGGCAAAAGTTAAATTCTTGTGTCATTAGCACGAGGCTGCTATGCAATGTCCGCAACGGACGTGGCCATCCACCGTGCATAAGCTACCTTACTGACATTGGCCGACGAAGGAGCCACCGATTCTTCCTCTGCCCAGTGCCACCACAAGCCCAGAGCCGCCCCTGAGTACTCCTGCAACAAATTGTTTCATCGAAGTGAAACACATGTTTAATAATGTGTTTTAACTCCTATGATCATGAAAATGATATCACGTATACATCTCAGTATTTTAGTTATTCAGAGAGCTGTAATATCACGAATGTAATGGATTCTGTGTCCAGTTGGAGGAAGAGAGCCGGTTTAAGAAGCAAGTAGTGATTCACACACATAGAGCACATACGAGTAGAAGATCAAATACAAAACAAAGCATTTAACGTGCTACTTTAATAACGATGCGATTTTAGAAACTGGTTAATTAAACAATTTTAAGATGAATTTTATGATGTTCTACTTTAATGACAAAATAAACTACATGATGAAAGTGGAAATGTCGAGATTGAAGTTGACATTTCGTGCTTTTTCCCCACCGTGTGCCTTTTTTCTCTGTACCCTAATAAGCTTTCATATGACACTCAGACAGTGGGCTTACAACTCTTCTTTTCACACCGACTTCTTTTTTATTTCCGACACTGTGCGATTTTGTTAATGTGAGCTTTCAAGTTTCTCCAACACGCTATGTCACTCGATCAACTTCATTTTGTTGATTATGCCACGGTTTATTTGAACAAATAGTATGTTTTTCCTTTGCCTCCACTTGGTATTCGCTGAAATTCTTATATTTTCCCCGTGCTTTTCCCATTGTCTTTTCACAGAAGGCTGCGCTTAAGGGCGATTTATATTGATTTGCATGTTCAAATAGGCGTAATTCTGGGAGGACTTGGGGCGTTACATAATGTGCGTGCACGAGCATTAGTTTTCACACTGATCGGGATTTATGTAGCGGAAGAACGTGGAAGTTGGAGTACGCACAGATTCCTGCATCTGGACTTTTCTGTGCGTAAGCACATTTCGGCTTTTGTGCTTACGCCATGTTATAGTGCGAGTTCTACGCACGGCGTTATACATGAGGCCCCAGATCTTAATTCAAATGAGAACTCGAAAAAGGCTGTTCACTCATGATTCCCGTAGAACCTGAGAGAGACTCAATGGTTTTGCAAAGACGAAGGGCAAAAAATTGCATAGTGAAGATACGTAAAGCTGGTCAAGAGACCTGTGCACAGAGACTCAAGGCTGTCATGGCTGGCAAAGGTGCATTGACGGAGAGGTGAATATTTACGATTTCAATTATTTATAGTTTTATATTTGAAATTAATTTAGATCATTCTTCAGGGATCGTTTTATTCACTTTGACAATAATGTCTGCATCTGTTGATGAATGTTAAAAATGTCAGATTAAACGCACTTTGATTCAATGTTGCATAACAATAAAATCTGAAAACTCCCACGGGATTTGAATACTTTTCATAGGAAATATATCTGTTCTTTACCCAAGGGTAAAATATGTGCTGTACTTATACAGCCAGTGCTCTGCAATTCTAAATAAAAAATATACTTGCAGACAAAACGTCTATATACTGTATATATATATATATATATATATATATATATATATATATATATATATATAAATTCCAACATTTATCTGTATGTCTGTCCAAGAGAACTACATAATGGATTTAAATCGAGTTTTTTTCTATAATTTGCTTGAACATTCCGGTTGATTTTGTGACTTCTCTCAGTGCGCTATGTATCATTGTTCACTTGTGGTACTGATTTATTTGTGCAAATCCGAGACAGAGGTTGCGGGGGAAGGGGAGGGGGGTGAGGCCCTCCTCACTCATGCTCCAGCCTGCGTTTCAGTCGGTCAATGCCTCACCACGTGTTGGAGCATACCTTGCCTCCGCTTAGCTAGCAATGCCTGTTTGTTCAACAGACAATTTCATCTACAGATTGTTCAGGAGTAACGTTTGACGTTTTTGAGAGAGAGATCAGAGCTATGTGTGTTTTAGTGGGTAGCTCCTTATTTCCAGAGATATCACAGCCACATGCTTTTCTCCCTACGGAGGGCACACTCTCCCGTCAGAGCTGAACACGATCAGATACAGTGCCAATATTTGAAATTGGACCGTACCTACCTTCCGCTTGGACAGAATTACATTTTTTTAATTGATTTTTACACTTTGTCCTGTTTCACTTCTACGTGGGTGGAGCCGTGGTTGATAGGTAGTATAAAATAAATTAAATTTAGACAACATCCATCCATCCACCCAATATCAGAGTTGAACCAGGTCAAAGTAATATAAGCTTCAGATTCAATGCAAGACACATTTTTTTACAGTATACCATTTTCAAATCATAACTGTCAGTTTACATCAATGTTCAATGACCATACAGTGGGATCTCCAAATACTTTATTCCAGGGTGTTATTTATAAAAGAGGCACTACAGACATAGACAAATATGTTGGAACCACTCCACTATTAATGAAGAACTGACAGTTGTCTCTGAAATAACTTGAAACTGACAAAAGTAACTGATACCCATCATTGTTTATTCTGTATTTTACAAAAAACAAATCAGAGTTTACATTAGAGTTTTGATTTAACAGAATATTTCAAGTAATACCTTAAATGAAAATGCCATTTACAAAAATGATGGGATCTTTATCCTTATGTTTTGTTGTACAACCTTACAGGCAATCACTGCAAACAAGTGAGTCCTGGAGCTCTTAATGAGATTTCTGCACAGGTCAGTTGGCCCACTCTTCCTAAGCAAACTACTCTAGGAGTGGCAGGTTTGATTTCATGTTTCAGTTCTTTCCATAGATGTTTGATATGATTCAATTCAGGAGTCATAGAAGGCCACAACAGAATAGTGTAATGTTTTGTTCCTGTCCATTCTTGGGAGCTTTTAGCTGTGTGTTTTCAGTTATCATCCTGTTGGTAGATCCATGATCTGCAACTGAGATGGAGCTTTTCTAACACTGGGCAGCGCATTTCATTTCAGAATGTCTTGATAGCCTTGAGATTTCACTGTTCTCTGCACAGACTGAAGGCATCCCATGCCAGACACAGCAAAGCAGCCCCAAAACATAGCCAAGCCTCCTCCATATTTCACAGTAGGTACTGTGTTCCTTTCTGTGAAAGTTTGACTATTTACTAACAGACTGAGTCTGATCTAATTGGAAAACAGGAATATAATTTACAGCAACTAATAGTATTATTCAGAAGCAAGAACTAAAGTTTCGGTATCATATTAAAGGGTTTTATTACCACAAAGAACTGTACATACATTTCATATATATATATATATATATATATATATATATATATATATATATATATATATATATATATATATATATATATATAGTGGGATGCAAAAGTTTGGGCAACCTTGTTAATAGTCATTATTTTCCTGTATAAATCGTTGGTTGTTACGATAAAAAATGTCAGTTGAATATATCATATAGGAGACACACACAGTGATATTTGAGAAGTGAAATGAAGTTTATTGGATTTACAGAAAGTGTGCAATAATTGTTCAAACAAAATCAGGCAGGTGCATAAATTTGGGCACCGTTGTCATTTTATTGATTCCAAAACTTTTAGAACTAATTATTGGAACTCAAATTGGCTTGGTAAGCTCAGTCACCCCTGACCTACATACACAGGTGAATCCTATAATGAGAAAGAGTATTTAAGGGGGTCAATTGTAAGTGTCCCTCCTCCTTTAATTTTCTCTGAAGAGTAGCAACATGGGGGTCACAAAACAACTCTCAAATGACCTGAAGACAAAGATTGTTCACCATCATGTTTTAGGGGAAGGATACAGAAAGCTGTCCCAGAGATTTAAGCTGTCTGTTTCCACAGTTAGGAACATATTGAGGAAATGGAAGACCACAGGCTCAGTTCAAGTTAAGGCTCGAAGTGGCAAACCAAGAAAGATTTCGGATAGACAGAAGCGACGAATAGTGAGAACAGTCAGAGTCAACCCACAGACCAGCACCAAAGACCTAAAACATCATCTTGCAGCAGATGGAGTCACTGTGCATCGTTCAACCATTCGGCGCACTTGACACAAGGAGATGCTGTATGCGAGAGTGATGCCAGAGGAAGCCTTTTCTCCGTCCACAGCACAAACAGAGCCGCTTGAGGTATGCTCAAGCACATTTGGACAAGCCAGCTTCATTTTGGAATAAGGTGCTGTGGACTGATGAAACTAAAATTGAGTTATTTGGGCATAAGGGGTGTTATGCATGGAGGAAAAAGAACACAGCATTCCAAGAAAAACACCTGCTACCTACAGTTCATTCATTCAGTTCATTACTTCTTTAACACCCTACTTCTCCGGTGCAAAGCGCAGGTATTTTGCTAGTATATATATATATATATACTCTACTAGACATAGAGTTAATGTGACATTCTCCCAGAAGCATTGTGACATTTTAACAAATTCCTGTCTGTTTTTTTTTGTTTGTTTTTTTCTTTCAAAGGTATGGTCTTTTTCCTGATGAATGGTGCAGACACTGATGGCCCTTGAGCTTGGAGTTCAGCTTGTATCTCTTTGGAAGCTTCCTTTGACTTTTTGTCTGCCATGCTCACAATCTTTCTGTCCATACTGGGGTCAATTTTTCTCTTGTGGTCATATCCAGGGAGGTTGCCTACAGTCCCATGGACCTTAAACTACTTAACATTTACAACTTGTTGTCAATGGAACATGAAGCTGCTTGGAGATGGTCTTATATCCTTTGCCTTTAAAAGGCCTGTCTCTAATGTTCTTTCTGATGTCCTGAGACAGCTCTCTCCTTTACTTTCTGTAGTTCATGTTCAGTGTGGAACACACACGATGATACCAAACAGCAGAGTGATGAGTTTTCTCCATTTAAATAGGCTAAATGACTGATTGCATGATTTGAGATGTGTGATACTAATTAAAGGAAACAGCTAGTTTGAAAAATCACTCTAATCCAATTATTTATGATCTATTCTAGGGGTATCAATAAATGTGTCCAGGGCATTTTCGAATATCTTTGTAGAATAAGCAATACTTGACCTCTTTTCACACTTGTTTTGCTTTACTCAATAACACATCAAAGGCATGCAGGTAAACATGGGACAATCACTTATCGTTTAATCACTTTTCAGGAGGCATATAGCACTTTCTAATGAGCTGTAAGGGTACCAACAAATGTGTCCACATCTGTAAGCTAGCTAGACTGAAAGTCATGCGTAAATCAATGAAACCACCACCAATAAGCTGTATTTGAGCTTATAAGGACTTGGATTTTTTATACTTTCTTTTTAAACACTCTTACCAAGCCAATGATTTGTGAAATGCATTTGGCTGTTAGGCCTGCAATTTATTTATTTATACAAATGTTATAGCTGTGAAGTCAAAGTTCTCCCAATGTAATATGTCTCCGTAGTTTAATTGTGTATCTTTCTAATTTGCTTTGCTGTGTCTTGGCTGTGTCTCCTACTAATTACAATATAACACGTTCTTAGAGTGCACATTCAAGTGGCCCATACTCTGAATCTAATGTCACATTTCCATGTCCTAATGTCAGGCCTTCCTTCTAATATCAATCTACGGCCCCAATTAAACATGACTATATACATTTAAAGAAAAACATTACTATGCATCAATTGGTTTCTGCATTGATTTCTTGCAGCGTTGAAGTACGTGCCAAGAAATTATATTGTGCCAATCTGAATTTTCTTTCTGCTTTTTAAAAGCTTTGATGGTAGAACTTTGTGATGTCTTTCTTTGTTTTTAGCATTAAGCCTTCACTTGACCTTCGGGGTTAAGACCATTAAAATAGTAAAAAGCAGTGTTTTCGAAATTAGAACAGATACCTGGACAGTATACAGCCAAGTACCTTAACTTTGTTCTTATTTACTTCATCATTCGAAGTGAACCCCCATATAAATAAAAGTAGCTATTGATCTCTATTCACATATTCTCTTTTGAAGTATAAAGCCCAACACTTTTCCTCCGTATTTATTGTATCAGTGCTCTGTTTAATGTTTCTCTTCTTATTGAAGACAAAGGACTATTTTTCACATTAAATGAGTATAAACAGAATGTTATAGATTTTTATCCTTTTGAAAATTCATTGACTGTTTCAGTCTCTTTAGAAGTTACAAGCAAAACCAGAACACCTGAAGGTGCAAAACCAGAACACCTGAAGGTAAAAACCCCAAATGGAAATAAACCACAATCCACAGAGACATTGCCCAGTCAGGGTTTCAATGTTGGGACTGCGAAGCTGTAAGTGTCACCACTGTGACACCCAGCTGCCTCACATTAAAGTTTCAGACGCATAAACAGGCATGTGAAAATTTAAGTGCCCCCTTTGTCACTTTTATGGTTTCACATACTCTATTAGAAGAAAACAATCATTTAGTCTTTACCCTTGTTCTAGATTAGATTGATCTAACAACAGTTGAGAAAACATAACATGTGGACAGTGACAATGCAAGGCTTTAAAAATGGTGGGGCAGGCTTCTTTAATGTACACTCCCTACACACGCAAATTAAAGAGATGTCCCATAGGAAAATGTTACTGCTCAAAGGCTAATCTTTGATGGCTCATGAGACTTTAAAGAGATTATCATTTAAGTTTCATCTAAGAATTAACTTTGTCACAGATATTTCTAATACAAATTCCTCAGAAAACATAGTTTTAGACAAAAATGAGACATGAGATACCACTTAGGTAAAAGGAGTCAAAATTGAAAATGTGGTTTGAAAAGCATGTTAGGTTTTGTGAGACCTCATTCTAGTCTTGTTTGAATCTCTTTCAGGACTTCACATATTTACTAATTATTGGACCATCTATCCATCCATTATCCAACCTGCTATATCCTAACTACAGGGTTAGGGGGATCTGCTGAAGCCAATCCCAGCCAACACAGAGTGCAAGGCAGGAAACAAAACCCAGGGAGGGTGCCAACCCACCGCAGACTTATTATTGGACTGATGCATTAATCAAAGGTGACTTACAGCATATGAGATACAATCAGTTACATTTCTTTTTTTTTCTCCAATTGAAGAACAGACAGATGTGACTTTCTCGTAGTCACATGGTGTCAGCAGTGGGATTTAAACCCACAACCCCAGGGTTTGAAGACCAAAGTCTGACAGTTCTAACAGAATGAGTCTGATATAATTGGAAAACAGAAATATAATTTACAGCAACTAATAGTATTATTCAGAAGCAAGAACAAAAGTTTCAGTATCATAATAAAGGGTTTTATTACCACAAAGAACTTTACATACATTTCACTATATATATATATATATATATATATATATATATATATATATATATATATATATATATTACTTTTATTTATTTCTTATCTCATTGTTGTCTAGTAGAACAACAACATTTATTTATATAGCACATTTTCATACAAACAGTAGCTCAAAGTGTTTTAAATAATAAAGAATACAAAAATAAAAGACACAATAAGAAAACAAAATAAATCAACATTAATTAACATCGAATAAAAGTAAGGTTCAATGGCCAGGGGGGACAGAAAAAACAAAAAAACTCCAGACGGCTGGAGAAAAAAAATAAAATCTGTAGGGATTCCAGACCATTAGACTGCCCAGTCCCCTCTGGGCATTCTACCTAACATAAATGAAACAGTCCTCTTTGGATTTAGGGTTCTCATGGAAGGACTTGATGATGATGGTCACGTAGACTTTTTTGCTTTTAATCCATCCATCATTGTTGGAGCATCACGATGCTTTGAGTAGGTGGAGGTGGCGCAGGCCATCACCACAAAGAAACCAGAAAAAGAAACAGAAGAAGAGAGTAGGGGTCAGTACGGATTTTAGAGCCACCATGAGTAGTTATTATGAGGAAATTGAACATATAGAGTATCAGGATTAAGTTAAATTGAAGTTATGAGAAGGCCATGTTAAAGTAATATGTTTTCAGCAGTTTTTTAAAGTGCTCCACTGTATTAGCCTGGCGAATTCCCATTGGAAGGCTATTCCAGATTTTAGGTGCATAGCAGCAGAATGCCGCCTCACCACTTCTTTTAAATTTTGTTCTTGGAATTCTAAGGAGACACTCATTTGAGGATCTGCGGTTACGATTTTGTATATAAGGTGTCAGACATTCCGATATATACGATGGGGCAAGATTATTTAAGGCTTTATAAACCATAAGCAGAATTTTAAAGTCAATCCTGAATGACACAGGTAACCAGTGTAGTGACATCAAAACTGGAGAAATGTGTTTGGATTTTCTTTTCCTAGTTAGGATTCTAGCAGCTGCATTCTGCACTCGTTGCAAGTGATTTATGTCTTTTTTGGGTAGTCCTGAGAGGAGTGCGTTACAGTAATCTAGTCGACTGAAAACAAAAGCGTGAACTCATTTCTCAGCATCTTTCAGTGATATAAGAGGTCTAACTTTACTTATGTTTCTTATGTGAAAAAATGCTGTCCTAGTAATCTGATTAATATGTGATTTAAAATTCAGATTACAGTCAACAATTACCCCTAAGATTTTTACCTCCGTCTTGACTTTTAATCCTAATGTATCCAGTTTATTTCTAATAGCCTCATTTTACCCATTATTGCTAATCACTAAGATTTCAGTTTTCTCTTTATTTAACTTGAGAAAGTTACTATTCATCCATTCAGAAATACCGGTCAGACATTGTGTTAGTGAATCAATAGAATCGGGGTCATCAGGTGCTATTGATAAGTACAGCTGTGTGTCATCAGCATAGCTGTGGTAGCTCACGTTGTGCCCTGAGATAATCTGACCTAACGGAAGCATGTAGATTGAGAAAAGCAGCGGACCCAGGATAGAGCCTTGTGGCACACCATATTGGATATCATGTGTCTTCGAGTTGTTATTCCCACAACTAACAAAAAATTTTCTCCCTGTCAGGTAGGATTCAAACCAATTTAAAATAGAAACCAAAAAGATATTAAGGAGATGTCTTTTTTGATTTTTGTTTCCTATGGGGTACAATATGACTGATAAAATTATTTGATTTTAGAACCTGCGTGGATTAGTGGAGTTGCTTTCCCTTACTGTCATGGCTGAAAGAGGATGCTATGTTAGTATTGCCAGAACTGGTAAATTGTGATAGGTTATTATAGTTTTCAGTGGCATCTTTCATGCTGTTTTCTGTGCTATTTGAGCACTTGCTTTCTTCGTCGGATGAGCCATCTCTCTTTGCCCTTCTTTGTGAATTGTCTCATTGCAGCTTTGAACAGTTGGCTTGAAGCAAATAGCTTTGTGAACAGAATCAAAGATGAACCAAAGACAGCTTTCTCTCGCTGTTTTGTGCACTCCAACACAACTGCCGTATGCTAATCAATTCTATTCTTGGCATTTCCGGCTTTGATCCCCACCTGCTAGGATTTAAAGGTATTGTTTTAAGTTTTTACTATTCTTGGCTGAGTTTTCTACTTCTGTTACTTTTCCTTTTTGTGTTCTTTTTAAATTTGTTAACAAATGCTTAAACTTATTAATAAGCTTCATTTTTGTAGTCTTTCAGTACCAGTGGTTTCGAAAATTTTAAGACTTTTTGATATTTATGAGCGTTAGTTATATTTAGGAATGCAGGAAGCTGTTTTTTTAGTTAGGTTTAGGCTGCCTGGAATGAGGCCAATCCAGAGGTCCCAGAGACTTTTCCCAGGTTAGGATTCAATCCTAGGACTGTGAGGCTTTAAGGCATGACTGTGCATCACCACTTTGCCATCCTACTGTCAAATTTAAAATTACAGACACATTAACAGCTGTGTGAAAATTTAAGCACAACTTAATTACTTTGACAGTTTTTCTTACTGTATTAGAACAAAACAGTCTATTTAGTCTTCATCCATGTTCTAACTTAGACTAATCTAACCTCAGCCTCAGGTGACAAAATATAGCAAAAGAACAGTGGTGGACCAAGGCTTTTAAGCAGAGAGGCAGGCTTCTTAATGCATGCTAACTATGCACACAAATTGCAGGGATGTAGCATATGACTGATAAGAACTGTTATAACATTGGAGAGAGTGTCTGATTGTAGAACCTGCGCAGATCAGTGGAGTTGCTTTACTGAACTGTCAAGCCTGAATGAGGGTGCTAACAAGTAGTATCAGCACTACTAAATTGTGATGGGTCACTGGGCACTGTTGTATTCATCATTTGCTGCATGTTTATCTCTCTCATTAGTGTAGTTTTCATTTACATCAGTTGTGCTGTTTTCTGTGTTATTTCTGCACTTGCTTTCTTCATCAGACAATCCATTTCCATTTGCTGTTTTTGGTGGGTTTTCTCATTGCAGCTTTGACCAGGTGTAGTTGTGATTTGGCTTGAAGGAAATAACTTTGTAAGCAGAATCAAAGTTGAACCAAAGACAAAGGCCTTCTCTCTATTTTATGTGCTCCAACACTCCTGCTGTATGGTAACCCATTCTCTTCTTGGATGTTCTGGCTTTGATCCACCCGCTAAGATTTGAAAATATTGTTCTTAGTTTTTGCTGTTCTTGAGTTTGTTTTTTCTTTGTTTTACCTTGCTTTTTGTGTTCTTTTTAAATTCTTTAATAAACTGTAAACAATTAAAAGCCTTTATTTTTGAAGCGTCTTATGATCTATGGTCTCAAAAAGATTGTCATTTTTTTAGGCCTTTACAGGCAAGACACGTGCCTTTTTTTTGGGGTAAGGCTGCCTAGAGTGAGGTCAATTCAGAGGTCCCATACCTGAAAATAGAGCAGGTCTGTCTTTGTGTGTTTTTTGACAGCAGGTACCAATGTTTAGAGATTTTTTTTCTTCTCAAGACCATAAAACACACTTGCTGGTTACAACAACATTTATTTAGATAGCACATTTTCATACAAACAATGTAGCTCAAAGTGCTTTACATGATGAAGAAAGAGAAAAAAGACAAAATAAATAATTAAAATTAGGGAACACTAATTAATATAGAATAAATGTAAGGTCCAATGGCCAGGGAGGACAGAAAAAAAAAACTCCAGATGGCTGGAGAAAAAAAATAAAATCTGCAAGGGTTCAGAAGTCACAAGACCGCCCAGGCCCCTCTAGGCATTCTACCTAACATAAATGACCTCAATCAGTCCTGATTGTATTCAGGGTTCTCATGAAAGAATTTGATGATGATGGTCATCTGGACTTCTGGCCTTTAATCTATCAATGTAAGGGCATCACGGTGCTTTGATTAGGTGGTGGTAGTGCAGATCGCCACCTCAGAAAACCGGAAAAAGAACAGAAGAGAAAGTAGGGGTTAGTACGGATTTTGGAGCCACCATGATTAATAATGATAATTAATTGAATATACAGATCATCAGGATTTAACTAAGATGAAGCTATGAGAAAGTCATGTTAAAGTACCTGTTACCTGAGATTGTAGATAAAACATTAACTTAATCAATATGGATCCTTATTCATTTGGAGGATCCATGATTTATGACTGAGACAGAGCTTTCTGACACTGGAAAGTACTTTGAATACTATTTTTGACCTTACATACAGTACCTATAAAAATATGCACCCTTCCAACCTTCTGAGGAGAGTTTTCACATTTATTGTTATACAACATTGAAAAAGGTGTATATAATTTGACTGTTTTGACACTGATAAACAGGAAAAATACTTTATGTAAAATGAATCTATATCTCTGCAAAGTTGTCTAAATTAATTACAAATATAAAACATGACATTTTTTATAAGCACTGCTGCTTAACTTCGTTTTTTGCGACTTCAATATTTTTTATAACATTAGGATTTTGGTGAAAAGTAGGACTGAGTTGGGGCTTCAGCTGTAGCTTGAGCATTCCCTGGTCCCTTCATTCTTGCCTATTTCATCTGGCCTAACAAGAGCAATGTAAGCACTATACTATAGGCTACATCTCCTCAGTGTAAACCTGATAATGTAATAAATGCAATTTTATTATACTTTTATTTTTGTTTTACTGTACATTGATGTGGTACTTCACTTTAGTACAATTGATTACTGAAGACAGTTACCGTTACTGCCAGCACAAAAAATCAATAGAGAATTAATTGCTCTAAAGTGTCCAATTTATGGTCAACATCAGATACAGTGGATTCAGAAAACATTCAGACCCCTTCACTTTCTGCATACTGTGTAATATTGTAGATTTAATTTTAAATGGATACGTTTGCAATTTTTGTCCATCAATCTGCACTCAATAAGATAAAGAGAAAAATGCTTCCAGAATGGTTTGAAAATGTATTAAGAATCAAAATCTGAAATTTAGGATATAGACCCTTAGCTCTGTCCCTGCAAATTGTGGTCAGATGCGTCTTGTTTGCTGTAATTATCCTTGAGACCTGTCTGGAACTTAATTGGAGTACATCTGTGGTAAACTGAATTGATTAGACATCATTTAGAAAGACACATGCCTTGATGTCAGAACAAAAACCAAGACATGAAGTCCAAGAGACTCTCTGTAGACTTCAGCAATCAAATTGTGGTGAGGCATAGATCAGGGCAAGGGGATAAAACCCTTTTTAAAGTTTTTAATGTGCCCAGGAGCATAGTGACCTCAATAATTGTGAAACAGAAGAGATGTTTAGAACCATCAGGACTCCTTCTAGAGTTGGTCATTTAGTCAAACAGAGTAACCAAGCAAGAAAGGCCCTTGTCAGGCGGTTAACCAAGAATCCAATGGTCACTCTAACAGAGCTTCAGAAGTTCTCTCCTGGGGGTATTTTACGTACGTCGCTTAAATCATCCGAGATCAGATGCCTCATCTTGGATGAGTTAATGCCTGTGATAAGTCGGTTTTTCAAACGCAGCCATGTAGTAGATTAGTCTAGCTGGATCTAATCATCTGAGATGAATGTGTGCGCCCACGCTGATTGAAAAGCCTATATATATTGAGTCTAGAAAATATGATCAGCAAGTCTTTGATAGGCTGCAACAAAATGTCGAAAGAACGAGTGCATTTTTTTCACACAAGCGGAGCAGGACCTTTTACTTGAAGGATATGAAGAATTTCAAGATTTAATATGCACAAGGGGTAACACTGCAAAAGCAGCCCAAACCAGAAAAGATGGCTGGCAAAAAGTGGCCGACAAATTAAACGTGTAAGTAGTGTGCATTGTACTTACTGAATGCAGCGTTTCATTTCGTATGTGTCAGATTAATTATTATTATATGTCATAATTCCAGATCAAACATGTGCACAAGGAGAACATGGGAGCAGGTTAAAGTGAAGTACAAGAATATACTTCAAACTGGTTAATATTGGTATATAACTATTTAAAGAATTGTTGACATAAACAATCATATATAGTATAAAAATCATATATTTTAAAGCTAATATGGCAGACAAGCAAAAAACAGGTGGAGGTCCAAACGGTCCAGACCTAACTCCTGCAGAAGAGTTGGCTCTCCAGCAAAATGCCCATCGTCTGGTTTCTGAGGGCATTCCAGGGGGAAGCTCCTCCTCAGAACCAGTGGCAGGATGCAGTGGTCACTTCATTTCAGGTAAGGGATGGCCATTGCTTATATTTGTCCACAATGTGTGCCATAGGTATGTTCCATATAGCACTCTTTTTTTTGTTGGGTCAGCTGTAGGGAATGTCATATCCCTAGATATTGTGACTGACCAATGAGATATTGACTAAGGTCAAATATTTGATGAAGACACTTGTCTGATTATTCATCAGGAGGAGAGGTACATTTTCCAAATAATGTTTTATCAAACTCCACTCTAATCAGTCCCATGTGCCCCAATCACATTTGGAAATCCTGGGTAATGAGAATGTTGGGCTGATTGTGAGATTCTTTATGGAACTGTGGGTGTTTTTGCCTGTGTATTACCTACCTGCAATGGCATGAAATGCCTCTTTTATTGTCTGCATATGCAGGTTTTCAGGAAACACTATGAAAACCGAAGGAAATATTTCAGAGCCAAAGAGACTTTACGAATTGCCTGGCAAACTGCACTTGTAGATAGATTTTCTGCATCGCCTACAGTATATAAAAAAGTGCTGCTTGCAAAAAACCTCAAAGCAGTGCATACTGTCTGTGTGGCTGTGACAGCCCGACTTCGCCTAGTTTCACTTCGAATATAAGTTGCTAATAAATCTTTGAGGTACAATATTCCCACTCGGCTAAAGCGGTGTCTTTTGAAAAGAGTTTCCTCCAGGAGCAATAAAGGATCTTGCCGATCGTGTAAAACCCTCTCTATATGAAATTCTCTTCTTATAATTCGCGCACCGATATCAATTGGTTGCTCATTCATAAACAGTGAAGCCATGACTGAATGAATTCCATGCACGGAAACTGATTAAGTGTGTGAGCTAATCATTGTTTACATAAAATAAACGTGCTCTGAGCAGGTTTGAGGATTTGGATGTGCTGTTATGACAACACATCCAGCAAGAGTTTCCAAAAACGAACAGATCCGGCATCATGCCAAATTGTCAACAATTACATCCGGCTAAACGAGTAATCCATGTACGAAAAATACTCCCCTGAAATTGGAGAATCTGTTGGAAGGACCATCATCTCAGCATCACTTCATTAATCAGGCATTTATGCTAGAGTGTCTAGACAAAAAATATTCATGAATTAAAGGCATACAACAGTTTAAAAGACTTTGACATCATGACAAAAAAAGATTCTCTGGTCTGATGAGACAAAAATTGAAAATTTTAGGCAGAACCTCAAGCACTATGTCTGATGAAAAACCAGGGGCCTCATGTATAACTCCCTGAATAGAATTCACACTAAAACATGGCGTAATGAAAAAAAGATGTGTGCATGCACAAAAAATCCAGATGCATAAAACTGTGCGTACCCCAAGTTCCATGCACTTCCCCTTTACAAATCCCAATGAGCGTGAATTTTAACGCATGTGCATGTGCCTACAGCCCCATCCTGACTCCTCCCAGAATTTTGCATATTTTAATATGTAAATCAATAGAAATATCACCTTCTGTTCTGTGTTTTTTTAAAAGGCAATGGCAAAATCACATGGAAAAAAGAAAAATTTCATAAAATGTGAAGTGGTGCAAGGAAAAATGTACTATTCGTTGGCTTAAGCATTGGTGTAAGCAAGAAAAGGATGTTATAGAGTGATACAGCATGGCAGAGACACTTGAACGTTCAAGTTCAGACGGTTGCACAGTTCCTGAAATAAAGAAGTAGTCAGATATCAGAGTTGACATGAAAAAGCGCCCACTGCCTGTTTATTCTGTTTCAGAAAATATTACAAATGCTGACCTGCATGCCAATAACACAAATCCATGTGGTGATGGTGCTATTGTGCCCAGCACATCGTCAGACGCTGGTTGCACTCACACTTCTGCCTTGGAAATTGGTGGGCGACCATCTGGCGTTGGGCTGATGGATGCTGTTCTGGAGTCACAAAATGCAATGGTGGATGGTGTAAGAGATGTGGCCAATCAGCTAAGGAATATATGGGCTGTACTATGTGATGCTGACCACAATTTAAATGAACTGGTTCAAAAATAAATGCTGCATCTGATTACCTGTTTTTACATTCTGCTAATTACACTCAAACAAAGCTGAAACACTGTCTGATTTGGCTGATCATTTAGTGGGTCAGGGTTAGGATCATCATTCTGTATGTGCAAGCCACAATACCCTTTCCGTGGACGGTAGAGCAGCAGACTCTCTTACCTTTAAACGAACGGCTTGTCTTTTGCCGCACTAGTTAGAAAAAGCATCCGTGACAGTATGAAGCTGCTGTTTTTATAGGTTCTCCAGCTATATATGATGTAATGCCAGCTCATTCTTTTGGTGATTCATCCCTCACTAATTTAACTTGTCCAGCATCGTTGCAATAGCAATGTGCCTGCAGCTGACCACTCTGATTACATTTGGAAAACCGGACATTGCTACAAATTGTGGTTTGATGTTTTGCAGTTCAACCATGGTGTAAAGAAATCTTATACTGTATATCTGGATGACAAGCAGATAATACCATCCTATACAGCTGGAATGGCCGACTCAATGATGTTTGTGAAATACAATACAATACAATTTATTTTTGTATAGCCCAAAATCACACAAGAAGTGACACAATGGGCTTTAACAGGCCCTGCCTCTTGGCAGCCCCCCAGCCTTGAGTCTCTAAGAAAATAAGGAAAAATTTACAAAAAAAAACCCTAGTAGTTCAAATAGAGACCCCTTTCCAGGTAGGTTGGGTGTGCAGTGGGTGTCAATTCCTGAACAGTCAGCAAGTTCACATTGAAAAGCTCCTGTGGCTAAAAACCCAAGAGTGGACAGAACTTGCAAAGGTGCAGGTAGAGCACAATTCCTCAAAGTGTGCCTTTGTAAAGCCGGCGCCCATTCAGCACATGCCTCCAAGTGGATAGCTCTTGGAAATTGAAATTGACTTAAAAGCCACTCATCATCATCTATAAATATGCATTCTCTTCTAATTCTTCCATTCGCAATGTCTTCTAACAACACTAAAGCAGCCATAGTAGTTGGAATAGTTTGGCCATTCTATGCAACATCATATTGTTACAGAATGATTACAATCAAGTGAATTAAAATTGTAAACTATATGCAGTTAACTTCGGTGTATTTGATAAATCCTGTGTCATTAATGTGAATATGAAAAAGAAAGGTAAATGACACAGAAACAGTAGCACTGCTTTGACACTGGGTGCCGCCAGTTTGCAAAACTGAGCAGAAACGTGCATACAGAATGTAAGGGGGTACAGTGAAAATGTGCACGGCTTTACAGCAAGTTTAGTTTTTACACATCTCAAAGTGTGCGAAGAAACAAACGTACACAACATTTTTGTGCGTATGCACCATTTATACATGAGACCCCAGGTGCTGTTTATCAATGAAGCACAGTGGTGGCAGCATCATGCTGTGTCATTGCATCCCAGCAGCAGGGACTGGGAGACTGGTCCGAAATGAGGGAAGGATGAATGCAGCAGAGAGGGCCTTGAAGAAAACCTGCTCCAGAGTGCATGCGATCTCAGACTGGGGTGTCATTTCACCTTACAACACAGCAAAGACTGAAAATATACAGCCAAACAATGCTGGAGTAGCTTCAACACAAGTCTCCGACTGTCCTTTGGTGTCCAGCCAAAGCCCAGACTTAAATCCCATGGGATATCAATGGAAACACCTGATGTGGGCAGTTTACAGACACCTCCCCTTTAGTCTAATGGAGTTTGACAGACTCTGCCAGGAATAATGAGATAAACTGCCCAAATCCAGGTATACAAAGCTTATGAAGAGTTACTAATGAAGAGTCAAAGCTGTCAATGTTGTCAAAGGGGTATTTGCAAAACACTGAATTAAAAGCTTAAATACTTATACAAATGAGTGATTTCAGTTTTTGATTAACAAATTTACAAGACCAGTTTTCACTTTGTCTTAATGGACAGAAGTGAATGCACTTAAAATTAAATCTACAACACAATTGTATGGGTATGAAACTCCGGGCCAGGAGGGCCGCAGTGGCTGCAGGTTTTCATTCTAACAATTGACCAATTTTCATTGCTAACTAACTTATTTTGCCTTTATTTTGTTTTTAAGGATTAAGTTCTCTCAATTGATTCTTTTCTTCATTAAATAGCAGCCAAACAGAATTGAGACGTGAAAAGAGCCCACAAATGACCAGCTAAACTGGGGCTTCAAACTCCAACCAATTTTACTCCAACCACTTCCTTAATGAGAAGCCATTGCGGCCCACCAGGACCAGAGTTGGACATCCCTGCAATACAGCATACTGAAAGTGAAGTGGTAGTTTTAATAGTTAAACTTTTGATGTTTTTCAGCATCAACAGACTTTTATGATTTGTTTATTTTTGCTGTAAACTTTACAGTCACCACATCTTATATTTGTACCAAACTCAAATATAAAATATGAAAAAGGTATTGCATTTAATAATCTAATTACAGGTTCAATGAGGTACCACCAGAGGCCTATTACTATTAAATAGGATCTTCACCTAATGCAGTCCTTCTCAACCACAAATAGAATATTTGCCCATTTCCTGCTGCCTGAGGATGAGGATCCTTGACATGAATGGATGTGATATAATAAAAAAGGCCTACAGTGGCTTTCAGTCCTGGCTTTTTTTTAATATTAGATGTGGCATTTTTAATGTAAAGAAGGAACTGATCAAGTCACAAACACATGCTTTTCTTTGCCAAAGTTGAACAGAAAGATATAGTTACGGCAAGGAGCATGGGCTGCACGGCAGCATTGTCATTGATAATCATTTTACTTATTTCATGTTTGCATACTTTTATTTCAGTTAAGAACTTCAGTACTGATAAAACCCCCATTTGTCTTTCCTTTAAAAATAAAGTGTAATGAAATAGAAATCTACCTTTGTTTTAAAATTGAGATAAATGGCCTGCTTGTATCGTCAAGACCATATTAGGCATATTAGGCACTTAGAGCATATTAGGCACTTAGGCATTTTATAAATAATAATTTATTAAATTATTTTTTAAAAGAGAATTCATTGGTTTAAAGCACTTAAGTATTGCTGAGATCAAAGCAGCAATGAAATTAATTCAGTCAGATACAGTAGTGTTGAGTATAAAGTTGTGGCATACAGCATGACACATAACTGAAGGAGGATAAAGCAAACTGGAACAAAGCATTACTGCAAAGAATTGAAAATGCCGACTTTGAACAAAATCTTGTAATATTTTACCTGAGGTTACCTAAGGATGGAATTCATGCTGTGCTAGAACTTACTATAACGTAGATGGGTTTGAGCCGTTTGAGTAATTTACAAATGGTACATGAAGGTCAGCTCAACTGTGTTTCAACAAGTTCCCACATGCTGAGAGTGAGAATGATCTTGTTCTAACCAAACTGAAAGATGGATGAAAATACTAAAGTGTTTGAAGATGGTTGAGAGTTGTCAGAAACTATATACGGTGAGGAAAGAGACACCAAACATTAAAGCTAAAAATGACAACTAATATAGCACTATTTAACTTTGGTTTTATTGTGTGAAAACAACTTACCTCCGAGTCATTTTTTCCATTGTATGATATGAAGAGATTGTTAATAAAATACAAGTGTAAGAGGGATTTATTTTTAAAATGACTTATGTTTAGCATTTAGCTAATGAGATCTAAAACAAACATAACAGGACATATTCAGAATTCAAGCAATATTTAACTTTTGTAGGGGGACCAGGCCAGCTTAGTCCGATTTAGAGTCATGGATGCTGAAGCTTTTTCTAGCATTACGAAGTGCGAGGCAAGAAATAGCCCCTACAAGGTTGCAAGCTGATTATTGGGATTCCTTCCACTCTTGCACAGAGACCGTTTGTAAACACTGATTAACTCAAGATGCAAATTCTCTTAGGAATGTGGGAGGAAAATATGGAGAAATACATGCACGCACACACACGTTGAGGCCATTTGTAAACGTGAGCAATGTTCTGTCTCATTTTTTTTTTCTTCTTTTAATCATGTCACCAAAACCAAACTTACCAATCAGACCAAATCAAATTGCTCAGAGGGAATGGACACACATGCGTACAACAACCAGCACTCGATTTAAACTCGTCATATTGGATCCATGAAGCAGGATCACTAGCCACTGTGCCACCTCTTAGGGGCCATATACAATCATGCTCCAATTTACATCTGACTGATTTGAGCCCAAATGTACTTGTGGCAATGCTCCCTCTAACTTTTACTTTTTACTGATGAGCAGGAGTGAAAAATAGATGAGCTGGGACTTTTAAGACCAATTTCCTCAGTTCCACAAGTCTACAGAAGCATCCCCCTGTGAAGTATTGATCTATTACTGCGAAACACCAAGGATTGACCAACAAGTTTTCCCTGTGATGTAATGAACTCCACGAAGCACCAACATATGAATGATGAGCATTGGGGGTGGGGGGGGGGTTTCCTTATGAAGTACCAATTGATTTCCATGAGTACCGACACATAAACAATGAGCGGTTACCCCATTGGAGTTGCAGGAGCACAGCTTGGCAGAATTCCAAACTGCTTCATGGTGACTAGCATGGCAACAGCTGTGCTGCAGTTCAGAAGTGCTGTTCACTACCCTGAAAAAAAGGCTTTTGAGACTCAAATATCTGTTTGCACTGCTTCTTTGTGGTGCATGCACTCAAGGAAAAGCCAAAGAAGGACTAAGAGAAAGGTTTGAGTCAAAACAAATTTGGTGTGAAAACCGCAGTGTCAAGAAAGAAAGAGATATTAGCAACTATAGCCATCAGTCAAACAGGTGGTGGCCAATGTCTTTATTAAATATCCACCTTAATTAAAAATAGTTTCATGTCATTAAATGAATCCTTCAGTTTTTAAGCATTAAACTATGGCAGTGAAAAGGAGTTTGACCAAAGTACAAAACATAATTAACCCTTTGGAGCTTCACCATAAGCTTCAAAGTCAAAACCGAGAAAGGTCTTGAAAGTATATTACAAACATGTTCTTGCCTATGTTAGGGTAATCTTAGTTGAAAAATCAAAGCAAAAGTTTTGCTTTTATTCGCAAACTCAGATACACAGTAAATTTATGGTGCTGACATTCTTGCTATGAGTAGGCAACTCAAATATAGTGAAAAAGAATTAAAGGTTTTGAAAGGACACACAAACCAGACCAGGGCCTTAAATGCCTTATCTAGCTATAAATCGCACCCAAGGCAGCCTGATCCCAACTCCATATCTTTGGAATGCAAAGACTCAAAATGGGGAACTGGCTTATCAAGTTCAAAAATAAGTTCATAAAATGCCATTCAAGAGACAGGATAAATTGTTAAACCTCTGGCTTGAAAGAAAAATCCAATTATTTTTTTTCATAAAATAAAGAATTTATGTAAATAACAAAAAGAAGCATACAAATAAATCAAAACTGGAAAAAGGGGAAAAAGAATAGGCAAAAGGCAACTGAAGGCTAACAATTCCAAATTTAAATATTAAAACATTGGGAGGTTTAAACCACTGTCAGGGTTTCAGGAAGAGAACCAATTAAACTGAACAAAAGATGTGATACTGAGAGAAAATAAAAAGATTGCATTTTGGTTATCAGTTCAGGAGCTCAGTAGCACAAGGTAACTCAAGCTTAATAATTAATTTGTACATTGTAAAGACTGCTGTCACAGAGGTGACAGACACACACACAGATCACTGCAGTTACTTGGCTGCACGTTTGTGAAGCGCTTCTGTCTAAAATGATGTTTATCTGTCATTCTGATTATTGCAGTAAATCACTATATGGCATAACACCAGCAAACAGTGTTTCGATAATCATTGTGGGGTATGGACATACTACATGTTAAAATGCCACAGCTATTTTCTAGCATAGGATGTTTGCATCTCCAATGTTAACCTATTTTAATTACTAATTTAGGCATGATGTTAGAAGGTGGATGCTGTGCAGCCTTCTCCATGCTTTACTGGTGCCAATAGATGAATTTGTTGAATTGGATGTTTTGAGTACTGAAATCTGCCTCTCCTGTGGCTCTTCATTATTGGCTCTCTTAACATCAGTCCTTTTGACAGGGTGTGACAGATTGTTTACTTCAAATACATATTTTGTTGTTCATATTTTCATGAATGTAGCATATATCAACTTCAACACTATCGTAGTTACTGAACAACAGAGAGCCCACACAGTTCCTGCAATGATGTATAGTTAACGTGGGCTTCTCATCAAGTGATGTCAATGTATATTCTAATGTTACAGAAAGGATTCTTCCGTGCAACAGGTTAGGTTTATTTATGTTTAATAGGGTTCTTTTAGGAGACTTTTCAACCATAGATGGCTTATCATAATCAGATCCCTGCTGCCTATCAGACCAAGGTAATGAAATCACCTCCACTCTTTGCAGGTTAAAAATCGCCACCCCTACTTTGAGTGCTGTTTTCATGAGCCATTGGATTAGACACTCAGTGACCTAATTGTTTCTATCCAGTTTTAAGCAAAATTCGCTTATGGTTGTCTCCAGACGTATATACAGTATATATTATATGCCTGGTTTCAGAGAGACTAGGCAACCCAATATAGTTCTTCAAATTCTTCAAATTTAAAATGAAAGATTTTGTTTTGATAATGAAGATCTAGTGTAAATTGCATTCCAGCTCCTGCTGACATTCAGTCCTCTCACTGCTCCCAACCTGATGGCAATTACTGCAATACGAGTAAACCATCAGTTGCGCAGGTATTATAAACAGCACTTGAAAAGCTGTCATCCAAGCACCTTACTTCAAAAACCATACTCAGTAGGTACTTCCTTAATCTGGAAGACTTTCTCAGCTCTCTGATCTTCCAGTGTTTCACTCAAGTTAAAATACAGTACATATTTAGTTGGAATACTTGTTCATGTATTAGTTTAACCCCCACCCTCCTTTTTAATTATGCATGGAAGGCATAAATGAATCTTGGCTTTTTTCATAATATTGCATCATTAAAAAGCCCTTTTGCTTGGCTCGGGGCCTTAAAATTAATGTATTCTGATTTCAATTAATTTTTAAAAAATTTCTTAATTAACTTTCCTTGTAATTACTCCTTCCTCATTACTCGATTAGTGTTCTCTTCAAAAGGGGAGACATAAATAGCTCAGTATTATTTTTTTTTATTTGTTTTCAATACCACTGACTAATGGATGTTCTGGTCGGATTCATTTTTCTAATATTCAGACTGAAAAGATAAATTGCTACAATTTCACCATAGATCATTTTTATTTTTTCTATTTTCTTTCCCCTTGTTTTTTTTTTTATTATCTTTTTTTTTTACAATATACATGAATGACTTCTGTGGAGCTGAAATTGCCACAGCATGGTAAATTCTTTCAAAATTCATTCATCACAAGGAGGGGTTTCCAGCTGAAATGCAGCATTTCTGTCAGTGTCAGGTGGTTGATTGTTCTTTTTCTAGTATTTAGCTGTCAAGTCTTTTTTTAAAATAATGTTTCCTCTTCATTCCTTTTCAGTGCAACAACTTATTTTAATATGAAATAGAATGGTCAAATGTATTTTTCTCAATTTATCATCTAAATTTGTTTGTACTCTTCTTGAAGTTTACTATATAACAAGTCTTGCAAAGGGAGGTGTCTCCGCTGCCTGATTTTAACTGAAACTGAACCATCCACCATTATTAACCCTCAGGCACACTGTAAAACAAAGTCAGGGAAAGCAAGAACACACCCTTTGCTTTTATGAATTTATTACAAAAAAAAAAATGAATGCATAATCTTACATCAGAAGCTTGCCTTTAGGTAGGAGTTAAGCTGTGCAGACAAGAAAATTTCAGAAGCCAAATCAGATAGTCCTTGAAGTATCCATGAAGGCACTTTCACAACAAAGCAAGAGATCTCAGCATCACATATCCGTTGCCCTCTGCGCTTATACTGTGTCCTATCAGACTCGTCTGCATGAAAACCTATTGCATCCCAGCTGCACAGCAACTAATAAAAAATAAAAACAGCCAAAGCGCCTGAGACTGTATTGAGTGTAGATTCTAGCTGAGCCAAATACCAGCAGGTCAGAGGTTAATGCAAAAGTATAAACTGCTTCGGTGTATCCTAAATTACTTCATTTGATCCCGTGACCCAATGTGTATTATCTGTATGCAGGCAATAAAGTGACAGCAGGTGGGAAAATGAAATTTTCTTCAGTAAAGAAGAAAAGGAAAAAAAAAAGTGTGAGGCGAAGTGTGAAAAAAAATTACAGTATCGACTCCTCAAATAGCAGGATGACTTTGCGGCTCTTGGCATGCAACCTGAAAAGAAAGAGGAGAGTAGAATATGGAAGCTGTGTGCATTAATAGAAGTGTTACCCCCTGTCCAAAGTGGCAAAGCAGTTATTTAGATACTGTAACCAAGGCTGGGCTTCAGGACTCCAAATCTGAAGCACTGGGCAGAACTACTAAAGGAAAGACGTGTAATAATCCTTTAGCATACATATTATGCATTGGTAATTTTTGCCTTTTTAAACTTTAAAATTCAGTTTACATTTCTCATTAGAATTATACAGTGGATTCAGAACGTTTTCAGACCCCTTCACTTTCTCCACACCTTATTGTGTTGTAGATTTAATTTTAAAGGCACACATTTGCCATTTTTGCCCATTAATAGCTCATAATGTCAACATGAGAACACATATTTACAAAGGTTTGTGTAACAGGGGTCTAAAATACTAATTTCAGTTATTTGGAACTTCACCAAATCCTGATAATATTCAATATGTTGACCATTTTCCTTTTGTATATCTTATGTCATCAGTGGGAGCCTCTCCCAGTGTTCATTGTGTTAACTGTGAAAGGAGGTAAGCATGTTGTACTCTCTACAGAGTACAATTAATTATAATATTTTAAATGGCTTAAGTTCCATTTTTTGTATGTGACGGTAGTTGTAATATGATCTTCTCAAGAATGCACAGCTGTTGTTTTTAAGTGTCTTAAGTGATTTTATATTGATTTTGGTTAAGTATTAATATGGTGGCACAGTGGTAGTGCTGCTGCCTTGCATTTAGGAGACCTGGGTTCACTTCTCGGGTTCTCCCTGTGTAAGGTTTGCATGTTTGTGACGATGTGGGTTCAGGCTCCACACTCCCTTTGATATTGGAAGCACATGAACCCAACACCGTCGATAATGTTGCCGAGTGAGCTAGTCAATGGAGGCAATAATTGAGCATCTTAGCAAGGGGAAGGTAAAAAGTGCAGAAGTGCTTTTATTAAAAACAGTCAACAAAAACAGTGTTCATAAATAGTGCAGTTCTTCAAATTCATTAAATAAATAATCCATAAAAAGAACGTGGATTAAAACCAATAAATAGAAAAAACAATCCTTAAAAACGAGAGGTTAAAATCTTTTTAGGAAGCTGTCTTTAAAACAAAAAAACAAATCCGGTGCTTTTCTGTATGCGTCTCACCTGCTTATCCCGTATGGGCCAAGCAGCAGGCAAGACGCTCTCTACAGCTGCCCTCCTCAAACACACGCAAGACTGGAGACCTCCCGATCCCTGGCTTCGGTTTGGCTCTCATCCCAGCCTCGAGACTTGGACTCCTTGGTCTCCAGGACGCTCACACCAAGGACTGCCACTCCAAGCCTCCCGACTTCCGCTGCCTTTCTGCGGCCTTCTGCGGCTCGTCGCTTTCACCTTGGTCACTCCCGCTACCTGCTCGCTCAGCGGGAGCGACATCAACACAAACACGTGGGTGTCGGCCTAACACCCAGCTTCCATGCAGCTGTCCACGCGCCATTCGCCGCACGTCCTCGCTCTCAGCGGCTCTCTCCCTCTCACCGACCTGCTTCCTCTCCTGCTCCCGGTAACCTCCGTCCTCTCCTTTCCTTTCTCCGATCGTTCTTACACTACCCCACAACCGACTCGCGCTTCTTTTTAAAACGTGAGGGGCCATCACAGCTGCAGCATTAGCCACGGGAGCAATCACGAATGTGGGCAGTTCCTCACCTGTGCACACGGTGAGAAACGCCACATCGCACAGCTGTTGCTCGCTACAACTTAACGCCTCATTGAAGCCGCCTCGGTGCGGTGATTATTTATTTAAAATCAAGGGCCTTTTCTCCACGAGCTGTGGACCCATAACACCACAATGTTCTCCGCGTGTCTCTGTGGGTTTCCTCCTGGTGCTCCAACTTCCTCCAACAGTCCAAAGACATGCAGGTTAGGTGCATTGGCGATTCTAAATTGTCCCTAGTGTGTGCTTGGTGTGCTTGGTGGGTGTGCCCTGCAGTGGGCTGGCATCCTGCCCGAGGTTTGTTTCCTGCCTTGTGCCCTGTGTTGGCTGGGATTGGCTCCAGCAGTTACGATATAGCGGGTTGAATAATGGATGGATATTAATGTGAGCGTCCAACAGCTTTTACATGTTTTTTTATTTTTTTTGGTTAATAGGAATTTTATGAGCAGAGCTTGAGCACTAATATTATATGTTTTCTGTCTTAATATTTCAACTATAATACTTT
The DNA here is from genome assembly GCF_016835505.1 of Polypterus senegalus. NCBI lineage: Eukaryota > Metazoa > Chordata > Cladistia > Polypteriformes > Polypteridae > Polypterus > Polypterus senegalus. Next base: position 156,379,235 of record NC_053162.1, read on the forward strand.
TTTTTGTATTTGTATACTAAGCAGTGCTGAAAAATGTACAGTGTTGTAAATTAACATCGCATTTGATGCGAGGAGGAATTGTATCGGCAGAGCTTGAGAACTCATATTATATGTTATCTGTCTTAATATTTCATCCTGTTAATAATAAACATTAACAAATAAAGGAGTTCAGTGTGGTAGCATTACTCTTCTGTGGTGGTTTGTTTGATGTGGCACATTGCAACTCACAACACAGTAGCTTTGGAGGTTATCTGGATTCAAAGCCAGAGAGCAGGAGTACGGTACGTGTGGTTTAACACCGGTTATATTTGCACATTTATTAAAAATCAAAAACTGAAATCTCTCATTTATGAAATAACAAAAAGAAACTAAGAAATCTAAGCTTACGATAATAATTTCTGGCTGTTCTGAACTGCGTAGAACAGGCTTGTGGTGAATTGCAGCACATTCCATTGTGCCATTCTGGACGGAACACAATGGTGCCCCTTTGAATTTGCAGCATCACAGACAATACTCAATAATATATAAAAGACGTATGCAATCCAGTATCTGGCCCTACACAACTTTTGTAGTGCTACATCCCTTCCACTTTTAACACTCATTAAGTTAGTTGTATGACACAAGTGGTGGCCAGTTTGAGCCGTGCAAGACTTCTGAGACTTTTATGACAGCTGGATACACCCATCTTATACAAATGCACTCTGTCTCTCTTTCTCACTTGCTCTTCAACATACACAAACTGGACATCAATAGGGAAAGGAAAGTCTGTACAAATCAATCCAGCAGCATACTCATTGAAAATGTATCATTACATCAAAGACTATTAGTATATTTATTAAGCTTAGCTTTCAGACGTCTGCACATAGGCTCTTTATGACTGAATAAGACTTAAAGTACAACTTGTATTTTAATGTTCATCACCAGTTCCCATTCAAAGGAAGCTGCAGCCAGTCCATTAACACTGCCTTGTCTCATTATACTCACATGATCATTCCAAACTCCCTCATCTTTTAACATTAGCTGCTGATCAGTCTGTGTTTTGAATGAGATGATGCTGCTGCTGCTACTAATACTATACTTGGAAGCAGAACCTCCAGTGCATGCTGTTGCTTGCCGTGAAACGATGTTTCTAGGGAATCAGTGACTTGATAACTTGACAATAGCGAATTAACATCCTCAGCATCTAAGTCTGAGATGATGTATTTTAAAAATAAGCCTTTGTGTTCGTAGAGTGCCTGATCTTTAAAATTTCTTGGTAACACTTTAGTTACCCTACTGCAAAAATGCCTCCTTTACTCATTTAAAATTATGTAGCAAGACTTTAACAAAGGCTTCTTTTGCTCTTCATAACACTCACACATCAGTAGATTGGATATTCATCTCCATGCTGTGTGGCATATTGACATGATGGTAAAAATACCTGTTAACATGAATGATTCACAAGTCTTATTCTAAATATGTAATATACCGCAAAATATGTCCCAATTAAGCCACCTCAGAGCACTCCAAGGTGAAGGTTTATAAGTAGGTCACATTGAATAGGTGAAGAAACACTTTTCTGATGCTTTGTTCGTGTTATGAATACCCAAAGACCTGTATGTTAAGGTCTTGTTACATAACAGTAAACAAGTAATACATGCATTTTTGCAGTACCTAAACTAAAGCGTTACCAGAATCTTTTCTTTTTGTATTCACAGCCAGAACGTTTAGTCATTTTAATATGCTTCACTTTTCTGTCACTAATTTGTACACTGCGCCACTCTTGCTCAAGTGCCAATCTAGGCAGCTGCCTTGTTTGTCTATATGGATGAGGCCAAGTTTGTGAAACCTTCCAATCATCTGACATTGCAGATCCTGACAGATGGTTTTTAGCATATTCTTGTACAAGTGACAGCATGGGTGACAGCAATAAGACAAGGACAGGCCCTTGGCCCTTATAATTTTATATAATTAATATATTTTTCCACAAATGAATATTACCTACTCTGCTCAGCTGCTCATAATTTTACAGCCTAGCAATTTGTAGTGCTATTATGCTGCCATGTCTCTTGCCATGTTTTTGACCACATCTTCCTTGCATCCTTTGATTTAGTGCATCATTCTACTATTGTGTCCTAATTTCTATTTTACTTATGCAGACCCATGAACAGCACTCGTTGCTTACCCACTGTGTTTTTCATCCTTCCTTCTTCTTATCTCATGCTTGTTGTTTGCTTAATGGTTGACTACATTTTTTCAAGCATCTTTGTTTATTCTCACTTGAATTTCAACCATTCTTCCTTTTCTAACTACTATATCAGTTGTATATTTTTACTGGTTACTTGCCTTTTATTTCTTTGACAGACTATATTGTCTACCAGCTTGTATTAATTCATCCATTAATGTAACCATTGGCAGAAGTCAGAAATATATGACCAAACCCACAAACAGATTCTGAAACAATGGGGAATCAAGATCCATTGAAGAAAAGAAGGTACACCTTAGAGGTGGGTGGGAACCTATTAAATATTTAAAACATCTGCTTTTGGGTGTGCTTGACTAATTATTTACCTTTCATGTGATGTTATGTAATGTAGTAAAAAAAGGTCTATTTTTTTATCTTACCAATTTTCAAATGAAAATTAAACAATCCATTAGATCTTTAACTCAACTTAATTGTTCCCACGATGCCTGTAACAAATATTTGAATGTAACTTGGGTTGCATTCTCATTTCACTTTACAGTACAGTAGGTGGTCTAAACAACATTTTCAGATTCAGCTAACAGCATTTAAATGAAAAACTTTGAAAAATTTTCACTTCTTACTCACTGGACTCTTTGTTTGCAGGGCAAAATCACGTTAAAATTCAGAATGGCAAAATATAACATGTTCATTCTTTGTTTTTTTAAAAGTAGTGATTAAATGATGATGATTTCTAGAAAAATGAAATAATTAAAATTTATTTTGAATGTATAAAAAAATGTAAACATCAAGATATGCAACACTAGTGTTGTTAAGACATTTTTCGGACAAAGTTGACAGTTTAAGGCCACTATTTAAAACCATGACACTCATTAGGATTATAAGACCAAGCTGACTGAAACTGATCTAAGGTAACTTGTTTTACAGGTATGGATTAAATAAGATTGTCAAATAAAGCTTTGGGGCTGCTCTATCAAGTCAAAGAGCAGAATGTTGGTGTCCTCTTGTGGGGAAAAGAGTTACAAGAACAAGTTGTCTGTCCACTCTTTTCTGTTAAAATAATGCCCTGCATAGTGGCATCATGCCTTTTATTTTGTCCTAGAGGATGAGATGGAATTTCAGAAGGATCTGACATTTGATGTCTTCCGCTGGTATTCTTCCAACCACCTGACAGATTCCTGCATTACCTTAATAAAAGACAATATAGGAGGCTCCCAATGCCTGTGTGCATGACACCAGCTGGTGTACTGAGTAGTGGCTGCAGGCTGTTCTTATAGCCAATCCGGAAGTGCTTCAGGTGGTAATTAACCTCAATTAGCCTGCACTTCCGGGTGTGGCTGCTGATTTTGGCGTATTATGGTGATTTATATCTGTAATGGAGCAATGTAAGAACACAGCTGACCAGGCACACATTGTGATAAAAAAGTAATGTCAGCTCATTGTCTGATGCATAGGATCCAATATGCAGTGGTCATTTTTCACAATTAATGCAATAAAGGTGACATAGACTTAAATGACTTAAGTTAGACATCTTTTAAGTTTTGCCATTACAGTCTTATATTCGCTTCACTGGAAATATTTTTCTCTATCCATTCATCCACCCATCCATGCATCCAAGCTTCAAGTACATTCAATGTCCTACTTAAGTTCCGTGATTTCCTATAATTCCATTTTTTTTCTTCTGGGTACTCCAGTTTTCTTCTTCATTCCCAAGATAATTAATTATTATCCCAAGATATTCCCAAGATAATTAACAATTTATCCTTTGTGAGTGTGTGTGTTCACCCCGTAATCAACTGATTATTCCTGCTTTGAACTTATGATTGCTAGGACAGGCACCAGCTGTCTAACAACCCTGCCCTGGATAAGTGGATTAGGGAGATGGATGGATGGTGAATAGTTATAATGTCTGCTTAGTTGTTGTCACTTGATTGCATGAAATGTGCATGTGCAATGTTTTCTCTGTCATGCATACCTTATCAATCCAGTGGCAGCAGGCAATATCTTCGTGAAATAATAAAATAACTGTCATATAGTGAAAGAACTGAAGCGATTGTGAGTGTGGCTTTATCAGTTATTATTTTCTACAGAATAGAGACAGCAATTCACATCAGGGCATCAACATTCATTGTCAAATAACAGCAGTCGGTGATGACTTTCTGAGGTGCATCCATGCCCCTGGTCCTGAAGGATGAAGAATAGTGAAGTGAAGTGCACAGCTGGTCTTCTTTAAAAATGAACAAATCTCACAACTATATATATTTTTTTGTTTTACCTTTTTTAAAAATGGCATTGATTCACTATTTTGCAATATGTGTGTAATCTCAAGACATGGATTAATACTCAATAACATTTTCAGCTTGAAAAATGGACACACTTGGTTAGTTTTAAGACTTTTTGACAATGAATTCCCAGTACCCTTAATTGCTTAATTTATAAAATATGCTTTATTCTTGAAATATATATTCTTGCGGTTTCATGTGGGAAGTTAATATATACAGTACCATAGTTGTGAAGAAATAACCTTGACTTGGAAAATACAGGTCGTGTCCTTTAATGTGGACAATGTGTCAGAAGTCTTGCAGCTTCAATCACTAAACTCCTGAGCAACTGGACAACTTAAAAATAAGTTTATCAAAGTGTCTGTGCTTGATTTCTACTCAGCATTTATTTCCAAGGCTTTGCAAGTATACTCTGCACATGGCATCATTATGTGGCATTCAGTTATGAGCGAGTCTTTTAGCAAATGAAAATTACTAAACAGACAGATGATGGTATAGAAGCATACTAACAAATCCAAAACTTTGCAATGAATTGTTGCGACGTCCAGCACCTAATTTGCTAGTAAGCATTTGTGCAGAAGCAAGCAGATTCATGATCAGAACATTAGAATAACTAGAATGACTCCACGATTGGTGTTTGAGTATTGATTCTAATAGCTTTTAATAAAATGTTTTTTAATTAAACTCAGTACTAGTATTTTTAAAGTTAATGTTTGTCATTTACACATATGCTAGTTTGTCTTTGTTCATAGGCATACCTAGATTTTATATGGCACCCTGCACCAGTCCTTACTGACAATTTGATCCACCACCAGAAGGATTTGCCCACCCCTGATTGAGGCCTGGAAATATTGAAAATGAAAAGAAATGGGAGTGATGAGGGCCCCTTTCCTAACTTTGCCTGAGGCCCACAAATCATTTAATTCACCCCGGGTATGGACATGCAGTTATCAATATGATGTTGTTAATAAGCAGCAGTCGAGCAGCTTAATGACTTGAGGATAAAAACTTGTGCTGAATCTGATGGTGCAAGTGGCAATGGCCCTGTACCCAGTGAGGTAGCGTGGGTGTCAGCTGCCCGGGGCAGAGGAAAATTTCGCCGCCCCCTTATTTAGGTATTTCAATTTAAAAGACTAAAATGTACAGTAATTCTTTGCCGCCCCCTAAAAGTGCCGCCCAGGGCAGGCCGCCCCTGCCACCCCCACTACTCTACGCCACTGCCTGTACCATTTGCTAGAAAGGAGGGTGCAGAAGGGTAACTATACACAGAATGGCTGAGGTCTTTATTGTTTTATATTTTTGGTCTTTCTAAAGCAGGGGTGATATATTCAGCATGTCATGAACATAGGAGGGCAGCGTTCCAATAATATTCTGAAGCGATTTTATCATACTCTGTAATGTTTTGCAGTCTACGCTTTGTTAGTTCTGACCATGTCTCCTGATTCCTGCTGATAGACTAAAGAGCACAATCACAAAGAATAAAAACTGTACTGAATATATGTGGAGGAGGAAAACTAGTGAAATGTTTTAAAATAACTAAATAAAGTATGTTAAAACAGTTCAGTGATATTAATGAAGCACAAACTCAGGCACTCTCCATTTTACACATTGTGTGAACAAGTGTACGTATGTCTATTAGGTACATCCAATTTTGTTCAATTCAAAAGCCTGGATTGATAATAATGTTTGCACCAAAGTTAATTATTTAATTTTACTCCAGTGGTAGTAAGTCATGGAAAAAGTACAGATATGACCTTAAGAAAGCTCTTATCAGGACAAAAAGGAATAAATGGAAAAGCTGAAAAAATATTTGGAGGGCACAAATTAGTGTGACTGGGCCTTCAAAGATCTTAGCAGCTATAAAGGGAATTCCAGTTAATACATCAACGCAGTCCTCTTGCTTTCAGATGAACTAAATACATCTTACACTTGTTTTAAAGCTCAAAATACCAATAACATCATCTAAGAAGTGATTTATGTTACAATTCAGTGAATGTGACATGTATACTGTAGAAGATAAAGATCCTCCGATCAGTATGTGGAGATGGTGTTTATCCCAGCACTCCACAATCCTCTCAGATCAGCAGCAAAGTGTACTTAAAGCCACTTTCAAACCGTCATTGTCTATGTGGTGTTTACATACATACTTTAAGATGTCTGCCTAATGGCCACTGTCATCAGAATAAACAAAGAAAATGCAGTGTTGTATGCAAAACGTTTCCATATTATCTGGTCCATCTACAACTTGATACTTTATTATTTAATGAACTAACCACAAAGTATCCGTGCAGATTTTAGACACTGTAATGCTTCAAGTCTGACCCCTTAGTCCCAGAACACACTGTATTTACTCTTTACCTATGAATGCCTTCTCATTCACTAAAAAACTGACACCATGATGATTGCGCTGATTAGCAATAGCGACAAATCTACAGAAAGGAAAGATATGGCTAATGGAAGAACAACATTGCTCTGAACATAAGCAAGACAAGACAAATCATTGAAACACTGCAGGAGTCACACACCACTAAACAGATTTAGGTAGCACTGGATTTACCCAGCTGCTTTAGGTTTCTTGAATTTAGATGTCAATCAGTCAGGATCAGAAACACAAAACAGATGTCATATTGAAAAAGACGCAAGAGAATGCTCTGGAACTGCTACTGATACATCACAGAAAATTGACTCATTTCTGTCATCACCATGTTAGTATAGCAGAGCTGTTTCTTGGCACAAGTGTGGCAAAAGATTACTTGGTGCTTTGCAGCTAGTGGTTGTGCTCTAACTGGATTATTTTGGAGCATGGTAGGAGTACATAGATGTATAAATTAAGGATCCCAAATATCTACAAATGATCCTGTAGTATGGTAAAGCGAACACGCAAGACCATAAAGAAGGGCCACCAGTACAGCTGCAAATTGTTCTCATTACTACAGAACGGAAGACATGACCAATGAACCAACAAAGGCATTCAAAAATATTTTTATAAATGCCCAGAAAAATGTTTTCTGACTGGTAATCCTTGGCTGTCAAATTTAATTTCTGTGATTCATGTTGCATATTTATATACAATGTTGCATGGTGAGTTGCTTATTTATAATCATTGTATTGTTAACAGGAGGCCATGTAGTGATCGGTGGATTGGGATTTGTTTAACCATTCTTTGCATACTCTTTTCATTGGTGCTCTCTTGTCTCAGTCAATTTTTCTGAAAAAGAAATTTCAACATTCACGTCTTCATTCTTAGAATTTTCCTTTTGTTTATTTTATCTGCTGGATTTTCACACCTCCTTGTTTTATTTCAATGCTCCAGTTCAACATGGGGACTGTTAAAGGCACAAGACCTCATTAGATCTCAACATCTCAATGAAAGGTTAGTGGAATAAAAATACTAAGAATTTAACTGTCTCTGAATACACTAAAGGGCATTGATGGGTTTCAATGTGTTATTTTTATGGAACCCTGGCTTTAGGAGAAGGTAGCCTATCTAGGGATGGTCTGCAATCTTTTGAAATTTGGAGATCAAAAGTGCAGAAGCACACAGCATGAATTTAAGGCCTTCCATTCAATTTCATCTGCCTCAATTCTGCTCAAGTTTTATGTTGAGGATCCCTAGGTAACAGTTTGGCTGATTCAACATTATCTACCCTAGCACCTAGCTTGGCATCATCTGCAAACGTAATAAGCTTATTGATTATATTCCTGTCCAGATAGTTTATGAAGATTAAAAAAGCAGCCATCCCAACACTGATCCCTGAAGGACACCACATCTAACATCACCTTTTTCTGACAAAGTTCCCCTCACCATAAC